>NC_072852.1:131589176-132252676 GCF_028858705.1 Grus americana | reverse complement strand
TGCGCCTGGAGAGCTTTTCAGCCTTCCACAAAAGAATATATGTTTAATATATTTTAAAATACATTAAATAAATTGGGAGAAGAAGTACAAACTGATAGTGCCACGTGAGAACTGCCCCTGTTCTGTTCTGTTGTGGGTCTGAAGAAGCTGAGTGAGCGCCGCAATTTTATGGACAGAATGATTTGTCTTTGTACCTCTTGGTTTCCTCTTGTGTTTTGTTTTGTTGTCATGCCCACATCAACAGGTGCCTGGTGTAAATTTGCCTGTCAGCCAGCTGACCTATTTCTTCTCTGCAATCCTCATCAGTGGTGTGATACATGAAGTCGGCCATGGGGTGGCAGCTATTCGGTAATACAAATTACTTTTCTCTTACTATGTGCCAACAAAGCCCAATATTCCAGAGAATTTACTTACAGGTGAATGTTGTTAGCATTGCTTCAGTTTATCTGGAGAGGCTGTTTATTCTGTATTTCATAGCTTCCTTAGATTTTAAGTTTGAAAGGGTGTACAATTAAGGATAGAATTTTAATACAGTGTCTATTCTACAGATCATGAGAAAGGACTTCTGCTTTGCAAATATGCCACACTGCATTAGGTTTAAAATAGTACTTCTTCTAAGTTGGTCCTGTTTTTCATACAGCAATTGCATTTCTGCAGCTGTGGCACTTGAAGAGGACCCGTGCGCTATTGCACAACTGTACTTTTAAAAAGATTTTAAATTGATTTGTTTAAACATAGCTTGTGAAATAGTGTGCCAACAGGCTGAAGCAGTAACTCAGTCCGATGTGATTTGCCCCTATTAATCTCAGTGATGTGTTAATTTTGATCAAAGATGGTATTTTTAATGTCACTTAACTATGATGATTACTTCACAAAAATGTTATTTGACATGGTTAGTCATTACTGTTAAATAACAGTCCAGCATAAGAGGGTTAAGTGGTGGTTACTGGGATTGATACTCAGGTGTCCTCTGCACTTCCTCTGGATATCATCATTATCTGTCCCATGAGCATGAAGCCCTAAGTTGTTTCTCTAATTTTCTTGAGTGTAGGGAGTCCTGACTGCATCTTAACCCATTACTACCTTTTTTATAACCCAAAAAGTTCTCAATTAAAGGGGTGGCTTGGGACCCTCTATGTTTCATACGCTCTGTTTGTCTTTCAGCTTTTTCCCCCCTAATATTCACAGGGATTTTTCTGTGGAGGATGAAGCTCTTGCTTATCCCACCACAGGAAGAAGCAACAAAATTTCCTTTCTCACAATGCCTTCACATGCTGCTGGCTAGCTGCGGAGAAGCCAGGAGTAACTATAGAGCTCTTTTTAACCAGAGTGAATAATTCTTATACCTTACTGATGTGGTATCTTCATTCAAGATCTGGAGCAAAGGCTCTAAATATTCAAGTGTGGGTTATGTTTTTGTCAGAAAATTAATTCCCAGCTATTTCCAGGGGAAAAACAGTTTGTCCAATATACACTGCTGTTGCTGCTGCTGTTTTCTGCTTGTCCTCTTTTCTTTATTTTTTTTTTTTTTTAAGCTCCTAGTGCAGGCTGGGTTTATAGTGCTGTTAGGGTCAATCTTCAGGGTTTAGGCTTTACTAAATAGTTCTGCTGTGGGCAAATGTTATTATTCTGGCAAATCACTTTGACTCCCTGAAATCTAATACACTTTTACCAACTTCCATTCAAGATAGTATTGGCTGTGAACTATAAGAGCTTAAAATATTTGAGCCTTAGTTTAGCCAAGGCTTGTGCCAAAAAAGCCATTTTCTTCTTCCTCTGTACGTCCTACCCAAGTCATGAAATCATGTATATGTATGAGACTGCCTGTTACTAATTGATATCATGGGTAGGTCTGATGACTTAACTCTAGGGAATGATTGTATTACTTCATTGATTAATTTGGTATAATTCTGTGTCTTCTTTTATTGTATATGCACAATAAATAAATAAATGTGAATAAATAAAATACTATGCCCAGTCTGCTGTCTCAGTAAAGATAGGGGATTAGCTGATCCATGCCTGGTTTGTCTTGGAACACAATTGTCTTGGAATAACAATTGGAATGTAATTGTCTTGGAACATGATTGTCATGTCTCTGTAAGTCCCTTATGAAATTTCTAGCTTCATAAAACCTTCATGTGGTTATTCCAAAAAGAGCTATTTATGACAGTGTCAGCTACTAATATATTTAAATAGCATTTGTCCCTTTAACCTCTTGACCTGTTTTCATTTTTTCAGATGACATTTCCCTCATTTTTGTTAGTTTACAATTTACTCTAAATTTCATTTAAGAGAAATTATAAATTCCAGAAATCTATAGGTGTTTCTTTAAAAGTAAAGCAATTGCTTCTTCCAGATAATTTTTCATAGATTTGTTTGAAACTGTGTCCTACAGGCTGCCATTTTTTTACTTAAGAGAAAAAAATCTCCCAAATGTTAAACTATATGTTGACTTGAAAGTAGGTTGGGGTTTTTTTTGAGTATTTTATGTGTTACTGTTACTAGGAGACAGAAAAGAAGTTGAACTTATCCTTTATTTTTTACCAGGCTCACAAATGTGTGCTGCTTAAAAGTGGCAACTACTGCAGAAAACATCCTTTAGTTTAATTAACTTTCAATTATAAGTTACTTTTATCAGTATAATTTTAATTGTTCTCCCTGTCAAAAATGTGTGCTATGTGGAGTCTCTCCGTTTATCATTTGTTTGTTTACAGTAACACCACTTAATTTTTCTTTTCTTCTTTTTAAGAGAACAAGTACGATTTAATGGATTTGGGATTTTTATCTTCATTGTCTATCCTGGAGCATTTGTTGACCTCTTCACAACCCACTTGCAACTGATCTCTCCAGTCCAGCAATTAAGGATATTTTGTGCAGGTAATAGTTTGTACTTTTTTATTAAATCTTTGCTTAGCACAGTTACTTATTCTACAGGCATCATTTGTGAATCCTTGATGGAGAATTAAAGGTTTAAAATGAAGAAGGACAGAAGCTTCTCTTTTACCTAGAGGTGATCCTTCTGTTCTGAACAGAAATTGTGATTTCAGAAAATCATTTGATCATTACTGTCCATATTGTGCTGTTTTCTGGAGGAGAGACATCAGTTTCTAGGAACTTAAATGAGTACCTGTTTCATGTCATGAAAAAATGTTATTATATCCTAGATCTGACTCAGAATAGTTGTACGTAAGAAATTCCAATTGTGTGGTTGGGGAAAAAATGTGGTTTCTGACCTTCGTCTCTCATTAGAAAAAGCCCTTACACCAGTGCTCAGGAGCAGAAGTTCCTCTGTCCTTTTTTTTTTTTTGGGGGGGGCATATTGTATGGCCTAAGTAGCAAAACCTTGGAGCGCACAAGCTCAAAAATACTCAACCAGAAGACTGGTGGTATGGGAACATGACTTGCTGTCACACGTGAACACCCTTGAGCAATTCAGTACCATTTTCTGCAATAGGAGCAATCTGTTATGTGATTTTTCAATAGCATTGGGAGCGGTTTTCAGTGACAAGTGAGTCATGTTGTTATACTGGTCACTGTGTTTTGATGCTGCCATCAGGAGGAAATAAAAGCTAAAACACAAACATCCAAATAGAATCCCAGCTTATGGCTCCAAATAACCTCCAAATTTTTTTTTATTTGATGTTTTTTGGTCTCTGGCTACTGGGAAGTAGAGCCCTGTTGCTGTGGGAAGTTAGACTGAGACTGTGTTATGCTACCTGAACCACTTGTATCACTGATTTCTAGAGACAAAAGTTCCCAAACTACTGAAACAAAGATAGAAAAGTTAACATCTTGGTTTAGTTCTTGATACTGATGATTTTCTATCACAGGGGACGGTAGGATAGCAGCCAGCCTGTTGTAATGTTTAGATACTAACATTGTTTCTTGAATATTGTAACTAAAACATTGTATAGAGAGTTTTAGGCTGGGCATACAGAAGCTTTTAGCAAAGCATATTTCCAAGCTCTCATAAATCAAGTAAATGATGATAAATGTCAGGTAAGTAAATATATCTATATTCCAAATAACCTAATGAACTAAAATCATTCACTGCCATAGGCTAACTTTTGTGAAGCCGGTTTCTCAACTTAATCAATTTCCATTTCCAGCTACTGTGAACAGAACTGAAAGGGAAAACACACAGATTTTCAAAGAGAGGTTGCTTACATACATTCCTGAGAAATCATCAAGAAAAACAAGATTATAAGCTGTAATGGAAAATAATTGCTTGCATGTTTTTGGTGACAAGCAGACACCTGTAATAATTTTTCATGTTTCTTGGGAAACCTGAAATAGGGGAATACAGGGTAGGAACAAGCATGTCGCAAGATTGGTTAGCATCAATGGCTTGTTACCAGTTAGGTATAACAAATATATGTATTTTTTTTACAGCTAATGATAAATATGTTTCAGAACTAGGATGTTTGATAACGATAAAATGTGATATTCAGTAAACTTTACTCAGTTTTTCCTAACTTTCAGAGCAGTTGAATGAACCTGTTCTCAGTGTTCTGAAGATCTGAGTTTACAGAGACATGCTTTCAGATTTTTCTATGGCAGCTAAGTAAAAGAGCTAGAGTAGAGAACGACACTGAATGTTCCTTTTGTAGTTCACCTATACTCTGGAGATTAAAGAGTATATTTGTTGTACAGCAGATGGCATCATGAGTTCAAGAATAGTGAAGGAGTGCTCTTGTAAGATTTGTGATTTTTTTTTGCATTAATTCTATGCGTAGTAGATAAAAAGTGCTTCTGTGCAGCACTTTCTTATAATTAGTTCAAATATTCACATTATTTTTTGAGGTCCTTTTTAATACGTTTTGTCTTGTCCTTAAGAGAAAAAAGTTAAAGATTTTTAAAACATTATTTTAAGGTCTTTTAAGGGTGGTGTAAAGTGTCCCTTTTTAAATATAAGGAATTAGGTATCCAAGGGTGAGGCCGTTTTAATAAAATGAAATTGATGGTATACTCAGCAGTGTGCCTCTACTGGTATTCTCATTTTGAGCCTGTTTATTTTTCTATGGATTGCCTGGGATGAATTTGAAGCCTTTCTATTTTAGACTTTTCTGCTGTATTCCACATAGCAAACTGTGTAGATTATGGTATTAAGACCCATGTTTTCCTAGCTGTTTGAAAGTATTCCTTGTCACCCTCCAGCAGTTCCATCACCTCTTTTTTTTTTTCTTTTAATTTTTTTCCCAGTTTACTTTCTCTAGCAGCCATACTGTTACAAAGGAATTTTGTTTCTGTCTTAGATTTTGATCCTTTCTTAAGCTGGAAAAAATAGTTTATTTTTAATATTCAAAGATTAAAACAATTAAGTTAAAATATTTACTTAATACTTTTGGTTTTGTTGCACTTGTATGTGTGCGGTGTACGCGTATGTGTGAGATAAAGAGAACTGCATGCTGACATATTTCATCTACCTGATTGCCTTTCAATTAGACGATTAAAAACTTACAGAAAGAGAAATCACTTTAAGAAGCGTCTACTAGTGGAAATAGTAACAAACCCTTAGTTAAAGTACTCCAAAAATGTGTCTCATTTCTGCAGCATCAGAAACATTGTAAAAGAAGACCAGATGACATGTAGAGATAGCCAGGGGAAATAAGAGTTATGATTCCTGTATTATATACAGTGCAAGAAAGATAGGTTTAATATGTTTTTAAATATATTTACTTCGGTTCCTGTCCTGTAACTGTACTGTAAATATAGAATTGAATCAAACATCTCTTAACAAGATGAAGCGCTATAAGAAGGAAATAAGGAGTCTTCAACATGCAAAAATTTTCCTGCATTGGTCATACAAAATGTTTGTCCAAGAACACAATTGAAATGAGAAAATTTGTGTAGTACTGGATGTTGAAGAAAGCCAAGCGTGTCTTATGATAGCGATTCATTTCTTCCTGTGGAGAACAGCATACTATAAAGATTTCAGTTGAAAATATGTTGCCCAGAATAATGTGTCAGGAAGTGCTGATTGCACAACTTAATTTCTTGATGTGGTTTTAGGTCGGGATTTTCTTGTAAAAGAAGCCTTTTTTCAAATAATTTTCTCATCTTGTTTGGCACATATACATGCAATTATTTTCATTCATATAATGGAGATAACCATGAAAAATACTGAATTGCACCTAAATTTCATCTGTCTTGCTGACTAGGACAAACAGTATTTATTCACATATAAGCCCATTGATTCAGATTTTTAAATTCAACAGTTTATTGTGGTAGAAGGTGACAAGTAATAAATTTCCTTCCACTAGTTTTTTAATATTCATGATTGATGACAACTCTGTAGATAGAAACTGTAGTTTAAGAATTGATTCAGAAGCCCAGTTTTTCTTCTGGATACTCTGCCCACCACATGCTACATAGAAAAGTAGTGTTATGTGATGAAATATCACTAGGGTAGAATGACACCTTAAAAATGGACTTACGACTTCCCTGTCTTTTCTGATAGTATAATTCTCAGGGGTTCAGAGGCTTCTCTAAAACTCCCCTACAAGTGACATCATAGAAACTTAAGTTTGTAAAGTAATATATGTATTCTTCTTTCATGCCGATGTTCACAAATTAACTTTTCATCCGTTCTTACAGTAATTATTTCAGGAAAGTTAATTAGAAGGTAATTGTAGAATCTTGCATTTCAAAAACACCTTTTTGTTATTAGTGTTTATTTAGAAAGGTGATTTTTTTCCTTCTTTTTAGGAGTGTGGCATAATTTTGTTCTTGGTGTTGCAAGTTTCATGGTTTTGTTTCTGCTGCCAGCCATTCTTTTCCCTTTCTATTACACGGGTGTTGGGGCACTTGTTACTGAGGTCGCCGAGGTAAGAAAAGATCTTTACTGTTTTCATCTTATGTGCTTTGTGACCTGAAATTTACCTGTGTCTCTTATTATCGCAGTCAAATTTGGTCAGTGCAGCATTCTACAGAATCTAATACATTGCACTTTTTGTCTGCTTAAAGTTTCCTTCTCAGTCTCATATTTTTTAGTATTAGTAAATGAAGGAACATAACATGAATAATTATAGTCTACTCAGCATACTATAAAACTGTTTAGACATTTGAGATGAGTTTGCAGGCTTATTTCTGTGGGGTTTTTTTAAACTTCTTTTCAATATTGGCACCAAGTAAATCTACTGGAAACTTCATTATCGCTCTAGTTATTGCTATCTGTTTTTAATGTTAAAGATTATTCTGAGCTGACTTCCTTGCTTGTTTGGTCAGCTGGAAGCAAAGTAGAGATAGACTGCTGAGTTTCTAGAAAGAACTGATTTTTTTTCTGACTTAATCAAATACAGCACAGTTGAACAGCAGAGCTGAAAAGATTCAGTCTTTCTTGGATTTAAAAGTGACCTGGTATAACTCAGGAGGAAAGTGACATTTATTATGCTTTATACCTTTGAAAGTGTAGGTACATCCTGCTTTGTTGAAAGGTTCAGGGTGTTAATTTAAGCTTCTTGAACTTAAAATGGTAGGAAAACTCACAACATATTAACTTGTATGAAAATAATTACTCAGATTTGAAGAGGTCCCCTGGAACACTTTTCTTTTTCTTTTCAATAAATAAGTTATTACTTGTACAGGATGTTGTTTTTGTAATGCTCTATCGTAAGTTGAAATAATCAGTTCTAGTGGAGCCTGAGATTTTCTGTTTCTCTGTAAATAGCATCTTAACCTAAAGATTTCATGGCAATTTGGCAGAATTGTAAACAAATCCTTGTAGTTTTAACTATAATAACATGACTGACTTCACTATTTCTTGTCAGGATTCTCCTGCCAATGGACCAAGAGGTCTTTTTGTGGGAGACCTTGTCACTAACCTGCAAGACTGCCCAGTTTACAGCGTAGAAGACTGGAATTCCTGTCTGGGAGACATTTCAGAGAAGTCACAGGTTGGCTACTGTATTAGTGTAGCCACCCTACAGCAATTAAGCTTTCCAGCTAGAGGTATGACTTTAGGTGCTCTCTTCATTATTTTATATTGTAATTTTATCATGTCTTAAAGACTATTTTGGATTTAGGATTTGTCGGTGGGGACAGATTTCTCCTAAGTCAAGTCTGCTATCCTGTCTTAAGCAGGGACCAATACACCATTCGTTTTTGTGAAATCTGAAAGTGAGGAAGAGGTAGATAGAAGGTAGAAGAATTTCTCTGGTCTTCCAGTCATCCTATACAAATATCCTGTATGATCTGAATAATAAAATTTGCCTCTTCAGGATATTGCATAGCATGGTTATTAGCAGTAATACAATTATCTCCTCTATTTTTAGTTCAGTTACATGGATCAACTCAGTGATCTTTTGCAGATGTAAATTTCGCTTGTTACCTTACTGCTTTGATCAGCATGACATTACAAATTGTATGGCTTAACCCAATGATGTGCTTTATTGTGGCCCTTCTTCTGATGTGTCTCGCTATATGGGTTTTATGTTTCATTTGCTTCTTCAACCTCACAGTGTCATTGCCCATAAACTCAGTTTTGTCTGGATCGCACATATTGCTTCTAGAAGTCAGTCTGTTTCCTTCTGTTTTCATTTATATGTTAGAGTGCTTGTTGCTGTAATGGCTTACCCCTGAGAAACAAAAAAATGAGAACTGAAATAAACTAGAACAATAAACAAAAATTAAGTAGAACAAAAAAGAACAGTCAGATTAAATTGGCTGAAAGTCTTGTGACATGCCCTGAAGCTCTCTAGAGCTTGTTTCATGCGAGGATTGCAGAGACTGAATTCCAAAGGTAAGGGGCTGCGGCTGACCAAAACCTATATGATGCTATTCAGAGCTTTAAAATTGTCAGTGCACTTTTCCATCATACTGAAAGTAAACAGGAGGTCTGCCCATGGTTTTTTTGATGCATTATAGTTCTCTTGTGAGACTGAAAAGGTTAATTATTTATTTATTTATTTTAGTATGTAAGGAAAGTAATCTTACATCTAGAACCGAGATTAAATATTTAACTGGAAACTAGCAGAGTGTGGGTAAGATGCTGCTTTTAGAGACCTGACAGTTTGGATTATCCCTCTGAAGAGGAGGGCAACTTTGCACACGCTTTCAGTTGGGTGGGGATGGCACATGAGAACCAATTCCTAGAAGCTGTAGGTATATATGCTCAGATTCTGCTGTTCTCTGAAATGCAATTTCAGAATCACGGATAATAAAACTGCATATTCTGCAACTGAACCAGTCCTATTTAGATTGAAATACTAGAGACTTAATACTAGAGACTCAATATTGCTTCCAAGCTTGGTTGCAGTATTGCGTTAACAGCCCATTGTCCCACTGCTGCATTCTAATCAGACCAGTCTGTCTGCATTTTTGGAGCCATAAGCCTCCAGCAGTGAGAAATATTCCTCTGAAATTAAATGAACTCTGTTCAGTCTCTAGCAGCTGTCATTTGTCAAAATCTTCACAGTTCACAACTTGACATAAGTACAGAATATAAATAAAAATGCATCTAGCAAATGGACCCTATTTACTTGACCATAAAACAAATGGAGAGTAAACTATTTGAGTATGAAGCAAGACAGATAACAATGCCCCAAGGACCTTCTTGACATTGAAAACACTTCTTCTTTTGGTTTTCAATGTAGTTTATAAGGAAATTAATTTTATGGTCATTCACTATTCAAAAATATATGTGGTTGCTTAGCCTCAGGGTACTTGAAGAAAGGATTGTACGGTACAGTGCTTGCACCTGTAAGCCCCAGGCATAAAGCTCCGTCTTAGTGGACTGCAGATTATGCAGTGGTAAATCAGCAACCAGTATCGCAGGCTTGATCTACCTAAGGAAGATACTGCAGTGTTGCTGTGACACAGATTCTTACAGTGGTTATTCTTTTGTGGGTTTTTTTAAAAGCTATTGTAGAGTAAGTTGGGTTTAATTCAGTTAAGGAACATCCGTACAAAGATTCTGTACAGGACTATTTAAATCACAGTTTCAACCATCATTTATTCACTGCTGCAGCCTTCAAGGCTTGGAAAGCTTTCAAAACCTGAATCTTGTAAAGGCTTTCACATTTTAAAGAGGACATTTTGAATCTTGATCGTTTCCATACCCAGTCAGTGAAATCAGTATAGTACCTGATAACATATTTCTATGCCAAACCTTAATGCAAGTTGGGGGCAACAGATAAAAGTATTTTGTAACCCACAATGCTCAGAACACTGCAGTGGTAGGTCCTCAATATCTGAAGGAGATTTATTAAGAAGAAAAAGTCAGTATGTGACATGATTGAAATCAGGTGACGGTGACGCTGTTAAAGGGGTGAAGCTTATTTTTAGTTGTGGCTGAACCACAGCTAGGCTCTGTGTAGTACTATAATTCTTGAAGGTTACAGAATGATTGTTTTATTTTATTCAGTGACTAATTTCTTTTCAGGAAGTTACTATAATATTGTTCATTTGCTCTATGCCTATGTTCTTTAGTCTATAGAAGACTCGATGGCACAGTTGAATGTTGTAGTAACAACAGCCTCACAGACATTTGCTTTTCATATAGCAATAACTTGGACAGCCACCTGGTAAGTTACTTAAACTGCTAATTCTGTTTGGTAAATCTGAAATGATTTAAATTAAATTACTAATATTTACCAACATTTATGCAGCATATTCAAGTGCTTAAGAATACTTACAGTTTGTAATAAAGGTGTATGTGTATGTTATTCTCACTATGTACAGCTTAAAACCCCAAAGTATTAGTTACGATTTTTCCCATGATCAATCAAGTAGTCTCTGGAAGAACCCCTCATTCCTTTAGGCAGAAAGACGTCTCCCCCGTTTTCACTGCTGGATGAGAATATTGGTGAGAAAACACAACTTTTGAGAACAAGGTAAAACTGCATATTTTGGTGCTTCAGTCTTTAAAGGTACTGAGCACTACAGGCAAAGCAAAGCACTGGAATATCTGTTCAGTTATTTTGTCTAATGCCAGCAGTGCTCCTCCTTAGGTTGAACTAAAAACATGCAGAAGAAGGTCCTCGAGATCGCCCAAATTCTCAAAATCAGAGCCTCTATTTGATTCCTTTCTCACCATGTTGATTTTTCTGTAACATAGAAATGTATAAAGTTTCTCCGTAGGACTTTGACATACTCTCTTCAAAATACAGAAATGTTTGTTAAAATTCATATTGATAGTGATGTAATATTGCTAACAGTTCTCTTTACAAGAAAAAGAGCACAAGCACATAGCAGTTTGTTATTGTTCTGACCTCTAGTGATAAATACCTAAAGAAATGGAAATAAGTCTGTTCCTACATCTGCCATGTTTACAGTTTCTACAATGGTAAACTTCCAGGGTGTTTTTGTGGTATTTAACCACTAAGAATTGAGCACAGACCAGCAGTTCATTTGAAATATGACAGTGGCTGGTAACATCCTGGAGTTCAGCAAGATTTGATAAATCACTACCCCACTGAGCTTTGACATTCTTAAGCTCATAGCTGCTACTTAGGAGCAGAGAAGAAATAAAAGCATCCAGAAGCCTGTGATCTTCAAGTGTCCTTAGACTGGCTGTGAGTTTTTGAACAACTATTTTAAATATTCTTTGCAGTGCTATCCAGCAGTATTTGAAAGTGCCTTCTCCCCCTCATTAGAATAGAAAGAGCTTGTATTGAGGTTAATGGAGAGTGTCTGACACTCATGCATCTACAGGGAGTGTAACTATCAGGTCAAGGAGCAAGAAAATCCTTTTCCTTTTTCTTTTTTTTTTTTTTTTCCCTAAGGCAAACAGTAGATGAAGAACTTTCCTTGCTTGTGTTTAAGAACAAAAGGAAAACTATCACAGCTTTTATGAGAGACATGAGGGGGAAAACCAATTTCCTGTTCCTTTCTGCTGTACTCTCTTCGGCCTGTGGGGAGCAAGAAAGATCTGGTCTTTCAGACTGCAGAGTGAAAGAATGTTATAGGTAGGACTTGGAACACAGCACTGCATTAAGGCCTGAGAATGGTTTCTTAGCTACCACACAGCTGGTAGGTTTGTTGGTTTGTTTGCTGAACATAAGGTTTTGTTCAGCCAAATGAGGTTTTAGATAAATGAAGACTAAAACTTCTTACACAGGTAAAGTCGCTGGCATGTCGATGCAGGCTCTGTTCATTAGAAATCACTGACTTATGTTTAGATGCCTTGATTTTTTGTTGTGCATGTGTGTACCTTTTTAAAAATAGTTAGCTTTTATTTTGGTACATGTGCACACCCTCTCTTCCACATTCTACCAAAAATGGAATGACAGGTTGAATATGTATCAGGTAGAGGTTCTGCAAGATTTGACAAAAAAACCCCCAAAATCAGATTTCAGCTCTTCATGGGTAGTAGTGTATCAGTGAGGCACTTCTTTTGCTTTAAAAAAGAATATATAGTACCTTTTATTCTGATCTGTTGGAAAATACCTTTAAATTTGATAATAATTTTAAATGCCCTTTGCAGTATGCCTGTCTGCCAGCACGAAAAGTTATTGAGGCCAGCAAAGTTTGTCGAACCAGCATGGACTGCCAGAAGGACTCTGTTCCAAGCTTTTGTGTGACTCCTTCTTTAGAGAACCAAACAAGGCTAATCAGGGTAAAACACCTACCCCATATTGACATGCTGTTTGTAGGACACCCCATGCACCTTCAGTACACAGGTTGGTATTCTTTATTAAAACAGTTTAATAAAAGATTTCTAATATGGGTTACTTTGCCTGGCTGCTTGAACAAGGTCTTGGAGCACTTGTCAGTTAACTTGTTTAATGCAGAATCCATTTCTTGTTACAGCCAGTGGAGAGACATGGACTACTCAGGCCTAAAATGAAATGTGCACAGTGCAATGATTTACGAAGGTAATAGAAACCATATGTGATATGAGATGGTTGTTTTTTCAGGAAAGTATGAAAGGGCTATTTCTATAACAGATCTCACTCAGGTTGGTCATGGGAACCAGGCATCTGCATTTTCATAACACATAAACTTCTCAAAATACTATTGTAAAATCTCTGGGGCATCTTGCTCTAACACCTTGCCTGGAATATTAGCATGACTGCTTAAATCACACCTAATATCCAGGTGTTTGTGACAGATTCCCATGACTACTGAGCCACAAGTACAATCACAACATAGTTTTTTCCTGATTATTTTTTTTATTTATTTGAGTGCCCTAAACCTATAACAGTTTAGTTCCTTACTTTGAAATGGACTACGGCTTTCCTTTAGGCAAACTTATATCCTTGAGCCAGGTATACAAGTAAAAAGTAATTCTGCTCTTGGAGCAAGCATGGAAACAATGAACAAACTCATCAACATGTCTATTTAGTAGCTTGAGTGGCATGGTGAAATTTAGCTCCAGATGGGCTTAAAAAGGTATGAAGTGTTAAACTACTGTCCCTTCCTGTGAGGAACCTGCCTGTTCCTCACATACAGCTATACCTTGCAGGGGGAGATTTTTCTTCAGACATCTTGAAGTACCTTCTTAGCAAGGCATTGTATTTTTCTGAATAAGCACTGGAATTAGGTACTTTAGAAACAGTGCTAGAATCTGGTAGTGTAAATCCATTAGCATTCTTGCATAAACTATTTTTAGGTAGTTTGTCAGTCATTATCTTTCTGTACTGGTCATATTTTGATGCTCTGTGACGAATTATTTATTTCTACTTGTTTAGACTATACGCTCATTTAAGCCCAAAATATGATCTCTTCACTTGTTATTTCTGCCCTCTTGCCATTCAGGAGGAAAACATTCTTCACCTGTGTGGTATCAACACACAGTTCTATATTTGATGACATCTACTCCAAATGCAGTAACAAATCTTAAGAATAGAGTTTAGTAATTATTTTAAGTTCCCTTTCTTAGTCTCTAACAATGCAAACTGTAGGTACTCTAGAACAATTGATATTGTTCTCTTTTCCAATATGCTGCAGCAGTGGAGTTTTAGTCAGTGTTTCCTACTGAACAGTAATTCTACAAAACAATTGAACCTGACAGTCTTTCAGAAGTCAGAAAAGAATGTTCTTGCATCTAAAGAGGTAGTTGTACTTTAAGAAGTTACTGTGTGAAAATACAATTTACAGTGTATTCACAGGAATATAATTCTGAAGCGATTTACTGTACCCTGGGAATTGCACATTGAATGTGTTAATTTGAAAGCTAAAAGCTTGACTTTATTACAAACTTTGCTGCAAACGCAACCTGTGCTCTGTGTTCCCCATGGAAAAACACGAGAGCTAAAATTATAGGATCCTGGCTTGGGCAGCAGATAGACTACTGTACCATCGTAGAGTTCCATGCATTCCAATGAAACAGCTTCTAAATATTTCAGACTTAACTTTGCACTGTACAATACTGGCTTGGGGCCAACAGGTTTGATTTTATTTTTTTTTTCCCCAAATGTGACTGATCAGAATGTGGTAACCGTTTTTTTACAGTTAAGAAAGGAAAAATAATTTCCTCCTCTACTGTGTGAATTTTGAAATAGCAGTACGTTTTAGTGAAATGCCTTATTCTTTTGTGTGATCCTTCTGCCTGCAGGAAACATTACTTTTTAGAATGGTGCTACATTTAACACACAACCTGATATGGGAGTTGCACTAGTGTGTACTATGACTTTACTTCCTCTAGAAATGTCACTAAAGTAATGTTTGAAAAACATCCTAAGATTATGCATGTATTGTTTTCTGCTTAGGCTTGCATTGTTGTCATGATAGTCCCAATTTATGGAGAAGCAGTAATAATTTCATATTTTCATTTGAAGCTAGCTTCCAGATACAATATTTTGAAAAATTTATGTCCATATTAGCTACTTACAAGAAATAGACTATACAGCTTGCTTCTATAAAAATGTTTCTGTTTCCTCAAAGTAAAATATCCTTGCAAAAATATTTTTCATTGCTATGGATGCTATATATAGCTCTTGTTTCCAGTATAAAAAAAACCACCTGTAAAGAATCATAATCCTAAATGAACTTAAGAGTGCTGGAGATTTGGCCAAAACTAAAACAGAAGGAATGATTAAGAATGCTTATTGTTTAGGATGGACACACTGATTAATCCTTTTAATTAGCATTCTCCCTGTAAAAAGTATTTAATGTAATCCAATATAAATTCATACTGTGGGTGTAATTTATGTAGTATTACTCAAGACTTTTCTTATTGCAGGCCAGTTATGCTTTAGAGGCTCTCCCTATGTTGGGAGAAGGTAAGGTTGAAATGGAGGACTCTGTCATTATTGCCATGCAACTTTGTAGTGTTTCTTCTTTATTTTGTATGGGGTTTTTTATTCCTTCATGTCATTTCTGGTATTGCAAAATCCTGGCTTCCTTCTCTGGCCCTCGTTGGTTGGGAATAATCTAGTGGCTAACGTTCATGTTTGGAATTCACACTGCTTGGGGGAACATTGTATCCCTGAATGTTACTGTATCTGCATCGCCCACCACAGATCAAAAGCTACAAGATTTCCTTCATGAAAAGAAGATGGAATTTACCTAGAAGATACTTTCCCCCAGCTGGACCAGTCTCCTACTTCTGTTTTATCCAAGTCTTTTAAAAAATAGCCACTTCCTGGCTTTGGGGAGATTTGTGGGCAACAACAGCCATAATCCCTGATGAAGGTGTCTCTGTTAGAGTCTGGTTTCTCAGTATTTCCATGCTTGTTTCCCCTTATTGCTGAGGATGATCCTTCTTTGCTTTCAATCCATATTTAAAGGGTTACATGTATAGTTCTTCTGGAGACCACATAGCAAAATCTCACGCCATACCGTCTCTCTCGTCCATAGCGTACATGCCCTTTCCCCCATCAAAAGGTTTTGAAAATCTCTTTGGTCAAGCTAGTGTCCAAATCACTTCTATTTAAAATTGTGTCTGTTGTGCATTCTTCTCAATATTTGCCAATACCGTCTAGCATTAACCAACAAAATAAGTGTTAATTCCAGGTCAAATAATTGTTTAATCGGAGTGGGAAAACAATGACTGTTTTCTCTCACCCAGTCTCATTGCTGTTCACCTCTTCCCAGCAGTGTCTTTTGAAGACAAGCCTGGAGAACATAATTTCTGTAATTCTTTTCTTATTCCTCGAAGGACAGATTTGCCTGTTGTTATTAGGTTTGATCCATTACAGCCGCTAAAATCATTGCCTCGTGTTACAGTGTCTAGAGCTCAGTCCAGCAACTTCCTGAAGAGTTTCTTTGTGTTTTGGAGATTGCTTCAGCAGCAAAGTTTGGAGTTTAGATCCATGTCTAGTGGCTGTTCTAACAAAGAGGGAAGGAGATTAGTGATCCATTCTCAATGTAGGCACAACTTGAGGTTCAGGATGGTGACAGAAATTACAGTATATTGCAGTGTGTGCCTTTTGAAACCTTTCTGAATACACTGGCTGCCTCAGCCATTTTGCTATTTTGGCTCACGAACAAGAGGTCTGATCAGATGTTCTGATACCAGCCTTCAGCCTGATGAATTGTTTACTTTGGGTATCATTTGACTTGGATGCCTCTGACTTTCTGAGCTCTGTGGTCTCCAGGATTTCTGTCTGTTATGTTCTTCACTCAGTAGTCCAACAGACTTACTTATTTTCTCTCAGTTCCCCTAAATCAAAGGTCTTTCTTAAGCTAAGTTAAGAGAGAACATGATTTTCAAGCTGTCTTGGCATAGCTATGGCCGTTTTCGTATTGGAAAGTTCTCTGCTTGTTGCCCCACCAAACCCATTCATTTCTGGCACTCCTTGCTATCCAAATCTCTCCATCTCGTGGTATGGTTGCTGGTTGGACTAATTATTGCTTCTGACTCATCAGAAGGGCCTCTATTAACAGAAGAAAATGTGTTTATGTGACTGAGTAGACAGTTTTCTGCCTTATGTGCCTTTGGAACTGCTTTCCCCTTGTCTTTGTTCCTGTGTCCTTGAATTGTTTATTGAACCTGAAGAAATCTGATCTCACTCTTAACTAAGTTATACTTAGCAGCACTTTTGTTGTGTTATGTACTGGTGCTGTGAGGTTCCCAGTGTTCTCGTAGCCTATGGCTTTAAAATTTCTCACAGAGTGAGTTAAATTGTTCCTTTCCCAAGGGATGTTTGTATTGAGTGGGATTTAAACTCTTGCTTTCACATATCCCTGTGGAGATGGTATTTCTTACAGCTGTAACTTTTTCCCAGGTTGTTAAGGAAAATACAGGCCATTGTGGCTGGCCTCAACTTGTGTCCAAAGTTGTACTTTTGGGACAGAGTGACTATTGTTGATGCTATGCAAGCTCATTCTTAAAGTGATTTTCTAAATCTACTTTAATTTATCTAAACCTCTTCCTTCTGGAGATAAGACTCCGCTAGGCTATGAGTGGAGCCTCCTAGTAGGAAAGGTGTCTTTCCTCGAGCTGTTACAGAGCTAAGGCTTTCAAACGGTCCCTGAGGCTGGCAGACTGACTACTGTTTACTTTGAAAGACTGCATCAAGACTTTTTATGAGACAACCCAAATGGAGCACCCCTGTATTAACAGAGTGCACTCTGGGAGGTCTCAAGCTACCTCAGTTTTCTTTGAGGGGTCTCTCATAAACATTTGCTGTGCAGTCAGCTGAAGCTTCATGTACACCTTCAAAGAAGTTACGGTACTAAAGAAGTGTTTCAAGGTCATGTGGTGCTTGACACTGCAATTTTCCTGTCACTATTTATAGGAAGGATGCTGAGTCTCACCACCCAGGTTTTTAAGTTGCACTGTTACATCTTGGAGTCACTTACAGTACCATCTGAAAACAGAAAAAGAAGCTACTTGTGTACTGACTAACTGGTGTTAAGATGTGTAATGCATCATCTCCTAGCCTTTGCTTTCTCCGAGTGTCTCCAGAACTCTGCTCCCTATCTGCCCCTATCCTTTACACCATGGGCTCAGCCTCAGGTCATGGGGATCTTCTGCAGGTACTGCAAGAGAAGAATTTTCTGGCCTTCAGAGAAAGTACATGTGTGCACCCACAGTATGAATGTATACATGTGGACTGCATATGTTGAAAAAGTCTGGTAACTATAATCTCTTTTTATATGTTTTTCTTTGAAAAGGATTAAATTACACAATGTGGTCTTTATGACTACAGATGTCTAGTTGCCTCTGAAAATATATATCTTAGATCTACTTTTACTGAAATCATGCTAATTGTATTTTGTGGAGTGACTTTACTATGATAGTGACCATGTTTAAGAAAGATTTAATGGCTGCACCCTTTTAAAAACAAAACCCAAGCAAAACCAAGTATTTAGATTGCTTATTCATCCTTGAAGAAATGTCATTTCAGATCTGATTTTTCTGCAAAATTATAATCTAAAATTCCTAATGTTATAATCCTGGAATGACTGTTCTTGTTTTGTATATCTCTATATTTTTGTTTCAGTAAGTCTCAGCAGTTTTGTACCACGACAAAAGTTTCTAAGCATTGATCTGCCTGTGGTAATAGAGACATTTTGCAAGTATCCTTTGAAGTATGTTTGTTCTTTTAAGGCAAGAAGAGAACTGTTTAGAATTTGGTGACCCAGCAAAATTTCAGTTGGATATCATTTTAGACAGGATGCTCTGAAACATTTCTGTAGAGTTTTGACATCTTTATCCCATCTCTGCATCGATTATTGTCCATGTGCCAAGCTCAAAATGAAATTTCTCACTTTCTTGTGCTTAGCAGGATATTTTTAGTCAGTGCTTTTTTTAACTCTTTCTTGAGAGTGAGTCTTAACAGCTCTGACAAGAAAGTCAAAGTAAGCCTGAATTTACGGTGGGACAAATGAGATGTTATTGCTAGCTTTGGTATGTCAGAGTTTTATCATTTTTGTGTCATTATACTGAACTAAATAGCAGGGTATAGTGGTGATTGTTTTGGGGGGTTTTTTTCTTCAACAAAAAAGAACTTAGCCTATTCAAAAAGCAGGAAGATAATTCAGTTATAACTGAATTATTAATGAATGAGATGATATATATATGCATACATAAAGGTTAGTAGGCTTGAATATGGCCACTCTAAGAACCCTTAGCCTTAGAAACTGAAATGTTTATGCATGGCTGTAGAACAGTTAAACAGTGTAGTTCAGTTTAGTCCATAAAACTAAAGATGCTACATAAGCTCCCCTTTTCTGGGAACATGCCAAGGTTCACACTGACCCAGTTGATTTCTGAGTCATACGTCTTCTTGTCCGGCCACTACAGGATGAAGGTAGGTATTAAAGTTAGCAAGCCTTTACCAACAATAAAAATGATCTACCCTTGCCTCATTCTCACATGCACATGCACGTACAGAAATCCGCTCAGCTTTTCTGGCTAACAGGTAAGTAAGAGAGAGAGGCCAGATTTCCAATCATATTCTAGCCATTTACTTACTCCAGCGAGGGAGTGTTTTGGAAAATATTCCTAATCATTATTTCATACTTAGGTCATAGGTCTAGAATACCTCCTTACTTCAGGCATAGTGTCAGAGCTATAACCTTCCTCCAAAACCACACAAAGCAAGGAGGAGGATGGGCGGTATTAAGTGTGGTTTTGCTGTCTCCTGCTTTCGTCCGAGTTGTGAAGAGTGCAGGTTGTTTAAGTATCCAAACCTACTGCTTAAAACCAAATGAATCTATAAAGGCCATTCTCTGAGCTGGTATGTTAACGATGTAAAATTTATTGTACTCATATAATTTCTGTGAAGCAGAATGGCAGCTAAACCAAATAATCCTCATATGTCTCTGTCTGCATACTAGAAATAAAAAATATGTTTTGTTTTGGTTTGTTTTTTTTTACATTTCCTTGGATATTATTCATGAACCTTAACTAATGTCAACCAGGTACCTAATTTCACTGTCAGGAGCACTGGCAGTTATCAATGCTGTACCGTGTTTCGCTTTGGATGGTCAGTGGATATTAAATTCATTCCTGGAAGCCACTCTGAGCTCCCTGATTGTAGAAAAACAAAACAGAGAGCTTGTTGGCTTTTTAATTTTGCTTGCTGGTAGCGCACTTTTGGCTGCCAATGTTGCACTGGGACTTTGGATGGTGACAGCACGATAGAACATTGGATACGCTTCCATCAGTTTTCAAAGTACACAGAAATAATGAATCCATTGCCTTTTAAAACTTGTTCAGTGCTGAGATTGAAATAATTACCTTAAAATGACACTGAAAGAACAATCACTGGTGGCTGCCGTTTTAATTTAAAACTGTACAACATTGTGCCTGTGGTCATAGGAGTCTAATAGAAAGAAGTAGGAACCTTTTTATATACTCTTGAAGCACTGTACTAATTTTGGAGAAGTTGCATTGTAAAATTTCACAGGAAAAAGCCTAAGACTTCATTAATTTGGATCTCAAAATACGGGAATTATTTGGCCTCAAACGTTTGTAAAGTGGGAGAAAAAAACCACTTAGGTTTTATTTTATAGTTTGAATAATTGTCAGAAAATCTGTGTGGGCTGTCATCATTTTCAGTCAGCATAGTCTTGCTTTTGTTTTTCAAATCTGGTATTCCACCAAACTGGACTCTAAGAAGCCCTAAAGCCTGTTCTCAAAATGGTGAAAAGCTAAATAAATGCTTACCATGTGTTAATGAGGAGAGAGAGGCCATATGGGTTAGTGACTTTCCTTTTCAGCCAGCCAAAATGACTGGAAGCATGTTGTCCTCGGGATGTAGATGAGAAGTGCCAATGTCTGTTAAAAGTGAGGCATACGGGAGGATAACAAAGCCCACATGTCTGTGTTTCTTACATGTTCAGTTGTATATGATCTTACGCAGCTGAAGATTTTTTTAAAGGCAATATTTGTCAGCAATAGCTACAAGATAACTCAAATTTAGTTTCTGAGTGCTGAAGTATGCTGTGCACAATTATTCCTAAGTGATAAGTAATGTTTGTGTTGTTTTACTCAGAAAATAATACTGTATTATACCTGTTTACAGTTAAAAGTGAAACCTGTTGTTTTTATGGTGTCTATCTTCTGATGCTATGCATGTAATATGTACAGTAACTCACTGATGGTTTTCTGTCTTTCAAAGGGTTGTTTTCCTTTGCTAGGATTCATTCTGTTCAAAGATAGCTAACAAAGATGTTTAGCTGAAGCAGGTCTTGGATCAGAAGATTAGAGGAAGAATATGATCGTGAATTGAACTACTTAAACATTTGTCTTTGCTTTCTGAGATGAATACAGACCATATGCTTGTTCTTTAATGAACAGTGGAAGAACAGTCAGTGTTTTGCTGACCGAAGTATGTCTGACATACTTTGAAGCTCTTTTAAGTCTGTAATATTTTGTACCCAATCAGATTATATTTTGACCGTCATGTCCTCCCATGATATATTGCCTAGTTTATACAAATCAGGTTCAGTCAGAGCCTTGCCTCAATATAGGCTGATATTTAAACAAACGAACAACAAAAAAAAAAGTCCTGGGTAATTTTAAAAGCGGGGTTGAGCCCAATTCCTGATGCTAGTGCACGGATTCGTAACTCTGATGTTTGCATTTGCCCACTGATGTGTGTGTGACGGTAGTTTTACACAGTAGCCTTCACACTTAGTTAGGATGTATTCTTTTCTTAACGTGATGCAAGCAGTAATGAGAGAGCGTGTTTGTTTATTTGTTGTCATGTTAGTTCACTTAGGTCTCCAGTGCTGTCACAGGCCTCTTGAAGTTTACCTCTGTGGGGTGGCATGGCAGGTCCGTCCCCCTCATTTTCAGTCATTTCAACCCAGGCATGTCGGCACCGATCCCGGTAAGAGAGAGTAAATCCTCCAGTCAATCCCGCGTGAGTCAGGCCCTTTGGGGACTGCTAAAAGTCACACAAACTGCAAGAAAGGAAGAACAAACTATCAGAAACTGCCGGTGGGCTTCTCTTTCTTCCGGAGACGCCCTGAAAGTCTTAACTCATCCTGACTCCTGGAAACAGGGACGGGAGCAGCCTGGTTCTTGCCCAGAGCCTGGCTCTGAGGCTGTGCTCCAGAACCTGCTCGCTCACCTAAGTGGCTGCTTACTAATCTGAGCTCTTCCGTTCAGTGCCTCTGTGCCACTTTCCTCTCTCTCTGGGTCTTGTCCAATCCACAGTGCACAAAATTAATTTGCACTTAGGAGTTTTAATGCAATTTAGTAAGACGTGATACTTACTTTTCAAAATGGCTGCTATTTATGTATCAGAGTTGCAGTGCTGTCGTATTATCTAAAGCAACAACAAATGCATCTATGGTGATTTCAAAAATATTCTGTGAAAAACATTTCAAGTTTGATATTTCATATATTCGTGTTGACTACAGCTGTTTGGGACAGTCTTTTAGCATAGTACGCTCCTAGAGATGAAGGCAAGAGATTTAAAAAAAACAAAGTTGCTGAATTAACACACACAAGTTACATCTGCTATAATCAGGCTGGCAGGTTGTTCCTGGTTATTTATGTGCTACTAAAACATGATGTTTTATCAAAGGAAACTAAATCCAGTTTATTTCACTTTACACAATCACTGAAAGCCACAGCTGCACTAAGTAGAACTTCAGTCTGGGTTTGACCTCATAATCAAAAAGAGGGTGGAGAAGCCGTCAGTCATGGTTTTAGCAAAATGGACACGCTGGTACACTGTAAAGACCTTGGTTGTCTTTTATGGGAGAGATAGTACTAGAAGTGTTTAAAAATAATTCATGAGTCCATTTCTCCATGTGCTGGGATTTTACTAAGGGTCAATTTAAGTATGAATGGGTGCTTTGAATCAAGACTTGAAGCAAACTGGGTATGAATGGTGACCCAGCGCATCTTAGATCATCTGTGGGCAAAGGTAATAGTTAAGTTGCACAACGCCCTGAAGAAAAAGTTATTCAGTGGATCCATTTCATTCTCCTGTAATCCTAACAAATGGATTACATTCTGATAAGCAAGTGCCATACATACAGTTACTGGGAGGGGTTTTGCTGGGTTTTTCTTTGTTTAGCAAGAGAGAACACAGGATGACACAGCACATTTTTTGTGTGTCAGATTTTTACTCTAGAGTGTATGCGATGTTTCTTCTATTTCTGTATTTGTAAAAATTAAAAGGAAGCCTTTCCTTAAAATGAAATCTTTCCACTTCTCATTCTAAATAGCCCCTCAGAATGTAATGTATTCTTTAATACAGAATCCATCGATATCATTATAGGGCATATTGACTGGAATATGAAACATCACTCTGAAAGATTGGATGGATACCACTACTTATGTATATACTATGAATTTTTAAATCTGTATCAGATGGAAAAAATAATATCTAACATTGGGAAGTGTTATACATAGTTTTTACTTGAAAATTGCCAGAATTCCATAATTATCATTAGTCATTGTTCTGATTTGGTTTTTATGAGAATTTTTTTTATATCAGCAAAGACTTCTATAGCATGTTCTGCTAATGCATGATATGACATGAAAGAGGCTAACTTCTTAGCATGTGGGAAGTTACATGCTCTTTGCTAACTTAAGAAATTAAAACCAGCATGCTTCCAGTGAAATGAAAGAGACTTTGCTAGAAAAAATATAGACAAACTTGCAGATTAGTCAGCCCAAATTTATAAGCCACAGTGGAAAATTTGTTAACTCATCCTTTTTATTTAGAATGAAACAAGCAACTGTATTGATGGTTATGTTTTTCAGTGATGATTATTCTGCATTTGTGTATATGTGTGTGTATACATGTGTACATAGATATAATGGATACATACCCAGCCACAGTCTGTACTGCTCCTTTTTTAGGGATAACTTACACCAGTCCTCCATGCTCTGCACTGTAGCCTTTTTTTCTTTCTCTCTATGAATTCCATGGCTTTCTCTGGATTTTAAAATTGCAGCTATGTTTTTCTCCCATAACTGATCTAATTTCGTTATTAACAGAAGACAAGTGATTGACATAATGTAACCACAGCTGCATGAGTTTTGTTCAGCTGATCTTTAAAATATGTTTCTTGCTTTCTGTGAGGCCTCAGCCACAAGCATGGTAAACAGATTTTCAGGGTGACTAAAAGAGGTCAGCCTTAGGATCCATCACTCTTTAAATGCTGCTATTTGTTCTGTTCTGGATGATAGCTGGCCTGAGTGAAACTGTGTAGAGTATACTGAAGAAATAACATTTTCAGGACAGACCTTCCCATGGCAGTCAGGATGTTTCAGCTTTCTTAAATAAGGATATATTTTTGTTGTTTAGAACATCAACAATCCAAGTTTTCTAATAGTTTCCTATGCATTTTATGTGATGGCAAAGGGTGACCTGTAGCAAGTAAGTTTTTAAATAAATTCTGTATGTCTTTTATCTGAAAAATCTGAATTTATATCTGGCTATCTTTTATGAGAGATGAAGAAGGGTTGTAAGGGTTTATGTAGCCTAGTCTGTATTTAATTGTTTTTAAAAGATGTGAGTTAAACTCTAGAAATAAATAGTTATTTGTAAAATATGCATTCTATACGCCTGCATTCAGACCAGTTCCCACATCCAGTCTTGCTTCAGCTTTGTTCTTGTAACTTGTGAGTAAGGAAGCTGAATCTAAGCTTCAGGTAAGATCCAATATTAGCAGTTATTTTATACCCTCTTTATCCTGAATTTCATGTAACACTAGACTAGTTGCTGAATGTGGCTGAGTTATCTGGGGCACGTATCCTGTATTAACGCAGCATTTGGGAAGTGTTGTACTAAAGACTGCCAGAAAATGGCAGCTCTGTGACACTTGCTCCTTGGACTCATCCACTCCCCTCATGTGAAGAGCAGATGGCAGCGACTAAGGGCAGCGAAGAGCCTCAGTTTATGGCAGCTTTATGAGACCTTCCCACTGCTGACCCAGTGTGAAAGGACGGGAACAAAGAGCAGGATATGACACTGCAATTCCATTCATTCCATTTACATGGGCATGAAACGTGATGAGAACTTGTAATTAACGTTTCAGAGCATGCAGATATGTTTTCCAGCCCTTCACTGAATCATTCAGTGACTGGTATTCACACTTTTTTTATTTTTTTTTTTAATACTGTGTCATTCCATTAATAAATATGTGCTGAGTAAACAGTATGGGTAGCTGTAGCTTATTTAGTAAATTGGACTTGGATATTTCTCACCTCTAGATGTTCATCTTGGGTTGGTTTTTGCGGCATCATAGTGTAATTGACCTTCACTTGATACTCGCTTGAAAGCCTGGAGGCTATTTCCAAGCCATCACTAGAGAAATCTAGTGTCTTCCTTCCCAAGTTGGTTGTTAATATTTTAAATTCTTCTTTTCCTCACATAACTTTGCTTTTAGATTTCATCTGCCCAGATGATCTTATCTGAAGCCTGTCAATGGAATATGTATTGTTTTGAAATTCACTGTGGGTTTTTTCCTCTACGTAGCCTTATTTTTCACGCTGACTCACAGCTGTGGAATGTTAGATTTCTAGACCCTTTGTTCCCACTATGCATTGTTCATGATCATGTTTAAAAAAAAAAAAAGAAAAAAAGAAAGCTTCATTTTGAAAATGTCAGCTAACAAATATATGGAACACTTTGAATAATGTATTGTGGTTTTGTTTTGGTTTTTTTTCTCTATTTAATCAACCAAACAATAAGTATTGTTTTCTATGTATGATAAATGTATCCTGCAAATAAATTCATTGTTCGATTGTTAGTGTGCTTAAATCTGTTTTTAAAAATAAGGTGAGAGTGACATAATTCCTTATTTGTGGCAATGACCATATTCTCTCATATACTCTCATACTCTTCGTATGTAATTTATATTCTGTCTCTGGTTACTGACAGTGTACCACAAGGTACCACTATCCTTTTCAGTATCTGACCACCTCCTAAAATTAATACTATCACTTTGCTTTCCCTTATTTACCAGCTTATCACAGTAGTAGTTTGCGTTATAGTAGAAGTACATCCAGACAGAGACCTACACATTGTTCCGGAGGAAATCTAGCCTCATTTGATGTGACGCGGGTACGTAGCGACTGCCTTATAGGAGCAAATCCCTTTCTCTTGACTGAGCTCCTGGGCAATTCGTCTCTTCTGGAGTTGTGGACTTCTTGCTTTGTAGTGAGATACGTGACGCGGGATGCCATAGTCAAGGTAAGTGAAACCACCTCTCTGGGCTTTAAAGGCCAGTCTTACGTGAAGAAGTTAAAAGTCGGATCTTCAAATGCCGCTAAGGTGATGTTACGTATTGCAGCCTTTGAGGTGTACGTACAGGCCAGAGCTGGGCACGTATCCCGGCTAGTTCTGAACAAGTTTATTTGGATATCCCGGAGCTGCCTGGGGCTGCCTTAGCTTGGTGTACCCAGGCTGTTCAGCTTGATTTGAGAATGAAGCTTCGTTGCTCTGTTTCTTGAGCAAGCTCATCTAGCATTAGCCAGGTTATTTGTACTGAGAACTAAACTGTCCTTTGTTGCTTATTGGACAAGCTGTTACTTTATACAAGTATAGCTGTTTCAGCAAGTGTGGCTTTGTTCCCAGATAAAAGATTGCCATGAGAAATAGGCACAAAGCATGGATCGGACACGCTGGTAGGATTTCCCAGATAGGGTGCTATGCAATTTTCTGAATACTTGCATGAGGAGATGGCTTTTTTTTTCCCTTCTCTCTTTTTCTTACTCATGTCAAAGGTAGAGACAATAGTTTTATTTTTCCTGAAGCATTTAAGCTTCTAGGAGGGTCCTGAGGTTTTTCAGTTGATTTTGAAAACATTATCCCTTCTTCTGATTATGTATGTTCTGTAATCTAGGATAAAATCAATGATGTCTTCATGTCATCTTGAGGAATGTTGCCTTAATCACTAATATAATTTCTGGATAAGATTTAAAAAGAAATACTGTATGAGTCTTACTGCTGGTAGCTTTATAAAAAAGGGTTAATATAAATCTTCCTCTGATTGTACTAATTTGAATCACCAAGCAGAAGCATTCCTAAACATCTTTAGTAGATCTATATGCATTGAACTCACTTCATTAAATCTTTAAGATTTTTATGAGCTTTTGATGTGAACTACCCAATGAAATACAATTTACGGTTTGATTTTAATCTTATGGTGGTAAACTGGGAGAATCCACAGCATTCATGAGGTCTAAGCAGCAGTCACCCAGATTTCGACTTTTTTCCCCTTTTTTTACCTCAGACAGATGTGGGTCTGGTGTTTACTTTGATGCTTTTAAGGCTCCAGTGTTGTGGAAACAGAATTGGATGTTCTTACCAACTGTGTATCTTATTTTCTACATTTCTGATTAATTCTACCTCTTTTTAGTTCTTTGCAAATATAGTAGTGGCTGAACACTATGTAACCGCCACTTCTGACAGTCTTGAAAACACATGGTCATACATCCTTTTTCATTTCCCCTGAAAGGAATCTTTCAAAGAAAAAGAAATACTTTTCTCTCTTTTTTTTTTCTTCTTCTTCTTCTTTGTTAAATGTCATCCTTTTTACTTGCTATTGTATTACTAAAGTGTCTGTATCTTTTCCCCTTTCACAGCTCTGTGAGGATCTCTTATTAAAATATTGCAAGCTATTTTTTAAAGTCTAAATTCCTCTAAGCCTCCTGAATTTGATTCAGTTACCCACACAGGCATGTGGTGTGGTCTGGGATATCCCAAGGTGTTCTTAGGTTAATAACCTGACTTGGAACATTTTGAAACTCACCCCCCACTTGTCTCCTTTTGTCTCCTGTTGGTTTAGGTCTTAGGGCTTCTCAGAGCTGCACATGGGGCTGGCAGATGGGGGTGAGGCCCTATAGGAGATCAAAGACATTCTGGACCGGCAGCTGGATACTAGGAGGGGTACCTGAGGGCATTTTGTATCACGCCAGATGCTTATATGCGGGCAACAAATCAAGCCAGACTGGCTCCTTTTCTTTCCTTGCATTTCTTTTCTTTTAAAGAATTAAAGTGGAATATGAGGCTTTTTGAGTGAGTTTTATTTGACATAAAAATACATTGAAGTTTTTCTGTTTGTGCATAATACAGGCTGTTTTATAAAAGTTAGGCTAGTGGAATACACGCATTCTCCTCCTGCTCTGAACCTTAGGTCTGGAAGCAGCAGAAATTAGTACTGCTGCCTTATCTACAGCAAGAAAAAGGAAGGCTTATTCTATAAGGAAAATACCATCTGGCTCCAGGTGTGGAGTGGTGGTAGCAGCAGTGTACAGATTCGCAGGAAGCGATGAAGAGGCACCAGGTGGAGACAAGGCTGCGTGAGGGGACTGTGATGATCTTGGCCAACTGCCACAGTTGTGTACTTGACTCTTTTTTTCCTTGCAGGAGAAAAGAAGTCATGAGACTTAACAGTTAGGAATGGGATGAAAACAGGGAAGGGCTGTGAGAGAGGCGGTTTGTTCATTTACAGAATCTTTAAATCAGACAGAGAGCACGTATGCTTTATGAGTGGAGAGATAAGTGCTTTTTAATAACTCCAAGATAAGTATTTTTACTACTTTTTTTTTTTCTTTTCCTTGAAGCATTTTTAGAGCTGACCTGAAAATAAAGCTAACGAACTTCCATCATTGGTAGAAACATGCCATGTAGTAAGATCAGAGAAGCAATAAAAGCCTGTTCTTCTAGATAGCAGTTCAGGGCATTTAGACCTCAGAGTTGTGTCCCTCTCCCTGGTTAAGGATTGGGCCCGAGCTTACCTTCAGTTAGTCTGGATGTGAAGTCAGAACTTTTCTCCTGTTTCCACATTCCCTCTTCAGCACGAGTTGACCTCACACATGCAATTATTAAAAATTAATCAATCCATTTTTATAATGTTTTTGCCTCTTGGCTTTGTTTTCATTCCTGCAGCTATTTGAATAACTAGCAGAAACTGGGCCAAACCACCTATATCTCTATCATCGCTGCAAAATCAACAAAGCCAAATTATGAATGTGCATTATAAACCACAAATTCCTGGGTACTTACCACTGGTTATACCAACAAACTTTTTTTTTTCCCCACTGTGACCGTTTACCGCTCTTAATTAGGTGATTGAATTTATTCCCTGGAAATGTTCTGCGAGGCACTGGCAACGCTCAACGTGCTGCAGCGCTGAAGGAAAAAATGGGCAAACCAAAACTTGTATAGTATGTTTTTTAACAAACAGACAAAATTCGCTGTTTCATTTACTGGAGCAGTGCAGGTAAGTTATTATTTTGTCATATCTGAAAGCCCTGGTTATTTTTCCAGCATTTATCTTCAAAGTTACTCCTAAGGAGAGCACTTCAGTAGTTAATCTAACTGGCTTCTGCATACCCCTTTAACTGCAATTAAATGTAACTGAACCAGAAGTTAAAATATTACTCAAATAGTTGTGAAAACTGTAACATAGTATCAAGCAGTATTTTCTCATAAGTGTACCAAAACCTATTGTTCACTTGAGACTTTACCTAAGAACTGCACAATTTTTTTAACCTTGATTTTTTTATCTTGTCATGAAAATATCAAAAGCAATTCTGAAGAAAGCATCTCAGCTTTCACTTACAGGGTTACTTAGAGGGGCTCGCTTTTAGCACGTGCAAATGATGGTGTAAAAATTAAACTGTATCATTTAGCAACATGATACTAAATGTGACAGATCACTCTATTCTTATATATGTGATTCTCCAGTTTGTTTCTCATGCTTTATAATAAGTCAAGTGAAAGTGCAACGCAGATTATTTGCATGAGCTTTTATAGCTGTACAAGGTACCTGAAGACATTAAGGTTGCAGCCAAACCAGGAGTCCAAGTTTGGTGAACTTAGTTCATCATAGGAAGAAGGAAAAAAGAAATCTAGATAGTGAATATAGCTGATTAAGGAGTCATGAAACCGAACATGTCATACTCTGATGGCAAAAAGAATCCAGAAAATGAACGGTCATGCAGGTTTAAAAAATAATGATTTTTATTATTAATTACAAATAAATAAGTAAATAACTTGAAAAAATGCCCCTTAAATGATGGCACTGTTCTAGATCAAAAGGGTGCTTTGAAATGCAAAATAAACCTCTTTTCTTCTGCCATGGGTTTGTGTATATGCACAGATGCTAATTTGATAAGCACTGGGTTAACTTCCGCTGACCTCAACTATCATCAGTTTAGATAAAAGTAACGATTGTTAGTGGCCTCAGAAAGCTGTGAAACATATAGGCTGTAGCTGCAGTGAAGGAAACTGAAATGGCATTGTCAGATCCATAAATCAGAGCTTGCAGTGAAGAAAAGTGTTTCCGCAGTTCCGTACGGGCGCAGGATGTGAGACCGCCCTGCGGGACAGATCGCCCGCTGTGCTACACCTTCCCTCTGTCACCTGCAGCGGTCTCTTGGGGACAGACCCTGAAAGGGACCTAAGCGCCAAGGATGGACTTAGGCCAGCGGAGCTCTTAAGCTCTACAGTTAGGACCTTGCTTACCCCGAGGGCAACAGGCCTCCAGAACTAGCTCAGGTTTTTACTCAAGATAGCCCCGAAGTCTTCTTCTGCACGTGTCCAGCCCTGCCGCAGCAGCAGGGCTCGCACACGACATCCAGGCTGGCATCTGGCACTGACACGCGCCGTTCCTCTTGCCCGAGAGCCTCAGTCGAGCACTTGGTCTCAGCGTGGAAGTTTTAAATCAAGCATCTCACCAAATGCAGCAGAGGTTAGTTCTGTCTTTGAAAACGCTGTGTGCACGGGTAGGAGCAGGATACGGCAGATGGGAAACAGCCTGGATACGATCCAACATCTGGTTAGTGAACCACTGTCCAGACTGTTTATGTAATACTATAGGTGAACTCGAGGTCTTGGCCAGGACCTACTTACAATCTCCAGGGCAGAGCCACGATGTTTCCAGGAATGTTTTAAATTGTGCCTTTTGGTTGTTGGGGTTTTTTAATATTTTATTTGTTTTGGAGCAGGAGGAGTTTGGTATCCAGGACCATTAATATCATCCAGTAGTCTGTGTGGGGGTGCTTCCTCTACAGATGCGTACAAACTGTGTAAGAATGAGATGCTTTCTGGTTTGAGTGGAATGTCAAAGAGATACTGCCAATTTTAAGCTTTGGGGAAAAACTGACTATTATTTTAAAGAATAAAAGTGCTTTAATATTTGAATAGCTGCTTTGCTTTTCTACAGTATTTGCTGAAATATCTTTTCTATGTTTAAAAAACCCATAAATCTAACTTTCTTCACAGCCTAGGAAGCGTACAGCTTTGGCCATGGAAGTTTATGAACAAAGGAGCTTTGAAATGGGCAGTCTCCTCTTCAGCTGCTCCAAATGTTTGACCTTGATGTATCATTGAGAAGAAACTGTGACAAGCTTGTTGCTGATAAAACCTTGCTGTTCTCCATCTGTCTTAAGAACTGCTTAAATTATTAGCCAGTCAGGCATCTGAAGTTAGAAATTTCTGCTGCTGCAGCCCAGGCTTTGGAATCCTGTCCTAGGAAATCTAACACTGCAGCAAGACAATTAGACCTGATACCAGAAGACTGTAGGTCCAAATTAAACAGAGTCCATGAAGTAAGCCCTGAATATCATGTTCACACGAAAACAGAGCCAAATTATGCACGAGTAATAAAGCTGTTATCAAGATGAAAATATGAAGGACTCCTTTCTTCCATCCTTATTCACCACAGACACGATCTGACTACACTGACATTGGTGGGAAACATCCTGCCCCTATATGGAGTGGAATATCACATATTAAAGTAATAGCAGAATAAGGTGTCGTACCCTAAAGAACAGTGACTGAACTAGACCTGCCGAGGTCCCTTGCCCCAGTTTCTTCAATCTACAGAATGAAGCAACTGGTTTCCCTTGTTATAGATAACACATTTTGCAAAGCTCCTTACTTGCGTAGTGTAAGACATAGGCCTATTCTTCTAAGCAGATCTTGTAAAAGCTGTTTTGCCTTGAAGCGTAGGGATGTAGCAATCCAATGGAATTTAGAAGTTTGCTCTGTTCTGGACTGTAACAAGCTCTCAAGGCTGTCGATTGAACAGGGTGCTGCTATGAGGGCAGGAATTCAGGGTTTCAACCCCACCTAGCTTGAGTCACTTGCTTTAGGCATCTGGATAGTCATCTTTTCTTCTCTCTACAGTCAATAAAGAAAGAGATACCACCCCAGATAGCCATCTGAGGAGCAATCACGCTGTGGGGCTGCTTCTCACCCAACATACCATAGAGGCAGGCTAGGTACACAGCTTAGGTACAGCCTGCTCCACAGCCATGTTGAAGAAGCTATACATTACTAAATAGGATTGCTCAGAGCACCGAGACAGGCAGTATATAGTGTAATGGGATAAAACAGTATGCCACAAAAACCATCTAAGTAACTTGAAACCAATGAGTATTACACTGCCTTATTTCTTCTTTCTTTCTTTCTTTCTTTGGTCCATAGCATGTTAATGAATAAAAAGCTTTGCATGAAAAAACACTGGTTTGTGGCTGATTACCTTACTGAAAAGGTCTTTATTCATGCATGCCACATTCCTCTAAAGAATGTTTTAGAACAGATTCTAAAACTGTAAGTATTGGTCTGAATCACTCCTGATTTTAAAATATTTTAGTCTAGTAACAGAATAGCACTCCTTCCATATGCATGTGTCATTAAGATCACTGAAACACAATGATGAACAACTTGTAATTGCCAGGTATCTGGCGTTATCGATCTTTTCTTATTTTTAAAGTAAAAATTACAATTAAATGAGTCAGAAAAGTAGACAATAATGCTTAAAAATATTGATGATGAAGACAGTGGATTAGAAATCAACCTAGCTAGGATTGGCTTAGAAATAAGCCAAATGTATGCCTCAAGACAGTGATTCTTAATTATATGTGTGTCCTCAAATGGCCCCTTTCCACCTTCCCCACTGTACATCTCTGCTGTAGTTGTAAATAATTATGGTTTTGCCTACAGAATTGTTCACTAGCCTTTCCTCTTTCTGCCAAGATCAAGACTGAAGATTGGAAGTTAGAGGTTAGAAATACAACTTCCCTGTCAGAGCTGATTATCGCATTCATTACCAGTTTGACACTGAATTCACAACCTGAATTTCTGCTACCTCCTGCCTTTCCTAGCACCTCCCTTCACCTCCCCATCTTGACTTCACCTTCCCACTAACAAATCCAGAACCACTTTGCAGAGTTCACAGTATCTGCCTGCCTTTGTTTTGTCAGTAAAAACATGTTTTTTAAATGAAAAAGTGAGAATTTCTCAGCAAGCCATTCCTATGCAGTCAGGAGAAAGGAAAGGAGGAAGACGACATCTGTGTGTTTTACTCTTGATTTAGATGAGGACTTAATTAGCAAATATATTTGTCAACCTTTCTGTTCTTTACTTCTCTTTAAAGGAAATGACTGTGGTGATACAACTGAGAAGGACTGTTTATAGAATTATGTCCAGTTTTCCAGCCGTGGCGTCTATTTGAAAGGCTGCACTTCTGGCCAGGGATTAGTAGCGGCTTGTATATACCAGGTTATATACTTTCATACAATCCATTGCTTAATGATTTCTCTCCCCTGAGGGCATTAGAGATGTTAGAGTAAGACCTGGATTCACGTTGAAGGGTAATTTGCTTTAGGAAGAAAGAGGTTCTTACAGCGAATAAGCATAACATGCATGATATAAAGATGTGGCCAAGATTCTGGAAAGGACTATGGAATCGGGGTATGTTTTTAAGATTCCCATTCTAAAGGATTTACTTTTCCAATGCAACAGAGCAGAAAGGAGCCAACTTGCCCACCAGAAACATGGCTTACTACACATTAACATTTGTGTTTACGTCTGTGAATGTTTGTGAAATATTTCTCACCGAAGGGAAAAAGAAAGGGGTTGGAAAAAACTGAAAACGGTTGCCAATAAGGGCACTGACCATACTGTTACACACAATCACACCAGCCACCTGGACAGCTGAAATCATAACAGCCTGGTTTAGTGTCCTTGAACCAGTTTCTACTGGTTGATTGCACTTCACAATAAAGTCTGCAATACCACTGTCATCAAAATTGGCAGCACCTTAATTGTGACACCACGTAACTATGGCAGATGCTGAGAAAATCTCCACATCTGCCCAGGCTTGGTTTGGCTTCCAGGAGAACCAGGGAGATGACAGCCCAAGTCGCAGACTATTTCCACCATTAACAAATTGGACTCTGTTTTACAAGGTCTGAATAAAACTCTCAGCTCAGCGATCCCTTTTATTGCCAGTATTTGGATTGTAAATTCTCTGTGTAGAAACACTCTCTTCTGAGGTTGTAATTTAGCTTGGAGGGGGACGCCTCCCAGTATTGACGAAAGGATGATTTGAGAGTAGTGTGCACTGGAAAGACTGGCGTCCAGAAGAGATACTACCCCTTAAACATGAGCTCTGACACACAGTCCAAACCCAAACAGCAGTATGCATTTTGAAAATGAATTCAGTCAAGAAGTCAGCACCAGTGCAGGCAGAGCAAGACAAAGAGGTTGTAAACAGCAGAGAAGCCAGAAACTGATGGAATGAATATCATACAAAGGACTTGCAGCAGGAGGGGATGGAAATGACTAGTATCAAACAGAATAAAGTATGGCTTAGGAAAAGAAGAGGAAAGGAAGAAAGATCTAGGAACAAACAGCGCTTCATTCAGAACAGGTTGGGCAAGCGACTGTGCAGTTTGAATGGGAAGACAGAAAAAGCCCCACTGATTTCTAAATAACAGATAAAGATGCTAAGATGAATGAAAGATAATAAGGTGAATTAGGTATCAAGGAGCTATAGACAGAAGCAGCGCTGGAGTAGCACATGGCAACTGAAAAGCCAGGCTGACGGAGGGGAAATAATTGGGAGAGCATTACAGACGGAGGCCTCCAGTCAGCAAAGATGCGAATTGATGATCACACAAAAGAAAGAAGAGAGAATGGAACTGAGAAGATGGGATGTTCAGATGGGGAATGGGAGAGGTAACTGGGGCTCAAAACTGCAGAAAGGATGTAAGGATTAAGGGAAGGTCATATAGATAGCCATTGCTTCTCCTTCATACAGAGGTACCTCATCTTTTTTGTCTTTTATCTCCCTGCCTTGTTAGTTAGACAGCACTTTTGTATTTGCACCACGGTTGCATTACTTGTTTTTAACATTCATTATTTTGAGCAGCTTACAATACGACCTGAGGGGAGGTTTAAGGTTTTATAGCAACCTTTTACCTACCCACCATCTCTTCTCAAGCAACTTCCAGTTCATTCCTGGCACAACTGAAATGCTGCGTGATAGCATCTTTGCAAATCCTACAGAAGCAGCATAGGGCCAAAAGCATCTTATTGCTTCTCAGTTTGCATTTTCTTAAAGTCAGTTTAATCCCACATATTTAGTGCTGTAAGCAAGCAATTTCAGAAAATTAAATAGGAATTTCCCTATGTGTTTACGACATAGCAGTGATGATAGATTTTTGTTTGTAGTTAAATTTTTCCCTGCAGTGTTTACCGATTAAACATTCAAGGCACACAGGGAAAGTGATTGTGGGCTTGACCGAAAGCCAGCTGAAAAGAGAAAATTTCATTGATTCAGCTGGGTTTTAGAATTGATAAAACCAGTCCAGAGACTGATTTGCGAATAAATGTGTGCATTTCACTAATACATTGGAAGTGGGAACTCTTGCTTTTATGGACAGGAACACTTACAAGACATTTAACTCCTAAACAGTTTATAAATAGAGCTCTGAACAGTTGTGTTCTACAGAAGGGTGTACTGTAAATGCATTGCTTTGGATCACCATTCAGACAGACTGCATGTAATCCAGGCAATGAAACATGCAATGTGTGATGTATGTCATATGAATAGGACTAGCCTGCCGATAACATATGCGCTATCCTTTAAAGTTAGGCTCCACGAATTATTATAAAGGTAGAAGCGAAGCTCACTAACAGATGTTTGCCTGAAGCGAATGCTATTGACAACATATAATTTGACCCGAAATATTACCTACGAGCAGAAAACTATGGTCTCTTTCCCATCAAAAAGTACCATTTTTGTTTTGAACAAAACATATGCAAAAAATTTTTTAATGTATTTTTAGCTTGATATTACTCATGAATGAGAAAGAAAAACAATAGGAAAATAAAACTCATTGAAAGTAAAGCCAATTTGTTGCCAAGTGGTCAGTAGTCCAAACAGTCCTATATCCATAGTAGTAATAGACTTGCTCTCTTCTCAAGAAATTTAAGAAACTTTTAAAAGAGTCCCTTAGGTTCACCCTGCAAAATCATAATCATGTGGTCTCATAACTGGAAGGAGGGATCCAACAGTAGGAATGCTGACAAGAACATATTTTCAGGGAAGCTGAATACTTAAAAGGGTAAGGTGCTTACTAGTATTTCCTCCGACCATCTTGGCTTCCTCCTGCAACCCTACTGCGGCTCCTCCCAGCGCAATCCTACGGCGCTCGTTTCAATACCATTAGAAAGCGCTGCAGCAAATAACGTTTCTGCAGATCAGACAGGCGTGAGGCGCTCCGACATCATTACTCGCGTCTGGTTTATGACAGGATAAGCTTTTATCTCTTAGGGCCAGGTCTTTTAATCCAGCTGACTAGTTTCAGTGCAGGACAGTGTGTGGGAAAGCAGAGCTGTACGCTGCTGCTACGCTCTTGCAGCGCTGGAGCCAGCAAAGGCTTCACGGTAAGTCTGGCTGCACGTAACTGCCCACGACACAAAGGACAATTGGTCTCATCTGCCAGGAGAGCCCTGTGCTCCCTGTGTCAGCGGCTCTCAGTGGCATGGCGTAACCACGTCAGAGTGTCATAAAATCTGTGGAAAAGATTTCTGAAAGAATGGAGCCAGGCAACTGCATAATTTTGTTCCAAAAAGTCTGCATGACATATTGGCTAAAGTTAAGTTTTATGGCTTTGTTTGACATAGTCAAAAGCAGCTGTCACACGGAAAATGTATCTTGTCTTTTCCTGAACCATTTTTATTGCAGAATCTGTTATTCATCATACGTTGGTCAAAAAATGAATTAATACACTTTCACATTAGCTCTCACACACTTCCTAAGCAAACAGTAAAAGGCTGGCAGTTCGATATTGTTTATTGTTACACGGGGCTGTGTTAGTTTGAATATGTGATGAAGAGAAATACAATAGTGTATACTTTAAAGCAGGAATCCAGAAGAAAATATAATCCAGAAGTTTCATGTCAGTATTCTCAAATGTCTTTTTGAGTCAATGTCATTTGGCATTGGCAAGACACCAGCTTGAGCTCTTTTGGCACAGACAGACACAGTACTGTAGACTATGATTGATGTAGCCCTTGAAAACAGGGCAAAACAGAAAAAGAAGGAAGAAATGAGCACTCAGAACAGAGCAGCTTGTTGCTTGAATTCATCAGAGTACAAACTCAATGCCACCATTTCACTGCCTAGATCAGAAGAGAAACCTAACTGTGATTTCTGATACCCTGCAGGTCTGACAATACATTCTTGTCTTCTTACAACTGAACCCCTGCATCGCAACAATTCCAACAGAACAGTGAAAGCATAGGAGCCAGACCAAACTAAATGACCCACCATTTGCTTTAGGTCATAAAAGCAACCTTTCTATCAAGATTTAATTGAAAAATTAAAATGTTTCCATACCAGAAATTCGAAGGAGACTACCTAATTATGGACATTTTTAATTTTGCCTGTTATGCTAGTAAAGTTGGCATTGGGGACTTACAGGAAATAAAATAGCTACTTGTTCTTTTCAGGATTCATACACTCAAAAAGACTCTGAATTAATAAACTTTAACAAAGAAAATATAATTGCATGCTATTGCATAAGATATTTGAAGTCCTTAAATTATAGAACCCTGTATGAATAGACTTCCTCTATGTAGCCGAGCAATCTTACACCTTTGTTTATTGAAGCAACCGTCATCTTCATTGCCTATGCTTTGACATAACTCTCATCAAGGGAGGTTTTTTCCTTCTAATTTTGTCTGGACAGAGGAAATGAATGATGTTTTGATTTTTGTATAAGAAATTCTTTTGCTCTCTTTCTTTTTGGAAGTCTGCATTTCTCTCACCATTTTCAGCCTAAAGAAAACAAATTACATTATCATATACCAGCATTTCTCACAGAGTGCACAGAAGCATCATCACTCAAAAGGAATTAGAAAAGATAACTAAAAGGAACAACTTTACGAGAAACAGTATTGTACAACATGCATATAAAGTAATGTATTACTGGTCTCTGGTAAAACATCTTTTCCACTGTCTTTTTATACATTGCCTCTCTTTTGGTCATCTGTTTTACTGCCTCCTCATGCTGCCTGGATGAATTAATAATTCCAATTTTAATCAACTTGCCATCCATTCTTCTCTGTGCCGGACTTCCCTCCCTCCCTATAAACACTTTGATCAGAAAGAATAGTATTTCCTTCATGCTGTGTGAGGCTAGGGTTACAAATTATCAACCCATGTATATTTTCCCCTAGTTTACAGAGATTCAAAAAGTATAAAAAGAAATCCTCTCTCCTTGACCATTTTTTAAATGATTTCATTGGTCTGATTTAATTTTTACATTATTTCAACTGTAATTGTTAATCTTGATCAAAAGAAAGGAGAATGCTGTCTACCGGATACAGAGTGCTGTGATGAAAAACACAGGGCATTTACCTGTTCAGTGTGGTTTTTGATATCCAGGGGCAAACCTCTTTCTGAAGTTACCTGCATAACGTGGCAAATGATCAATCAGTAGAAAAGATGTTGTGACTTGGCTGGATTGGGAAAATGGACTGTGCATTACTGGTTTCATGACTGTAATTATTAGGAAATTGAAGACAAAACGGAAGGAGAACAGAAAAAAGCTATCTTATGGTAAGAGGAAAATGTTCTATCGCTGATGGAAACAAGGAGAGGGCTATCCTAAAGTCCCAGCCACATTGCACATAGCCACCCCCGGTTTTCTGACCTTGCCTGAGCTCACCATCATTCTGCTTTACATACAATGAAACAAGGCACCAGAATCCAATTTTGTTGGGTGGGTTTTTTTTTTCTGTTATGTTCCTTTTCATTGTGAACCACAGGTCGTGTCCTGTAGCTGGGTCTGTAAGTCACCACTTGGGAGTGGTTAAGATATTCTAACAAGTTGATGCAGCTAGCAAACATAACTTCCATAGCTTAGGTCATAAAGGATGACTAGTATTAGCAACCCCTATCGATGTCTGAAGAGGTATACCCAGACTACATGACAGGCATGATAAAGAAGGTGGACATGCCAGGCAAGCCTGTTGGTTGCTATCCAAGATAATGATCATCAGATGTGGGATTGGGATCACCTGACGAGGTGGCCATGGGATCAGATGATGACTGGGAATGAAGAGGGAGTGGGGGAGGTCATCTGATAAAAGTTATAAAGAGGTTTCTCAGGGGCTATTTTCAAACACCAAAAGGGACTGCTTATAGGATATAGCTGTTCTGAGAGATGACACAGATGTTAAAGAAGAGTTTGACCCCATTTTGCAGCATCATGTGATGGGTTCATGGGCAAGACTGTGGTTGGCGTGGAAAAGCAGTGTTCATCTAGCCTTTCCTTGTATTTGGTTTGGGAGTGAGGAAATAGTAGTTTGGATTCTGGAGAATGCTGTTTTATGGTCAAACATCTATAGAGGAACATAGAAAGAAACTCTGTCAGGCCTGCGGTGTTTTGGCAGTTAGGGGAAAAAAAAAAAAATATCAAACCCCCAAACCGCAAAACACTCACTATGTGCAAGTTAGAGGTACGACCCTGGGCTAAGAGGATGCTGGTGGGGAGGCAAAGGTAAGGAATAGTCTGTCCATGGTTTCCATGGCTACTTCTCAGTGTTATGAAAATAATTCATTAGTTTCTGTCAAGCCTGAAAGCTGATTAGTGAGTGTGCTAACACAAGTAGGGTGTCCCTGCAGAAGGTGTGCAGGGTGAACAGGATCCTGGGGCCACTGGACCCGAGGTTTCAGCTCCATGGCAAATAACCTCTGCTCAAAAGAGGCAGACTGGAGTCTATTTGGATCAAAGGAAATCCCATCCTAAGGGTTCAAACGCAGCACTCTGGCCAAAATTCAGCAGAGGGCTCTCAAAAAGCAGAGTGTATAATAGCCGCTATAATTTATGATAGCACTTATTTAAGCAATTAACTCTTATCTGAGTTTGCTAAAACTTCCTGAAATTGTTCTCTTGTTCTGTGAGAAGTCTTACATCCTATGATATAATTTGACTCTCCAGGGTCCTTGCAGAACTTAAAAACCCCCAACTAATCCTAACTCATCTTGCAATCTACTTGAATGTGTTTCCTTGTTCAACTCGATATGCTTCTTTTTAAAGTTAGAGATTTTTTTCATGGTTTCCAGTAAGATCTAAGCTCCACACTGCCTAAATTTAATTTGAAAGAGACAGTTTGCTATCTTTTTTTTAAGTCTCCAGAGCAATGCCCCAGCAAGTCTACACATTTGATTGTGAGCATCCAAGAAGAGGGAGATAAATTGTATTTGTTTTAGTAAACAGTAACATGCTCAGACACAAAAGTAGAAATAAGAATGAAAGAAGTAAATTCATTAGAATATTGAGTTCTAGTCTTCTTAGCTGTATTAAACAGATGTTCACCTCTAGAAAACATTAAATTGTTTTACATAATAAGATGCACTGTTTTGCAAAGAGGTGAACTTCATCTTTGGTCATAACTGTGGTACCACATTCTTACCTCAAATCATTTTCTAAGAACAACCACTAACTTACAAGACCCCTTCTTCCCCCCATAATACTTTTCTAAAATGAAATATTATCTTCCCTCTCCTACCTCTCCAAATTTACCATGACTTCCATCAAGTATAAGCAAATACTAAAGGACTAGAGCTGTGTTTAAAAAAAACCCCAAAAACGCCTGGGAAAAAAATTAACCCAATATGACTCATAAACAGGGAAGGTGATGAAACTGCTTCCAAGCATCTGCATCAAACTCTAGCCTCTTTTGTTTGCAGCCCCTGCTTTTCCCATTTTGGTACTATCTTCTAGAAGTCGCTTCAGCATAGGGTTACATGTTTGTACATGTTCTGCTGCTTATTTAATTGTACTGAATAAATGCCTCTGCTTAGCATAAATTGATTATGTTTAACAATACTTTGAATATACAGAATCAGGCATGGGAAGAGAACCTGTGCGTGCGCGTATATTTTAAATAGGTGTGTTTGATTTCAAAGTTTTAATTAGCATTGTGAGATGACCACATTATTCATGAGTGACAAAGCCATGAGATACACAGGTATTCCTAAGCAAGTGCTAACACAACCTTTGTGAAGTTCTGTCTCAAAAGTGCCATCACTTTAGAAACTTGTTTAGCCATTCAGGAAAAAAAGGGTTACTAACATCAAGCGATCCTACTGCGCCCTAGGTAGGCCTCAGAACAACCTGAAGTTTGCTGAAAAGGTCATACACACAAGGAAAAAATCTTCTTGTTAAAGGATATTTCTTAGCTGTCTATGAGAAAAAGTTATTTTAAACTTTAATTCTTGAGACGAACTTTGGATTGTGGTGCTTGTAGCTGAAATATTTTCAGACCAATGCATACAGGTGAATGTAGCCTGGGAAGATGAACTGGGAGCCTGTGGTTAAAAATGCTGTTATAATCTGCTTGAAAAACCTTGAGACTTGGAACACTTGGTATTTCAGTTCACCATGGACCTGTACGGAGAACAGAAGTGATGCAAGCTAAAACGCACCTCTAGTGCAGGTTGTTGCATACAATGCAAAGCCTTTGTCCCAACTTTTTTCGAGTGCAAGATTCTTCCCGTCAGCCTGTGTCTTTTATCTAATCTGTCCAATCTACCTGTAGAGGGTCGGGCCTCTGCCCTGGCTTTTCAGCCCAAAGTTTTCCGTAACTCAGCAAACACTGGTGTCTCAACCTTTTTCTCACTGTTGCACCCACTTTTGCAGTCTCTACTGGTTTCAAAATACGCACGTAATCTTACACAGAATAAACTCTTTCCATATAGCCTGTGCTAATCTTAACGATGTGATGTCATCCAAACTCCACAGCATTTGTGAAACATGTTTTAATATTCCAGCTCTTTTGATCTTGTCTCATAAATCAATCCCTCCATCTCTTTAATTATTTTAATTGCTCTTCTTTAAATTCCCTTCAGTGTAATTTTCTAACAGAAAGATTCCCAAAAATATCCCAGGCATGACCTAGTTAAGTAGTATGCACAGGGTAGACATCCCAAAGAAGTAGAAGAGAAAGTCTATTTAGTTCTTTCCTCAGCGATGGGATCCTTCACACAGAGGCTTAAATTCTATGGGCTTTGTTATATGCTGTTCTGTAAGACCATATGTAATTTACTGTCCACTTTCACTCCTACAGGTTGATATTGCAGATTTCTTCCTCTTGCTGAAGTTTTCCTACAGCTCTACCAATGTTTCCAACGTGAACCTCTTCTTTTCCACCCATACGCCTTTTTTGAATTTGTTCATGCTGTTTTGCCAGCTTTCGCAGCTCCACCTAACCTAATGAACAGCTGTGAAAGCTGTTTATGGCTAGTAACTGTCCTTTAAGTCGAAGTTTAAGACAGACAGACTTCATACTGTTTCTGAAATAATTCATTAGCCTTTTCAGCTCTTCAGTTCAAGTCCAGTACTATCCATAAAATTCCCATCCATGGTAAGATGACAAGTTTGTTCTGTTTCTAATTTCCGTAGCAAATTTAATTAAAAACATGACGCTCCACCCCGCTTCAAGTGCCAGTCTGGAATGGTCGGCCTTAAGTAGCAAAATTAATGCCAGGAAAAGACTTGCATGACAAACTGGTGCTCTTTTTTTTTTTTTCTGTAAAGCCAGTGAAGCTGCTCATGTGTATATAAGGGCATAATTTAGCTAGGCACCTGGCACGTAGGAACAAATACAATTGAAGGTACTTAGGTGACAACATCACTATTACCTTCTTCCGACTATTCCACAATGGAAAGATAATGTAATAGGTTGAACTGAACAAAAGGCATTGGTTAGTTCCTTGCTGCCACTGAAGTTTAAGACAGCAAAAAACAATCCAGTAATCTCCTTTATGTAACCAGGTAACTGAAACAACTGCAGCCACCACAAGCAAAGGTGAGACACCTAAGAGATCATAAAGTACAGGGAATGTCCTGGCTGTCTTGTGGCAGCTGCGTGTCTGAAAAAAACAGCAGAGATCAGAGATGGCTGCAAAGAAGCATTGATTCTGGTTAAAAAAAAAAAAAGGGCATGGCACTAAGTAAAAGCAGAATTCCTGGTGAAATGGCAACAAGGATACCCAGTCTACCCAAACAGAACGATGTAATCCCCTGTAACATTAAGGATGTGATCAAAGAAGGTTAATGGGAACGTGGAAAGCCCTATGCTTTGGCTAATTAATCATGAAAAAAAAAATGTCTCTCAGGGATCAGCGGTGTCAAACGAACACCAGCTGACAAAACTGTAGTTATTACAGACCTGCAGACGCCTATGAATCTTTTGATGCATATCTCCAGTGAATGTTTCTGCTTTGCTCAGGATGCACATGTGGAGCTGTACTGTTCAAAACAAGGATGCTGTAAGCTTGCACTGAAAAAACGTTATCGCAACTTACAGAAATAATCATGGTAGCACAGTAGATTACACGATGATGATTACTTCTTTTAATTGTGGAATCACATGAAATCACTGATGCCATGGTGCTGTGCAGATTCGATCTCAATCCTGCAAAGAAATTAAAGGAACCAAGAGCTGGCAAAACTTGTCGTAACCGACAAAGTTAAACATCAGCCCTATCATTAACTACGTCTAGATGGTATTTTTCTGGGTTTGTAACTACACGTGGCTTATGTCATTTGCGGCTTCAGCAGGCTATTTTGCAGTTATCCTTTATATGAGAAATAATGACTTGAAATGAAAGGCTTTAAGGATTCTCTGCTGACGGTCGCCCCGAAGCCGCGGGGACAGAGAGCACCCCGCTCCGTGCCCAGCAAGGGCAGCGGGTGACGAGCACCCCTGCGGCGGCTCAGCAGCCCCAACGCCGAGGCCGGCATTGCTGCTGCGAGACGATGCGCGGCCTCAGCGCTAGGACACCGTTAAGGGATTTTCTCCGGGGGGAGTTGGCGGTTAACTGAATCTTAACACCAAATTTGGGCTCGCTGGGGTATTTTTCGGGCGTACTGACCAGCCCCGGCCCCGGGGTCCTGAGGCGGGAGCCGGCGGCGCGGGAGGCGCGGGCACCAACCGCCGCAGCCATCGGGGAAGGGCGGCTGCGCCGCAGCGGCCGCTGTGCCCTCCCCGCGGAGCTCCCGCCGGCGGCGCGGGGTCCCGTGCGGTGCCGCGAGCCAGGCCGGCGCCAGACCCCGCAGCCAAACGCCTCCCTCGCGGCGCCCGATCCTCTCGCGGCCGCCGGCCTCGCTCCCGCGCCGCCCGCCGCCGACCCTCCCCGCTTCCCTCCCGCCCGCCGCGAGGCCGCCAACCGCCACTACCCTCCCGCCCCGCCGCCATTGCCCCGCCCCGCGCGGCGCGCGCGCCTACCCCCGCGGCGCGGCTGCAGCCCCCGCGCGCATATAGGCTCCTCCGCCGCACTCCCCGCGCCGCCGCCGCCGCCTCCTCCAGGCATGGCACAGGGCTCTACCTCACTATGGCAGCAGCAGCAGCGCGGCACAGCACCCTGGACTTCCTGCTCGGCGCCACAGGTAACCGCTGCGGCGGGAGAGAGGAGAGGGAGGGGGGCGCGTCCCGTCCCTTCTTTCCTTACCAGCGCCCCCACTTCCCCCCGGCTTGGCGGTGTGTCGCGCCCCGCCTCCCCTCGCCCCTGTCGCCGCCGAGGAAGCGGCAGCCCGCCCGCCAGGCCCTACGCAGGCGCCCCCTCCCCTGGGCTTCCCTCTGGCGCGCCCTGGCAGGTCGTGTGGCCCGTGTCTCCCCCTCGGTATCCGCCTTTGCCACCGGGCAGGTGCCCCCGCGCTCCCCGGGACCGCTGCGCCGCCGCACCCGCCCCGAGCAGGCGGGCGGCCCGCTGCGGCCTCCTGCCCTGAGCCCGCCGTGCAGCGAGGCCGCCCCGCGGTGGGGGCAGCGCGGCTCGGGGCTCGGCGGCGGTGCAGGGATGGGGGGGCCGGGGGGGGGGGGGTGTCGGTGCAGGTGCCCTCGCCCCGGCCGGTGTCCACGGCGGGCTCCGGCCGGCAGTCAGGGTGGGCTTTCCCCGCGGGCGGCAGGGGGAAGCGGGCGGGCGGGAGGTGCTGCGGAGCGGGCCTGGGGGGAGGGCCTGGCTGTTTCCGAGCGGCTGGGCTAGGGCTCCCCGCGAAGCCCGCCTCGGTGCCTCGGTTAGTGCTGCCCGCGCACCGCGGTTCAGGCGGGGCGATGAAACGGGCTCGTAATTCCCGCAAAGCAAGGTGCGAGTACAACGCATGAGCGTCTTGTCACTTCGGTGCTTTAACCTCGTAGCAAGAGCGTGAAGGAAGTGATTAGCGATGAAACTCGGCTTTGGATGAGCCACCGGCTGTTTCAAAGCTTTACTCTGTAGTTATCTGTAGGGGGCATGTTCGAGCCAGAAGCCGAGGAAACCACCACGTTTCTCAACGGCCAAGATGGGTGAAAAGGTTTAATGGGAGCTGGGGGGGTGGGGGGGGAGCTGCCACGGCCGCCAAAGCGAAGTCGGTGAATGCTGAGCAAGGCCGCCAGCTCGGGCTGGCCTTCCCGCTCCGCGCACCCGCCCCTGGGGCAGGCCCTCTCCGGCCGGCGTGCCTCCAGGCGTCTGGCCTTCTGTGTCCGTCCCCCTTTCTTCTTCCTTTTTTGGAGGGAGAGAGGTGTGAAGGAAGTTCCCTGCATCTACAAATGAAATTTATCAATAGCTTGATTTGAGAAAGAGGTTCCTGACCCCAGGGGCTTTGCTTCGTGCTGTCCCTATTGTAGCATTGCTGCGTTTGCACTTTGGAGAGGCAGGAGGGGAGAGGGGGAAGGTATTAGTGGAGTTGTTCTGAAACGGTGTGCTCTAAGATATTCTACAGTGTTTCATGGCAAAAGTCTTCCAGTTTCCATTTTACAGTGAGATTTTTATGATGCAGCTCAGCTACTTTAATGGTGACCTAGTAGTAAATGAGAGAGTCCTGCCATTTTCTTTACGCCTTGTGCTTGACTGATCTAGCACAAGCAGAATTGGGAAGCTAAACCAGTCTAAAAGTGTGGGGTTTTTTTTTGTGGATACTACCCAGCCCCCACAATGACCTCTTTGCTTCTTTAGTTCCCTGAAGTATCATGGATTCAAGGGTTACATCAGTAACTGGCTTCTGCAGAAGAGTCAGAATTGCCAGGGGAAAGAGTAGGAATAGGTATATTGAAAGTAAGCCACAGTTATATTAGCTGCTCTAAGATATAAAAACTACCCCATTAATTAAAGAGTGTGGTAATGATCTTTTGCCTTGCTTGCAGGTAGGTTTTCTATTCTGTTTCCCTTTCCTTTCTTCAAAAGTGTTTAGATCTTTCCCTAATCAAGATGGGGATGGGAGGATATACCAACTGTGGAAGTGTTGCTGTGTAGATCAAAGGAGGGAAGAAGCCTTTTTCCCCTTATGTTTGTTTCAGCACAATAGACATCTTCAGTGAGATGTGAAGAACTTTCTTCCACCCATGACAGCTCTGAAGTTGGCTTGTACTTATGTGGAGTTTTTCCTCTTATCTAGTGCTTATGACCCAAAGGATAGAGTTGTCTATAGAAGAAAAATTGGTGAATTTATGTTTGTAGTTTGTGTTAAAGCAGTTTAATGCTGAATCATGGATCATGAACTAGTTGAGGTTTTTACTGTAAGTTACATGGGCAATAGAACTTCTGAATGTTCTGGAATGCTATGAAATGGCACTTAGTAAAATGAGATGTGTGAGTTTTGACCACCTGATCTTGTGGTGATAACATGTTATCTCTACATTTCAACTGAAGCTGTTGCATCTTTATGTTTGTATTCTGGAGAATGCAGAATCTGAACTTCTTGGTAAATGCACACTCCTTATTCCTCAAAACATTAGCTGTGTCCTCAGTTTTGGACAAATACATATTTTGGTAGTATTAATATAGCTGTTAAATTTTACAGCTTGTATGAAGGTAAGACTTTAGCCTGAGAGCAAGTTTGTTCAATAGGTTGTTTCATTGCAATGCATCTTGCAATAACTGTACATGGTTATGGTGTCTATTTCTTCAAGAATCTGCTTATATATGAGAGTTGTTATATATGGTTGATGAAGTCATTTTAACATGGTTCCCATTTAACACAGTAGCTATCCATTGTTCTCTTAATCCTGAAGGGAAGAAAGACTACACTGTTATCATCCAGCATCAAGATTGAACATGACTATAAGGCATGGGATAGTGTTTCTGAGATGTTAATATCTTCTGGGATCTGTTTTTGTATGTGCTCTGTGTGTGGCTTGTCCTCATCCTTGCTCTTTTGAGGTTCTTGGAGTAAAGGAGGGACCCTGTCTTTGGATGTCAGAGAAATGATCTGGAGGGGACAGCTCTGTGTTAGGAAGGTGGGATTTTGTCATGTGTTAATACTTGTGCAGCTATTAGCTAGCAACTGCTTGTGCTGCAGAATGGTGTAGATTCCGGTGGATCATTCCTGCTGGCTGACTTGGCACATGCCAAACCCCTTCAACAGCAGCCCTGTTTTCTTCAGGCAGTCCAGTTCTCTTGGGATATTGGACTGTGGTGTATGTCATGTACATTCTTCAGGATTAAAATGTGTGCTCAGCAAGGATCTTGAGAAAGATAAGTGGAATAGTAGGCATTTCTTAGTGTTTATTGTCATTGCTTCTGTAATGTTGATGGTTTTTGGAGGTATTGAGAGATGCTAGCAATGTCAATGAAAACATATTTGGAGGGACTTAGGGGAGAAAACAAGTCCTCTTGTGTTGGTTTGAGATTGGGGTGGGGGGGAGGGGAAGGAGCATTAATACTATCTTGGGAATGGGGCTGCATGACAAAAATGAAGCCATGTACCTCTACTAAAACCTGTCAAATTTCTTCAAACTTTTTATTTTTTAATGTACTACAAAATCTACAATTTGAGCAAAAGAAAAAAGGCCCTTCTGCCTGTTTTCATAACTATACCTTCTCTAATTATGCATCATCCATCAATTATTAAAATAATAATAGGCAGTTAGTTATGTGGGATGAATCTTTTGATAGCTGGATAACACAACCTGACTTTCTGTAATGGTCTCCTCAAGAGCTGATTAAAGTAGCAACTGTAGAGCTTAGTCCTTTGAACAGGAGTATCTTGCTTATCTGTGGCCTGAGATAGGCAGACAGTATAGTGTTCCCTATCCTAAAATACAAGAGTGCTTTGACAAAACCCTTATTTATGAAAATGGACATGGATGGCTCACCTTCTATAATTGGGGCATTGAAGGCTTTAGTCGTGCCTTTCACTTGTGGGCTAATGGCATTTTTGTTAGTCAATCAGAGATGAGGAATTTGAGACTCCTCAAGTTTAGTTTAAGGACTTTATTATGAAAGTACGCAGATGCTTGATGTCTTATACCTTTGCAGAATTGAGTTTAGATTACTGTATGTTGTAAATATGCTCATACATGGGAGTGTTTCCATCTATGCATGAATGTGTTGTATAAGCTTAGTTTTCTTGGTGGTTGAATGTTGAAATGATTAAAGTTCTTCAAGTTTCTTTAATGAGGGATGGGAAGATAGTATGGAGACTCTCTTGAGACTTTTTTACTTTCTTCAGAAAGCTGCTTTGAAAGGGTAAGAACTTGCTGGACAATTATTTTAAACTGCCTTAAAGTTTTCTCTTTGGTATTGTACAGCTGTGCAAACAGTTGTACTGACAACATTCAGGGCCTGGGCACAGATGAGTGAGCTGGTGGAGGAGACCAGTGATTTATCTGAGCTGACAGTTACTGAAAGAAATTTTTATGAAACTGCATGAATTGGCACACAATGAGACTACCTGCACTACAACCTTATCAAGGCAATGCTTGGGCATTTAAGAAAAAGGATAAGTGGACATGTATGTGTAAAGGGTCTGTTATTCTTCAAATGAATGTTTTCATGGAGATTTAAAGAAGGAATGACCTTTTGTGGGCTGAACCCCCTCTTTAGGGCCTCTGTCAGTGGTGGTGTTCTTGTCTGCAGGGTCCACTGCTCAATTCTGACACTGCGTGTAGGGGAAAAACTTGGTGGGGAAAATCAAGCCTGTCATCAGTAGGAATTACACGTAAATAAAAATGGCTGTCTACAGTACTTGTCTAAATGTTGTTGGATGTTGATGATATATCAAGAGGTATTCTTTACTAGTAGATTTTTCCCCACAAAATCTAACAGTCGTGTATATCGAATTTGACTTGCAAAAACTATACTTTTGGTTAGCATCTTGCTGCATAACTGTACTTCTTGGAGGTAAAATTGGCTTACAAGCTCTTTCTTTTGGAGGTTTTTCAAGGGGAGGCACTAGCTGTTTTACAGGTTAATTAAAAATACATAAAATGTCTCAGCTGAAGCATCCATTGCAGTGTAAGAAAGTGCCATTAACTCCGCTGGCAATCCCGTATCTTAGACTTTTGGCACACTTCTAAGCAGACAAGAATGCTGTCAGGTGAAGCTTTAGTATACAGTCAAGGGTGTAAAGATTTAAATAACCTCACATCCTTTTTCTTGTTTACAGCTGTTTAATAATACTGCATGATGTACTTCAGTGTTTGACATCCTTAAAAGTATAATAACTAACTGCTGATACATGCGTTCTGAAAGAATCTTGGTTATAAGATGTTCCAAGTTACTCTACTAAATGTTCTTTCAGTATTGAAGTTTTTACTTAGGCTATTGAATTGTTAAATATTTGAATTGCATGCAGTTAAGCTAATATTTTGATTCTTGTCTTTGTTTTTATTGGAAGTCTTAATGCTCTTCATAGAGCAGGACCACAATTTCATGTGCTTGTTCTTTGCTGTGCTTATCTAAACTTTCGGTGGGGAGAAAGAGTTGACAAGGCTTTTAGTTCTTCATCCCTTTCAAGCCTTGTCATTGAGTTTTCTTACTTTAAGGACTAATTAGAAAAATGCCTTTCTGAGGGGACAATCTCACAGAAACAGGAGTGTTCAAGAAAACTAAATGATGAGGAGGGCTGCTGTATTGGCTTTTCCTCTCTACCATCTCTGAAACATCTACCTGAGTTTCTAACTGCGAAAAAGTGAAAACTACATGAGTTCAGCAGCTCATGTGTGTTGAGCTGTATCCTGCTGTAGTAAAGACAATTTGGAATTGGGGCTGGTTTGGTTTAATAAGCAGATAATCAGCAGTTCTAGCTGTTGAGTCATGGTTCATCCTGTACTAAGTGCGGAAATACCAGAGAGAGCAGGAAGAGGTGACTGGCACCAGCATCTTGGTGTCTCTTGCGGAGTTTTTTCACTAGTAAGTCAGAATCTTGTGTGTGAAGGAGAAAGGCTTAAACTAATACTAAATACTTGGCAGTTTCTAAGATTACAAATGAAAAACTCATCAATAAAACCTTCAAGTGATTGGCTATAGAGTTATTTTAAAATTATCTCTGTAATGGGTGTTCTTGTTGCCTAATACAATAGAGATGCTAGGGCTTTATTTTTCTTGTGAGGCAGATTCTGCTTCTATAAAGGGAGCTGGCTGCAGTTAGCAGTAAAAACACATTAAGTGTATTTGAACATACTGTGGGGAGAATAGTATCTCTGAGCCTTGTAGCTCAACTTGACTGGTTCTGTCAAGTATTGGGTTGTCTGAAGTGCTGAAACATCTGATTATAGGGATAACATGGATGATATGCTTATCTCTTTTCTTTACCATATTGATTTATGGTATGTTACCAAAATCTGACTCCTCGACTATGATTTGTAGACCATGTAAATAAAGACTAAACAGGACTTGAGTAAATGCCTCTGGAGCTTGTGACTGTTATCAACCTTACTAAAGGTGTGTTTGCAGCTAGCTTGCAGCTGCAAACACAGGAATGGGTCTGTTTTAATTGTGTTCCCTTAGCAGCCTCTGTGAGTGGTGTGGGCTCAGCCTGTGCTCTTGGCTGGGCTGTTCTGAGCAGAGCCCTGCAGGTCTCCACAGTCTAGTTCGGACAGGCATGGACCAAGAACTGGCCTGCTGTGTGTCACAGCACAAATGAGGCTTGTCAGGAGGTGTTAATACATGAATTAATAGCTTTCCATTTTTAGCAGTAAGGACTGTTGTGAACTCATTCCCTGCTTTTGTTGGTTTCCAGTTTTGAGGATTAAAATGCTCTATGAATGGAACTCTGAAAATATTATCTGATTCCCCAGCATGATGTTAAGTTTTCATGTCTGAGCAAGCAGTATTGAGGGAACTGTCACCTGGAAAGGTGAAGATTAACAGAATGGGAGATGATTGGCATGAGTGTCTGGTTTGAGGCTGTGGAACAAATTTCTGTAGGAAATAGACTGCTTTTGACACATTAGTATTTCCTGTTTCAGGTACACTTCTCTGTTCATGCCTTTTAATACTAAAATCCTTGGAAGGAGAGAAAAGTACATACAACAAGTGCTAATCACTTTGCTTAATACATTTGTAGAAGATGGTCAGGTACCAGGTGATGAAAGTGGCTTGAGAGATGTAAATGAACAGGAGAGCTGGTATTATTTGGGCATGCTGAAGTTCTGTTACAATGTATACTGTCACTGCTTTTTCGGATGGAAGTGCTGCTGATATTTCAACAGGTGATGATTTTTAAAATGTGAACAGTCTTCACATACCAGTTGATGGACTTCAGTTTATGCATTACTGAGAGAGACAAATGAAGTTAGTGGAGCTGAGGCATTGAAACATTTGTTGATGTTAAGGCTCAAGCTACAAATTATATAAAGTTCTCTGAGTGCATAAATACTCTGTGTAAAGGTTGTATGCCAAAATTTATGTATGAGAATGTTGGTTTGCAAATGCCTTTGGCTTACCTCTTTGCTTACTGCTCAGTTCTGGTAAGCTGTTGGGATGAAGTGTTGCAAGAAGTTTAATGAAATGCTGTCTTTCTGTAGCAAAACTAACCTTGACAAAGCAGCAAGTCTGAAAGAGTCTGTTGTGACATGTAGGTGTTTAAAAGGTAGAAGATACTGTTTGTGGGTTGTCCACAACAGTGTGACAGATATTTCACGTGTCTGTTTCTAAGCAAATATTGCTTCTGTGTTAAAGAACAGTGAATTTGTATGACGTGGAAAAACCTCTAAGAATGTTACAGGGTAAAGTAGCAATTGGGGAAAATAAAGAAGTTAAGTTTTTTTTCTTAACTAAACTTTTGTGTGATTATTAAACAGCAATGCGACTTGTAGAATGCCAGTCACTGTTACTTGTGGAGGCCTATAAATGTTTTTTCTCCTAGAGTTACTGGACAGTGGCAGGACTTCTGGTGAGCTGTTGTGCACTGTTCCAGAAGACAGCATTTTAAAAGTTGTTAACCATAATAGGATGTCACATCATAACTAGCTGTCATTAGATCCCAGGTATAGGAAAACTACTTCTAAAGCATGTATCTTAAAATATACAGAAAGAAATAATTTGTAAATGTCCAAGTGAATGGGAGAGACTTTCTAGACATTCTTTAACTCTGCATGTGATTACTGTGACCTGGTAGTTCTTTGCTGCTTTTATCCTCTTTCTGACTTTGTTTTTGAAGGGGTACTACTTAAATAGTTTCTCCTTCAGAGTTGTCCTGGCTGTCAGAATTTGGCATGCTTGGTGTCTTAAACTTATTTGGACTTTCCCTACCTAACTGAAAAACATCAATAGCTAGATGCAAATGGTCCCTCAAGTGCTTCCAGCAGCAATGAGAGGATTCTTGAAGTCTTGCGAAAGCTTACAAGGAACAACTCTTCTATAGGTCGCTGTGGTGTGTTCTTTTTAAACTTTGTTAGTGTGTTGTGTTGAATCATCAGTAGTGAGCCTTTGGGTGTTGATGAATCCACAAGCAGGAACCCTGTATTTGTGCAGCCAAGAGAAGTGTGCTTGACTCTCCCAAGTAACTCCTCAGCCATGACAAATGATAATCAAATATTTATGCAAATAAAATCAAGGTAGAATCTAGATGGTGATCCTTTGTCTTCATTCTTTCAAGTAGTTTCAGATTTGGAAATGCTGCAAGTATTTCATCCTTGATTTTGCTAGGTTTTCTGTAGTCAGCCACTGTTACAGTGAAAGGTTTATTTTCCTGTCTTTGGGTATTTTATTAATGATGCTCGTAATTGAGCTCTGCTGTAGCCTAATGGCTGTGTTTGGATTGCTTATCTCTTTGCATTGGTACAGATTTTCAGAGAGGTTTCTGTGGACAATGCATCCTGGCTCCTACAGGTATCTCAGCAGGGCTATGGCAAAATGCAGAGGCCGTGTATATCAGCTGTTCTTCTCAACTCTGGCTTCTGTTCCTTGTCTAATGAGTGGGTAGAGATTCTGGGTGGCAGAATTTTGGAGACTACTACATGTAATAATAAATATATTTTAGTAAAAGTTTAATAAAACTGAGCTGCCTCACTTAAGTGATCTGTTTAAAGCCTTTGAGTCAGTCCGTATGACTCAATAAAATAGTCTGTACACAAGTGTGTGGCTGTATGTGTAACAGTCACCCAGATAGACTTACGTCCTCAATTGGTCAGTAGGATTTATCTTTCCTGAGTGCTCTTAATGCAAAATGCTTTCAGTAAAGCTCTGATCTTCTAGAACTCAAGAATATATTAACTGGGAAGTTAGTCTGTAGGCTGACAGTGGAAAAATGTGGCCCCTGGTTATAAAATTCATTAATAAGCACTTTCGTGTTAACAGCTAATCTAAAGTTAGTCTTCAAGTGTGAAGCTCTAAATTGGTAGCAAATGTTTTCTTCTGGTTCTTTTAATATGTATGTTGCAGTGATGAGTCTCCATTTGTGCTTGAAGAGACTTGCTAGTCTACTTAACTTCATATGTGCTATGTGCTTGCTTTATTCAAGCAAGAAAATTATTTGTTTAGGTAACACATTGGCTTAGTGACTAGCTTTACATCTAAAGCATGACAGCATAGTTTTATTTTGATGCTTCACTTTGCAGTTTGGCTCATCTGAAGGGTTGCTGTCCTGGTAACGGGAGGAGGGTAAAACAGAAGTGTTTTGTGCAACTGGTACAATCTGTGGTGTTTTTTTGGTCTGTTCATTCTGCCCCTTTACTCTGATCTTCTCTGCTGTATTCTCTACCTAAGTTGCATGCCTCTGCTCCATTCCAAAAGCATTGAAAAGCATAGTCATTAACACCAAACTGAAATAGATGTAGAAGGGCCAGTGCTGCCAGGTATGTGGCATGCGCTTAAGGAATGATAAAAAGTAGTTGTATACTTGAATCCTTTTTATACTGATAGTTCTCAGTTTCTGCTGAAGGTTCAATGTGCAGCAAAGGTCATGTTAGAGTACGAAAAACTCCTTGTTTATAAGGATTCTTATCTCTAAGAAAACATTTGTACAAGAGATCCTACATGATGAGAAATAAAACTGCCCAACCTTGTTAGCATTCTCTACTTATTTAAATGGTGTGTTTGACTAAATTCATGGGAGACTGAGATAGAGTGGGTATGCTGTGATGTAGTCTAGTAAACCGTATGTTCTGCTCTCACTGATTTAATTAAACTCCATGTTGTGGTGTTTTGTGATTGAATGTACTGAAGTAATAAAATCTTGTAACTGCATTATCTGTTCTTGTAGCAGAAGTTCACTATTTAACCTTTTCAAAAAGAAGCTTTTTGTCTTAAAGACTAGATGGAAATGGAATATTGGCTTTTAAATGCTGCCAGCAAGTGCCAGATCATTTCTACTCAAATGTGGAGTCAAACCTGCTGTTTTCCTGTGTTGAATTTCAAATAAGATACCTTACAAAATTGACTTTACAGTTAAGATCATGGCTGTTTTGTGTTACACTGTTTCAGATTAGTCTTACATGCTTGATCATGTGATTAGGGAATCTTACCCTGCTTTTGTGAAAGAACTGAAAAAGAAAAACCTGTCTCTATCAGGGCTCAAAGGAAGAAGTGGGAAAAGGTGATATTATGTTACTGGCCTTTAAATAACTGAAGTAAACAGACTGCATCTTTGGTAGTTACGTTTTTGTTTCTATATACACATGTACTTTGCACTGCTTGCAGAAGTTGAAGCACAGCCATTCATGTTCACTGTCCATGCAGTCACTTTTGGCTGAATTTTTGCTTAGCAGTTTAAGTATTAACATGCTGTTTGTGCACCCTTCACTTGAATTTTTATTGTTGTATAAGAAGGGCTAGGGAAAAGTGACTGTGTAGCTTTATTCTTTGTCCAAGTCTCCAACATTAATATAAAGATTTAAGGTATTCCATAAAGGTAATATGTGACTGTATGAGCTATCTTAGGAAACATGTTTGTGTGCTAGTGCTATCTGAAAACCCTTATGTGTTTTGTGTTACTTCAGTCACTGTTATTACTAAAGTTTATAGTAGTGCTCTTGAAACTACAAGAAAGTTCAGCTTTTTAAAGGTGGTCTTAGAAAAGCTATTTCAACTTTACTTTTTTCCCTTTTGCATTCCTTTGAAGCTGTGCTTCCACAGACCTCCTTCGGGTGAGTGGCAGAGGGAAGACAAGTCAACTTTGGGAGATTCTTACATGTGGGGGACATGAGGGAAGAAGGGAGGTGTAGATTGTGAAAGGTGTGTGGTACTCTACCCAGGACCAGGTTCCTTGTAGATGTGACCCCGCAATGATTTTCTCAGTGCATCTGAGTGAAGAATTTGAGACCGAAAGAAAATCGGTATCACTCCTGTCTTCAAAAGGGTAAGAAGAAAGATCCAGGGAACTATAGGCTAGTCAACTTTATCTTGATACCTGGGAAAGTGATGGAGTAAGTCTTGGAAACTATTTCCAAATCTGTTGAGGACTAGGAAGTGTTTGGGTGTAGCTGACATGCATGATCTCCCCTTTGTAAATCCCTGACCCACCTGATAGCATTCTGTGGCTTGATGGAGGAGGGAAGAGTAGTGGTTGCTTTTTATCTAGACTTTAGCAGGGCTTTCCACAGTGTTTCCAATAACATCTTCATGGACAAAGTGCTGAAGTACAGGATAGAGAAATCCACAATGAGGTATATTGAAAACTGAACTGCTGAGCCCAAAAGGTTGTGATCAACAAGTCCACCTGGAGGCCAGTCAGTGATAGTGTACTCAAGGAGGGGTAGATAGCAGGGCCAATGCACTTTAATGTCTTCATTAATGACTTGGATGTTGGGACAGAATGCATCTTCAGCAAGCTTGCAGATGACACAAAACTGGAAGCAGTGATTGCTTACACATATGCATTCCTGGCCTACAGGAACCCAGTGAAGTTCAACCAAATGCCCCGTCTTATACCTGGGAAGAATGACCCCATACACAGGTAAAGGCTAGGAACAGCTTAGCTTAAACATAGTGATCCTTCCACTCAACTCAGCACTGGTGAGGCATATCTAGAGCACTGGATCCAGCGCTGGGCTCCCCAAGACAAAAATGGGTTGGTCCTACTGGAGTAGGCCCAATGTAGGGCTGTGAGCATGATTAAAGGACTGGAGCATCTGTCATGCAAAGAAAGGTTGGATGAGCTGGGACTGCTCAGCCTGGAGTAGAGAAGGCTCAGGGGTTCTTAACCATATAGGATAATTTAGGTTGGAACAGATCCTTAAGATTGAGTCCGACTGTTAACCTAACACTACCAAGTCCACCACTAAACCATGTCCCTAAATGCCATATCAGATATATATAAAATATAAATATTTAAGAGAGGAATAGAGAAGGCAGAACTGGACTTGCCTTAGTGGTGCCCCGTGTGACAGGACAAGAGGCACTGGGCACAAATTGAAACACATGAAACTTGATCTGAAGAAAATAATTTTCCATGTGAGGGTGGTTGAACACTGCAACAGGTTACCCACAGAAGCAGTGGAGTCTCCATCTGCAGAGACAGGGCCACAAGCAGTCAGCTTTTTCTTAAGCAGCCTGCTCTGAGCAGGGAGTTGGATGAGACAATCTCCAGAGGACCCTTCCGGCCTCTGCTGTTCTGTGGTAGCTATCTGATATGGCTGTGCTAGAGGGCTGATATGGCTGTGCTAGAGGGGTGCACACAAAATTGATTTTATGTGGGAAAATCAGACCTCAGGTGAACTACAGGCTTGCTCAGGGTATGGCCGCATTATTGGCCTAAGCACTTTTCCATGCTTCCCTTTCCTTTTTATGTGAGCACTAGCTCTTAAAATACATGTTGCAAGTTGGTGGTGTGAGAACTATCCAAAGCCCTCTGCACTCATGTGCCAGACTTGACTGGGGGGGGGGGGGAAGGGAGGGTGAAGAAAGAGGCAGGAATGGGGGGGGGGAAGTGCTCTGGTTGGTGACAGTGCAGTTTTAGCTTGGCATCAGTTAATGCAGAAAAACATCTGGAGTTCAGTCCCTAGTTGGTTGGATGCTTTGGGGAAAAGGTGGCTGGTAGTCACCCATAGGTGGAGTGTGTGTGTGGAGGGAAGAGGCAGGTTGTATTAACTTGTGCAGAACATTGAAAGAGGAGAGGTGATTATTGCAAGAGTAACATAGAGTATTTAGTTGGGTATAAGAGAAAAAACTATTAAGCTCTCAGAAATGCAGCAAATACTGCATTAAAGACTTCTAGTGTCTGGCAAAGAGGCTTGTGACATCATGTGGGTGTGTTTTGTGTGTATTCGTCTTGGCAGTCTGAACTGATAAAAAGGCGGTGGTAGTGCAGGGGAAGAATGGAGGTTGAATTCTTTAATACTTTGAGAGCTCATTCTGACTCATGATTGTTTTACCCATAATTTCCAAAAGGATACTTGGATGCAATGGGAGACTTATATTGACTGGGTGTGCTGGCAAGTTCATGCACTTGCTGTTGTGGCACAGTATACAGATTTACCTGTATTCACTATGTAGCTGGAACTCCTCAGAGTAGGAGTGTGGGGTACAAATTATGTGGAAACTCTTTAGGAAAAAGCAGCCTTGTACTCTTAACCTTCTCTAATATAGAATACTGACATCAAGTAAATGTACAGGGAAACTTGATGATCTGTTTTCTCATGCATGGGTGAATAATAAACTACTATTTCCACCTGTTACCCCTTTTTAAGCCTTGTGCCATGCATGATTTGTTGATTTCTCTCTGTAAGTCAACATGATGAGGTTGGTTGTCACAGGTGTAAATTGATTGAAAGGAATAATTTTAGTGTAGACTTCTGCTTCCTGCTGTTCTGCTTTTGCAGAACTGACAAGGACAAAACAAAGGATTCTTCCTCTGTGTGTGGAGGTTCTGACAGGAGACTTCCAAACTTAATACCCAGGAGGTATATACTACTGAGTATAGCTAAATCCAGTTGTTTTTCATTTGCACCTATTAACATGTCAGGCAAGAACTAGTGTCTTTGTCCTGGGAGTAGTGAAAGCAGCGGTTTTAGGGTGTGCTTGGAGGGGGGTCCTTTCATTCTTGTGAGGTGTGGGTTTATTTTGTAGTGGTTGTTGAAGGAAGAGGACCAGTTTAGGTAAGTTGTCATTCTGAACTCTTAGTTGAGCCTGATATTTCTGTGGAAGATCGTCGAGATAGTCTGTTTCAAACGCTAGTGTGCTCTGCACTCATTTTTCATGCAGGCAGATGCTTTTAAGCAGGACAAAAGGAGTATAATTCTTAAGTTTTCAAGCTTTAAGATGATTGCCATGTAGGAGTTGATGACTAAAGGATAACCAGTTACCTGCAAATTATTATGTACTGCTGTATGCTCTCATGTATGGGAGAGAAGGGGAGCTAGTAGGATGAGGCTGTTGGCTTTCCATAAACTGTGGTGACTTCTGTCTCCTTCCTTTATTATTATTATCTCTCTATTTGTTTTGGTGCCTAAAGGAAATCTGGGACATGTGAAATACAGGCACTGGAGCCTAAAGATTTCCTTGGCTCTGGATTTTAAAATTTATGAACATTTTGCTCACTAAGCATTTCTGCAGCACACCCCTGATCCTGGTGTTTTCTCATAATTAAGATTGAGATACAATACTGGCATTGGAAAAATGCCTCAGATTAGTCTTTGAATGAGGAACACCTGTACACCTATAAGCCTGGTTACTGTATTTCCAGTAAGTGGTGGTAGAGGGAGGCACTGTGGATGGCCTGACTTGACTCCGATGGGCTCGGTGCCAGAGCAGTCAGGTGTGCTGCTGCAGCAGGTTGAAGGCCCAGCCTCCTGCTGCCCTCTTCTTGAATTGCTCCTGGGACCTCACCTGGCTAAAAATGAATCTTCTCAGGTGTTCCCTTCATCACTTGTACCTGACACCCTCCCACCTTGTCTCCACACACTTCCTTTTCCTGTGAGATTTTGAAGAACTGGAGTTGACAGGTAGTGCCCATGTATGAGAATTTCAGACATGTGTGAAACACTGATTTATATATTGAAATGCTTAATTTACACAGCTCTGAACTGAAACAATCTGCCAGTTGTTCAGGTTGCTGTTTATTAGCATATTCTGCATTTTAGCTCCTAATGTACACTAACTCTTTAATGTATTCTTAATGAAGCACTTTGATTTTTTTTTCACCTTTCTCTATTGAAAGTGTAGCTATTGAGGGGGGGAATACACTGGAGATGTACGGAAGTACTTTGTGTGCTATAGTTTTGGCTGTCTTATGTTCTTGCTTGCTAGAGGAAATGAATAAAAATCAGAGTAAGAAAAATTTGAAGTCAGAAATGAGGATGAATATTTTCAAATGAGTCAATTTGTTCCCATAGCTTACTAAGATTTTGTCAATCCTCTGGTATGAGGAGGTCTTAAACCAGAGCACTTTTAGAGAGAGTCTGGCTCAAGAGCAGATTACTGAGCTCAGTGTTGGGAGTATCTGGGTGAAACTAGCTGGTGTTACACATGAGGCCAGAGTAGATGCTTACAGTAATTGAACTGTGCTTGTGTTCAGATGACTGTCAAATAATGGCTTCTTAGCTGCTAAAATTTCAGAGGAATGTCTGCAACTGCTGCAAATAATCTCATCAAGGGTGCTGGGATTTCAGAACTGTCTGACTTAACTGGGCATTAACTCTCTTGAGAAATATGTATCTCAAAACTTATGCACAGTGGTTTTGTTTCTGTTCTCTAGAGTTGAAACTCTGGACCTTTTTATGCCTTCTGGCAAATAATTATAAAATACTTACAACAGTATTTCATGCTTGGTAACCAGAGTTTGTTTCCTTTGTTCCTGAATAACAAAAAAATTAATGACTATTTGAATTAACATGTTGATGTAGATTCAAAGGTGTTCCTACTGTTCTAATCAGCATTGTCCTTATTGCTTATCAATGCTTGGTACAGCATATCTGAGCTTGGAGTAAGGTGGTGGCAAGTAGATTTGGGTGAGAGATCCTGAGATTGCTGAAACTTCCTGATGCCTTCAAGCAACCACTGATGCCTCAAACATTTTGAAAAGGAGTCTCCAACTTTGGAGAATTAATTAGCCCTCCAAGGCAAATCTTGTGTGGTATAACCAAAAGGAGACCTCATGAAAGAGCATGTTGTTGTTGTTTTAATTTCCTAAAGTTAATCGCATAATAGGAAGAACTCAGTCAAGCTTGTGCTTGGCTGCTTAGCAAAGAAATGTTGCTGAATGATGAGCAGCTTGTGAGGGATTACTATGTTCATAGAGCAGAAAAATATCTGATGATTTGTCTTGCAGTCTCTGCCAAGACGCACCTAGCAGGAATCCTTGAAGCTGTTGAAAGCAGATGGGCTAAATGTGGTATGAGGACTTCAGGTTTTTCTAGAGTCTGTTCTCCATCTTACTACTTTGCTATCTTGCAGGAGCTGCAGAAGTGAAGTGGTCTGGGGATTAGTTACATACTAGTTCAGTTTGGGTTTCACACTAAGTTGCTGACCTGGGAGAGTATGGCATACATTATTAAACTGAATTCTTGTTTAATGTTCTGGTGGTGACATAAGAAATAAGTAAGGGAAGGAAATGAGCATGGGCTTTGTAAAAGATGAGGCAGAAGATAGTGGGGGAAGGAAACAAATCTTAAGCAAGAAGAGGGGACTGCACGTCTGAAGTGAGAAAAATTCTTCGTGAATATGCTGACTTCGGAGCAGCTGCTCCTATCCCCCAAAAGAGTGCTAAGGTGTGCAAGAAGCTGCAGGTTTAAAGTGAGTAATGCAAAGTTCCCTTCCCAGTGCAAAGCTGCAGAGACTGGAATGAGTTTAAGAACTGTGGCTCTTAACTATGGCCGCATTTCTTTTACGCTTTTGATGTCCAAAATACACGTTGGCTTGATTATTGGTCCACTTAGTACTACTGTAGCCATGGTTACTGGGCAGATGAACTGTGCTCTGAGCTTTAATTATTGCCTGTGCCATGGTGGTACCTGCCTGATGCTAGATAAGAAGTATAAAGATCTACCTGGTACAAACAATGCAGACTTTGACAGGAGGGTAGGGAAGGAAAAAAATTTCATAGTGATAGTGGACTGTGTGGGGTGTTTCCTCAGTAGCACTATTGATGCTTTTTACCCTCACTAACTTAGGAATCGGCAATTAAATCATTTGCTCTTGTCCAACAGAACTTTTCTTTAGTTCTATTTCCCCATAATTTGCAACATGGGGAGTTAATGAGTCATAGAAGGTGAAAAGTAAATATTTATTAAGATCAAATAATATAAGCAATAAGAAGCAAGGCCTTTCTATTTCTATTAAATACCTTTGGCAAGATATTGAGGAATTGGCTTGCTCCTCTTGACTTGTGTGAAGAAAATTAAAGTAAATGCTTTAACTATTATTTCTGTCTGGTTAAAACATGAAGGGATAATTGAGTCCAGGCTTTACAGATGGGCAAACATATGTTTCAAGTAATCAGGTTTTCAGCTTTGTCTGCTGTGGAGTTGTGTAGAGATGATAGATGAGCTGAATTTTTTTATTTACTTACTACAGATTTTTTTTGTTAATTTGTTTGGAGCATGTACAAATCAGTAACATTCTGGAAACTGTCACTGATGTCTGCAGGCTACACTTACTGGTTTCCAAGGTATATATGTTTGGGGGGAGTAAACAAAAATAACTACCTTGGGAATAACTCTTGGGGCAGGAGGACAATGTGTCAGTACTGAAGCATTCAGTTATAAACTGTGCCTTCATAACATAGTTGTGCCAGGTGATTTCTCTGATAGAATTTAAATCCTGGTTGCATTATTGACATATTGCATGACTGTAGTGGCTTAGTTTTGTGTTTGTGAAGCAAAAATGATGATACTTGCCCACTAGGACAGCCTGTAAACTAACATTTTGTAGGTCTCATTGTGGACACTGATGTGACAGCCTTTCTAGTTTAGTTCCTGTTCTGGTAGGTGGAGCTTTACCAGTGTTTTCCACTAACTTGCCTTATCAATTTCCAAATCAACTGACAAAACTTGCAACTTGTTTTTGGAACACTTATCTGAATAGAGCATCTAAAATAGTTGTAATGAAGATTAGTTTTGTTGTGGTTTTTCAAATGTGTACAGCAAACTTGAGGCTTCTAAAGCACATTCTGACTGAAGAAATAACTTTATGGAGAAATCATCAGCTTGCTTTTGAAGATAATTACCAGAGTAACTTAGTTATTTCCAAGTGAATTTTTGTGTGGTGTTCTGAGTGAGAGGTCTTTTTCCATAGCATCATGAAGATTTCAGTTGGAGGCCTGCTCTGTCTTAGATGTTAGAAAAAGGATGTTTCTGTAGGGCAGAGTGGATAGGGTAGTTTGCCCTGTCTAGTTTTTCAATGCATTTGAAAAAGATCTAAAGCTGTAAGACAGGGAAACTACTAAGTTTCTTGTCAGTGCTGTGGTTTCTTTCTGGGATTGTTCTTTGTCTGTTTTTGTGATTTAAAAAGTAATTACAGGAGTAAGGACTTGCTTGGATTGTGATAGCTTAGGTGACCAATAGTGGCCATAATAAGTACTCGTATTACATCCATTGTAGATGAACACTTCTGCTCAGGGGTAAAGACTGATTTAAAAGAAAATTGTTTGGATCCCCATGCAACTGAGGAATATCTCTGGGGATGGAGCAGTAGAGGGGAGAAAGTACATGAAAGCTGTTATTCAGATGGAACTCAAAGTATTCCAGGCTGCCAGCAAAAACTGTTTAGCCTCCAAAAAAAAAGGCAGAACTGATTTGAGTGGAAAATCCTTACTGATTATTTTTTCTCCCTTAATCTTGCAGCTGATTGCAATGCTGTTCTTAAAGCTCTACAGCCCATTTTTCAGGAGCAGGGAATGACAGAAACAGTTCATAACTGGGAAGACCATGGCTATTTAGCAACCTACATTAAAAAAAATGGCAGGTGAGTAGATTTTCTTTTCCTTTCTATAGATTATGTACCCACTGTCCTCCCTTATAAATATTTCTTTCTCCCTGTATTGGATTTCCTGGGGTGCAGGCAGGGCAAACTGTTCCTTTACCAGCCTTGTGTGCAAAGCAACTAAAACAAAACAGAATACTGTTGATACTCTTGTGTATGTCATCTTGCAGTTGGGATATCAGAACAGTTGAATTGGTCAATCTGGGCTGTATTGATGCAGTGACATTGCATGGTGTCTTGATCTTGGGGCCAGTCCTTCCAGATGCAGGACAGACAGCTCGAGTCAGTTTATGTATTTGTAATTTTTCTGACAATTGAATATCTCTGTTCAAGTCTAACCTTAGCATATGAATGATGAAACCTTTGTCTTGTATGTGCTTTTAAACACTTCATTATATGCTTCAAATTCTCAAGCAGCTACTGAAGTAACAGCATGACAAATGTGGTTGGTGTCATTAGTGACACTCACATAAGCAGCATCTACTGGGATAAACTGGTAAGCAAAACCACATTCACTTTACTTCCTGAAGCTGCTTTACAGTGTCAGGGTTAGTTAATTACTGCATACATATATCTAGCCTATTTATTAGTAACTACCATAACTATTGCATTTAATTTGTTTATTCAGTTGCTTGTTCTTGACATCTACTGTGGCAGTTGCTGCTTTTGTTCTTCTCAGAATCTCTACTTGAGTGTTCTTCAGGATTGGAGTTAAGCTACATAATTTTTAATTTGTTGACTTGCTTTTCCTCCTGGGTGTCCTGTTAAGCAGCTCATTTGACCATGCTCTTACCATATGAGAACTGCCTAAGGATTTTTATGCTTTCTCTAATGAGAGAGAAAACAAGTATGTCTAGAAAGAAAATGACATCCTAGGTGAGTGTGCCTGCTGGAATGTGTCTGTTAACTGTGTGTGAACATATTCTTATGTGCAGCTCTACATCTATGTATTTTATATATAAAAAAGTAGTGTAGACAAACTACACTGGTAAACTTAGGGCCTGGCTTAGTCCAATGTTTTCAGCTTTACCCATCATGCTCCATGAAGCTCTTAGTATATTTCAGTCAGCTTTACAAATGTGACACTGGCTTCTTCTGATGAAAAATATTTTTTATACTTGATGTGATCAGAAAAATGTGTTAGTCTTCTCTTGTACAGTCTTTCCTATTATGTCTTTAGTTACTTGTACTTTTATAGTCTTCCTGAACAATTTTGTCAAGATTCCAGTTCTGGATAACCCTTTGTTTCTGAGGTCAGTGAAAAGATAGCCAAGTTGGTAACTTGCTGGTCTGGTGCTGTCCTTCGTCTGTATTGTATTAAGCTTGTATTGGTTCCCCTAAAAAGATAATATCAAGGATACACAAACTCTGAACAATTAGAATGTAAAATATCTAAAAGTAAGAAGGACTTAAAAGATTTAAAGGTTGTCTGTCTTTGATTGCATGGCCTCATTTTGCTTTCCTGTGTTTCCTTGAGTCTGAAAGTGGCATGAGATGTGAATTCTCAAACAGGCTTTCCCCTTTGCAATGTCATCTGATCATTCCTCTTAAGAAGACAGCCTCTTCTAAAGGAGCAATTTCCAGAGTTAAATTACCTGTCTTTTGATGTGTTCCAGGAACTCTTTAGAGAATAGTCTTCTGTTGTATAACTTTTCCAGGAGATTACTGAACTGATGTCTAGAAGCATCTCTGAGTGAGGTCCTTATAAAACTCATAATTTTGAAGTATCTAACCTGATTTCTCTTACTACATTGTCAACTGAAAATACCTGTTGCTGCAAATTCCACTGTCTTCCTCAAGAGCTAGAGTATAATACTCATGAATCTTTGAAGGGGGGAAAGAGGATGTAAAATTTGACCTCTCTGTGTAGGAGAGGTGGGGAGGAAGTCATGGGAAAGACAAACCTGTGCAGTGGTGTACAGCGCACTCATGGTAACAGAAGAAAGGTGGTCAAGTTGCTAGTTTCCATAGTAAACTAGAGCCCCTGGGGGGGTGGGGGGATATCCTTGTTGCTCTGAGTATAAGCTTGGGGATTCAATATATTGGAGAACTGTAGATCTACCTCCAGTCATTTTTTGATTTTTTTCACACTGTCCTCAAGCAGATAGCATGGGGTGGATGACTAGAGAACAGGATGCTGTTTCCTGAAAGTTGTGTAATAGATGAGCTTCAGCAATTGCTGAGCATTCATACTGATGTCTAAATGGGTTTTTTTTCCTGTGTGTGTTACTGTTGTTGAGCTTGTACTTTGCAGCAACATGACACTCTAAATAACTCAGCTTTTCACTATGCTGCTAAATACAACTTAAGCTTTTGTACCAGAGGATAGTTCACAGTATTCTTACTGCTGTGGGATGATGAAGATGGGGAGGTGGGCCTAGTGACCTCCCCTCAAGGAAAGAAGGGAGGATCTGTTATGTTGGATCTTTGTTCTGTATCTGTATATTGGGATGGAAGGCACCTTAAAGACCATCTAGTTCCAACCCCCCTGCCATGGGCAGGGACACCCTCCACTAGACCACGTTGCCCAAAGCCCCATCCAGCCTGGCCTTGAACACTTCCAGGGATGGGGCATCCACAACCTCTCTGGGCAACCTGTTCCAGTGCCTCACCACCCTCACAAGAAACAATTTCTTCCTTAAACCTAATCTGAATTTACCTTCAGCTTAAAGCCATTCCCCCTTGTTCTACTGCTCCATGCCCTTGTAAACAGTCCCTCTCCAGCTTTCCTGTAGGCCCCTTTGGGTACTGGAAGGCCACAATTAGACCTCCCCAGAGCCTTCTTTTCTCCAGGCTGAACAACCCTAACTCAGCCTGTTTTCATAGGAGAGGTGCTCCAGCCCTCTGATCATCTTCATGGCCATCCTCTGGACTCTCTCCAGCAGCTCTATGTCCTCCTTCTGTTGGTGGCCCCAGAGCTGGACACAGTATTCCAGGTGGAGTCTCAGGAGAGCAGAGGGGCAGAATCACCTCCCTTGACCTCCTGGTCATACTATTTTTGATGCAGCCCAGGATACAGTTGGCTTTCTGGGCTGCCAGCACACATTGCCGGCTCATGTTGAGCTCTTCTCATCAGCCAGCACCCCCAAGTCTTTCTCCTTAGGGCTGTTCTCCATCCATTATCCACCCAGCCTGTATTTGTGTTTGGGGTTGCCCTGACCCGTGTGCAGGACCTTGCACTTGGCCTTGTTGAACTTCATGTGGTTTGCACAGGCCCACCTCTCAAGCCTGTCAGGATCCCTCTGGATGGCATCCCTTCCCTCCAGTGTGTTGATGGCACCACACAGCTTGGTGTCATCGGCAAACTTGCTGATACCTCTGGCCCCTGTTTACTGTGCTAAGCAAAAGAGCTGGGGAGTGAGGACAAACACTGACATCTATACTGCTGCAGAATTCTGGCTTGTTTCCTGGATTTCTGTAGCTGGAAGGGTCTTAGGTTGGTTTGTTCCGGAGTCCTCTCCCAAAAGGCAGTGTGGGTGAGGCTGTGCAATTTGGGCTTATTTTGCTGTAATACAGTTCTATCAAGTAATTGAGTAGCCTTGCTTTACTCACATGTAACCCTCATGCCATGCTCCAGGGCATGCTATGCACATGATCAGCTTCAGCATGTGAAATACTTCCCTGGTGGCTGCAGCAGAGCCCTTGTGTCACTTCAGATGCTTTGATATGGCACTTGGTTGGTTGAGGGAGAGACTTCACTGTCTTTGGGCGACAGGGAGAGCTGGGGCAAAGTGGTGTAAGCATGGATGTGGCCTGCCTGTTCTCAGGGAAGTTCAGCTCTTTGAGCCCTCCAGGCTGAGTGCAACCAGTTTAGTCAAGTATCTGTTCTCATCTGTTTAATAGCATCATATGCTAGACTACTGTGGTTCATCTTTTCAACTCAGTGAGAAATATGAAAGAGAATACTGAGTTTCAGGAAAAAATGTGGACTTAAAGATTCCATAAATACTGTGGTGTCCAGGATAGACATGAATGGGCTTTCTACTCCTGCAGCACCACTTTTGCCTTTCCTGACTTGCATAGGCTGATTGACTTGCTCTATCACTCTCCATTTGACATGTTGTTTTTTAGTGGTCAGATGTAGAAGTCTCCCCTTCTTCTGTAAATATGTAAGTACTGCAACTTTGCCTTTCCTTATTTCCCCATGTATACTTTGCTACAGTCTGCATTGCTAATCCAACCATGAATGGGCTCCCCAACAGAGATGTGTGTGATCAATGTGGTCAAGACTTTTTGACAGTTTAACTTGGTTTTAATATCAAATTACTTTTGTCAGCTTAATGATAAATTGTGTACAAGTGTTGTCAGTTCAAAATTACATTTGCTAATGAAGACTCTTAATCCTTATGAAATAAGTTCTCAAAAGTTCTAATATAATACAGATCTGGAAATAGCTGAGCTTAAGAGGAGCTATCCAGGAGAGCATCCTAAATGTAATAAGGAATTGCATTTTTGTGATACAGCCTCAAAACTGAAGAATGAAGAGCAAGAGTGCATGGAAGAGCTGCAATTAAGAAGAGATTGTTCAATTTGCAAGTGGCTATTTTTTCCTGGTGCAGTGTTAAATGTAAATTAATAAAGAATCGTTATTGTTTTCTTTTGAGATATTCATTGCTGTCTGAATACCAGTGCATGCTGTATGTATCTTCCCTGGAAATTACTCACTTTAGCTAGACAGCTTATTGTCTGTAGTGGTGTCAGTTACGTTTCTGTGCTTTGCCAGCCCTGTTAAACACCAAATTGGGGAACAGTAGCATGTACTGGAGAACTTTCTGTGAGTTTTGGGGCCTCAGCAGTTTTGTTTTCTTGAGTTTTCAGATTGCTTAAAAAACCTGCATATGCTTTTTAAGACAGCCTTAAACAGCATATTTCTGTTAATGTAAGTTGATGTAGTTTCAGTTAACTGAAACAAATAAGGGCGTGAATACTTAAAACCCAATAGACTGGACAGTTAAAACCCTTGCAAAACAGAAACAAACATTTCATGAGTGGTAAGAATGAACTGGTGAATATACAGAGTATTTGAAACTAACTGGGTTTTAATACTAACAATTTTATGTCTATTTGAGACCTAAAATATTGTAAGATTTTTATGGTAACTAAAAAAGTAGCTGACACAACTAGGAAGAAATTAGCCGGGGCATGCAGACTTTCCTCTTCATTTCCAGAAGTACAGTTTTGCAGGGAAGGAAGTAGCTTGTAGTAAAAAGCAGAAGAAAAAAAGTTGTGATGGAGAGTAGGTATGTCATGCGTAGTTTCCTGTAAGGATGGCTGGGTGTTACTGGGCAGAAATGTTCCCTAGGATGAAAGATAAATGAGTTGGTGCTGTTTGCGAGTGTGCACATACACATTTTTAACCAGCCAAAGGTGACTGAGCCATTGCAAGACAAAGATGTGTAGCTGATCTAACAAGCTGGATACTAATCCCAGGAAAAAATGTTTGAGATAAGATTGTAGACACTGTTTAGCAACATGTTACTATCCAAAGTCTGCAGAGATAATGTCCATAGCCTGCAGCGGTGCTATGGACTGTTGAATTGCGGGCCCTGCTGTTGACAAAACTTTGTCTCTTACAAAGATACCGTGTGAACAGCCCCGTGGAGGGCTGTGGTTGTTAAACGAATTGGAGCTGATTGGGGGATTAAACCATGCTTTCCTGTTATTACCAAAGCAAGAGATCCCCACTCTGTCTGAAGTAAGCAAGCAAAAGTCACATGTGGCAACTCTAACTGGTTCATTTACTTTGTGATTTACTCTGACAAAGGACCTGATTAGGGAAGTTCAGTTGAAAACATTTACTAATGGGGTTGTCAAGGCAAGGCCCTAGAGCTGGGCTGGAAATGGCTCAGCTGGGCCACTCAAGACCCTATCTGTAGTGGTGGGAATGGACCCATGTCTCTGGGCTTTGCCAGCCCCCTTGCCCAAAGGCTGGCTGGGGAGCAGTAGCACATGCAGGAGAGGAGCTCTGTATCCGAGTTTTGGGGCCCCAACGGTCTTGTTTTCCTGAACTGTGTGTTCTCAAATCACTTCCAGAATGTTTTCAGGGTCACCATAAGCTGCATGCTTTTACTGAAGTGTTACTCTAGCTTAGACCAGACAGTTAAAAGGAAAAGTTAGGATTGTGAAATCTCTCTCTCATTTAAAGTATATGGTATTTTGTATGGAGTCATAGGGTCCAGTATATCTTAACAGATTTAAAAAGTTATTAAATCTAGGGTAAGGAGAAAATCATTAAAGCTAATAATTGAAATTGTTGAGTATTGTTTCAACTAATGCTATATTTTAGTAGCATCACTGCTTGTGAGCAAGTACTTTATGTACTGTGTACAGCTAACAGTTTTTCTTGACCTTTATGCATCCGTGTAACTCTTATTATGTACTACTTGAAAGTTCTTTAAAAACCTCCAAAACCTGAAACTTAATCACTGACAGTAGAAGACTGCTTTAGAAAAGTTTTGACTTCCCCTGTACACACATCCATTTTTAGTTTCTGTTCTAGTCTGAATTTTTGTTTAGAGAAATGTAATCCTCTGGGATTTGACTTCACTGTTCACAGCAGCACAAGATTTACCAAACTGAAGTTGGTTTGTATGTCACTGAGGAGATGATGATGAATATGTTAACACCATGGAGGAGTATTTTTAGTTTTTTCTTTTCTGTGTTAGTCTTTGGCTAACCATTCTGTATGCTTAGTCAGCCTATTTTAAAGGAGCAGGATGAACATTCCTCAGCTCTTTGTTTCAGGCTAAAGCATTGTAGTTTATTCATGGAGTTATCCAGAGTGCAAAAATGGGTTGAAGAATTGGAAGTGTTTGCTAGGAATCAGCAACAGTTTAGAACTGTGGTAGGTTTCATTGGTTTAACTTCCTTATTTTGTAAATAGAGAACAGGAATAATGGTATAGTGAAAAACTGTGGTTGCTTAATTCCTTGAGGTCTCTTGAATAATCTGTAATTAGATGAAAAGCACTTTTAAAAATGTGCATTTTTGAAACAAGGTTGTGATTTTTTTTAATTTATTTTGGGATTTCCTAGTATAAGCAGGTTTTAATTTCCTTCTTCATGACGAACATGACAGTTGATGCTTTTATTGGCAAGCTATTTTTTCAAATACTTGAACTATTCTATCTATTTTATACTGACTCAGAGTTAGTCTGTCATCAGATAAAAGCTTTGACAGGTGAAGAGGGGTTTGTAGGTACCTGTCTGTCTATCCAGTTTTATTCCCTGGATGTGGTGGTGGTGGAAAACCTTTCTCAAATACATGGGGTTGCGATATTTCTTACTCCTCAGTACAAGTAACTAAGGTAGGATACACATCTTGGCTTAGAATGTGTTGATCTCCGTGCCTCTCACCTTTTTTTAGGTAAGGAGGATGCTCATCTAAAACATCTGTTTCAAACAGTTACTTTTTGATTTGTGCAATTGGGATTTATTTCTTAACATCTGATGTTCCCTGTTGTTTAGGTGGCAAGATGCAGCACTCATTAGAATTGTTTCTGTAGATGACACTCATTTGCATGCAAGCACAAAAAGCTTGAGCACTGCCCTAGAAGATGTGGCAGGTATTCAGGTGCAGCAACAAGTGGGGCCTTGTTACAGTGGGGGCTGCTTTTCATGTGCAGATTTGCCTAATGGCAAGTGAAAGGATTCCTTCTCACTGAGACTTTTTCTCACTGGTTATATGAAAGTACATGCAAGCACACACCAAAATATGGCAGATGTTCTATTTTGAAAACAGGAATTAAACTTTTCAGTAAGACAAGATGTGGAAGGGGAGACTTGAAGAAAACTTAATTTTTTCATATTCCCCTCCCTCCCTGCCATTTAGACTATAAAGTAATCTCTGCTATATTTTTGTAGGTAGAAAACAGAAACTGTATTATCATAGTTCTTAAAACCCCTCCCCTAAACATGAAGAGCTGCTGCTGCAAACCTGCATTCGTGTGTGTTCTGCCAAGCAGACAAGTAGAAGTAACAAAAACCAGCATAGCTTTGCTGTCTGCTGATTGAAGCTAGTAAGTCTTTTGCAGGTTTGTACTTGGCGTGCTGCTGTTGTCTTAATGCTACTAGTCTGGTCACTTTTCTGCATGTACAATTGTACTGTTCATGTGTTTAAATCTTTACAGGCATTTTAGGTATAACTTCCAACCAAGTGACTTTTAACCAAGATATAACCACTCTGGATCTGTATCAGCTTCTTTGACAATTTTGAATTTAATTCAAGATTGTTTACCGTAAATTAACTGTCTGAGATCCAGCCAGATGCTCAGAACTTGAATTTTTGCCCCACTACACTGTTCCAGCCTGGTGCCTGCCTTCTGTCTCTCTTTTCCTCTCCCCCCCCCCAGGTGTCAGGACCCTGCTATTCTGGTAGAGGTAACAATTTGCTGAAATAAACCATGGTTCTGCAGCAGTACTGTCTCTGTTTTCTAATGCCATCGTATCACTTGTGATAAATTGGAAGTTGTGTGGTTGTACTTTTCAGAGCAATCCTTCTCTCTGCCTCTCCTTGCTTCACACCCAGAAAAAGACCCCAAAGCAAAGACAGTAACATCACATACTGAGGAAATATTTCACGCAGTCACAGGAGAAGTGAAGGCAGTATCAGCTGTCAAATCTTATGACAGTTACGTGATCCTTGATTGTCCTATGACTTGAGTTCCCTTTTATATTTCCCTTCCTACTATCTGTCGCTTATTTGTGTAAATGGCAACCCCTGGAATATGGGAATAAACTGATAAAAAGTCTTTCTAACAATGCAGATATTTCTAGCACTGTACCAGTTCTCAGAACTTAATAACTGTGTTTGAACTGCAAATGCTTATTTCTGTCTGCAGTGCCACAGCTCTGAGGGCCTGGTGCAGGTCTGTTGACTTCACCAGAAATGTCACTTTTCACCATGAATGGTTGTATCCAAAACCTGCTAGAGTGACCAGTGCTTCTGTCTACTGAGCTCTGTTCTTCTTTCTTGCATTTAAAAAAAATCACCTGGAGTCTGATGATAAAGCTCTTTGATCTTACACTTATGCTTGACTATTTTTTTCTTCTCATATTAGGCACATTACAGAATAAGCCCTTGCTGACATGAAAATTGTGTAACAGAATCCTGGTAGGGTTTTCTCCAGAGCTGTTCTTTACAGTAGATGTTCCCCCTATGCTGAGTACCAAGACACTGTAGGAGAAGCACACAACTTATTTGGGTCCCTTTTGGTTCAAGGGGTTGTAAGGTCGGAGCCATGTAGAGACTGGGAGGGGATTGTGTGTCCTGTCTTTTCTTTTTTTTTTAATTGTTTAGTGATCCTGCTTGTATCTTGGTACTAATGGGAATGTCAAGTTAAGCTGGAAGATGTGGTCACTATGCAAAGTATGAAGTGGCCTGTGTATCAAAAGTATTGAACTGTCAGTCACCAGTGAGTGGGGCGCAGCATCCTAAAACATGCAGGTAAAGTGTTCTGCTTTGGGTTTGGCAGGAGAACAGTAGAATGAGTTTGCTGGATCTCCCTCAACACTTCTTATGTAGCTTGTATGAGAGAAGCAAAAAGCTGCCTTAGAAACATCTTGAATACTGAAAATGCTCCTCATTTTCTAATTAGCTCATAAACCTGGTCTTCAGTTGTAGTATTTGATCTGGTAGTTAAGAAGAAGAAAAAAAAAAGGCATCTTTGTTTACTCCTTGACTATTTTCTGTTCATCAGGGTAAAATAGTGTGTTTTATTTTATGCAGGAGTAATTTCCCAGTGCGGGAGGAATGGATATTTTAAGGCTATTCTGTGGTTTTGCTTAACGGCCATTGGAGTGCAGAGGTGTTCTGGTCCCTAACCGAAAGGTCTTGTCGGGAGGACACCTAGTGGGCAATCGCTGAGGTGTACGGAGAGTCACTAAAAGCTTGTGACAACCTGCAACTACTCAGGAGGGGGAAACACACGGTGGGCGTGGGCATACTGTATAGAAACATTTTTCCTCCTGAAAGCGAGACCTGTGTGTAAAGTCTTCAGGAAAGCCCGAGACTTCCCAGGCTTGTCTTTTGAAGAGAAATGGATGATGCTCTGGATTCTCTGTCAATTGTAAACACATCACAGCTACAGATCAATTCTGTCCAAAGCCACCAAGAGGGTTTTCATTCTTGAATCACTTAAGTCAGTTTAATCATTTGGTCATTTTACAGTAACCAAAATTTATAATCTTCAGATAAGACTTACAGAATAGTCAGGATTTTCTCTCTGCAGTTAAGGGTGTTTGCTGGCCTTGTTTCTCACAATTTTTTATTCAGCTTTGAATGTGAACACTGTCTCTGTGAATAGTTGCTATAAAGTTTAAAAAAAAAAAAAAGCCAAACAAACAAAACCCCCAAACTAAAACCTGAGAAGTGAGAAGGAAGATACAGGGGAAGGAAAGTGTCCAGTTGTTTTCTTGAGGCTTATTTTCAATTAAAAAGGAAAACCAACACAACACACCTGTTTGAGCAGGCCTTATTTAAAGAGCTGAGATGAGTAGGCAGTATATTTCCCCTTGTACCATAGTTCTGGTTTAAACACCCTGTTTCACTGCCTTGCTGCCTTGCTGATTGCTCTTGCAACTTTCTGCTTCCTGTTCAGTGACTTGCAGAGGAAGACTGGAGCTGGCACTGCCAACAGTTACAGATGACTGAAAAAAGAAATGTGCATTTTGAATTTAATATAACTCGTTTCACTTTGATTTTTTTTTTCCATAATAAAATCGTCATCACTGTGTCTCTTTATTTTGTAGTTTTGCCAATTTGAGAATTCACCCTCATGGATTAGTGTTGGTGGATCTGCAGAGCTACAATGATCATACAAAAGGAAGAGAGGAAGTTGATCAGGTATAAGTGGTGCTTATCTTACTAGGTTTATCAAACTGCGTGGGGAGCCCCTTTTCTTCAGGTCTATCAAAGTATATCTTGGGAAAAGATTTTTAAATACCAAAGTTAGTTCAAACCTGAATGCTTATAGATGAGGAGTAACACCTATTATAGTTGCATACAGATAGGAGTATGCACACGCACTCTTTTGCATGTCCTGGGCCTCATTTTCTTTGCTGTAAAAATAGTAAAGAGATAGCAGCCTTGGTTAGGGCTTCAGGTACCCAGGGCAGTGAGGGAGAAGTGATGCTTGACCTGCAACCTGGTGTGTTAGTGTATGACTCTTCTCCTTCTCTCATCTGAGAGATGGGGAGCCTCTGTACTCAAACTTCTTCCCCATGGAGAAAAATACATAATTTCATCTTCCCTTATATGAAGGCTTCAGAAATTGGATATTGCAGGGGAATAGGCTGCTGCTTTGGCAGGAATGAAACCTTACAGGATTCTTGTGTTCCCACTTTGGCTGTGCTTGAAAGGTCTGCCTATGTTATCCTGGAGGACAGCTAAACACAGTGACAGCTGCTACAATACGCACATTCTTGCTAGTAACAAGGCTAAGCCAGCCAGCTAGTTATTCATAAGCTTCTAATGTTACATTTCAAAGCCTTTTAGTGCAGGTGCTATTTCTTATAGCCTTCCAAGTAGCCTAACTTAACAGATATTTAACATTAAGTGGTCACCTATAAATTCCACCTCTCTTGCTGTTTTTTCAGCTCCTAAACAAAATAGAAGAAAGAATGAAAGAATTGTTTCACGGTAATATAAAAAGGGTGAAACGGTAAGTTCATACATCTACTTCTGTATATGGCTTTTCTGCAAGACAGTAAGCTCTAGATAAGCAAATTATTAGTTGCTCTAATAATAATAATAAGCACATTATGCTTTGCTGTACTGTGAATAGCCTAGAGTATGAATTTATGCATGTGGGTTTCTCCTCCAGTAATTTAAAAATTATTGGATAGGTACTGTGAGGTTTGTCATTTTGTTAAGCTTCATCTTAACTATTGTTTACTTTGGGCAAGGATTCTTTCTTTAGTTTCCTGCAATGGTTGCATGAAATAGTGAGAATGAGGAAGCAAGAGCAGACTGCTCTGGAAGGGCTGGGGAGCCAAGGGTGGCAGGGGGCTAGGCCAGGGGCATGACCTGTACCCTCTGGGCCACATCCCACAGCTCATGAACTAGGTGAACAGGGCTGCTGATGGTGACCAGGGTCAGGCCCAGCCCTCTGACTGCCAGCCTGGGCTGTGTGGTACCGAGGCAGCTCCGAGACCAACCTGAGCATCAAAGATCAGCAAAAGACTCGGGCAGGTGGGGACAGAGCAGTAGTGTAGCTTGGGCAGGGACCATGGTGAGGGCTGGAGCTAAAATGAAGCTCAAGCTCATAGAGGCCCTCCCCCAACAAGGTTTCCTGCAGCTCTTTCTCTCCCAGCTCTGGCCCTGATGCGCCTTGTGGTGTTGGCCTTGAGCATGGGTGGCAAAAATCCCAGGGGAACCCGTGTGCTTAGAGCCCTGCCAAGACTATAAAAATGTTTTATAGCAGATGTTTTTAATATAACCGATAACTGAAGGAGGGAGGCTTTGCAAGCCTTCTGTCATTTTGGTTTACTTAAATACAAGGTTATATATTCAACTGTAGGGATGCTAATTGTGGTTCATTACCTGCTGCTGAAGCAGCATTCATGCTGGAGTTTCCCAGGGGTCCGGAACGACACAGCTCATGTTGGTGTCTTCTTGGTGGCTGTCTGCAGTGACTGGCACCTTGAAGCTAGGGAGCACTTACTGCAGGCAATGCACTTGCTGGGAGGTGCAGTGGGTGCTTTGAAGAGCATAGTCAGAAGTGGAAATGATTTAGGAAAAGTAAAAAGCAGTGTAAAATCTACAAGATTCAGTAAAGCTAAGGAGCAAACTACAAAATGGCAAACAGCTAAACAGCACTATAGCAGAAAGTAATCTGAAGACTGTATGAGCCCACAAGTAAAGTGGTGGTGATTTGAAAAATGATGTTATACCTTGAGTATTTATTTACCAGTTGTATGAAAAACACAGAGGTAGTTATCTTGCTTTACTTCGTCCTGGTAAAGACTCACCTGACGCAGTGTGCAAATGTAAATAATCTTGTGTATGAGTATATGAGGGAGAAGCTCTCTCTTTGAGGATAGTTTAATATTGAGATATGATATTGGGAGTTTGCGGAATCCCTATGATAGGAACTTGTTAAAAATGGGTCAGGAAGAAGTCTGCCTGAAGCGATCTAGATTAATTTGGTTACCTTAGTATAGGAAGATGAACCTCTTAGAATAGTGGACCTGGCATAGATCTTGTCACCAAACCCCTCAGCTTTTGCTTTTTTTTTTTTTTTTAAATTTGCTTTGCATCCTTCTGGTTAGTTTCACACATGCAGCTCCACTAGAATTAATGCTGCTGGAAAAGTTGTTCTGCCTTTTCGTTGTCTTGACGTAATGAATAGATGCTCTTGCTTTCACCATGTGCTGCCATCTTGTGGCTCATTGACGGTAGAAAATATTTCTGAAATGTTTACTGAGACTCGCTAGTGAACATAGAAGAAGCTTGTCTATGTCTGGTCTTCTGCTATATCCTCCTAGAAAAAAACGTCCTTAACTCTTTGACGTGTGTGTGTGAAATCTGATGAACTCTGTGCCTGCACATTTTGTTTAAAATGGAATGCGATCATTTTGATAATTCACTGCTATTTCAAATATAGTTTGTCTTTACAAAAGACAGAAATCAGAAATACTGCTTTGAACCAAGATACTTCTATATGGATTTAAAAAAAAAAAAAAAACAAACCCAACAACAAAACCAAAACTAATCTGTGCAGATGAATGAACCCCTTTTAAAAAGTAGTGCAAACTGTCAGCTAATATTATGGATTGTGCTTATACGCTGCAGGGTGACCTGGCTTAGTTTGAAACACTGTAAAATTTCACTTTTCTTGTTTGTGTATATATTTAAAATATCTCTCAGTACAATTTTAGAAGAATGAGATCCACTGCTCTCAAAGAAATGTCATTCTTAGCTGAGCTGAAGGTGGGAAGAGGTTTTGTCATTGTTTTTTGTCTGTATTCTGCTTTTGTATTGTATTCATTTCTAGTCATGAAGCCAACTTTTCGGCAGAGGCTGATATGTTATGTAAATCCCCTCTCCTAGGGCAGAGATAGATTCATGTGCACGTTGTAGAAGTCCAAAAAGAAGAACCATTTGTATTTTATCTGTGCCTTAGCAAGTTATGTATACTTAATATATAAGCTGATAGGTTTCTTAAATCATTGAGTGTTAAATCTTCTAAGTTTTCTTAGGTCTCCCTTGTAAACATTGTTTGTTTATTATGGTGAATCCACAGGATGTTTAGAGGGATTTTTTTTAAAATAAACATTCTCAAATGTTTTGTAATCTCTTTTTTTGTATTATTTTTCTCTAGATTGCCAGCCATTTTGAGAGGAGGTGTCATTGATAGATACTGGCCCACAGCTGATGGGCGCCTGGTGGAGTATGACATAGATGAAGTTGTTTATGATGAAGATTCACCTTTTCAGAATATTAAAATTCTGCATTCAAAACAGTTTGGGAATATTCTTATCCTCAGTGGGGATGTTAGTAAGTATCATCTCATTTGAGGATCTTTTGTGTGAAATTGTAGGAAGCGCTGTTTACTATCTTGCTATGGCACAGTTTCAATGGATTACTAAGGGTCATGGTTCTGACGCAGGAAGCTACATACATGCATGTACACATATATCTGTTCCTGTATATAAAGTATTTTAATCAGAAGGGCTGACCAGTCTAAAATCTAGAGTACAAAAAAGATTTTTTTCCAAAGTTGTCATCTTTACAGTGGAAGGTGGCACAGGAGAATAGAAGTCAGTGTTCTCTAGCAGAGCTTACTCCTTTCTTTCATATGAATTTTTACCTGTTTGTTGCAAGTCCAACCTCTTGAGGGCTTCTCTTTGACAGTAAAACAAACTGCTTTGTTGGTGTGCTGGTTTTGGCTGGGATAGAGTTAACTTTCTCCATAGTAGTGTGGGGCTCTGTTTTCCATTTGTGCTGAATGCAGTGTTGGTAACACAAGGATGTTTTCATTACTGCTGAGTGGTGCTTACATAGAACCAAGGCATTTGCTGCTTCTCACCCCACCCCACCAGCGAGTAGGCTGGGGGTGCACAAGGAGTTTGGGAGGGGACACAGCTGGGACAGCTGACCCCAACTGACCAAAGGGATATTCCATACCATATGACATCATGCTCAGTATATAACTGGGGAAGCTAGCCAGCAGGTGGGACTGCTGCTTGGAAACAGGCTGGGCATTGGGTTTGTTTGTTTTGGTGTTTTGTGGGTTTTTTCCTTTCTCTGCAGGTGGTGAGTAATTAGATTTGTGCATCACTTGCTTTTTTATATATATATATATATATATATATATATATAAGCAACTATTCTCTTCCTTTGTTATCCTATTGAACTCCCTTTATCTCAACCCATGAGGCTTTTTTCCATTCTTCTCCCCATCCTGCAGGGAGGGATGGGGGGAGGAGTGAGTGGGCAGCTGTGTGGTGCTTAGTGACCAGCTGGGGTTTCACCATGACAGTTGGTCTTCAAAATGCAGTGGAATTCTAAAGAAATATGAAGTAGTAGGAGCCTGTGTGTGTGTGGATAATCCTGCTCCTCCCTTGTATCTCACCAAGCAGGTAATTCCCTTAAAGATTCAGGACAGCTGTATCTTAACCCATTTAGCTGCTTTTTTGGTGAACATCTTTTGACTGTCATCTTCAAAATGCTCAGTTGAATTCTAATCAGAAGAGCGACCCAACCTTTATGTGATACTCTGTGCCTGCTGATCTCTTATTTTTTGAAAGTGAAGATGGGCTACTGTTCTTTTAAGCTGGATAAGAATACTGTTTGCTAGAAAATCTAGGCATTGAGGAGTATGCCTCATAAAATCTCTCGGTACTTTACAATATAAGTACTGACTCAGGTAAGTGAGGGATGTTGCTATCTAGCGATAGAATACCTAATTTCAGTCTAATGGCAGAATAATTAATATATTTGACTATAGCTTTTTGAAATCGCCAGAAATACTTCTAAACATTCAGTTGGCTTTCTGCAACTGTCAGGGGGGACTTCAGCTGTCATCTGCACAGAAAAGTGTTATTACTGAATTCATTAGCAAGGTATTTTCTAATTCAGTTAGATTTGTATTTGAAATCACCAAATTAGGTATTCCATACTTCTGGCCAGAAATTTTCATTAGAGTTTCATATGGAGATGAGGTTTTTTGAATGTTGTTACAATGTGCCTTATAGGAAATGAAGTATGCTGCTACTTATTTACCTTATGTGGGACTTATTTTAGCAGTATTTTAATTGTACACTTAGTTTAAGTGCTGATTGCCAGGCAGAATGATAAGATATACCATGATGTGCTGCTGCACAAAGCTTTGCCCTTGTAGCTCAGATCTGTTATTACTGCTTAGGAATATTATTGCCTGCTTTGAAGCTTATGGTGAACAAGTCAGCAGAAGGCATGCTTCGGGGCCCTTCAGCAGTTAGGTGTTAACGGTTGTACTTAGGCTTCTGTGCAGGGATCCACTGGGGTGTGTCAAGGTTGCCCTTTTTAATTGGAGTCCAGATTGTGCTTTCAAAAATCTCCTGATTTGTCTCTTGTAGCACTAATCTGAAGTGAAGACCTGCTGAAGTATCAATTGTGGACATCAAGTCCTAAGTACTGACTGTTTTCCTCTACAACTTTGCTTCTCTTGCTTCCTAATGCTGAGGTAGCCGTTGCTGGGTTTGCATTGAGAACTAGAGAAATTCTGTGTGGGATTCTGAGGGGAATCTCACTAGCTTTGGTAAATCACCAGCCTCCTGTTACCTGGACTGTCTGAGAGCTAGGTTGTTTCTGTAGATGCTCTTGCTGTAATCTGTATTATATCACCTTTGGATTAATACCAATTAATGAGAAGAACTAAGATATAATGTTTCTGTCCAACTCTTTCTCTTCCTTCCATTCAGATCTGGCAGAGAGTGATCTGGCATATACTCAAGCCATAATGGGCAGTGGAAAGGAAGACTACACTGGGAAAGAAGTGCTAATCCTAGGAGGTGGTGATGGAGGTATACTATATGAGATAGTCAAACTGAAGCCAAAGATGGTTACTATGGTAGAGATATCCTTTGACAAAGGACTTTCAATGGTTTTTAGCCTGCATTTTTCTGCTGGTATCTTAGCACTGAGCACAATTAACTATCAGGTTCTGGTTTGCGTGAGGAAATAAGATCTAAAATGAAATTTCTTTTTGCTGGTTTAGAGAGACCCAGTGATTACATATTTGTACATCACTATGTATCACATGCTTTCAAGTTTGTAATCCATAGTATAATTCTTGAGTAGCAGTTTACATAGAATTGGAAAGGAATGCTTCTGTCATCAGCCTGATAATCTTCTCTGATAACAGAAGACTGGTCTGTCAAGTCTGCATTTTGGGCTGCATTCTGCCTCCTTGTGTTCTTCTTTTTTTCTAAAGAAAGCTATAAAAAAAACCACCCTAGAAGCAAAAAAGTTTAATCAATAGGAATGTCAGGACCAGCAGGTCGAGGGAGGTGATCCTGCCCCTCTACTCCGCTCTTGTGAGACCCCACCTGGAGTACTGCATCCAGCTCTGGGGGCCCCAGTGCAGGAGAGACAGGGAGCTGTTGGAGGGAGTCCAGAGGGAGGGTCACAAAGCTGATCAGAGGGCTGGAGCACCTCTCCTGTGAGGACAGGCTGAGAGAGTTGGGGCTGTTCAGCCTGGAGAAGAGAAGGCTCTGGGGAGATCTAATTGTGGCCTTCTAGTACCTGAAGAGGGCCTACAGGAAAGCTGGTGAGGGACTGTTTATCAGGGAGTGTAGTGACAGGACAAGGGGTAATGGGTTCAAGCTGAAGGAGGGTCAGTTTAGATTAGATGTTAGAAAGAAATTCTTTACTGTGAGGGTGGTGAGGCAGTGGAACAGGTTGCCCAGAAAGGTTGTGGAGGCCCCCTCCCTGACAGTGTTTAAGACCAGGTTGGATGGGGCTTTGGGCAATGTGCTCTAGTGGAGGGTGTCCCTGTGCATGGCAGGGGGGTTGGAACTAGATGATCTTTGAGGTCCCTTCCAACCCAAACCGTTCTATGCTTCTATGACTTGGTGAATTATGCTGGTGGCAGAGTAACCAGCTCTTGCCCTGTTTTAAAAATACTGATACAAATCAAGTTTTCAACATTCTGTAGTTCAAATAGTTTGTAATGTAAACCACTGTTAACCATCTAAAATGTTGATCATCCTAGGTTTTGGAATTTCCTTCCCAGAAACTAAAATTAATTGTTTTAAAAAAATGTAGGTTAAAGTCTTAACCTAGTTTTCTTTTACGGGGTTTTTAAATATGCCATCTTATTGTTCATATCTCAAGCTTTCACAGTAACCTAAGGTACCAAAATACTGGTAAAAAGCAAAAATAAGCACTAACTAAACTTCTAACTGAATCTGGAGGCAAATACATAAGGTTAGCTATTGCAATATATATACCAAGATACACATCTTACTATTCCTTTGTGAATGTCACCTTTTTGAGAATTTCTTTGTGAAGAAATAGAAACTGTTACTTGTATTATTTCTGGAATGTAAAATACCTTAACTAGCTTCAAACATTGACCAAATGGTGATCGACGGGTGTAAAAAATACATGCGGAAAACATGTGGAGATGTCCTAGACAATCTGAAAGGAGAGTGCTATCAGGTAACTTTTTGTTTTTCTATTATTAGAAGTCATATTTCAAATATAGTTATACCTAGCCTGGAAGATTGCTATTGCAAAGTTTTGGGGAAAAATCTTCTGATTTTTCTTAATTTTGGGAACAATTTTTTCCTTTTTTATGACACTTCTAAATTTTAATACTTGGCAGTGGGATATGTGTTGGAAGTATACATTAGCATCAAAATATTTTAATTCTCCATCTTCAAACTCTTTTAAAAATATTTATTAACTTTTAAGGAATGTGAAGTAGGAGACTGTTTATTGCCATAGCTTACAAATAAAGAGGAAATAGCAGTAAGGATGCAGTGTTAAATATCACTCCTTAAATTGATGAAAAGATAAGAAATGTGTATTTAAGTTGTTGTACTGTTGAGAATATCTGCATTTATAATACACATTTTAAAATTATTTTTAATTTGTAGGCAAAATCTCTTACCATTACACTGCTAGTGTATTAAAAATAAAATAAATGAAAAATAAAAAATTCATGCATCCCTGCAGTTAAGGTCTTTGTGCTGCATCTGATAGCTTGCAAACTAGCCCAGGTGTAATGTGACATCTTTGCTGGAAATATTTTTCTGTTTTCATTACTGCTCCTTAAGGCTCTCATACTAATTTACAGGTATGAGCTAAAAAAAGCAGGCAGAAAATGAACAGAGAAGGCATATGCTACTTTGCATGAGTCAGCGGCCCTTCATACAAATACTTTAGTTTACTTGTATGTTGGGGGACTGCTAACTGTTGTTACAATTTGTTAGGTTAGAACAGTGGTCACTCAGCAATTAGTGACAGAGCTAGGAAATTCAGTCCCGTAGTTGTCAGTCATAATTTCTATAACTGTTCTCCCTTTCTATATGATGTAAAAAGTTGAAAATGGGACCTAAAATTTAATGCATATTTAATTTTGTACTTTTCCCCTCTTAATTCCTGTGAATCCACATTTTTTCCTCTTGGTCAGTTTTGGGGTGTTTTGAGGACTGGCTACAGTATTTCATTCTTACAGGTTCTAATTGAAGACTGTATTCCCGTACTGAAGAGGTATGCCAAAGAAGGAAGGATGTTTGATTATGTAATTAATGATCTGACAGCTGTTCCAATCTCCACATCTCCAGAAGAAGGTTAATTTTCTAATTTATTTTCCTAAATTTCTGAGGATTTTCCATGTTTCTGCCCCTCCACTGTATAATAATTGGCAGTTTGCAACAAAAATATTTTGATTCTTGCCTTTTTAATAGCAAATCTGAGAGGCAAAGAATTACAGTAACACATCTGTTCTTTTAGATTTTTTTTCTTGAATGTTAGAAAAAAATTAGCAAGTGCCTAGGACTGTGCTTACACTGTGCTCTCATTCCAGAATAATATGAACTCATGTAATTCTTGAGAAAGTAATTGGGGAGTTCACACTCCAGTAAATTTTTCCCCACTCTGTAATTTCTTGGAAGCATCTGAAAAATTACTGTGAGGAAAAACAGGTACTTCCATCATTGCCATTGTGTAGGAGTTGTGTGGGGTTTTTTACTGTTTTTTGTTCTTGTTGGTTTGTTGTTTGGCTGGATTTTTTTAAGGTATAGGATAGCTACTTTTTAAACAGTAGATGTGTTGCAAGTCTTGAATATGTAATAGTGAACAAGCCAATAATGTGCCATTCTGCTTTTAAATCATACTCTATATGCAGATTCCACATGGGAATTTCTGCGGTTGATTCTTGACCTCTCAATGAAAGTCCTGAAACAAGATGGAAAATACTTCACACAGGTATGACATCTAGATGTAAAAAAAGTATTGCTGTACATGTATTGCAATCTTCATTTTTCAAGTAAAACAACAAAAAAGGGACAAAACCAAACCAGCTAACTAAAAATCTACTAGCAAAGCTGGTTTTCTCCTTTTAATGACTCATTAGGGATTTTTGCATGAAATTTGGGCTTTGCTAACTGACTTTTTTCCATTATTTCAGCTGAATTTGTAGCACTTGTATCTTTGAATTTAAAAGCATAATTTCAAGAATCAGCTAGATGTACTACAGACTATCTTAGCAATTCTTGGAAAAGTAGAACAGATGTACTTTATAAACAGATACATGGTTTTTAAGCTAGTGTCTCCGGCTTTAAAGTGTAATACATGAAAATTTGTCATCCATAAAGGTGTAAGAATTTGAGATAGGTGCAATGGGAAGAGAAGATTAGTCATTTGGAAGTAAATACACTTTCTGCTTGCTGTCCACTGGTTTGGCTTCTGCAAAGCAGATTGTGAACATTTGAATATGTTTGCTACTTCATCAAACGCCAAGCATTGTATTTTTATATTGTCATAAATAAGACTTTGTGTATGAAGTTTTTAATGCAACTTTAAAAATAAACAATTTCAGATTTCTATGCTTACTACAGCATAGCCACCTCATGGCTAATATAGTTGTGGTATAGCTTTCATCCGAAGCTACTTTCTGTATGTAATCCTGAATTCGGAATGCCACAAAGCTGCATGCAACTGTACAAAAAAAGTGACAAGACCCAGCAGATGGTTGAGTGAAGTATAAGTCTCTGAAGTTGTATTTCTTTGTCATGCCCATACCTTAACTAGTTGTCTGATGTGTGGAGCATCCAAGTACAGCATTTTGAAATAATCTTGTTAAGATCTGAAATCACCTATCTTGCATTTGAACTGTATTCCCATCAGTGTAGAGTTTGAGGTGTGTAAAGAAACTGGTTTACTGTAACATTGGACAGGTTTATAGGGAGCAAAACTCATAGAATGAAGTTTTTGGCAACTTTAATGTGCTGCTTTATTTTAAAATGCTGAGGTTGTATGTACAAGACAATAGATCTTGTGCTTGAAATGTAAGATAGGACTAATAAGGTTGTATCACACTGTAAATCTTACTGGCTTTTCTATTCTGTTAATAGTGGACATATTTGACAGACCTTAATATTGAAAGGACACTGCATCTTTTGGACAGAGCAAGCATTTGTGTTGCAATTGTCATACTTGTAACATACACAGTGAGACTACCTGACTTTATTAGAGCGTATGTAAGTGTATGTCTGTGGACAGGTATCTGTCAAGACTTTGCGGGAGGACTCTGGGAAGAAGCTTGTGCTGAAAGCTGGTGTGATGGCTGTGCTGCAGCCAAGGTACAGGGGGCTTGGTTTGTTTCAGCTGAAACCAATGGAATTGAGACTGGTGCGCTCCTGCTGCCTGTCCTGTCCTGATGAGAGGAGATAGCTCAGCTCACCAACATCTCTGCTTGGACAGAAAGGAAGGACAGCAGTACTGAACTGACCCTGGTGGCTTTAAGCCATTGTGAAACTGTGTACTATGGGTTTTGCAGTCCCAGAGTAACAAGGTGGGACATGGCAGGATGGGAAAGAAACAATATTAAAATTGAAGTGGCTTGAATTTGGACTTCTGGCTAACTGGTAGCCAGTGAAAGGGCTGGAGCATAGAAGCAATGTACTCTGGCAACTTAGTCTTCCTGAGAGTGCTGAAAAAAGGAAAATTAATACTGGGGCAAACAGCTACCAGAGCTTTTGATGTATCTACTGATACACTACCCAGCCCATTTGATGGTCCTTGTAGCCTCTTCCCAGCTGGGCCTGATTTAAAACCAAAAACAAACAAAAACCTTTGGGAAAACTCAGTGGTCTGATCATAGGAAGAACAGACTTTTAGGGGTGCTTTAAATTAAATGAGCTGTCTATAACTTTCTTTAAATTAGGTTTTGAATTAAACTAATTGAAGCTGAATATCCAAAGGATTGCATTAGGCTATGGACAAAAGGTCAAACATGACTATTACCAACTCTCGTAGCTAAGCTTAGTCACACACTGGGAATGCATAAATGGTTTTGAATGCTCTGATATGTTAGCTGTTAAATGCCAGGGCTTTTTAGCTCTGTGTATTAACGTTGAAAACTTAAGTTACTTTTTTCCAACTCTCTGCTTCCAGGATGCTTGTCTTAGGTAGCAGGCTGTACTTCACTTGCTGAGGCAATCATATGCCTTTTAAAGCAGTTATGTTTTTAAAATCCAGGACTTTGTGTGCCCCCTGACACACACACACCCTGGCTTTCTTGAAGTGCGTTTTGGTTCTCTAAAACATAAAATGTGTTAAATATCATCAAGGAAAGTGACTGGGGGGATGTCCACCTATTTCTTAGAGCCTGACCTTTGCTATGATGAGGAAATGTCTCATAGGAAGGATGCTGCAAGAGGGTTGCTGTCCTGTTGGCTACTGGCCAGTAGCTGTAGTTGCTGCTTTTGCCTTGACATTAGAATCATAGAATCACAGAATGGTTTGGTTTGGAAGGGACCTCAAAGATCATCTAGTTCCAACCTCCCTACTGCGGGCAGGGACACCCTCCACTAGAGCACATTGCCCAAAGCCCCATCCAACCTGGTCTTAAACACTGTCAGGGAGGGGGCCTCCACAACCTTTCTGGGCAACCTGTTCCACTGCCTCACCACCCTCATGGTGAAGAATTTCTTTCTAACATCTAATCTAAACTGACCCTCCTTCAGCTTAAACCCATTACCCCTTGTCCTGTCACTACACGCCCTCATAAACAGTCCCTCACCAGCTTTCCTGTAGGCCCCTTCAGGTACTAGAAGGCTACAATTAGATCTCCCCAGAGCCTTCTCTTCTCCAGGCTGAACAGCCCCAACTCTCTCAGCCTGTCCTCACAGGAGAGGTGCTCCAGCCCTCTGATCAGCTTTGTGACCCTCCTCTGGACTCACTCCAACAGCTCCCTGTCTCTCCTGCACTGGGGCCCCCAGAGCTGGATGCAGTACTCCAGGTGGGGTCTCACAAGAGCGGAGTAGAGGGGCAGGATCACCTCCCTCGACCTGCTGGTCACGCCTCTTTTGATGCAGCCCAGGACATGGTTGGCTTTCTGGGCTGCAAGCGCACACTGCCGGCTCATGTTGAGCTTCTCATCAATCAACACCCCCAAGTCCTTCTCCTCGGGGCTGCTTTCAATCCATTCCTCGCCCAGCCTGTATTTGTGCTTGGGATTGCGCCGACCCACGTGCAGGACCTTGCACTTGGCCTTGTTGAACTTCATGCGGTTCGCACGGGCCCAGCTCTCCAGCCTGTCAAGGTCCCTCTGGATGGCATCCCTTCCCTCCAGTGTGTTGACCACACCACACAGCTTGGTGTCACCGGCAAACTTGCTGAGGGTGCGCTCGATCCCACTGTCCATGTCGCCGACAAAGATGTTGAACAGTGCCAGTCCCAGTACCGACCCCTGAGGAACACCACTCATCACTGATCTCCACTTGGACATTGAGCCGTTGACCACAACCATTTGAGTGCGACCATCCAGCCAATTCCTTATCCACCGTGTGGTCCATCCATCGAATCCATGTCTCTCCAATTTAGAGACAAGGATGTCGTGCAGGGCAGTGTCAAATGCCTTGCACAAGTCCGGGTAGGTGACGTCAGTTGCCCTTCCCTTATCCACTGACACTGTAACCCAATCATAGAAGGCCACCAAGTTTGTCAGGCATGATTTGCCCCTAGTGAAGCCGTGTTGGCTGTCACCAATCACCTCCTTATTTTCCATGTGCCTGAGCATGGTCTCCAGGAGGGTCTGCTCCATAATCTTGCCAGGCACGGAGGTGAGACTGATCGGCCTGTAGTTCCCTGGGTCTTCCTTTTTTCCCTTCTTAAAAATGGGGGTTATGTTCCCCCTCTTCCAGTTGATGGGAACTTTGCCGGACTGCCAGGACTTCTCAAACATGATGGCGAGTGGCCTGGCCACTTCATCCGCCAGTTCCCTCAAGACCCGTGGATGCATCTCATCAGGTCCCATGGACTTGTGCACCTTCAGGTTCCTTAGATATTCTCGAACTTGATCTTCTCCTACAGTAGGCGGTTCTGCATTCTCCCAGTCCCTGCCTTCTGCGACCTGGGCAGTGTGCCTCAAGCATTCGCCAGTGAAGACTGAGGCAAAGAAGTCGTTGAGTACCTCAGCCTTCTCCATATCCTGGGTAACCAGGTCACCCGTTTCATTCCGGAGGGGACCCACATTTTCCCTTTGTTGTACTAATGTTTGAAACTTCTGTAGTTTGTAGCTTGTCTTCTGATAATTCTGCTTGCAGGGGTTACCTTGTGTGTCTTGTTAGAATGTCATTTATTTCAATGCTCAAGAAATGCTTTACCCAAAAGTGGAATTCTGTTCAGAGAATGGCAGCCTTTTACATACTGTATTGCTGTCTGACTCTAAATGCCACTGCTGGGAAAAGTAAATGGAAATGCTCTTCACCTCTTCATTGGGCTCTGCACAAGTTTTGGAAAATGTTCTCTTCAGGACATGAATTGATTTTTGAGATGTTTTATAGTAGACAGCATACTACACCTTTCTGTTATTACTAGGAGCAAACTGTTACAAGTATTGTTCAGGACTGCTGTCAGCAGGCAGGGTCTATAGCTGTCTAACTGCAGTGCTCCAGAGTCCTGAAGCATTGGCTGGAAAACAGTCTTTAGAATAGTTAGGAATGCTCTGAAATAAAAGCAATTGCTGGTAAGTTGGTAACATGGAAGCAATACAAACAATAATGGCAAGCCGTGCAGTGCTAACAAAGTCATGTGCCTTAGGCTGCGGCATAACTTCTGCTCTCATTCAGGATACATTCCTATACAGTTCTGTTTACTTTTTGCAGCCTAATTGAGAATTGAGACTTGTTCTGAACTTTCAGATTTTTTCCATCTCTTAGTTGTTTATCTTTAATAATTTCATGTGCATTAGCTAGAAAAAAGCTCTTAGTATCCTTCTAGTTACATAATGGTATTTTTGATTAGTTGACTTAAAATCCAAGTTCATCAAAAGCTTCAGTGCATAAAATATCTGGTTTTAACATAATTGCATTGTGCAGATGGCATGAGGCTTTCTCTTTTCGTCTGCAGGAGATGACAAAATGAATGGTGTCATTGATGTGAGTTCTGTCTGGTGCTGCACAGTTGATGGGTTTCCTAAAGAATATTGGCAGGCCTTAATGCAGAGAGTGTATATTTAGGATGGTATGAGCATGACCAACAAAAGAAAAATTTTGAGAAAACTTGCTGATATTTATATCTTCCTTTGATTCATATCCTCTATTTCAGTGAAGACCAAAGTGGATTAAGAATGGGGCCTGCACCCTGACCTAAGAGCTGAGAAGTGCTCCTGGACCAACAATTTGCAGTTACAAGTTCAGTATTTATATGCATTTTTCTCAGTTCTTTTAAAAAACAAAACTCTTCCTGAGAATGCTTAATAAAAGCAATTAATCATGATGTAGGTAGAACTGCACTAATGTCGAGCTGAGAGCAAAAAGTTAAGCTTCACCGAGTGATCTGTTAACACATTATTATGAAATCACACTGTCTTGTAAGACAATTTCTGTTTGCAGCTCACCTCATGAACATAAATCAGACATAGTTTTGTACAGCTAAAATAGCATTTGTGCTTGTCAGTACTCCATTTTTTCCCCAGACACTTGTGCTTATAGTATGTACTACAGCATTTGCAGGTCATAAATTACTTTGAGTTTTGGTAATAATAATAATTCTTACTCAAGTGTGACATGCCATGCATGACTTTAGTGGAGATCCTTGTCTCTAAATTGGAGAGACATGGATTCGATGGATGGACCACGCAGTGGATAAGGAATTGGCTGGATGGTCGCACTCAAAGGGTTGTGGTCAACAGCTCAATGTCCAAGTGGAGATCAGTGATGAGTGGTGTTCCTCAGGGGTCGGTACTGGGACTGGCACTGTTCAACAACTTTGTCGGCAACATGGACAGTGGGATCGAGCGCACCCTCAGCAAGTTTGCCGGTGACACCAAGCTGTGTGGTGTGGTCAACACGCTGGAAGGAAGGGATGCCATCCAGAGGGACCTTGACAGGCTGGAGAGCTGGGCCCGTGCGAACCGCATGAAGTTCAACAAGGCCAAGTGCAAGGTCCTGCACGTGGGTCGGCGCAATCCCAAGCACAAATACAGGCTGGGCGAGGAATGGATTGAAAGCAGCCCCGAGGAGAAGGACTTGGGGGTGTTGATTGATGAGAAGCTCAACATGAGCCGGCAGTGTGCGCTTGCAGCCCAGAAAGCCAACCATGTCCTGGGCTGCATCAAAAGAGGCATGACCAGCAGGTCGAGGGAGGTGATCCTGCCCCTCTACTCCGCTCTTGTGAGACCCCACCTGGAGTACTGCGTCCAGCTCTGGGGGCCCCAGTGCAGGAGAGACAGGGAGCTGTTGGAGTGAGTCCAGAGGAGGGTCACAAAGCTGATCAGAGGGCTGGAGCACCTCTCCTGTGAGGACAGGCTGAGAGAGTTGGGGCTGTTCAGCCTGGAGAAGAGAAGGCTCCGGGGAGATCTAATTGCGGCTTACCAGTACCTGAAGGGGCCTACAGGAAAGCTGGTGAGGGACTGTTTATGAGGGCGTGTAGTGACAGGACAAGGGGTAATGGGTTCAAGCTGAAGGAGGGTCAGTTTAGATTAGATGTTAGAAAGAAATTCTTTACTGTGAGGGTGGTGAGGCAGTGGAACAGGTTGCCCAGAGAGGTTGTGGAGGCCCCCTCCCTGACAGTGTTTAAGACCAGGTTGGATGGGGCTTTGGGCAATGTGCTCTAGTGGAGGGTGTCCCTGTGCATGGCAGGGGGGTTGGAACTAGATGGTCTTTGAGGTCCCTTCCAACCCTAACCATTCTGTGATTTTATCTTTCCAGAAGTAGCCAGGCAATGAGAAGTTCTGATGCAAAGCCAGATAAAAATCCTGAGGGCTGTTCTAGTAATCTCAGGAATATGTTAAATCTGAGCTCTGAAAGCAACAGTTATGTGACCTAACTTAGGCAGGATGGGGAAGATTAAGAGACTTTCTTTTAAAAAACTTTGGCAAAAGTCAGACTCAATAACAGTATAAAGGAGAAGTGAGACTTAAATCGCAGTGCAGTGGGTTTTGGTGGGGATTTTTGGCTAGGTGTTTCTGAGCAAGTAATGATTATTGGTTTCATAGGTTTGCTAATCAAATACAGGAGTATATTGTGCACATTTATCTAATTTTTAATCAAAGCTACTTTTGTCTAGATAGAATTTATCTAGGTATGCTTATCATTTGAGATTATCAAAAGAATTATTTGTTTTGGCATGCTACTCTAACACACCTGGTTGTTCCCTCGGTATTTCATGGTGATCCTCAGAGTAGTCTCCAAATGCTAATGCAGAATATTCTGTCACCACTAGGTGGAGACCAACAACTGGTATTTTCCAGCAGTTTATTCACATTTATAGAGTGATTCTGCCCCTGAAAGGCTTTTCAGACTATTTATTCTTATTCCTAGGGGATGCAAGAACATGTACAGTCAATTTTAGGATGGAGGGACTTTTTGCTTGTTTCAGTTCTGGAAAGATAAAGAGCAGTTTATGGGTCTTGTTCTCTGCTGCTGTAAGTCTGTGCTTAAGTATATTGCGGGGGGAAAAACACCTTCATATGTGCTCTACACATCCACAAACAGTAATCACAATGAGAATAAAAACTTGTACAAGTAGCAGCTGTGCTTTTCATGTCCTTGCTTTAGCTGCATCATCCATATTGAGAGTCTTGTAGCCTACATAGGACCTGGACAAAGAGAGGTGAGCTTTAGGGCCCTTAACCTGCAGAACTTGAAGCCCTGCCTGTATGTTTAAGACTTGAAGCTTGTTTGCAAAAAGTTACTGTTGAACATAATCTTGCTATTCTGATGCTTAAGGGTCATATGGCTTGCTGTATTTCTGTTCTTCCTTCTGAAGTCAGTGCTTTGAAGTGTTTAGTGATGTAATATGGGTCCAGGTCTGTAAGGTGTTCAGTGCTGCATTCTCCAAGGGGAGCCAGTTACAGGTGCAGGTTCCACATCCATCATGGGGGACAGAAGTGGGAGTCAGCGAGGATGTAAGAGCTTGGCATATCCTGAGGTCTGGTTTCATGTCTAATGGACATTCCCAGTGACTTGTTTCTGAACGCGTTAAGTGGTTTTATGCTATCGGACCTTCTAAAAGTCAGTATGATTTTTAGATTGCCCAAGTGATTCATTTTTTTTCCGCTTCAGTGGAGTATGTGTACTCATAGACACTAGTGTGATATGTTTGTGGGTTTTTTCTGAACCATCACCATCCTGTGTGTTCCATGTAGCATGTGAGGATTGTCCCAACAGCTGTGAAACTATGCTCTGTAAGAGGCAGACTGATTGTAAGGTTGTCTCTGTGTGTCAGTGGATTACGTGTAGCTGTGAAAATGCCTTTTTCTGTTCTAAGTTTTTGCTCTGCTGATCTAATCCTTTGAGGTTGAGCAGGCTGTCATTTTCAGCCTGTTTATGAAGTGGAACCTTTAAAAATACCTCTGAACAGGAATTTGCTCCTTCCTAGTCTGGGTCATTCAACCCAGGCAGGATAGAAACAGTCTTGAACTACTCACGGGTTTGGGTTCCAGTAAACAGCACTAACCACTGGTGCAAGGAATCAGATGTCACATACGCATGCGCAGAGCCCTTCACCAAGCTATCGCTTCCTGGCTGTTCTCTAATACAGTGTGGCCCAGCCCTCCAAACATCCAGACCACCATGATGTTGCTCCATAGTTATGCTCCTTTTTTTGGCTGCTGTGTGGGTTTTCTAATTAGCACTTCCAAAGAGGGAGCAGGGTTTTTGGCTGCAATGTGAAAGGAGGCTGGAAGAACAGATGCATGTCCCTGTGTGATTTCTTAGCAATTTGGGAGTCTTTAAGGGACAGACATCTAATTCCCTTGTGTTAGTGAATGTTCACTTTTAATTGATTGTTTGTCCAGTAGAGATGTCAGGTTCAGTCAGGTTTGCCACCATTATCTCCTTAAAAGCCATCCCTGTAACCCAAAACTCAAACCTAGCTTTGATATTAGGTGTTTCATGCTCTATGTATCTCCTTGCTTCTTAGTCACTCTGAAGTGAGGAAGGAAAAAAACCCAACGTGGTCGTGTTCAACTCTGGAACTGTATTTATTATTTAAATTTGTGCATTGTGCTTTAGAAACCTGAAAACTAAACCCATCGTACTACAGAATGTATGCCTTATGAAAGCCCAGGAGAATTGGTGTTGGGGGACAGGCATGAGCAGACTCAGAATGCAACGGCTGTGAAACAGTTCAGGAATCATCAGCCTTAAGGTCTTACAAACACAGATTGGTTAAAGTTTAAAACTATCTCATACTTTTGTGTCAGAGATGCTTGTTAAGGAGAAAATTTTCAGCATTTCCTCTTTTTTTTTTTACCTGTCACATGATTTGACATGAAACAAAGATTAATGAAGGGGAGGTAGACAAAGGAGTTTGGTAGGGTTTTGTATATGTTGAAAACTGAGCAGTGTGGGAGAAAAAAGTCTGATTTTTGCTTATTTCCCTTTTGAAAAAGTATAATTGGTGAGTCATCAGCTTAAGCACTCTGTTCAATATTAGTTGTTAGCAATAGTTATTGTTTGAGTATATGGTGTCTGTTCAGAACAAAAAATGTATTGCTCTACCACATAACTATTTTCATAAGACAGGGGGAGTTAAAATGAACATGGGTTATTACTGGTCACTGTGTTGCATTCTGGGCTTGGTTCCCTGTGTCATATTTTAGTGATACAAGAACATCTAAGTGTGACTGACACTATCAACACTGTATTCTTAGTTGATAAAGCTGGTCACTTCTTTCAGAAAGGTGTTAATAATAGTGATTTTTTTCAATAACTTTTCTCTTTATTGAAATAAGTTCATCTAAGTTTTGTAGATTTGATTTTTGGAATTCTTAGCTTTTTGTTGAGTAAAGTCAAATAATTACAAAAAATTATAACTGTGCAGAACTATAAAATTCTGTGATGTGTCTCCAGAAGGAGAGGCTAATAGAACAGCCAGGTGGGATGTCTAAACCTTCAGGTAAGATCTTGGAGATTGGTGTGTTGTGGGTTTGAAAAGTAAAAATTGCTTATTGGCATGCTTCATTGTTCTTGTAATTTATTTTCCACACTGTCTGCAGTGATTTGTCTTGCTGGAGAAGGGATGAAATACTGAAGCAACAGGCTGGAAACTCTGGATATGTTTATCTCATTGTGTATCCTATTAAACTTCCTCCGTAATAGTGGTATGCTCCATAAATTACCTAGCAGTGTTTTCTATTTATGACTCAAATTACACACACAGGTTGTTTTTTAGTTTTCTTTTGCTTTCAGTCTGATGTTGAAACAAAATTATATGTTTGGTGATGGGCGGCTGAACCAAATAACTGCTGCAGTCCCCTGGATAATAACAGGTTACTAAACAAATACTGCAGTAGTCTGTTCATTGTTGTGCTTTGTGCAGTTGTGCTCAGTTAGTCTTCATCTCTTACCTTTTTACAAACCTGTTCTGTTTTCTGATACCCAAACATGATATATTCACTATAAAGCACACCATCTTCCTTTACCGCATAACCAAATACACATTTGTTTGTGGAGTATGATCAAAATGATAACCAAACACATGTTTTATGCAAGTTCTTTTGAAAGAGAGCTTTCAAGAATATTTTTTTTAAAGATGCTGTGTATAGGATTTTAAGTTGATGTTTTCTTTTCCACTTGTGAAAACTCGAATATGATGCAAAAATTTCAGAGGAGGAACAGTAGGGTGAAGTCTTTTCACTTCCTCTGGAAATACAAATTTTTTAAATACATTGTGAAAAAATCCTACCAATGAAAACAAGTAGAAGAAATAGTTAAATCCTAAAGTCAGAATGTGCATTATACACTTTGTTTCTAGTTATTGTCTGATGTTGTTACATGGAAAAAACAACGTAGATGGAGCTGTTTAGACATACTGATTTCAAATAAGATCTCTGCTTGCTTCAGCCTTTGCTCATTGTACATTGTTTTTTAAGAGCACAGGTAGTATTTGTTGGTCAAACTCATCTTAGTTCCTTGCTTTATGAAAATTAACTTTCACTTGCACCTGTGTGGACTTAATTTTTTTTAAGGCCATTTTTAAAAAACTAGGAGCACTGAGAAGCAGAAGTTAAACAATAAAATGTGGCTTTCTTAAAAACCGTTCTCTTTGGAGTTAAAAGCTTCACCATGTGTTAGCAGAGCAATGCACACATGTGAAACATAGGTAGTATAGGCATTTTGGAAGTGTTGAATAAATCCTTTGTTCCTGGGTTTCTAAAGAACTTGACCTTCGCTTCAAGTTAGAGGTCCTAAAATACTGAATAAACTGTGACTGAGAGATAAAGGTTTTTAATTGGATCTAGCTCTTTTTCTTAGTTGAGCCATCTGCATTCTTTGTCAGATGCAAGTTACACATGTTATCTAAGGGCAGGAAGGGATGAGATACCTCATTCAGTAATTAAAAAAAACCCCACAATAAATTGTATGTGTGCATGCGCAAACATTTCCAGAAGTCATTCAGAGCAGAGGGAAGATACTGCCATTCCATAGGTGGAGTCCGTTGCTTTAGGCTTTCTCGTTCGTGTCTGTCTTGCAGAGTTTTAAAGATCAAAAGCAGTACTCTGCTCGGAAGTGCTTATGCTGGAAGGCTTTTGGCCTGTCCTTTCATGAACAGAATGAGTCATCTAGAAATGAAGAAGCTGGCTGTATTAGTAAATGACCCTTTCTTTCCTTATTTTTATTTCACTAGACCTTTTTCTGTCTAATGCATGTCCTTATATAATCTAGACTAATGTTCTTGTGATATGAGATAAATAGCAAACTTTTGTGCCTCGGGTCTCTTGCCATCGTTTTGTGGGACCTTGGCTTATATGCTAGGTTACTAGGAACTGTGTATTCATTAGCATGAAAGATCCCTTTTTTGTCTTCTGTGGTTAACATTGCTCCTTCGCTAGAAGTGGTAAAATGTGTGGGAAGCTGAGAATTTTTATTTTGAAAGTAACTCTGGAGAAATGCTAGTTAATGCTTCTGTTTCTACTGATTAGAAATCAGAAAGAAAGCCTTGTGCTAGTTCAAGGTAAAAGGCATGTTATACTATAAGCTAGTAAATCCAACCATTAGGGAAGGATGGGGACACATGTCTCCTGAAGAGGTCTCATCCTGTCCCACATATGACCAGATGTGCACATGCTATGTGGTCAGGATAGATTCATTGTCATCCTGTAACTTTTTGTTCACATGTAGTTGGTTGGGCATCATATTTGGGGCCTGTAGATTGAGCTGAAGGTTCCCTATAAGAATGGTGGATATAGAAGACCACAAATCAATTCATCTGGCTGTCAGTGTGCCAAGGACAGCTTCTTCAACTTGACAAGACATTCTGTGATTCCCATGTCTATGCTGTGCCACAGCACATTCATGTTTATTGGGTCTTTATTCAGCATCTCACACCTGGAAAACAAAAGCTGAGTAATTTGTAGACCGTGCAGTGGTGACTATATTCAACTTCACTCCATTTTAAATTAGTGTCCAAATAACTGGTATTTGCCACGCCCTTCTTAAGGTCACTGTATTTAAGGTTGTAAAGTATCAGCTAGCCTACTCAGTTATGTAGGCAAGAAACTTGACAAGAAGGTTTTTTATTAAACTTGCACAACTGTGTTTTCTGTTGCTTTGGGTAGTTGGTGTTGTGTCAGTCTGGTGTTCTGTGGGCTCACTGTTATTGCTCAGTCTTCAAACCCGATATGGATAGGCACTTTTCTAATTGGAGCTTTCTCTGTATGGGGATCCCAGGTATATGTTGCAGTAACTTCTGCTTTTTAATACTTGACTTTGGACAAAGTTGTGCTTGTAATTAGGTGTGTCGGGTTTGTTTTCAAATTCCTCACCATTTGTAATCCTTGATGTGTTTGTATTCCAAGAATGATTTGTTTGGATAATGCTTGTTTGTATGGGAAGGAATGCTGTGAATTCAATGTGTCTGATATTTCATAGTTGCTTTATTAAGAGAAAAATCATCTAAGCACACTGATTTTTATTTTGTTCAGAAAAGGATACTAATATTTTTAGAGGAGATAAGACACAGGTCTGAGGGGGGGAAGTATCATAGGGATTGTTTCCTTTTAAAAAGTGATACACTAACTCAAGACAGTGTAGCCTGCAGCCACAGAACTTCTGTATGATCTGATTTATTTTGTCATATTGCTCTGTGGAAGAATCTGTTTCAAATGAAGAGATTGTGGGGGGTTTTTATAGTGCATTTTAATGCTGTAAGACCTAGGCAATGTTAAATAATTGAGAAAATCTGGATGTTGTAATACTGTTTACTAATATATTTAAACAATCATAAAGAAAATGGTTATTGAGTAGATGTTATAGGTAAACAACACATGGTGGTCTGTTTTAACTAGAAACCCTAATGTAATGGTTGTTTCTGCTAATGAGAAGATAGATAATCCCCCATACTTACCCTTTCTTGAAAAGATACAAATTATTGTTTGCTGTAGGCAGAATGAAGACAAGCTGTTCAGTATTTGCCTTGTAAATATTAAATATTAAGAACAGCATGTATCTGCTTCTGAAGTATGTGTGAGCCTTACATTAATGTTGAAATGTATATATTCATTTAAAGTTTTGCTTATTTGATTGTAACTGGGACTTTTCTTTTTTCTTCAGGGAAACTGTATCAATCTGACCGATGCCTTGACTCTGTATGAAGAACAGCTTAGCAGGCTTTATTGTCCTGTGGAGTTTTCAAAAGAAACTGTGTGCGTTCCCTCCTACATGGAATTGTATCCTTAAAGACTGAAAGAGTAGAGAGTGTATATTAACAAATCAAGCAAGCCTAGATTGCTTGGAGGTAATGAACTGAAGTGCAAGAAGGCAGTTCTAATTTAAACACTATTAATGTTTTTCATAGTAAATGAACTACTGCAGTTTGATTTTTTTTAGGATAATTGCAGGAATTATTTTTTTAAAGGTGCCATAAATTCACAGCTGGTGAAATGATCAGCACCTTTCAAGATCAGGCTATGTTTTTATTAATGTTTTTGAGTGTTTCCAAGTGTGTTGTTTATGCAATGTAGAATAAATGATATGATGAGGGTGATGCTGCCTGGGAGTTGTGGCAAGGGTGTGTCTTTTCTTTTCTTTTACAAAATAACTAACTTCATACAGACTAGCATGATCCAGATCTTTAAGTATTCTCTGATAGATCTAATCTTGAACATACAGATCAAGCAGCATTTTTAATGGGGGAAAAAGTTATTCCTAATGATCATTACTAGTTAGTGTTACTGAAAAAAATACTCCAAGGGGAGGAGTATACACGTCTCAGCAATATCCCATTCCTAAAAATAATCCTTCAGAATTTCTTCTTTTTGTGGGTGGTAGGGAAGTTATACAAGGAGCTAGAAGTTTCAGCTTTGAGCCATTAACTCTAGAGGGACATTTTAATCTGCCATAGTGTGGTTCTGTGGGCAGCATTTGCCTTTGTGTCGTCTCCCAGGAAATGTTTCTTCAGGGTAATGCCTGCTGTGCCTGTCCTTCTCTTGACAGGAGAGACCTTTCCGGGATCTGCTTATTCATAATATGTTAAGTGCGTGAAACTCTGCTATAGCCTTTCTTCTGTGTGTTCATTTTGCCTCCCTTCTCTGTCTCTGATCTTGATGCTTTTTAATGCTGTAGCCTGCTGTTCTGGACTCCATACCAACTGTAACAAGCTGCTCCTGTTTCTCATTATTGTCAGGTCTGCAGTGAAACTCAGATTTGATCTTAACATTTTCAAGACAAAAAAGAAAGAGTGAAAGAAGATACAAAGATATTTGCCCTTGTAGCTTACTATTTCAGATAAATTGGTTATTTTTGCCTTTACAACTGCTAGGCCTTAATGCACTATGTATGTGATTTGAAGTCTGCATCCTCGGAAAGTCTTCTAAATACTTCATTGTTTATTTGGAAGTATGCAAAATGTTTTTAAATGAATTCAGTAGGAAATGCTACTTCATTCCTTTGAAAAATACACTTAAATATTTCTACCATGCTAACAGATATGAAATATTTTTAGCAATAAATTTATTAAAACTGGCCATTAAGTAGGTATAATGGAGCTTGAAAGTGAACAGTTCTTAAGAGAAGTGTGGCAGGCTTTTAGTTTACTTTTTCTGAATGAATTATAGGTACAGGAATGGTAAAGAAGTCATCTTGATGACTTCAGATTAGCCCAAAGTACTCTACTCTAGCTTTTAATTTGGCCTTGGACTTCTGATACTCCCCTGCCTGCATTTCAGGTTCAGGTTATTGCCTTTCTTGAAATGTAAAGACTTCCAAGCAGGAGTATGTAGCTGAGTGGCAGGTTATACCTAAACACTGTTTCACGGATGACTGAGAGATGTTATAGTTTACAGTAGAATTGTGACAAGTAATCAAAAATTAGGGCTCTCTTTCTTTATGGAACACACTAGTGACATTCATTTAAGTGTCCGAAATCTCTTGAGCCATTGAACAGATCTCTTCACTTAAGCAAATGTTCATTTCTGTAATCTGACCAAAAGTTACCTGCATGGGTACCTGAATGCAGCCAAAGTACTAAGCTGGCTTATTACTTGTACTGTTAGTTGTTTTGCCTGCTTCAAGAATAGTTATTGTGTGTAATAGATACTTGAACTTCTGATGTTTACCAGTGTTGCTGTGGGGGTCATCTGAAATTCAAGTAGCTGTTGACATAAAAGCCAGCTCTCTATTTTAAAAAAGCATATATGTCTGAGGTGTCTACTACGACCCTCTGAACATGCAGGCTCCCATCTGGAGCGTGTGCGACCTCACTGTGTAAATAGAAGATCATATATCTTTATGTGGTTTTACTAAGTTAGAAATCCCAGAAATCTATGCCTTATTCTGCTGCAGGTCTAGAACTGGTGATGTGCATGTCTCATCCTCCCATCTGCTCCTCCAGAAGGAGGTGGAATCACGTAGCTCTAACCTCTCTTCTGTGCCCAGCATGGCAAGAGAGCTCTTGAGGATCACAGTTGGCTGTCCCGCCAGGAAGACCTGGGAGAACTGTGATTTGGGCATAGCTGCTGTATGGCTGTGCTGAAGCTGGGCTCATCTACCCCCAGAGGAGCAGCAAAAAGACCACTGATAGACCTGCCAGTTGCTCTGTATTTGCTTCTAGCTCAGTCTGGACGACATAAAGGTCTGAAGTAAAATTGTTTAGGTACCTAAGGCAAACACCACAGAGGCTTTTAAACAAATGCCTAGGCAAAATTTAGATGCATCTGTAAGTGAGCATTGTGGAACGCCTGTTGAGGCATTTAATAGACCATAGACATTTAAATCTTTGCACAGTAAGATACCTGCACACCTAGTGTTCAGCTATTGAACATCTCAGTATTAAGCTTGTGTCTGCATTAGGGATTCACCAGTTGAGTAGCTGGTTGTTTCCTAGATGCATCCCCTGAAAACTTGCGGCAGGAATTTGAAAACATGGGTTTGCAAAGGGTTTTGGTTTCAGTGGAAATGGGATGCTGTTTTGAACTGCTAAGCCAAAAAGAGGATCCAGGGAGATTTCACTTTTGAGACTTTTACCTACCCCATCTTTATGAGCTCCCGGAAGTTTTCAGAATCACAATATAAATGAAAAGAACTGCTTCCATTTTGATTATGTACTACAGACTTTGCTTTTTTTTCCTTAACTGCTCATTTTCCCCAGATGGGTATTCTACACTATTTGGAAGAAACAAACTGACATCTGAACGTCAAGATTATTTGAGATTATCCTAAGTGTACATGCTGCATGGAGCATATAGGCCTGCCACGTGCTGCATATTGGCATCTTGAACATTTAAATTATATGCTGTAGATGATCCTGAAACTTAGTCATGCTATTGATTGTGAATTCTTTAAATGTTTTTTTATTATTATTTTAATTTAAAAGCAAATGGAAAATGTATATTTTGATGAGTTAGGGTGTTATTTTTGAAAGTCAACTTAAAGATGAATAAGCAGCAAAACTATAGCTGCTTAATGCACTGAACCTTTAGAATGTGATCCTTTTTATTTTTTTGTAGATCTTCACAACCTGATTAAAAAGGCATCTTTAGCATTTCAACCCTGAAGGGTGGTCCATGGAGTTTGGTTTGGTTTTTTGGTTTTCCACCAGACTTTTATCTATGGTGCTTTTTAAGGATGGAGGGTTTTTTGTTTGATTTTTCTTTTAATGAACACCACAGTGCTTCCATATAGAGAAGAAAGGCATAACCTAAAAAAAAAAAAGGAAAAAGTCTCCTGAAAGGATACCCCAAATCCTTCATTGCAAAGGGAAGAAAGCTAGTCTTAAATTTCATTTATTTACTCTAGTTTCATTCATCATTGCTGTAATCTCTTCTGCAGGAGAGGAATATTTGACCTTTCACCTCATGGAATTCTTTAGCTGCTGCTGTATTGATCATTTGGATTTTGATACAGATTTAACAGTAGGTTATAGATGCACTTTGAACTCCTATCAGCATGAAAATTAAAATTGGTTTTCCATCCCACCACAGTGCAAGAAATTAAGTGTAATGAGGTTCTTGTGGGCATACACTCCTCAGCCTTATGGGAAGCACTAGGTTCTTGAAGAAGGAAAGGTCCCCTTAGAGGGCAAAGAAATGTGTGTGTGTGTGATCTAGATTAACATGCACCAGTATTGAATGTTTTGAGGCGAGTATGTGTACTTTGGTAGGGTAAGTCCTAGTCGTGCTGCTGCAGATTAACCATGTTGCGTGGGGCTCTTGCTGAATTAGATTCAATTGCAGTGTTAAAATCAGTGGAAGCTAGGTTGCATTGTAGTTTTCTTCTGAAAGATAAAGCATTTTTCTCTTAACTGTTTCTCATGTTGTCAGAAAAGTTATATTTTTGTAAGAATGTGCTATGTACTGACTAAAACTTGGCTTTCAGTGTTTAAAAGATCCCACTTGAAAGGAGGTAGGAAGGATATAACTATTCTGTGCATTTCTGTACATTTCAAGATAGAATAAAGAGTGCACTATTTCCCTAAACACTGTAATCCTGAACCATAATGTTTTCTTCTTTCAACACCTAATAATTGTTTTCTTAGTTTATTGGAGGGAGTTGATTTTCCTCTCCTCCTCCCCCCCCCCCCGATACTGTTAATGAAACCAAACCAAACCACTCTTAAGATCTGTATTCTTAAATAATATATAAAGAAGAATTTTACTGTGTCCCACGTACGTAAACTGTTCATGAAACCTGGGTAGCCTATATAGAATTCTGGAGTGATACTGGGAAACTTGCAAAAATGTGCTCTTCATTTGGTGTATAATGGTTTTTGTATTGTACAGTTGTGCTGTTAAAATGCTTTCAATTTGAAGAGCCAATAGAAGTATTTTTCAGTCTTACTGTTTTAAATTATTGTAGTTAATGTTAATTCTTTAATATACATGGGGCACAGTTCTTCCATGGCCTACAGCTTTTGTGCATCCCTAAATACTCCCAAAGAGCAGAGCTTCCCTCTAAACAGGAGAAGTGGCTTGCATTTCCCTGAGTGTTTTAGCTCTGTTGTATACACCCCAGAAAATACCGTGATATTACTGCCTATGACCTAGTAGTGATCCTTCATTTATGGTACAGGACTGCAATAAGCATATTGTATAACTGCAAGTGAATGCAGATGTCCTATGAAAAGTTACGTGTATCCTTAACTTTGCAAGCATGAATATTCCTATTGATTCTTAGTGTGATTACTCATGTAGATGGAAGTTAAGCACACAGGCATTCACTGGGACAGGGCTTACAGCATTTATGTTTCTGAGTGAGCTTGATAGATGTAGAAATCAGTCACAACAAGTGGGGGTGGTTGTTTTTAGCGAAGAAACTTGTGAACTGGCAGATGACTTAATGTGCTTGCTGGCTTGCTTTACCAAGGCTGGTGCTTTTCTTTAGCATCGCTGTACAAGGCTGCCTGAACACAGATGTTGAGTGTGCAGGGATGTTCGATAATCAGTTCCCAGAATGACCGGGGAAACTCAGTTACATATTGATAGATGAGAGGTAGCAGTGCTTGCAAATCTTTCCTTTTCAACTGATAAAGTATAAAGAGAGTTGGAGGAATAATTTTTTCTTTAAACTTCTTAATGTAGGTTTTTTTAAAGTGATAGATGCAGTATAAAGCAATTCAGTAAACACTGAACGTTATATTTTTTAAGTTGCTGAATTGATTCTGAGCAAATATATACACACTGTCTTTATTTGTTGCTGTAGTGTAGATTTTTTTAAAAGGAAAACAAGTCTTTCTGTGTTAGAATTTTCAAATGCAAATTGCTATAGCTGATCAGTTTTCCATGTTTAAAGCCAGCTGGGAAATAGCTATGATTGCTGCACTATGTATGCAAACAGTTCCCAAGATATGGTTAATGTTTAGGGTTTTCTTAATTATTCTTTGCACTAAATGCTGCTTCCACCTAGAAATGTGATTTAAGTATTTAAAAACTTGATTGATAGTAGTTTGTGCAAAGAGAAGACTGCTGGCATTGTATCTACTGCATCAGTGCAGTGTACGTGTTAAAATAAAGGTACACTATTATTACTTGTGTGTTTGAATTGTTAAATACATTGTGGATTCAGTGTGAAAACAGAATTGATGGGTATGATGCTTACCATTGTACCTCTTTTTTCTTTTACTTGTCACCTAGCAAACATAAAGGTACTTAACGCTCCTTTTATTGAGTATCTTTTCTGTCTCAATTTAATAAATTTAGTTATTTTCCATATATGCTCAGATAAGATACTCCATAGTATGAAACAGCACACTGATGTTTGTGATGGGGATGATCACTTAAGGCTTCAGTGATCTTTGCCTAGAAAGAATTAAGTTTGTGTAGAGTACTGTAAATATGAATTCTTTGCAGGTCTGTAAGTGTAAGTTTTAATTTTTCTGCTGAAGTGGCAAGTTGGCTTTGGGTGGTGATGTGACTCATTGCGTGGTGTAGAGAAAAGATAGGCTTAGGAAAAATAAGTGAGACATTAAGAATGATGCAAGCTTTGGCACAGAAGTTTAAGGGAGAGGGAGAAGGGCATGAACAGGATGGGCACACTGAAGAAGTTACTCTGGGGTGTGATTCAGAAAGATTAATAATACCAGACAATAAAAGAAGAATGTGATTTCCAAAAGAGATTGTAGAGAGATTTGCATAAATCCCAGCTAACTGCAAAGGAGAAGTGTTTACATCTGTCCTAAGTACAGTGATTGCAAAGGACTTGGTAGTTGGGGAAAAAGAAGGGGCAAGGCTTAACTTTTTGAGGAAAGAAGTCTCACATACAGACTTTGAAGGTAGGGATAAAAAGTAATTTTAGAGCACCTACGTGCATGACAGAGAAGATAGGTATCTCTTGCTTTTTTATTTTCACTGTTTATAGAGTTTGAGGTGTTGACAGCTTGCTGGAAGGAACAAGGCAAGGGGACAAGTGAGAAGAGTACTCAATTTCTTATTTTAAGTTAGGCATAGGAGACTAACATAAATCATGTTGCCTGAGGGTAATAGGAGGAAGTTGGCAAACCTTGCCCACAGAGAAAAAAGGAGTAGTTGGAATCATTAAAGGAGATGCTGAAGGGAGCAAGTGAGAGAACTGGCAAAGGAAGTGAGTGCAGGAGTGATTAACAGTAGCTTTGAGCAACATAGAAGTGCCTTTTTGAAATGTAGAATGCTTTAGGAAGCAAGGAGTTAGAAATGTGGAATGGGAATGGTGGAAGGATGTAAAGTGAAGTTGTTCATACAGTGGTCATACAGTTTAGTGAACTTGAGCTTCAGAGTTAGAAATGGAGAAAGTAGAAAGGAAGGAAAGAAGAGAGTGAAATGCACTTCATAATTGGCAGGATGATGACAAGTATTCCTGTGTGCAGTGTGAAGGGAAGAAAGAAGGCAGCAGCAAGAGCAGTTAAGATGGGAAGGAACTGGGGAAGTGAGCCAGAAGGAGGAACCAGAAACAGGACAGCACCACAGATGTGGTGGGGATTTGGGGAGCACATTCAGACATAGAAAAAAGGAGCACCAGTTCCACTACCTAGCTTGTCCTCTGTAGCTATTGGAGGGAGAAGGAAGAGAGATTGGAAATGTTTGGGGTTGGTTTTTACTGAGTAATGGTTGCAGGATGGCAGGAAGTATTTTAGCAGGAAAAGAATTTAACTGCTGGAAATGAAATGATGACCAAAAGGAAACTATTCAGATTAAGGAGTGTTTAGGGTAGATTACCCAAGCAAATAAATACAAACTTCATGAAGCCCAAAGGAAATGGAACTGTGGGATTTAACTGTCAGGGGTTGTTACTGTGAGCATGGAGGGGTGGAAGGCAGAAGCATACCAGTGACATCTTCAGCTTGTGGAATTAGGAAAACTGATCAGAACAGGCAAATGTATGGAGAGAAAAAAGAAAGCACTGCTACAGCTATTACAGTGTTTTTCATCTGACTTCAAAGTGCCATGGCAACTTCATTGTATGTTACTTGAGAGGATAATAAGTTTCATGACCTCAGTGATGAATGCACAACACATTGTGTGCCATATTGCCTGTGCAGCACTATTGGTATGATTTACTTTGAAAGACAAAAGTATTTTATTGATGTATAATGGAAACATCTTAGTGTGAGTAGTCTTTGTAGATATAAAGACAAGCAGCAATGGAATTTTAATACAATAGTTTTAATAGATGAGAATAGTAAAGGGGAGTATATACAGCTATGTGAAGCTTTTCTTGTTCTGGTAGCTGCTGATGTTATCTAACACTTGCCTATTTAACTTTTCTTTAGTTAATTGTCAAAACTGATGGTTTTGCTTTTAAAAATTATTTTATTCCATGCTTTGTCCAAATTCTGCTCTTAAGCTTCACACTGGGACATCCTGGGAAATTACTTCCTGTTGATTGGCATCTCTTGGTAACACTTAGGTGTTTCCAATGATGTTTTATAACCATGGGTTAGTTACTTGGGGTGACTGAGACTTTTTTTTTTAGGCAACAAGTTTTTGACAGTTCATTGTTTAAAACCCCAGTGAAGACTGACAGGATAATTGCAGGAACATGCAATGACTTCTGTTTTTAAAAACGATGCCATACTTTTTGAAATCACCTGTGTCATGTAGTAAAACAGTTTCTACCACCATTATAAAATTCTTACCATATATCTAACAGTTAAATACTAGGGAGAGGGAAGATACCTGCTCACAGTTTCTGGAGTTGGTTTTCAGAAGTTATAGTTGAGATGCACTCCAAGTCTTTGGGATCTTGACCTGCTTAGTGAAGCCCTGTGCACCTTTACCTCTGTGCTGGCTGGGATCAGGTGCCACACCTTTGGCTGTACGAAATGAAGAAATGGTTGAGCGTGCCTGAGGCTGCAGCAGGTACTAGGCAGTGCTAAGGAAAGCAGAGACAAATCTCTCTGGCCTCCACATACTGACACATCAACAGAGTAGGTTACACCAAAAATGGAGTATGGGTAGCTTGTAATAACATATAGCTAACATGCGTGTGCTTTGCAGTTCAGGAACTGTGCCTAGCAGGTACTGTTACCTCCAGCAACAGCAATGGTTGCTGATTTGCTCACCTTGTGCTTTGGGCACACTTGTCATGCTTAGTCTATCCTATGTTGATTATCTTTGCAGGTACAAAGTGAGCTTGGGGAAGGCATCCACATCTCCTGGAGACCTAATTATCTTAATACATAGGCCATGTGCTGTGTTTTCATTATGTGCATTTTTTTTGTTGCAGACACTGTACGGGGTGTGAGCTAGGAACTGCTGAAGGTACTTCAAAAGGAGAAGGCTGACCCAAGTGAGCCCAAAACCTTGTAGTGAGGAGACAGGGCTAGCAGGTGGTAGACTGCAGTACGCTTACAAATACCAAACCACTTGCTCATCCTATCACATCCTACACTGACTTTTGCATCAAAACTGTCCAGGACACTTGCATGTCTAATAGTGCAAAGCATCAGATGTTAGTGTCGCATTCCAGCACCTCCTTTGATGAGCTATGCCAGTTGTGACAAAAATTAGTTTGCCTTAACGTAGAGGTGCCTTACAGCCAGTGCAGAGTCCAGGCTGTATGTGTGCTGTGGAGAGCTTGCTCCTGAGTACAATCCAAAGCTGTCAGATGTAGAATGGGAAGTCACTGTGCTTGTCTGTCCCAACCTGTGTGCCTGCAGTTGGGCACTTTTGCTGCATTGTGTGGCAGGCTTGCTGTGGGCGCTGTTTGCACCTGGGCAATTTGACTTTCTGGAACACCTTCAACCTAAAATAAAAAAAATTAAAAATAATAAAAGGTGATACTTTAAACGTGAGTGACCGGGAAGACAATAAACAAGGTGAGAGAGGAATTCAGTGCTCTTCAAGGTAAGTAGAGAAAGAGACAGCCTCATTAAAAGTGAAGAGTCCTAACCCTTTTTAAGTTGCTGACTGCTTAGCCTGGACATATCAAAATATTGATAGCTTTTGGAAGTTTTATCCCTAATGATGAGATTGGTTCTCTTGAGCTAAATCTAAAGAGTTGAACTGCTGCTGAAGCCTTTTTGTAGTGTGTATCTTTAGTCTGTGGGTCATGCTGGAACTATTTTAAGAGCTTGCTCACAAGACAGACCTAACTACTAGTTTTGCCGAGACTAGAAGGTATAGTCCTCCTTGTCCCATCTCTCTGAACTTCTATTTCTAGATGTGCTGCAAATGCACATGAATATGCAGAGACATATGAAAATTTAATTAGCCATAACTTCTCAAAGATCAAAAATACTTCAGACTTTCTTGACTGAATGGAATGTTTTTCTAAAATCTGTTCAACCCAGTTTGCTCAACGCTACAGCTTGTGTGAAGGGGTTGCTGCGAAGGCATTTCTTCTGTAGCTGTGCCATGTAAATGGTCCTCGCCATCTTCTCTGCACTCCTGCCTCTTTGTTCTTGCCCTGCATTAGCTGCTCTGCTGTGAGAGTTGCAGCTAGCTCTCCTGTGGCAAACTGGTTAGGTTAAAAAAGAGCAAGCAGAGACATTAAAGGGAGATGGGGAGCTGATCTCACTTAGGCTACACTGCTGAAATGAATGGATGAAAAAGCAATCTGTGCTTAAGATGGACCTGTCTGGTTCGTCGTGTTGCCAGACAAGCAGTTATGTTGGCTGACCTGAGTGGTGTGCAGGCATGGGAACTGGCGGTGGGGGGAGCAGGTCAGAGGAATGTGTGGGATAAGGGAAAAATGCTTAAAGGCTGTAACATCATGGTTTATATCTACTTTAGAAATATAGGGGAGGAATTCTTAAGGGAGGTTACCTCTTGGGATTTTTTGTCCTTGTTTTTTTGTCTAATCTCATCTACTAAATCATTTATGGGTCCCTTCCAAGTTGAGATATTCTATGATATTATGATTTCAGTCATCCAGAAGTTTCAAATAGTTTGAGGTTTTGGGAGCAGCTAAAAGATGATTCAGCAGAAACCACATGCCACTTAGATCTAATGGAAATTAAGAGCTTTATCTGTGGTGACACTATGCATATAGCTTTTGTAAAGGTGTGTGGTGTTTTTCAATTGTTGCCATTCATACCTTAATGAATAATAAATTTTATTTAATTTAAATTTAATATTAAGTTTAATATTAAATATTTAATATTAAGCTTCTATTTATGTTAGTAATTTAACTCTCCCAGTTCATTTCAGGTAAATGGACTGATTTTGCTCTGTTTTCTGAGGTTAGATTAAAAATTATGATGATGCCACTCAAGTTTTAGATACGTTTTTCTCATGAGAGGTTTGTTTTAAAGAATATGCAGACAGTATGCATTTCATGCAAGTGAACTTCCTGGCTCTTGATCTACTTTGCAATGTTCTTTAAAAAGAAAGAAATGCAAGACCTATTATTTTGTTTTATTTTCACTACAAGCAAAATCAGCAATGTGATTTTAGATCTATGTGCAGAAGGAGCACTCTTATATGTTATTACAGAGATAAGCACCTGCTCAGTGAGCTACAGCTGGAAGGAAGCTGTGTGGACCACAGTGAAGCACTCCAAGGTGACTTCCTTCATCTAGTGCTTCTCTGTACTGGATGTGTGTTGGAAGAGCAGAACGACATGGGCTAGGTCTGGATCATGCTCGTGACCTAGCTTCTTGGGCCCTGCTTGGATGTCTGGTGGCAATGGGTGAATGAGGTTTTTTTTCAGCGAGTGGTAGAAATTTGGCCTTTCTCAAGCATTCAGTTATGACAAATGTGTGTTGACGCAGGCTGGAGGCCAGGTGCCCCCCAAAGCTGCTCTGTCACTGCCCTCCTCAGCTGGGCAGAGAAAATGTGACGAAAGGCTCTTGGTAAGGACAGGGAGAGATCACTCACCAATTGCTGTCATGGGCAAAACAGACTCGACTTGGGGAAATTTATTTAATTTATTAACAATCAAATCAGAGCAATGAGAAATAAAACCAAATCTTAAATTCCCATGTCCCTCCCTTCTTCCCAGGCTCGACTTTACTCCCGATTTCTCTGTTTCCCCCTCAGCAGTGCAAGGGGGTGGGGAATGGGGGTTGTGGTCAGTTCATCACACATTGTCTCTGCTGCTCCTTCCTCCTCAAGGGGAGGACTCCTCACACTCTGCCCCTGCTACAGCATGGGGTCCCTCCCATGGGAGACAGTCCTCCACCAAGTTCTTGAATGTGAGTCCTTCCCATGGGCTGCAGTTCTTCATGAACTGTTCCAGCGTGGGTCCCTTCCACGAGGTGCAGACCTTCAGGAGCAAACTGCTCCAGCGTGGATCCCCCATGGGGTCACAAGTCCTGCCAGCAAACCTGCCCTGGCGTGGGCTCCTCTCTCCATGGGGGCCACAGGTCCGGCCAGGAGCTTACTCCAGCATGGGCTTCCTACAGGCCGCAGCCTCCTTCAGGTGCCTCCACCTGCTCTGGCGTGGGGTCCTCCACGGGCTGCAGGTGGAATCTCTACACCCCCTCATCCTTCCTCCATGGGCTGCAGGGGACAGCCTGCCTCACCATGGCCTTCACCACGGGCTGCAGGGGGATCTCTGCTTTGGCACCTGGAGCACCTCCTTCACTGACCTTAGTGTCTGTTGGGTTGTTCCTCTCACATCTCACTCCTCTCTCTGGCTGCGAAATGCTGCTGGGTTTTTTGGTTTGTGGGGTTTTTTTTTCCCTTCTTAAATAAGTTATCCCAGAGGCGCTACCACTGTTGCTGATAGGCTTGGCCTTGGCCAGCAGTGGGTCTCTCTTGGAGCCGGCTGGCATTGACTCTATTGGACATGGGGGAAGCTGCTGTCAGCTTCTAACAGAAGCCACCTCTGTGGTCCCCTTTGCTACCAAAACCTTGCTACACAAACCCAGTATCACAAGTGATACTCTGAACTTCAGACATGCCAAAATACATTTTAATAGCTTTAATGTTTTATAGTGCTTCCAAATTCATGCAACAGTGGATGTGTTGAATTCAGTATTTTGTGTAACTTAGAATAGTGCTTTATAATTGCTTTTATCCCCAGATACAGTTAAGAAAAATAGATGGTTAAAATAAAAACAGCAAGCCATGAACAATTTTATGAAATAAAGCTTGAAAACATGTGAGTCCTTAAGAGCAACTTTTCTGAAGGCAATGGCTGCAATGCCCCAAGAACATGGTCACGGTATCACAGTATGAAAGCTTGGACAGGACTGTGAGTTTATCTGACTCAGGATGAAGTGAGCTGTGTTTGCACCATTCCTGATAACCTGTTCTGGCGCTCCGAAAGGCATGAGTAGCGACTGCAAAGGGAGCAAATTAACTCTGGCGAAGGCCAGCAGCTGGATGGAAAGCTGGAACGTGGCACTGTGTTTTCTGACTGTTTTTCTAAGGTAACGTTTGGTACCAGATAAAGTCAGGAGGTGTCTATGTAAGAGGAGCAGGTCTTAGGCTCTAGGAGGTGTATGAAAGACCTGCAAGGAAACGGAGGCCTTTCACTTAAAATAGTTGATAGCCGGGGCTATGTGACCACATCCAGGCATGCTGGCTACAGCACAGCCTGTGACCCTTGATTCCTCTGCTGCCCTGAACACTATGGTTCTCATCAAGGTCTTGCGTCGGTGTTCTTCTGTTCCTGGCCACCCTGAACAAGGGTGCGGGTTGTGCCTAGGTGTGCAGTCAAGTCATACTTGGGAAGCCAGTAGGAAATTCTCTCATGTCTTAGTGGAGATGCAACCTGGGTGTGAGTGCTTTCTCTCTGGGTTGGGGAGATGGCATATGCCTGTATAGGCTCTTATTTTCTCTCATTAATTGCTGCTTTAAAGGCCATCATGCTCCTAGTTCATTTTTAGAAACTTATTGGCTGGCTATAGACTTTTGCCTAGGTAGAGCAGATGCTGTTAAATATGTTCTGGCCAATCTTATTTCTGTTCGTTGTCCAAATTGCAAGGTACTTACTGAGACTATCACTTTTTATTTAAAGCATAATCTTCATGAAAGTTTGACTTGAGTCTTGTAAAATTGGGTAATGAATCTCCTATTTTGGTCAACCAGTTCCACCATGGAAGAGGCTGATCATGTTTGCAGTAATTTTAAAGAACTATGAGCAGAAATAGCATGAAATTGTAAAAGATCTGTGAACTCATCAGCATCTTTTATTGGAGTAAGATTCTGTTGTTTGCTGGAGAAGTGCATGTTGCAGAAGCTAAGAAAACATCTTCAGAAGTTTTTGACAGGCCGAGAGAGTTGGGGTTGTTCAGCCTGGAGAAAAGGCGGCTCCGGGGAGATCTAATTGCGGCCTGCCAGTACCTGAAGGGGCCTACACGAAAGCTGGAGAGGGACTGTTTATCAGGGCGTGTAGTGACAGGACAAGGGGTAATGGGTTTAAGCTGAAGGAGGGTCGATTTAGATTAGATGTTAGAAAGAAATTCTTTACTGTGAGGGTGGTGAGGTACTGGAACAGGTTGCCCAGAGAGGTTGTGGATGCCCCATCCCTGGCAGTGTTCAAGGCCAGGTTGGATGGGGCTTTGGGCAACGTGGTCTAGTAGAGGGTGTCCCTGCCCATGGAAGGGGGGTTGGAACTAGATGATCTTTGAGGTCCCTTCCAACCCAAACCGTTCTATGATTCTATGAAGAGTGTGATCCTTCTGCAAGCTTTAGAAAAGGATTTAGTTTTAGTCAACATGATTTTCCTTCCCTGTAAACATGCTTGGTCATGACTATTTTCATCATCGTGATTAGCCTCGCTAACAGTACTGCTAATGTAATTGCACAGTTGTTTAAACATCTAAGAGTAGCTAGTTAGAGCCATACCCCGAGGTACTTTCATCAGAGGGTCCCCAGTCCAGCTGCTTGTTCTCAAGTTCTAGCAAAAGCATATCGGGAGCAATACCACATAGTGATCCAGCTTTTGATATGTAACAAGTAGTTCGTGTGCCTTTGACACAAAGCTCAGTACAAAAATCCTCATTCTGATGTCTGTTTTTGCTTTTCTTTTTTTCCTCGGGGTAGACAAAGACAGTGACAATGTATTGCCACTGCCTGTTTCATCCTGCAGCCTCACACCTTTCTTTGTCAGAGCTTCCCTTCAAATTTTCATTATTCCATTTATACTTCTTTTGGCCTGTGATGGCTAAGGTGGCAAAGTTGTGGGTGTCTTCAGCACTATACCATCCCTGAGTCTTTGGATTCCCTTACGAGCTTCAACCACCTTTTCTAATGCTATTTTAACTTTACTGCTAAGTTTCTATTCTGTTTTGCCTTTTTACTAATAGAAGTATGAGATTTTTTTCTTAAATTATTCTGCTCAGAGCAGAAACAATGCTTGACATTTTTGCTTAAGCCCCTTTCAGATTCATGCTCTCCTTGTGCAAATTTTTTGTGATACTAGAAACTGAAACAGAGTAATCCCGAACACTTACTTTTCTGCTCCAGTGTATGCAGGTAAGTCACAAAAGAAGAAAATCACAATGTTTTTCTTTGGTCCTAGATAAATCCTCTATCCAAGCATTGCAATAAGCTTGAAGCTAGTACACTCGTCACTTCAAATTTATTGAAAATCTAAAGCACTGACTTTGAGAAATATATATGAGTACAGCAAATAGTCCATGCGAGTGCCCACAAGTTTTACTCAAAGTTTTGTTTTGTTTTTATTCAGGTTTGGATATAAATCCATAAAAATGTAAGGCAGTGACAAATCTGTGTGTGGTTTATAGCCTTGTGTCAATAGGAAAGAAAAAATAACACATAAAGCTTTGTTTTAAATAGAGATGTTGGAAACTTCAGGGAAGGGCTGTCAGAGACATAGCAATTTGGTCTGTAAAGATAATTATACTTAGTGCCTGTTTGGTTCTTGAGGATTTCTTCAGGAAAGTAAATGTTAGGTCTTGCTGATTCTGCCCTGTGGGGCCTCGTGCGGTGGTTTCAACCTTCCCTTTCCCAAGACGTTGACAACCAAATGCGTTTAAACCCTCCTGAGGGGCTACTGTACGTCATTATTAGACACGGGCATAATCACTGGAGTAGCACCAAGACTGCGACAAGAACAGATGATGCCTAGAAATACCTCTGCTGAATGAGAGATGCAAAGTCTCATGTTGTCATGGGGCATTGTAGTTAGGACACGTTATTTAACGTGGGATTTTTCCAGCTTTTAACTGTGTGCAAAGTTAATTGTAATATCATTTTGGGATGAGGGAGAAGAAAAAGAATCCACTTGACTAAAATACGTTAAAATAAAACTAACTTCAGCAAGATCCCAAGCTGGCTGTAGCAATACCCTAGAAGAGCAGGGTTGGTTTTTTTAAGCCAGCCTGCTCTCTGAAAACAGAGGTTACGCAGTTGTGCTTCCCTGAGCTCTGTCCCCACTCTCTCCCACCCAGCCTTGCTCAGTAACCATGGACCTTGTCAGCTAACTTCAACCTAATCTGGCAGAGGGGATTTGGGCTCAGAGAGATTAAGTTCTCACAACTTTTAACCTGGGTGGAAAGGTCTCTTGTTTCTGCTACAAAGGCTTCAGTGTGAGTATAGCCCTTGGTAGGCACAGGAGGATCTGTCGTGCAGTGGGATGTGACTGAACAGCTGTCGTGTGAGAAGAGTTTTCACCAGAGCTGGTACCTTACGGGACTGCTGAGCTCTACCGTCCTGGATAGTGAAGCACGTGGAGGAGTTTTTGGTCCGCTTTTGCAGGTTCTCTACAAAGGCTAGCACGGGCAAGCAAGCAGATGCCCTCTCGCAGTGACAAGGTGCCCCCATGTGCTGGGTTTGCGTGGCAAGGTTTTGGTAGCGGGGGGGCTACAGGGGTGGCTTCTGTGAGAAGCTGCTAGAAGCTCCCCCTGTGTCTGATAGAGCCAATGCCAAGCCAATCAGCGCCTCTGTGATAACATATTTAAGAAGGGAAAAAAACACTTAGAGAGAGCGCTTTTGCAGCTGGAGAGAGGAGTGAGAAGATGTAAGAAACTCTGCAGACACCAAGGTCAGTGAAGATGGAGGGGGAGGAGGTGCTCCAGGCGCCGGAGCCGAGATCCCCCTGCAGCCCGTGGTGAAGACCATGGTGAAGCAGGCTGTCCCCCTGCAGCCCATGGAGGAAGGATGAGGGGGTGTAGAGATTCCACCTGGAGCCCGTGGAGGACCCCACGCCAGAGCAGGTGGAGGCACCTGAAGGAGGCTGCGGCCTGTGGGAAGCCCACGCTGGAGCAAGTTCCTGGCTGGACCGGTGGACCCGTGCAGAGGGGAGCCCACGCCAGGGCAGGTTTGCTGGCAGGACTTGTGACCCCGTGGGGGACCCCACGCTGGAGCAGTTTGCTCCTGAAGGTCTGCACCCCGTGAGAGGGACTCCATGCTGGAGCAGGGGAACGATGAGAGGAGTCCTCCCCCTGAGGATGAAGAAGCGGCAGAAACACCGTGAGATGAACTGACCGTAACCCCCACTCCCCGTCCCCCTGTGCCGCTGAGGGGGGGGAACGTTGAAGCCGGGAGTGAAGTTGAGCCCAGGAAGATGGGAGGGGTGGGGGGAAGTGTTTTAAGAGTTGATTTTATTTTCTCATTCCTCTACTCTGTTTTGCCTGGTAATAAATTAGATGAATTCCCTCTCTAAGTTTGGTCTGTTTTGCTCGTGACAACAATTAGTGAGTGATCTCTCCCTGTCCTTATCTCGACCTACAAGCATTTCGTTATGCCTTTTCTCCCCTGTTTAGTGAATGAGGGGAGTGAGAGAGCGGCTCTGGTGGGCACCTGGCCCCCAGCCAGGGTCAACCCACCACACCCCAGTTACCTGTTCAGCAGCACCTTTGCGGAGCGATTGCTCTGCTCCTGGCTTCAGCCGTCCCTGAGCTCTGCTGCTTCTGAAGATCGATTTGTGCTGCTGTGCTAATGCCTTTGGAGATCCATGTGTGAGAGTAGGCCGGAGCCATTGCTTTTGCAGAGGCAGTTGTGCTTCTCAGAGACAGGAGGGCACAAACAGGGGATCGATCTCCTTGGTAGATGCTGAAAGTAGCCACATGCGGGTCTGGTGGCTCTCCTCCTCTTGATTTCAAATGTCAGTGAATATATGTCTTGTTACACACCTGAAAAGTCATCCCTGAGACACAAACTGTTGGAAACCAAGCTTCTTTGTTTCCACTGTTCATATAGTCTTTGACAGCTGCGATCAAACAGCTGGATAGAGCAAAATAAGCAGCTAAAGCTCTGGTGGCCCTGATGCAATATTTTAAAGAAACAACAGATAGTTGTGTCCTGTTTGCACCCCTGCACCTACTGCTGTGGCCATTGGAAATGTCACATTTCCTAGCAGTGCCTTTTTCAGCTTCTGTTCACGGTTAGATCATGTGGGAAAAAAAAGCAGAAAAACTTGCTGTGGGTTACTCCAGCGTATTTTATATATTTCTTAATTCCCAACTAAATGCCTGCCTTTCTGCAGTCCATGTCAGCATGTACGCTGCACATGGATGCCAGATTCAATCTATACAGTGGGATGACAGATGAGGAGTATGCACATGTGATGGCTATATGTAAACACTCTTGTTACAGTGTGAATGCGGCCTTTGGGAGAAGTTTGTTTAGCTACAGTTTAATCTGCTTCTTGAAGAAAAATTGCTGGAAGACCTAAAGCAGTTCTTTCTGCTTGAGAACATATGCATAGTTTCATTAAAGTGCTCTTTCACAAGGAGCTCTAAAAAAACTTGCAAACTTTAATCATCCCAGATGTTGGCTTTCCTGGCGAGTTGCTGGTTGGGTTAGATACAAGCACCTTTTGCTCAGAGCATGCAGCCTTTCCTGCAGCAGGACAGGTTTTTCTCGGAGTAATGAGAATAGCTTAGCCTACTTGGAATAAAAAGAAAAATAAAAAATATTGATTCAGGGAATTAAGTGTCAGAGGACGAAGTTTACTGCTTTGCAGAGTGTTCTCTCTGCAGTTGCGGTTATAGTTAGTGGAAAAGCTTGCCACCAGCAATGTTCAGAGCCCGGCAAGGCCTGTTGGCTCTTAATTAATGACCCACATTCTCACAGCTGCACTGAGACCTTCTGTGATGTGGCTGTACCAGTGGAAAACAATGGAGTTATTTATTTCCAGCTGTATCTGTCACATGGACAAAGGACTGATTTGTGCCAGAGTGTGGCTGCTGTTGGCTGCAGCATGGAAATTTGGGCGGGGGGGGGGGAGGGAAGTTGTAGCCAGGAGAGTATCATTTATAAGATTCAGAGATCCGAGGACAAATGGTCAAACTGTCTTCAAACACAACATGTTGGGTTTTTCTCAAGCACATTGAGTGTGTAAAGCCCCGTTGGCCAATTCTGGCTACAACTGTTTGAAAAAACAGTTCAAGGCCCTGGAGTGGAAGACTTGAAATGAAATGGAACATGGCCTTTCCTGACCCATGCTAATTAATCTCTTTCAACGAAGCCAGCATATACCTCTGCTTTTCTGCTGAAGCCACTCAAGCTGTGTCTGGTGGCTTTGTCTCCTACAGTGCGGTAGCGGCTGTATTCTTCCTTTTACCATGAGCTAAAAATGCTCGATAGGGCATCATCAAAGCTGTGGTGCTTTGATTGTGAACTGCTTCTGTCAAGCTTAACTAATTCCCCTGAGGTAACGTGTCAGTTGCCTCCCAGATAGGTCAGGTCTTTAATGTGCATGAGGACAGCATCTTCTGAGGAAATGTCTTCTGTAACTAATGTATTAGTGTAACCTAATATGTTTTACATGCATTATTTTGGTTTTTACACTTCAAACTCAACTGTTTTTTCTGTCTGCATTAAAAGTATCAATAATTTTTTAATACATCTTGAAGTTACCTAAATGCAAGAAAGGCAAAACATTTTGCAGTGCTCGGACTCATTGCAAGCAGGTCTTTCAGCAAGCCTGGGCTGAACGTGTGCTGATCTCAGGTGGTTTTGTTGTTTCAGATGTTTAGTGACAGCTATGTAACTAGTTTTGACTGTTGCCTGTGAAAACTAGGCAAAATGTGGGAGTTTGTGTGTCTTTTGAATAATCAAAATTCAAAAAGTTTGAAAGATGGAGAGGGACTGTTTACAAGGGCATGTGGTGATAGGACAAGGGGTAATGGCTTTAAGCTGAAGAAGGGTAGATTTAGATTAGGTATTAGGGAGGAACTCTTTACTGTGAGGGTGGTGAGGCACTGGAACAGGTTGCCCGGAGAAGCTGTGGATGCCCCCTCCCTGGAAGTGTTCAAGGCCAGGTTGGATGGGGCTTTGGGCAACCTGGTCTAGTGGAGGGTGTCCCTGCCCGCAGCAGGGGGGTTGGAACTAGATGATCTTTGGGGTCCCTTCCAACCCAAACTGTTCTATGATTCTATGAAATGGGAACTTCCTTGAACCAAACTATGTTGGAAGAAGTTGACATAGTACTATTGATTTTAGGTCTGATCAAGCACTCTTGCCCGACTCTGGCATAGCCAATGGAAGTGAAAATTGTGTCTGCTTGTGAAACAGCAAGGTAATAAGCACGGGCTTGTATTTGCGAGTGTACGTTCATGTGCATGCACACACACTTGCATATGTAGACAGACTTTTTCTAGAAGCTGGGACACTTTTGCAGTGGTTCAGCCTGGAGCGTGTTCCAGACAGTTTGCCAGCTCTTGCATATGGGTTTGGGTGGAAATGTTTGTGTGCTGTCTTGGTATTGTTATAAGTGCCAGAGTGATCCCATTGTTTGAGTGGGATCTTGGTCAGAGGCAGTTCTGAGTGAATGAAAAGTGATTTAAAGCATGTTATATTTGATTATTACTTTTTTTCCCTACGTCCTTTCAATATTTTGTGAATGTTCAACAGAGTCAGTGCACAGCCTCGTTAAATGGCTTATTGGACTATAATAACCAGGAGTGCTGTTAGCAGTTCCAGCTGTAAGCGTGGCCACATATTGTGTACCTGTCAAGGAGCTGCTGGAGTTATGATGAGCAAGACAACCCAATCCCAGCACACTCGTCAGAAACATTTATCAAATTCCACAAACTTCTGTTACTGATCAGCAGTATCAGAGGCTGATTCTCATGTGCTCTGTGCACCTTTTCAAATACTGCCAGAAATGGAACTTCGCAGCTGTTGCCTGAAGCTGTTTGTGTTGTAACCCTAATTTGATAGTTCTGTACATACTGGAGAAACCAAGATGAGTTAACTGACTATAACCAGGCTCTACAGCCAAAGGGAAAGACACTTATGCTATGCCACAGTGTAAATAAGCCCACAAACCCTAACTTAGAGAAGTCATGCTGTTTCTGGCAGCTGATTTGTGATTTTCTTGCCAGAAGGATCATGTGCTGCTTGGTGCTGATTCTCCAGAGATGTCCTGTAGTTGAAGCCTGCTGGTTCTTGTTGGGATATCTCCATGCTTCCATAGCCCACACCTTCACTTTGGCTAAGGTTCCTATTTGAGAGGGGACTAAATTGTCCAGTCTCTCCCTCTTATCTGCCATTTCTTGCCCTCCCCCCGCCCCCCCAATATTCCTAAGGGAAATAACTGGTTGCTGCTTTGCACTGTTGAAATCTGTTCTTGGTTTCTGGCCTGATGATGTCCTAGAAAGAGATCATAACTTGAAAGCAAAATGCTGCTAGTGAAACACTAATAGAGCATGATATTCAGTATGTGCTAGGCTGTAGTACTTCTCTAGGGAGCAAAACTTTAAAGTTATGAAGAATGGAGAAATTTCAGTAGGGATGTGATCATCTCATGTTGGCTGGGGGTATATAAAGCTGATGGACAGTATGTATAGGTCTAATAACTGTTCAGCATTTGTACTGTCAGTGGTTCAATACTGACATAGAAGGAAAACCATCACACAACAATAGCAAATGCTTGTCAAAGGGTGCTTTTGAGATTTCTTCAGCGTTTGGGTCATGGGCAAAGTTGATTAAGTGTTTAGATCACAGCATGTCCATGTATTTTCTGTGTCAACACCCTGCCCTTTTGGCAGCCTCTTTGAGACTCCTAGTGATTTGAGATATGAAGACTCAATAGCACCAATGTCACTTAAATACCTTTTCAAACCTGTGGTGGTAACAGACTTGTGCTGGGGATTGTTTAAAACCAGGGATCTGCTCACACCCACGGAGTCATTCGTGCATGAATAGGAACTCTTGTACTGGGAGGTATGCGGTCCTCCTGGTTCCATGGCATCATTTCCCTCTTCCTCAACTGATGGATGTCAAAAATCACGGGCTAAATATGGGACAAGTAGGCAGGTGAAAAGAAACAAATGCTTTTTTCCTGTTTCGTGCCATCCAGAGATAAGAATGTCCTCCTGGAGCTTACTAGCGAAGAGGGATAGGAATAAGAAATGAGGGAATCCTGTTTGCAGGACCCCAGCCAGGCTGTAGAGGGGGTAGAGGAGTGAGGGGTTTCAGGACCTTCAAACTCTTAAGTTTTCTTGTGGATGGAGTGGGTTTTCCCTTTATGCACAACTGGGATCCAGGACAATTTGCATGCAGGTGCTCATAGGGACAAACGTTTGGTCTCCAAACTGATAACTTTGCCATCACACAGACCTTGTGACATGCCTTTCTTCTCTCAACTTATGCAGGTTTTTTTTTTAATCAGGATGAGTGGGGGCTGAGATATGAACTCATAAATCTGCATAGAAGTAACTCAGACGCATAAACTCTTGCTGGGAGCATGAGCATGGCACTGCCTCTCCCAGCATCCTTATGTTTTGCATGGGAGTCCAGCTCTGGAGGAAGTGAGAGCTCCTCAGAAGGCTGAATGTCACAGTCAGCTCAGACAATTCACCCCGAAATGATTAATTCCATTACTTGATGAATGGAGAAACTTTGCTACCTGGAGAGGGCATCACCAAATCTAAGTCAGAAACTAAGAAATTCATATGAATAAGGCTTCTATTTTTTTATTTCCCCATCAACTTGAAGTGCCAAATAGATACTTTCCACTAAGCTCATAGCAGTACTTGAGTTGGAAGTATAGGATCAACTCCTAAGATTCATTGTGTATCAGCAAGGACTGAAATATCTTGCCAGGAAAAAAGAGAAATCTAGCTCTTAAAGCAGCACTGTTCTGTAGGTTGTGCTGATTATTGCTTTGTGCTGCATGACTGTGATTTTTGGCATGCGGTGTCACATACCAAATTCCCAAAATAAAATGCTACATGATATTCTAAGAGCTCTTAAGAAGCTTTAAAAAGGGATTTGTCTGCTGAGTGCGTATCTCTTCTGGTGAAGCCAAATGATGCAGCAGGAATGGTTTGAGGAGGAAACGTTAGTCAGCAGATAATTAGTCTTTTTAAATAAGTGCAAGGGGGGAAAAAACAAAACCTTCCACCAGTCTCATGCTTGTACCGTTGTCAGCAATCCTGCTTTGATTGTAAAGGGTTTACAGCTATATGTTTGAATAGCTAAAACATCTGTTCAGCAACGTTGTGAAATCCTGGTGTTGGGAACCCCTGATAAGGGGGACTGCTGAGCGATTGGCTCGTAGAGGCTCTACAGGCAGCACGGGCTGAACACGCAGTGGTCACCGTTCGCCTTTCCTCCTCCTGGCCGGAGGAAAACGTAGGAGACAGCTACTCTTTTACAAGTGATTTTCCTTTGAGAGGGAGAGAGCAGGAAGTGCCTAGGAAATGGTTCACGACAGAAACCTGGAGCTGTAAATAGAAGAGAGGAGGACGAGGAGAGCTCGTGCAGTTTGTGAACGGTTGAAATACCGATACCGCAGCAGCAGAGGAAAACCAGGCTTCTGCGAGAGCGAGCACGTCCCGAGCCATCCCGATGGAAGGGGAGACGGTACCCGAGACCAGGAGAGCCGCCAGCAAAGCCACGCACATCGCCCTCGGCGTCTTTGTGAGCGGCACCGTTGTGCTTGGCACCATGCTTTTCTTAGGTGAGTGAAACGGTCGAGGCTCACCTGAACAAAACCCTCCCCTGAAACCATCCGTTCAGTGCCGGTGTTTGTGCTCCACAATGTGTTTTGGTGAAAATCTCGGTCTCTTCTTCTTTTCCCCCACCCCTGAGTTTTATATTTGCCGTGAAATGGAAATGTATCAGGAAAGGGATTTGTTGTGGGAGCATAAGAGCTGGAAGCTGCAATGTGAGCTCATGTAACTTTTGAATGCTGAATTTAAATTTGGATGCTCAGTTGAATGTGTTCTAGCCAGAATTGGGTTCTTTTACAGAAAGGGAAGAAACGGGTGAAATTATGCACGTTGGTAACACTGATTGCAAGCTCGCAGATTGTGCCTGATGTGGGCTAATATTCTCTGTTTCCTGAATATGAATCTGTAGTGCACACATCTTATGGAGTCTTTTGGGTTTTCCTTCATTTGGTTTTCATTTAGGGCTTGACTAAAATTCCTGTAGAAGGCTTCAATAATGCATATGCTTGCACATTTTTTAGATGTTTCTGTTCTTCTACGACGGATTGCAGTCGTCTTTGCAAAAATCATAAAGAGTGCATCCGGGATGAAATGAAAATGTTTTGATCAGATCTATAAGCTGTAACTGGACACAATAGAAAAGGAATTAGTTTTTCCTTGCCAGGATTTGGAATCATCTGTAGATTGGTTTTGTTGGAATATCACATGGAAGCATACGCCTACACCTATAAAATGATGTGAAGAAGTATAAATGTACCCAGAAACTACCAGGCAGAGAAAAAAACCCCAGTGTTGTATCCTGTCAGAGCTTGTGGAGACAGATCCTCTTTTGAAATAATTGAGCCCAAGTTTTCATTTCTTTAGACCAACACAGATTTCCCTGGACTGGAGGGAACAGCCTCTCAGTATATCTTCGGCTTCCCTCCGATCTTTTAGGATCTTGTGATCTTGTTTGAAAGGTCTGCTTTGTGTATAATCACAACAGAGAAAATTATGCCAGGTTTTCTATAGAATATTTCAAGCACCAGGCTCACACTCGGTCAGTGTTTTGCTGCTCTAGAGCAAGTTCTACAAACATTTGCAGGCAAGTAACTTTTGTGCATGTAAGTAATCCCACTCAATTCAACAAAACTCTTTAAAAATGTGAGCAGGATTGAATCCTCAACTTGTTAGTGCAAAATACTGTTTCTAGATGAAAAATAATGTTTTTTGCTTGAAGAATACAATATCAAACACCAGGGAGTATAACGGAGAGACCTTATTTCTTTTTTTTAGCTCTAGATTTTTTATTGCTTGTAAAAAGCAACCAATGTTTACCACCATAGCTTGTCAGAGATAAAAGTCCTTCATCCATAGACCAGATGTGAAAATTCAAGCAAATATATTAATTCTTAGAGATAGTTTTCCAAGTGTGCTGAGGTCTATTCCATAGGCAGGGATTCAGTGTCAAAATTTTCATTGGCATAACTGCTAAGAAAATAAAAATGCTGGCTTTGGGTCAACCAAAATGTTTTTGGGATTTGTTTGGAAATTGTCTGAGGTTTTCAACCAAAAGAATAAAGGAAAAAAGTTAAATTATTTTGGTTTAACATTTTGTCAATGCAATGTTTCCATGTTTCATTGACACTGTGTTTTGTCTGTAAGTTTGAGTTTAACTCTTTCAGTTTTGTTAAACTGTAGAAAAGGAGATCATTATTTCAGGCACCTCAAGATGACTTTTTTTTTCCCCTTCGGTTTTCATTTAATCTGAAAAATTTGCTGTTTCTGGTAGACCTGAAACAATTTCCCTTCATTTTTACAGCCTGAGCAATGAAACGTAGCTTCCTCCTGCTTCTCTCCCTTCTTCTTCTCAGAGTTCCTGCAAGTCTAAGAGAAGTATGGGAGAATCACTTATTTTTATTTACCGTTACTTGCTCGTACCGTGACTTCAGCGGGGAGTCACTTGGCATCAGGCAGCTTTGAACCTCAATTTGGTAGCCTCTCCTACTGACTTGGTAGCCCTTCTCAGATTATAGAAATATCCACATTATTTGTGTCTGCATATTTATATGTCTTTTCCCCTTTCAAATTTTTTTGGGGAACTTAATTACAGTGTATGTTTCCTGAAGAATCTGGAAACAGGTTTATAAAGGAAGAAGCTGGGACACTGAGTGTTATAACCACAACTGTAGGTAGTAACGTAATGATTAGTTCTCTTAGCAGCAGCAAAAAGGCGAGAGAACAAAACCAGGCAAAGTTTTTTTAATCAAAATTAGTTGTTAATTAAAAGGGAAATGTTATTGCCAAAAAATTTTTTTTAATTTGCTCTAATGATGAAGTTGCAAATGGAACAAAACCAGTTGAAATAGCATTTTGCTTTTGTTTATAAGTATCAAAACCACAAGAGCTACCTTGGATTCTTTACTGTTTATTCTTTGTAGTTCTCCCTCATTTTCCATCAAGTGCAAAAGAATTAAATAGTGTCTGGGATTTTCCCTCCTTTCTCTGCTTCATTAAGAAAAAAAAAAAAATCTAGCAAACTTTCAAGACCTGGACAGGTTTTAAAAGGCAAACTTTAAAGCAGGAAAAGGTGAATCTCCACGAACGAGGAGTGCAACACTTGCAAAAATGAATAGGCCCATTATCCATTACTTGTAATTCACATGGCTCAAAATCATATTCTAGAGACCTGGATTTCCCTGTTTTCTACTGTTCTTCAATATTCCAATTACAATCTTTACATGCCTCAAAATCTGGTGTATTTTTTGGCTAATTTACAAAGGTGGTTGAGGTGGTGTTTCACTGAGTCAATGCAAGCTTTGGTAAAGTTGTCCAGAAATAGTTTTACATCCTCAGTTTCTAGGAAATTTTGATTGAAATCCAGCCATTTCTGTCAACAATTGTCACGAGGCATACGAGGTTGGAAGAGATTGAACAGCTTTATATTGTATTCTAGCTTTAGGTTTTTTATATTTCCTGTGCTGAAGTAGACACTTTTCCCTGTCCTTTTTGAACAATATAGAACTACAGGAGAAATTGCTTTGTAACTATCAGCGCTGGTAAAAATACGATACCTTAATATATTGCATTGTTGGGGGTTTTGTTTGGTTTTTATTTTTTTATTTTTGCCATGGACTGAGTTATTAAGATAATGGATATAATGAAACGTTTCTTTATGTCTGCTGAGCACATCTATCGAGTCTTATTTCATCTGCCCCTTGGGACTCTCCCATCTTCATCCCAAGTATCAATTATCTGCATATTTGCTGCCTGACAGCAGTGTCTGAAATCAGCAATTCCTATGCTTAAATTTCAGTGGCAGCTGTAATACACGTTTTTAAAAGATGAGCAAAATTATCTGACAATTTCATGGTTCTTGTCAGCAAGTTTTTTTGGAAGCTAATACAATTACAATACTTTTGGGAGCCGATTCAGACAGAAACCGTGCTGTGTCTTATAAACCACAGCTATCCCCGTGCCCACTGCTATCTGGTGTATTCCAGGCTGGATTAAGGGGACCCTAAAAGTGTCCTGTCGTGCCGGCGTGGCTGGGCAGCGCAGTGCTGCCGCAGGAGGAGGTGCAGCAGGGCAGCCTGAGCCCCGCAGCTCGGGAGGAGCTGTGAAATCCTCGCGGAAGGTGGCTAGATAGCTCCATGTTGCATGTGGAAGGTGTGTGTCTGGAGGATGATAGCAACTGTGATTGATTGTTTGTATCACGGTGGCGCTCGCCGTCCATGAGTAAGGCTGAAGCGTTGTTGCTCCAGGCACTGTGCAAGCGTACGGTGGGAGATGGCCCTTGCTCCGCGCTGCCTACGAGCGAAGGCTGAGGAAGGAGGAAGCAGGCACAGGAGGGGAAGATTATTTGTTACGAGCTGCAGTATTCACTTAATATACTTTCTAGCTGTTTTAAATTAATGTAGTCAGCGATGCATTAGGGCCAGAGCTTGCACTGACATTTGAATGATCAAGTACACGACATTTGGCTGCAATGGTCAAAATTCATTACAAATGATCGCATTATGATTTTCCATTTTGCAGTTAGCCAAGGTCTTATAAAGTTTCATCCAAAGCAACGGTACTGTTTGACCTCAGAATGCATTGAAGCTGGTAAGCAACAGTTTTATCCTCTCTTATATCATGATTATAGTATGTTAATGGGATATTTATGCTGTTTAAATTTTTTCCATCATACATTTTACTCAGAAAGTTTCGTTAGTAATGAAGGGGAAAAAACCACCTCAAACTTTTTAAAAAGTCACTGTTTAAGTTGCTGCAGATCTGTTTATTTTCTACAATTAAAATTCACATTTTAAATTGTTTTAAATTTATTCTACCCAGGTTAACTCAAAGTTTCCCGTAGAGTTTGTTTATTTTTTTTAATAGGAAACAAAATGTTGGGTGACTTGACCTTCAAGTGTATTTTGTTTTTTCCTTCCCAGTAGTCAGAAAACTAGCAAGTCAATTGTGAAGCACAGAGATGCTTTAGGGCCAGATCTTGGACAGACTTGCACAATTGTAATGTGGTGACTACGACTCAAAATCCACAACTACTTCCACATTGGCAGGCTCTTTTCCCCACGCAGAGATATATGTGGTAACCCTTATAAGGCTGGGACATTTATTGGTATTAAATGCAAGCTAAAGGGACCAGGCTTTGTAGGACCTGAGACACCCCTGTTTTGCACTGGTCAGTTTTGACAGTTTTACTCTCACTAAATCAATGAGAGTTTTATCACTGAGTGTAATGAGAGCAAAATTGAAAAATTTGCGAATCTCAATATCACCAGGACATTTCTTGCCACTCTGCTTCTGCTCTGCACTGCGCTGACAGCACTGTTGGCTGCCCTGGGCTCCACCCTCCAGAGCTGATTCTTGAATGAGTGCAAATATCTAAGTAAGGTGGGATCACCAATCAAAACACCACTGCCCCCAAAATCCCTAAAAAAAAAAAAAAAAAAAAGTGTGGGGGCTTCATCTTGAGCTTCAGAACAAAAAAAAGTAACTTAAGAAGTTTGAATTTGAATTGGCTTTCTTATTCTTGTGTGCACACGAAATAACATGGATTTTTTGATAAGCTCAGCAGAGGCTGGGATTTTGCACCAAGGTAGACTTGGACACCTACATGACCCGACTCTTTTAGCTCAGAGTACTCTGTGTAGTGACTATGTAGTGTCTCGACACCTAAGCCTTGCCTTGCTGAACAGCTTTTCAGGAGTGACAGAAAATTGCCATGGACTAAAATGTCTTCAATGTAGTCAGTTTGAGAGTTTCTAATGTGAGAGAGAGAATTACAGCTGAGACGTAAAAATATCATAGGAAGAGTTACTCTAAGTGGATGAAGAAGAGTTGCTGGATGCTAGAAATAGTACCATAAAGTCTGTAAAAGTTATCAGATTTCCTGATGGAATTTTTAATCAGTTATTTGGATAAGCCTCAAAATGTGTGGTCATTTAGCCAAAAAATGTCCAGTATCCACATACTCCGTGTTACTTGACCCAGTATGTGAATTTTTGCCACAATCACTATAATGCATGAAACACTGGAACAGGTTGCCCAGAGAGGTTGTAGATATCCCATCCCTGGAAACATCCAACACCAGGTTGGACGGGGCTCTGAGCAACCCGGTCTGGTTGAGGATGTTCCTGCGCACTGCAGGGGGGTTGGACTAGATGACCTTTAAAGGTCCTTTCCAACTCAAACCATTTTACGATTAGATACTCAAAAGCTATTAAATCTCTGGCTTATTAGACTAATCTCTCTCTTACCAGTGTCACCTGCAATAGCAACTGGTGGGGATGCAGGCACAAAATGGAGCTGAAAATATTACAATAATCTTTTTCAATGAATGGTAGATCAGAACTTGATTTGTTTTTTTGTGCAGCTATTCAACTAAAGGTAAACAGTGCATAATTTCTAGAATGCTAATTACAATCTGCTTGATATGCATTGCTACTAAATTCCTCAGGCAATTATTTCTATCGTGGCAACAATGGAGAGCCTGTCTCCAGGTGTCTGGCTGCAGCGGTTCACGTTCCTGTAGTGTTAAGTTCAGTGGTCATTGCCGTACAGCACCCAAGAACATTCATTGCAGATATTTTGTCCTTTTTTTAGCTTCTCATGTAGGCACAGTTAGATGCTAGAGAAGCTGAGTGGTATTCTTGCTGCTCTTTAAAAAATGGCAGAGATCAAGACACACATCAGTCCTAGAACAGCAAAGCTTAGCTTGCAAGTGAGGACAGCATCATGTTGTACGGACTGATAAATGTTAATCGTCGTTTCTGGACTGTGGCCTTGTGAATTTCTCTGTTTAGGAGGAAGTGTTCCACAAAACCTGTGCGGTGTCTTTTTTACAGCTGCTAGCATCCTAAGCAAGATAAATCAATCCGTAGATCCGTGTGAGAACTTTTATCGATTTGCATGTGATGGCTGGATATCTAATCACCCTATTCCTGAAGACATGTCAAACTATGGTGTTTATCCTTGGCTGCGACACAATGTGGACCTCAAACTAAAGGGTAAGTATCTCATTTCTGAAAGCGTTTGGTTGGCTTGTCACTGCAGCTTGTTAATTGGCTGGTTTGGAAATGAAAAAAGACTCCACACTTCTTTCTGATCATTGGATAATATCCAGCAGCCCAACTTGATGTTCTCTCTTAAGTATATATTTTTGTTGTTTTTTTTATTGAAAATAACATTGGGACATAGTGAATTATAACAGAAGAAGAATTTGGGAGGAAGAATACAGCTGCTGGAAACTCTACCAGTTAAGAGTGGAGAGACGAAAGGATGGATACTCCTTATACCAAAGGAAAAGTCAAGGGGATTTGAACTCTTTCCCACTTGCAGTAGACAAGTTGACCAGAGTGCGGGAGCACAGCACGCAGGTTTAAGAATGACCCAGATCAAGACAAAGATCGGTCTAGGACAGCACTTTGTCTCTAACAGTGGCCAATAGCAGGAAAATAATATAATAAGGCAAAACCAGAGTGATATTTTCCAGTATACTTACCTAGCTCTTGGCAGGAGGCAATTTACAGACTTCTGGAGACGGAGGTTGTTTGGGTGTTGTGTTTCCTTCACGTTACCGTTCAGGCTGACATTGAAGTACCTGAGCTATCATCAGTGAAACAGAAGGCTGCTTAAGAATGTGTGTCTGGAGGAAAAAATAGCCCCGGGGTGGAAACGTGTGGGAAGAGAGGTATTTTAATCTGTGTGTGACTTGACTTTGCCCTATACTCTGCAGCAAGGCCACCTCATCAGGAAGCTGTGCAGACCAAGTGGGGAGAAAGGGTGATGTTTATTGTTAGGTAGGAAAACTCTGCCAGATTCTAAGAATCTTCGCTAGAAGTGAGTCATGCAAAAGAAGGAAGATGTACAAGATTTATTGGTGGTGGTGGTGTGCTTGAGCATTGCACACCTTAAGCATGTTATTGACCTATTAGTTGACATAAGAGCCTGATTTGAGCTCACCACAGGACAGAGGTTAGTTTTAGGATGTTGTGTTTAAATATAGCATATCTTTTTCTCTTAGTTTTTGTACATATGTGCACATGTAGGCATCAAAGCCCTTCTGTACTTGCTTTTCTTCAGTCATATTGTATTCAATTTTCACATCATTATGTATTTTAAAAGCTGCATTCAGTTTCAGAATATGAATTTGGAATTTCAGCGTAGGATACGATCTGATGACTGCTGTTTTAAGTCTGCTAAAGATGTCACAACCAAAGGAGAAAATTATTGCCAGAGCCTGTTTTAAGTTACGCTATGCATTCTAATTGTTCTGCTGCCAGAATCGGGCTGTATTAGATAACTGCACATCTTGCATGAACCACAGCCACAAAGAAGCCAGTCCTAATTGAATATAGAGTAGCAAGCTGTGACTCTTATCCTCAATTTCCTCCTTTTACAGAGCCTAATCAAGGACATCATGCTAAGCCACACTTTTATATGGTTTTCTTACTGCAGTCCCTTTAGAAGTTGCTAATCCATAGCTAGGAAAATACAAGACAAAGAAAGAAACATCTAAGTGAGAAGTATTTGCTTAATGGAAACCCCATATCAAAAAAGGGGTGTAATGAAGTGCTTGATAACTACTTTAATAGAAGGCTTAAACTGTTCCTTGACATGGTACAGGGACAAAGATATGAAATGTGTAGAAGAGTTGATTTAATATAACATTTGTCGTCTTCTTTTTTACTTAATAAACTTTCCAAAATATATTCTTGTTAATTAAAAAAGGAAAAGGAAAAAAAGTATTGTTGAATGTCAATGTTGGTAACTGTAATAACAAGGTATAACTTCAGCCTCTATGTATGTTTGTGTTTTAACTTGAGTTACTTCAGTATATTAGCTTGACACTGAATTACCCATTTGTGGATGACCACAACCTTGCTAACAAAAGTTTTAGCAAGATGAAGAACTACTGCATAGAGAAACACATATATACGGCTGAGCAGACCTTGGAAGCCAATTTAATTTCTCCTTCCTAAAGAACGCTTAGTGGAACTTTGTATTTCATGGTAAATGTCCCTGTTTGACACTTAGTAGTTTAAAAAAGTCCCATTCTTTAAAGAGATGATTATTATGCAAGTTCTATGTTCTGAAATATTTATCATATTAAAGAAAACTATTCATCTTAAAGTGATAATATGGCTTGACCAGAAAGCCACATTTTTCATATTTGATATTCTTTGATGGTGTGATATAGATGGAAGTATTTATTCAGGTAATATATTAAAAAATTATGTTACTTAATAAATTATTTGAACTTCTAATCTGTTTTCTGGTCCCTGAATGTTCCTGAGCCTTAGGCAGAAAGGGCGTTTGGGTATTTGTGCAAAGACCCGTGTACGGCCTTGGTTACACAAGGGTATCATCAGTCTTCTGGAAGCTTCATTTTTTGTGCAGGGGCAACTGCTATGGAAGAAGATCTTCCAGGTGATAATGGGTAGCAAGCGTAAGAATTACTTTTGCCTTACCAGAAAGTGGTAGGTGTAGCTGTATAATGTACTGAACCCTGCATTAAGTATTACTGGGTTTGAGAGCAAAGCTTTTTCTTTTGAGGTTGCAGACACACAATAGCATATGACTTTGCAGGTGTCTGCTTCAAGAAAGGGTAGAACATTTTCCGTATTGGTGAAGGTGTTTGGTGCTTTAACGGGGAATTCCAAAGAGAGGAATGGCGATGGGTCAATGGAAAATAGCTGAGAACTACTGGGTGGTAGATTTTTTTGCCTGTATGTCTCTGGTTTATCGAAGGAACAGGACAAGAAGAAACATTTATTTCAGGATTCTTCTAGATTTGCAAAACTTAATGTGATAGTTACATCCTATTTTTTGTAAGATTTGGGTTTATAATGGAATATATACTGCTCCCATGGCTTTCTCCAGCTGTCTTAGGATGGATTCAAACTAAAATTATATCATCATTTCCCCTTTAATTTCTTTTCCATCCTTTGATGGAGGGTCACTTGGATTTCTTTTTCTGCTCTCAAAGGAATGCACAAACCACATGTATAACTCGCTTTGATCTGTTGGCTATACGAAATGGATAAAATCCTAGCCTGGTGAAAGCAGTGGTAGGTCTTGGACATCAGCAACAGCAGGTTTCCACGCATTGTGGAAGACAGTTGTAGAGAGCCAAAGATTTGTCAAAAGCGGAGACTTGTGGGTTTTGTTATGACCCAGATCCAGGTAATGGACATCTAATATTTAGGTTAAGATTTCTTGGTTCCTTATAGAACTGCCCTGGGGAGGACCAAGGTACTTGTGCTTCCAGTTAACCATTCCTGGCTGGACCAGACTGTCCCTGACTTGAAGCCAGCCTTTCATTTGTGGATACACTGCAGGCACGTTAGAAAGTGCCTCTCAGTGGTTAAGGTTGAGGAAGCTCCTGGAATCCTTCAAAATGGAAAAAAAGGTTTGATTGTGGCCCCTGTTGCATGAACAAAAGCTACCTCAAGCTGCAACTGTTTCAGTCTTATGTCAGGTCAAGATTGCAATGTCTCTGTGAGTTAATAAATGTTTCCCACCCTAAAATTTCCTGCAAAACAGTTTGTGTTCCTGCTGAATTTTTCCGTTTTGATTGGTGAACTTAATTAAGAGTTTAGAAACACTATTGTCTTAACATTGAAATGCAAGTGGCTTTTTGTGAATAATTCAGAACTGGAAGTCTGAGGGAAGTAAATCAGTGCCTATTACCTGTGGTGAAGGTTGATTATGAACCAAGCAGTTTCTTTTCCTTTCTCTGAAGTCTGCAGAACAATGATTGTTTGTTTTTTTTTTTTTTTTCTTCAAGTGGCCATGCAGGAAGCAATAAATTAAAAAAAAACAACCCCAAAACTATGCAAACATTTCTAAATCTCAGCACTGCAAAGGAGCTGATTTAAATTACATGAATCATTTGTGAATAAGTCTTCCAGGCCTTTTAAATTTAATTTATGTCTGTGGAAACCAGTTTACAGATTAAGTCTCCGTACTGATCCTGGCCCAGTGAGACACCTACTTCAGACTAATTTGCTGTGCTAAGCTTTCTAGTGTGGCTATTTTCTGAATGCCAATCAATTTAAAGTGAGGAATTTCCAATGTGGTAAAGAGAAAGAAATGGAAGCCTTTTAGGAGGATATGGTGTGTGGGTTTTTAAAGAACACGAGACAGACAGCAAACAAAATAAATTGGCAGTGTAGGCAACTTTTCCCAAGATAATCTGCAATGCGTTTTTTTAGAAAATAAAAAGGGTATTTATGTTATTGCCTCCAATATCTTCTTGTTGGATAGCTGCTCCCGGATAACAGGATAGCAGCAAACAGCAGCAGTGCTTCACGCTGCTTTGCTTGGGTTTTTCTACTACAAATGGACATCTTTTCAGTGGTGCAGACTTCTTTTTTTCAGTGGTCCAGGTCTTTCCTATAATGGATTATTCATCTAAATGTAAGAAAAAACATGAATGGCACAAGTCAGGTAAATCTCTCTGGGCAACAAGTTAATAGCTTTTTGGTAAAATGAAGTACCTGAGTCAAAGGTGGAGAAGCCAGGACTTTTTCCAGGCTTTGTGGCTGTTCAGAATGAAAGTTGTATTTGTAATGGGTGATTTTGGGAAACCATGAGTACAGAAAGGAGATAATTTTGGTTCCTAAATGAGGTTTTAAGGCAGCAGAGTCACTGAGCCACAGGATTCCCACAGCAGCTCCCTGGTCGGGCGACGGGAGCGGCACCCCTCTGTGAGCCCTGCACCGGCACGGGAGCGGGGCGTACGGCACGCTGACGTTCCATGTGCGGCGCAGCATTCCCCCCGGATTTACAGTGAACCTCTCTTTCGGCTGTTGCCTGCAGAAGGATGATGTGTTTGTATCTGCAGATAATGAATTTAAAAATTACTATATGACTGTACTTCGGACTGGCAATTTTGCAGAAAGAGGATTCATTCCTTGGAAGGCACAGCAGTCGATGGCATCTCACTTCCTATTTTCTGACTAAGAAAAAAATTACGCAAGTACATGTTGCAAGAATTAATATAATGAAGTAAAGCTTAATGCTGCTATAGCTCCACCTATGTTGTAACAATTGGGGATCTTGCAATCTTCTGATTTACACGCAGTTTAAGCTCTTGTGCCTAACATTATAATGACATGTGTTATCCCCTACAGCATAGTACTGGGAGGCGAGATGGGCAGGGTAGGGAAGAGGCAAATATTGCTCAAAAGATGAAGATTTATTATTGAAATTAGGTTGATGAACAGAGGGTCTCACATGCCCATGAGATGGTTTTTGGTTTTGTTACAGTTTGCGTACCATTATGTTAGTTAACTTTTGGAGGAACTCACATGATGCGCTTTTCTTTTCATATACAAACTCAGAGAGTTTACAAAATGCTGAAACGAGAAACAAACAGCATTGTCATTTAGGAAATGTGCTGTCTATTAGGGCACTGAGCAGCATGAGGAAGCATTTATGTAAGCACAGCTGTTTGAATGCCATTTCCACGAGAACTTCTGTACTGCCAAAATGGATATTCAAGAAAAGGATTGGGGAATTTCTTCTCAAGGAGTGAGAGGGAACCCTAAAATGTCAGTATATTAGTTGGGTTTATTTGTGTAAATACAGCATCCTTTCTTGAAATTGGTATTTGGGAACATTTGTTTGATTTACTTGATTTATGTTCCTTGGGAATTAGAACCTATATGAATTAATTACTAAATCTTTGTGAATTCCTGTGGACATGCATATTAATTACATCCTCATTAATGCAAAATTAATTCATAATGATTAAATGTTCTATCAGAATGTCAGAAGAATTAATAATGATGGGCTGGTTATTTTCAAGAGTCACTAGACTAACCATGTTGAGATGGACACTGCCATCAAGAAATAGGCTGATAGACATTAATTGTATCAAATATGAAACATGTTTGCCTGAATTGATTAATGGTGTGTTGATCATCATTAAATGCCTTGTGAAAAACCCAGCAAAACAAACAACCAACCCTCTGCCCCCAAACCCACAAAATAAAACAAGAGGTGGGGGAGACGCAGCTTATCAAAACAAGGCAGGCCTAGGTTGAGGCATCAGCTCCACAAGGACTGTTCTGAAGAATGAGCTCCTGGAGCTGCAGAATACACTGGTAGTTTTTATTAAAAAAAAAAGAAAAAAAAGAATTAATATTTTGAAAATATGGAAACTATTATATTTAAGGCATATCTGAGGCTGTGTTAGCCAACACAAAGCCTTCCAAAGGGGACCAATAGCCCCATTCATTGGCATTCTGGATGCTTCTGCCTTCCAAAGCAGTGGGAATATACAATATGGCAGGTAGTAGGACAATCTGAGTTGTGTCTAGCAGTCTGCTTTATTTCACATTCCTGTGTGAACAAGGAGTTTGCCTTTATGAAAGTTGCTTGGAGTGATTATTTCGAGTCCTTATGTACTCCAGTAAGATGATTCTGGTGACTTGATTATCTACAATGGGGAACTGAGATAAAAAAAGGTAAGGAAGTAGTAGAAGGCTGACTAAGGACAGAACACAAAATACATGAGAGTGGAAATAATATATGCTTTGGTAAAATTTAAAAGCTACATTATAAGCACCAGGAAAGTATATTGACGTGCTATTTTATTTTAGACTCAAAGGGAAAAGCTTTATTTAGGTAAGGATAGTTTTAAGCATATGGAGAAAGATTTTTTTTTTGCAAGCCTTTCATGCTAGTTTGTTTTTATATATATTTAGCAAACAGTAGAGAAATCAGGACCATAATGCATTAGAAATTCAAAATAGGAGTTTTTAAAATGCATTTAAATAACTTTTGTGGTGCATTAGGCTCTGACTGCTTCCCTTCTGGTCCTCTGAAACTGAGCAATGTTTACAGCCACTAAGAAAAAAAAAAAGGAAGAAGAGCCTTAATGTCAGTAAAGTGCTGTTTTTTTTAAAAAAAAAATTAACTACAGTGGTGAGAATTTTTTATTGTTTGTCTTTTTAGTTGTGAGGGAGTGAAAATTACATCTTTAAACAGTGTATGTTCTTATTTTGGAATCCTGGAAACAAACTTTTATTTAAAAACTAATCATTTGCAGCTCACTTCTTGTACAAAGTCTGGTGGGGATAAGGACTCCAGAGTGCACACGCCAGACTGTGCACCAGACACCTGAACTAGGAAGAAGCACTGAAAAACAATTAGTAGAACTGGTAGTTTATAAAAATAAGTAAATTTAGGTTAGTTCATATTTTAGGGAAGCCTCAAAAACCAAACATTGCTATCAGTTGTTAATAGAGGAAATGGGTTGTACTGTACACTGAAGTTGCACGGCAGGAGAAATTCTCAGAAGAACTTGTGTTTTAAAGGCATAAAGGAATTTAATCAGGCCTTGAAATAATGTATTTGAAGTTGGGTTACAGTGGTGTCAGAAGAGAGATGTTAGCAGGTTCCTGTGCCCTCCACTGAGGTTTGTCTCTGGTGTTTTCCAGGCAGGTGAGAACTTGCTCTGCTCTTCTCCCGAGGCTTCCGGAAGCAAACCAGCTCTGAAACAGAAGCTGGGCAGGTGCATTAGTGTGGGAGTTTGACCTGTGCTAATAAACCTGCTAAGAGGGATAAAGTGGTACTGAAACATTAAACGTTGCGTCCTACAGCAGGAGATGTCCATGCTATTTTCGGGAGCGTGCTCTGAGAGAACAGATTTAACTCTAAGAATAATCTTGGCTTGAATATACTTGCCTTGTTCCCAAGAAATATGTACAGCTTTGAAATATGTCAGTTAAGTCTGTCACTTCCTTTTAGAACATACACACACACACATATATATATTTTTCTTCACCTTCCCCTCTATACCCCTCTCCAGCTATAGGGGTCAGGTTTCCAAACTGATGAGAATAAATATATATCTCTCTCTCATATATTCTTCTTTGATATCATAACCTGGACTGTGCTGTAGTCTATTAAACTCATATTTTCACATAGCAAGACAGGGAAGTTACCATTGTTCAAGTGATCACAAGTCATGTGTATAATTTTAGAAGCTGTGGCCAGTACTTTTATTTTGAGGTAGAACATTGTGCCCCTCGTAGGCCTTCATCCATAAAACTTACCACTGCCAGCTCTCCTTCGCTTAACTTCTGGCTCTGAAAAAAAAAGAATTGGAAACCAGATACTCTAAATGAATGTCAGCTGACTCCAAACCATTCTGAAATAATCACTCCTGGAACATGTAAGCTCACATTACTGTAATTAAGACTGTACATTTTTCTAGCTGTGATTTCCGTAACAGCAGCGTGGTTCTGAAGGGGTTTTTTTCTGTGCCCTTTGGCATCCCGGCCAAATCGTTGCTCTGTGAACTGTACTGAGCTTGACTTCTTAAATCCAGCGCACTGGGAGTTTGAAGAAAGGGCAGTGCCTTCGTGCCGCAGCCGGAGTCCTTAGGCACCCGTAGTGGCACAAGGGCAGTTGGCTGCTTGCGCTTTAGGGGTTACGGTTGCTTTTCAGGAAGTCTTTTGCCATAGCTCTTTAGTGTGAAGAAAATATGGGATTTAAGGGTTAGACATTCTTATTGAGGACTAGATTAATGATAATTACCTTATGGTTCAGGGATTTCAGGGACTGACATTCTGCACACAAGTGATGTGTGTTTGGTTTGATTGCCTCAAAGTAGGTATTTCTCTACTTTTAAACTGAAATTCCTCATAGGACATCCTTAAAACATCCTGCTGCTGTGTCAGACAAATTCCTGCAAATTTCCAAAAGACAGCTTGGGTTTTGCTTCTTCAGAGGTAGCACGTAGTAATGCTAACCTGGGAAGGAAACAAAGCTTGTGACTGCTAGCTAGAGGTGGATGAACAGCTTTTTAAATTATTCTTCTCATCAGCTTAGAAACCTGACCCCTACAGCTGTAGAGCAGCATAGAGGGGAGGGTGAAGAACAGAGTCTTTATTGCTCAGGAATTGAAAGAGAAATCCACCTTCTCTGTCATCAGGTATTTGCAAAGAAACTCCCTTTCCACAAGCACAGTTCCTGCATTTGGTCTGAGAAACTGAAGCCCATAAACATGCAATATGGAGCAAATATCTGGTTGCTAGCTACTGCTACCCAAACCAAAGGGAGAGCATGCTGTTGTGTGTGGCTTTGATAGAGCCTTACGGTGGACATAGCTGACGAGAGAGCATCTTCTGCCTTTGGTGCAGTGAATGAGTAGGCACGGGTTTCTGAGAAGACCTTGGGCTGCTTTCTGATTCTGCTCCTGAAAACAGTGCATTACAAATTGCTTTCAGTTGTAGCACCGAGCATCATCTGGTCAATGCTGAGCAAATCCCACTGTCACTGATGTTAAAGGGACTGAGGGACATTCACCATCTCCAAAGGATCAAGCTCTTTGAGTGTTTGGATCAAGTTCAGCAAGCTTTATGCTCAAAAAGGAGCACTGTTCCAATCAGTAGGACTCTGACATGAGTTAGATAAGGAGGAATTAATCCTCTGTGGCTCACTTTCTTTATCTGCAACAAAGGATAATGGCTGTATCTCCTTGGTCCCACATGTCTACGAGTGCTTTGAGATCTTTATCCTAAATGTATAGAGTGCAATGCCGGCAGTAACCATTAGATTATCTCCTGTGACCTTTCTTGTATCACAGACAATTACATTACCCATGTAATGCAGCTCGATAGCTTGCACTGGGATGAAACATAATTCACATTGAGCTAAAGTTTATCTTCCAAAAAAGCATCAAGTCTTGAAACCACTCTCTCCTGTGGTTGCTTGGCTCCAGTGGTTAATCACTGTCACTGCTGAATTTGTCTTCATCTTCCAACCATTGGCTTTCTTTGTGCCTTTTTTCAATAGACTAAAGACCTCTTTGGCACCAAGCATTTTCTAATGGTGAAGCAGCTTCATACTGTGATTCCATCACCCTTCCACGATCTCTTGTGAGACAAATCATGCTCCCTCACTGCATGGCCTTTCCCCCTGCCTTCTTCTATTTCTCAAGCCACTCCCCCCAAAGAAAAACCCAAATGGTTGTGATGTTTTTCTGCACCCTGTCCAGCTGTCCTACATTGTTTTTAAAATATGGACAGCTGAAGGGCAGGTAGTGTTCCAGTCTGTCTCACCATCCTGTGTACAACAAGAAGATCATCTCCCCGCTTTGATACTTCTCTGTTTTTGCAGTCCAAGACCGCTGTTTGCTCTAGCATTGCCCTGGGAGTTCACACTGAATTACTTGTCTGCCTCTAGCTTTTCACTCCTCCACGGTTACAACTTTCCAGGAAACGGGATGTCCCCTTGGGGTTCTTGTATAGCTTTTTTTATTTGTTTGTTTCAAGTCCGAGCATATTCCCACTGGGATAATTGCACATGCAGTTGTTGTTGATACAAAGCATTATAATATATTTCAGATCACCATCAGATATCACTGTCCAAACACTTCAGTTTGCATTTTCCACATACTGCAAATGTTTGTAAAAGGATAAGGACAAAAATGAATGGAAAAAAATGCTACTATCTTTATTAGCACAATGTATTCTCTGTATCTAGGGTTGGAAATTGCAGAAAAAACTTACCTTTTTCTCTCTAGAATAAGAAATAAGCTTAGCGAATCACATAGTGTCTCAGGAATGCAACTCAACTGTATATGTAGAAAACTGTCTGCTAGCATACAGAATATATATGATCTGTAAATCAGGACACTGATTAATTAAATGAATATTCCTAATCTGAATAAATGGTATGCATGTTTCTTTTCCTTGCAAATCTGACTGCACAATCCCTTTTCTTCATGCACTCCAAGTCAGAAGAGGGAAAGGTACAGGATTTCTCAGTGCCATAAATAAAATACAGTGGTTGAAAACCAAAGTGAAGCTGTGTAAGACAGTAGGCTGGAAAATCAACAAGGGCTAGAAATGGAAACTAAGATTAAAGGTAACATTTAGCCACAAGACTATCCTTAGCAGCTTCAGAATAGTATGCAGTTGAATAAACATACACACACACTAGCAAAGATTACTTTGTAAAGTGCCTTGCTCTCACTTTTAACAGCAGATGATTGCTATTTACTGTAGGGTAGTGCACCACAGGAAGCTGGCCTTTTTTAGCCCTCTTGCCCTGGAAAAGAGCTGTCCGCAGGCAACTCAGTATAAACTTCCTTCCTTCCCTTCCCAACCCAGCTCCCCACCCCCCCGCTGCGGCTTTTTTTCCTTGGCTGTCTCTCTGAGCATCTTCAATTCAGACAACTGAGGATCGTTCCCAGCTATGGAGTGTGGTTTTGGTTTTTTTTTGTTGGCCATGCCGAGTCTTTGTGTTTTGTACAAGAGCCAGGGAGAGCAATAATGCAAACCCGCCGGACCTGGGCTGCCCGAAGTACGAGAACTTTGATTTGCAATGAGAACCTCCCTGCCCTCAGCCCCTCGGTAGAAGAAAACAAATGATGAAGCAATTCCCAACCTTAGAAGGTCTGGGATATCATGAATACCTTTAGCCAGTTTCTGACTTAATGTAGTGGCTTAATGAGATGAGTTATGTTATTTCAGCACTGCGGAGCAGGATTACCAATAGGTTTTGACACTTGCCATAACTAAGTTTTATGTAAAAAGAAACATAAATCTTGCATCCGGGCATCCTGTGTGTACGGAAACATGCACAATGAGGTGCCAAGATCAGTAGCACAGGCCAAGACCCCTTTTATCCTGAAGGGATTGGACTTAATTCGAAAGTAAAGGAGGTAAAAGATGTGACTAAAGAAGAGCTTTTTTGCTAGAACAGCCATTGAAATGTCTACTTTATATTTGGCTGGATCGCAGCCTTTATATTCAAGGTGGCTTAGCTATGCTGGTTCACTTTGCTTGTCCTGGTGATCTTTGGCTATGATATTCCGATTTGCAATTGCAGCAGACTAGTGTTATAAGTCAGTAGCGGCAATAAGTTCTTAAATTGTGGTTACTGCTAATAATAATCCTGTGCTCTTTCAGAGGGTTGTAAATCAGCTTAATCTCTTCAGCTAGACTGCTGTTCCATCTCTAGCACTGGAACATTTAACTGGGAGCTAACAAATGAACTGTTATTTCAAGGGAGTCTTTTTAATATTGTTGGAGTGCTGTGTGTTTCCTAGTCTGGTCAAAGCCATTTGTTCCTAAAAATTCTTATTTAAAGATGAAGCTAAAAGATGCTGATCAAAGTTAGATAAAATTTCTTTCACAACCAGTGAACCTGGTGAAGGAGATATTGTTTTGGTCTGTTGAAACTGTCTATAGACTCAAGTTGAATTCAGTTAGTATTTGGAGCCCTAAAATGGAAGATTACTTCAGGGAGTTAGAGCTTTTCATTTTGAAACAAGAAAACTTGCAGTTAAAAAAAAAATAATTAAGAAAACTGGAAGAACAACAAACTCAATGTCCTTCCTAGTGCTGAGTGAGCTGCTTTAGTCAAAATGCTGGTAACCCCGATCTCCTTGGCTTGGTCACAGTTTTTAATTCCAGCCACTGAACTTTAGAAAAACCTATTAGACCGAACTTCTCAGTGGATTTGCATGAATACACACAATCCCCTGGTGAGGTGTGAGAGCAGGCATTTGGAAAGGCAGAGCAGGAAACTCAACAGCAGGTCTGTGGGTATCTCGTCAGGCTGAACATTAACTGATCTGGTCTTTCTCTTGGAGGACCTCATAAGTTTTGCTTTCGTTCTGGTGTCCAAACAGAAAACATCTGAAGCCATTAAAATTTTTCAAGTTGGAAAGACAATCCTCCCAGCCAGCTGTAGTTAAGAGTTGAATTTTGGCAGTGGGACTGGATTTGCTCTCTGTGGGTCACCAGGTGGCATTTTCCTCAGCGTAGACGAGAGCCTGAAATGCCACATTGCATGTCAAGATCTGGAGCACTATTCAGAGTGCCTCTGTGTGCTGGTGAGAGCAGGAGAGCCCTGAGGCAGGTCTGTTCAACTTGCAGAGATCCTCGGGGAGCAGAGACCTGCAGCCCTTCAAAGCGCTGCGCTGCGGAGCTCGGAGTGCCGCGACCCACGCTCAGTGCAGGAGAGGGGCTGTCGCAGCCTGCTGCTATGGCCAGGCTACTCGCGGTACCTGGCACTGCTAAATTAAAGGTAGCTTGATGTCTCTCCATTGATTTCAATCACAGGAGTGATTATTTTTTTTTTCCTATGGATACAGCAACCTGTAGATAGACTAATTGATTACCAATATTCGTGATTCGTATGCATTGCTTCTTGCTTTTTCTTGCTCTTCTTGAAGAAGAATTTAAATATTCAAGGATCCGTAAAATCCTCATATATTTGTAAATTAAATAATAGAATTTCTAAACCTTGTTTTTGGATTTTATATTAGCTAATGTAGAAATCAAGTGGATCTGACCAGTGCTCAGGGTTTGAGCTTCTAAATCTTTCTGGAAGCTTGAGGCTAAGGCTGAGGAACATCTATAGCCTAAAGAGTGCTGATGGATCACATCCTCTATTTGAGTGTCCACAGGATTCAACAATCTCTTTAAGGCTTTCATGTTTAATCACTGGATTTTATGTCATCAGAATCAAGAATTTTTTTCATAAATTAATTCTGAGCAAAGTGGCAGCATCTACCCCACCTCATTCTTTGCAAAAGTGCAGGGAGTGTTACAGCTTCATTCTGTTGCATAATGAGATGGTTTGATGGGAAAACACCAGGTCCAAGTTTAACAGGATTTTATGCAGGTGCATTCCTACAGTTGATTTTATTTTACTAGATCTCATCCTCTGTATCTCTCCTGAGCTTTAGTTGGGCTTTAGCCATTGAATTTTATTAGCTTCAAAATTTCATGGCTGTGCAGCTCACTGGCAAGGAACAGAAGTTATTGCAATGGCTTTAATAAGAGTGTATTTTTTCATCCTTAGTTTTATGTAGCTTCCATTTATAGTTTCTTTTTAAATGCTGTTCTTAAAACATGAACAGTCCTGATTATTCTGCTAAGAACTGTGCACATTGCAGATGCATGTCAATGATTGATATTATATGGCATTTAACAAGCTGAGAAATATTAACAATTTGAGGATTATGAAACCAAAGCTATTGGGAATCCTGTCCAGCAGCATTTTTAGGGAAAAGCTTATCCATAACTAAAAGGGAATTATCTCATTACATTTATCAAAGATCCAAGCAAACAAGGTTTGGGGTTTTTTTAAGGAGAAAAGTGAATGGAGGGAGAGAACAAGTGGCATTTTTTCATCACTAGGATATTCTTTGACTAATAAACACTTTGATGTCAGCAATATGGTCCCCTGAGCGCTCACATGAGCACAGACGGGGAATATCTGAAAGGTCCAGCATGGCAGGTTCTTCAAGGTGCTAGGGAAATCTTGGGAAATAAATGTCTTTAAGTCCTACCTCCAACAGTGAGTTCCTAATACTGAGTGGAGCAGTGCAAACCCAGACCGTTCTCAGCTGCAGAATCTGGCGGTACCACCCAGCTGGACTTTGCCTCCTGTGAGAGGCGACACGGGAGAGAGGACTCTGGTGAGCTGCTGGAACGGGCAGGGGCTGGAGAGCGAGCAGCTGATGCCTGTTTGCGGGAGGGTGCGCGGCATCACCCCGGCCAGTACTGGCAGAGAAGAATAACGTTGTAGTGATGCCTGATTAAACTCTGGCTGGAAGCAGTTTGGTTTTGCCACGGCTGGTGTTATGAAGTCCCAGTGGCCCTCTGCTGACTTCGGCATAGGGCCACAGGGACTCCTGCGTTGCACTTTGCTCCCTCTTTTGTGTGGGGCGTGCTTCTTAGCTCAGGCACAGCATCACGCAGGGCCGATCTGCACCGTGCCTTTGCTCATAAACCCTCCTGAAACCCAGAGCACTGGGGAGCATAGAGAAGGTACTCTTGAATTTTTCAAGGCTTCTTAGCTCTACTGAGTGTACAACAGGAGGGACTTGGGATGGTTCCAGCAAAGCCACTCTCCCCAGTGGTCCCAGTAACAATAAGGTTAATGCTGGGCAGGACCTGTCTGGGTCTTACAAAACCAGATGAGGTTTGACAGGGTTTGCTAGCCCTGTTTCCGTGCTGTGCTCCAGCACTGCCCTGCTTCTCCTGGCCATGGAAGTGCTCATGCTGTGCTGCACCAGAGCTTATAGATTTCAGTGAAGCTAAGCTGCCTCTGCATTTAGCCATAGCATGTGTATCCGCAACTGCATCATGGCTGATTTATAACTTGGATAAAATGGCTTGAAACAGCTGAGAGCAGACTGCTGAGATTCAGATGCGCTTTTCATGCTATTTCACTTCCATGACATAATGTGAGGAATGCAAGGAATGCAGAGAGACGACAGCTTAGAAAAGCTAGTTTGGCTTTTAGGCACGAAGTATGTTGACACCTGTAGTATGAGGGAGTTATGTAGTTTTCAAATAGTAGTCGGACGCTTGGCCTTCTGTGTCATTTAAAAGACTGAGGTTGTGTGTGTTTGACAGACAACAGGGCAGTTCTCTGCTGTTTGCTTTTAGCAGCAGCAGAGCTGGCAAAAGTGAACACCAGCAGTCTTGCTCCTGGGATCCCATTACCTTCTCCGTTAGAGCACAATTTCACAACGTACCGGCACCAGAAGCTGAGCTGCCAAGAATTCCTTACGTCCTACCCTGTGCACTGGTCCCACCCTTGCCCCATGATTCCCTGTCCCCTCAGTTTGCTGAGGTTGGCTGTCTGTGAGGACGAGCAATAAGCAATATCTATCAAGTGGCTTTAAAACAATCCTCTTAATAAATAAATAAATAATCCTCTCTTGGGGGTGGAAAAAGTGCAAATACCTCTTATGTCTGTGTTACTGCTTAAGAAAATACACGTGGAACCTCATCCTTAATTAAATAAATGCTATGGTTAAAGCAAATGCTGAGGCAGGCAAACAGACAGTTCCTAAGTTTTTGAACATATTGAAAAAAAAGGTAATTTCTTTTTCCAGCATTGCTCGAGAAACCCATCAGCAAAAGACGAGACAGTGAAGCTGTACAGAAGGCCAAGATCCTTTACGCATCCTGCATGAACGAGAGTAAGTGGCCTGATCTGAGATGGACACATACGTGCTACCTCTTTGCTGAGCTCTGGGAAGCCCTGTGCAGATGCACAGGTTTTGCTGATTTGGATTCAACTGAATGCAGAGTGTCTTCTGCTGGTTTCTGAAGTTGGCTTGGTGAGGTACACCAAGGCACAAGTCAGTTTTACAGAGACCCCTGCTTGTCGGGGAACTCTGAAGGGATATTTATCTGTGCAAAAGGATGCCAAAACTCTGCCCCAGGGATGCAGAGGTAGTGCCTGGTAAATCAGAGGAGCCCTCTGATGAAATTTTCCTACTGATACTTTCAAGAGCCTGTTGCTCAGCACCTTCTACCTTTCTCTACATACATTTAATCAAAACACTTCCACAGGGCTGGGTATAGACAGCCATGGAGTCTTTAGCTTCAAGTTACCTGGACGTCAAACAAGTTTGGATGGGGAGCCCTATAGCCACGTTTGTGGAATGCTTTTCCTCAGCTTGTAAATGTTGCTGTGAGGTGATGTACACTAGGTTGGGACACATCACTACCTTTATGTAGCTGCATGGGTGAAAGATGAGTTGGGAGGCAGTGGACCTTGTCCTTCAAAGTGCTCTTTGTCCTTCTGACTCTTTCAGATTTCATTTCCTGAGTGGATTTCTTCCAGCATGGCCTGAGACTCTCAGCAATTGAAACAGCCTGCCCCCCCCAGTCTCGGTGCCGGGATGCTGCGCCCTGTAGCTTTAATAATGTACAATAACCCCCTCTGAACCGGTGAAGTTTCTATGCTAGTTCCTGAGCAAGGAATGTTTTTTTTTAATTGACTTAATTCCAGCTCTTTGCCTTTTTTGAAAGGAACTTATTTGGCTCTCTTATTCTTGATTCAGATAAACTGGGTTGGACTCCCGCACTTCTGTGCTCAGAGGCAGAGCAGAGGTTTTGGGTTTCAGCTATTGTGTTTTGTCTTGCCTAGAAATCAATCAACGCCGATAAATCTTTTTGTCTCGTGTGGCTGCTGCTGGATTTGAATTGTCTGGAATGTAATTGTTGTCACACTTTGACATTTCAGATAAAATTGAAAAAGCTGACGTGAAACCCCTGTTAAGTATACTGAGGCATTCACCTTTCCGCTGGCCTGTGCTGGAATCCAACATTGGACCTGAAGGACTGTGGTCAGAAAGGAGGTTTAGCTTAGTCCAAGCCTTGGCAACTCTTCGTGGTCAATACAGTAACTCTGTCTTCATCCGTTTATATGTGGCTGCTGATGACAAAATCTCCAATCGGTATATCCTGAAGGTAAAATATAGCATATCTAATAGGTCACTTTGCATGGTATTTTGTGGTCTCATTTTTTTAAAAAACATGTTTACGTGCCAAATGTTTTCACCTGATTATTGTTGCTATTATCTACTGACTTACAGATGTAGATAGGTGCCAACTTAGGGGAGTGTAGAAGCCACTAGGAACCACATGCTATTGAAAAATATTTCTGTACAGGATATTTTCTCCTTTCAAGTGGCAAAAAAAGGTAAAATATGTTCTCAGTGGACCAATGTCCAAGGTCTATGTGCGTAAAAATGAGAGAGGCAGATAGCCAGTCCTGGGGGTGTCCTGGGTGCTGCTTATGACTCATCAGTAGCATGAAGAATGGTTTTTGTTGTGAAGATGAAGAATGGTGCATCAGTAGCACATATTTTGAACTTGAGCTATTTTTCTTGAGATGGAAACACATTATCTTGTGCTTATACAGCACCTTACAACACAGATGTATCCCAAACCTGAAATACAGAATTTACTTTTTTACTGAAAAGCTATTGCTTTTGGACCAAGGCATTACCAATTTGTTAACAGTGCACGGCATTTGTCGTGGTTTAGGCCCAGCCGGTAGCTGGGTGCCACGCGGCAGCTCACTCACCCCTCCCCCAGCGGGACGGGAAGGAGAAGTCTAACAAAAGGCTTGGGTCGAGGTAAGGACAGGGAGAGATCACTCACTAATTGCTGTCACGAGCAAAACAGACTGAATGCAGAGAGGAGATTCATCTAAGTTATTACTAGGCAAAACAGAGTAGAGCAATGAGAAAATACAATCAAGTCTTAAAACACCTCCCCCACCCCTCCCATCTTCTCGGGCTCAACTTCACTCCCGGCTTCAACCTCCTCCCCCCTCAGCGGCACAAGGGGGCAGGGAATGGGGGTTGCCGTCAGTTCAGCACACATTGTCTCTGCCGCTTCTTTGTCCTCAGGGGGAGGACTCCTCTCAACATTCCCCTGCTCCAACATGGAGTCTCTCCCACGGGCTACAGTCCTTCACGAACTGCTCCAGCGTAGTCTCTCCCACAGGGTGCAGACCTTCAGGAGCAGACTGCTCCAGCGTGGGGTCCCCCACGAGGTCACAAGTCCTGCCAGCAAACCTGCCCTGGCGTGGGCTCCCCTCTTCACGGGTCCACCGGTCCGGCCCAGACTTGCTCCGGCGTGGGCTTCCCACAGGCCACAGCCTCCTTCAGGTGCCTCCACCTGCTCCAGCGTGGGGTCCTCCACGGGCTGCAGGTGGAATCTCTACACCCCCTCATCCTTCCTCCATGGGCTGCAGGGGGACAGCCTGCTTCACCGTGGCCTTCACCACGGGCTGCAGGGGGATCTCTGCTCCGGCGCCTGGAGCACCTCCTGCCCCTCCATCTGCACTGACCTGGATGTCTGCAGAGTTTCTTACATCTTCTCACTCCTCTCTCCAGCTGCAAAAGCTCTCTCTAACTGGTTTTTTTTTTCCCTTCTTAGATATGTTATCACAGAGGCGCTGATGGGCTTGGCCTTGGCCAGCGGCGGGCCCGTCTTAGAGCCAGCTGGCATTGGCTCTATCAGACACAGGGGGAGCTTCTAGCAGCTTCTCACAGAAGCCACCCCTGTAGCCCCTCCCGCTACCAAAACCTTGCCACACAAAACCCAACACAGCATTGCACAACAGTTTAGATTAGTGAGAAAAAGACCCAAGCAACGTTGCCTCACTGCAGTCTGACAAAACTCTGGAGAAAATTGTAACTGTTACATGTCACCATGGCAAGACTGAGTGCTTGGGTCAAATGCACTGTTGTTGTTTAAGAAGTAGAGATGAGTACCTAGAATAGACCAGCCCTCCACTGCTACAAGAAAAGAGTTTATGAAGGCAAGAGAGAAGGGGCAAAGAAGAAAGATATGATGACACTCATCACAGCAGAATAGGATCTAAGATCCTTACGTTGCTAGCATCTTGACTAGCTGTAGGAATCTGGCCAATAATACATTGTATTTGGGGTTCAAACAACAGCTAACTGTGGTGGTACTGGAGGGGATGTCAATTCTGAGTCAGTTCTTTAAAATGTCTTTTGATGGAGGCATTTAACTGGTATGAAAGTGAAGGGTAACTTTTCTCCGTCTCTAGGACATTTTCCTGAACAGTCAAGTCAACAGCAGATCAAGAGTTTGCTGCATTAAAGATGTCATTCTGCTAAGATGCTGCTCACATCCTGTCAGGATTGCTTCAGTTGGAGATTTGTTTAAAAGAACTGAAACAGTAGAATCAGGAGAGCTATTTAGGTATCCCCTGCCATAATATTTCAGTCTGAGTCACCTGTCAGCAAAGGGCCGGGCAGTTATGTCTTTATTGCTGGTCTTTTGGAATGAATTGTACCCGGCAGCATCTTCACTCAGTCTGCTTATTGGCACCTAAGAATTGGGTATCTAAATAACTGAAGCGTTACTTGCTATGGATAACATATTATTCCTTAGGGTATTCTGTTGCGGTTAATTTGATTAAGAACTTGATCTGCAGAGTGCATCAGCCAGTATTCTATTTTGTCCATTTTTTAACGAATTCCCAGGGGTGCAGATGTACGACAGAGTATTTCAATCTGCTTGTGAAAATGGCTCTATTGCAAAATTCTTTTTTGTTCAGCATTGCAAAATCATGAATGGATCAGAAAAAAGTAGAAACTCCAAATAAACATTTGTTTAGCATTCAACATGATCTTTTTTCTGGAGGGCTGAAGAAGTTGGTTAACTTTTTTGTTTATTCCTCATATTTGTGCTTTCTTGGTTTCAATGGGTTGTCAAATCTAACTCTTAAGCCAGAAAAATTTGGATGAGCATTTCACGCAACAGTCACATAATTGAAATAGACCAAATCATCTGAAGTTAACTATTACCAGGACACACATATGCAAAGCATAAGAGTATATTCTTTCTTCTTCAATATGCTGAAAAAAGAAGGTGATACTGTTTTTCAAAGAATGAGAGTTGCACTGAGCATCATGGCTACTCTCCTTTTAGTGGATGATTTGTTTTATTTTGTTTATGGTTTATTTCAAAGGCTGAGAACATCAGTCAACAGAGGAAAAGATTACATTTATTCATTCTTTTGAGATTCTAGTTGTATTTATTTGTCATTTTTATAAATGTAGAAAATGTGAAATATAAATGGTGTAGGATTTAGATTAAAAAAGACTTATGTGAAATTGCATGAATAAATAAAATCTCACTACAAATACAGCATAAAAATATTAATTTTAGAACATCAAAACTGTTGTTTCTGTTTCCATCCGTGTCGTATTCAGAGTTTGGAAGCTGGTTGAACTATGTTTTCAGCTTCAACTTCCATACCCTAACTTAACCTGATCGCCTTGAAGTGGTTTGGGAAAACTTATTTTCCAGTAGTAATTCTAAGATATCTGGTGCACAGTGATTTTTGCCTGGTTAGGAACTGGAAACAGTACATGAATTCTCCCCTGTAGTCATTTCACTCAAAAGACTAAGTGCAGATCTCGGTGAATTTTCAGGACTGGTTTAGAAATTACCTTGGGGACCTTATTCCAATATTAGTGTGACCATAGACCAACAAATTTGGTCCATGATTAGATCAAACACATAAGTGAAAGTCAAAGATCCGCCTGGATCTACCAGATGTATTTATTTTTGTTCTGGAGGCATAACAATTTCTCGTGCATGCATGCAATCATTTCTGTGGCTGGTATCCAGCTGTTTCAGTACATCTGTTCAAAAAGCCAAATGCAGCACTTGATGCTGATCTAGGGTGAAGCTCAAGAGTGTAACCTCAGTTTCAAAGAAAGCTGACGATACTTTCCAGGCATACAGCAGCTAACATGCTCCAGCACCTAATGGGCGTTTGGTCCATACATTAGACTGGTGTTTGTCTCAAGCTGACTTTTTCATCCCTGAAATATCTATAGCATGAACAGTCATCAGCACAAAATGTTTGATCCCATAGACGCGGTCCTATTGCATTACCTACTCACTAATGGAGCCATAAACACATAAATCACATGGGTGATTCTTTGCTGTAGTAGGTGGCTCAGATATTGCAGGGGGTGCCTGAGGCTCCCCAGATCACAGTAATGTGATTTAGGTAATGTCTGTTGGTGTTGGCATTTTTCTGTTGTTTTGAAATCCTCTGGAACTCAGGCTGGCGCAATGTATTGTGTATTAGATATTTACACACATCTGCCATAATTGCCAGAAAAACATGATCTCTTCCAAGGTTGCTTATAGGGCTACCTTTGCATTTTGATGAATTTACCTATTTAATGCTTTTTCTTGTTATTTTTAACAGCTCGATCAAGCAAGCCTCTCTCTTGCGTCTCGAGAGGATTACCTAGAAAACACCACAGAAGCTAAATCTGTAAGTATGACTAACTGGAACTCAGAGTGACCATTTTTCTCCTCAGTTTGTTTTTTTTTTTGTTGGTTTTTTTTCCATTGTTGCTTTTGTCTTGTTGAGCTCCAAGTTGAGAAAGCATTGTGGCTTGTTTGGATTTAGATTTTTCAGAATATCTTCTACCACCACCACCAGCACCACTACCACAAACATTCTTGTAAAATTTCTCAAATGAAGATTTTTCATAAGATTTGGGACCCCTTCTGCTTTTCTTCCCCCTTGGAAGGAGTCTCTAGAGTTCATCTAGTCCAATCCTTCTGCTCAAGCAGGGTCAGCTACAGCAGGTTTCTCAGAACAGTGTCCAGTCAGGTTTTGAATATCTCCATAGACGAAGACTCTACAACCTCTCTGGGCGCCCTGTGGCACCCCTCACCCCCCAGTGAAAAAGTTTTTTCTTGTGTTCGGATGAAATTTCATGTTTCAGTTTGTGCCATTACTTCTTGTCCTGTCACTGGGCAACACTGAAAACACTCTGGATCTCTGGCTGCTTTATTCTCCCCCCAGGTATTCATACATGGGGATGAGATTCCTTTGAGCCTTCTCTTCTCTAGGCTGGGTAGTCTTAGCATTCTCAGCTTCTCAGTGCATGAAAGATGTTCTGGTCACTTTATCAGCTTTGTTGCCCTGTGCTGGACCCGCTTCAGAACAGCCACGTCTCTCTTGTACTGGAGAACCATGAACTGGACCCAGAACTCAATTGTGGCCACAATCAAGAACAGCAACACCTGGGCCCCATGCCCTTGAGCTCTGTCCCCATAGTCCTGTAGTCATGCTTGATACTCTTCATGTCACCCCTGGTAATAGTATTGGTGCCTATCAGGAAGAGCAGCAGGGAATAGTAGGATGGGTGGTCACTGGAACAGGCTCCCCAGGGCAGTCGTCATGGCACCAAGCCTGTTGGAGTTCAAGGAGTATCTGGGTGACACTCTTAATCATGTGGTTTGGTTTTAGGTAGTCCTGCAAGGAGCAGGGAGTTGGACCCCATGATCCTTATGAGATATATTCTCTGATTCTGTAATCAGGAGTCAGCGGGAAGAGAGGCTGTGGGCACCATTTGATCAAGCACAGTTGTCAGTTTGTTAGCAGCTGCTGGAGCTACCTGCACCTTAGCCTTTGCCTGACCTGAAGGCAGTTCTCATATCCCTCGGGGAGGTCCCAGTTGTTCCCAGATCCTGGACAAAATGCACAGATGCTCAAGAACATCTCAACAAAGGGGAGCCCAGAAGCTGCTGTGCCTGTGGGCTGCCTTGATGAGCTGCCCTCCAGGCCTGCCTCTTGGGCTGAATTAGGCTGGAAGGCTGAGGACATTTCAAGCGCCCCCACTGTAGGTTATTATCATCAAGTTAACCTGAATTTGTTTAGTGAAGGGAACAAGAGTTCCTCAACAGATTTTGAGTATTCATTTCCTCTTTCTCCCTCCTGTCTTTATGATTTCTCTGCTACAGCTTAGTTTCGTGCTGCTTTTCTATGAACAGCAGTCATGAACCAATGATGTTTATCAAAGGCTTTAATGTATCAATATTTGACAATGGCAATACCTTTTTCTCCCTCACTTGATGAAGTTCTGTGGGCAGTATCTAGCACACACAGCCCAAAGCTCAAAGAAAATAACCCCCTTGAGTTGTCAGGGGGGACAAGTCATTGCTACTGATCAAGTTTTTACAGTTTTCATAGAATCGTTTAGGTTGGAAAAAACGCTTAAGACCCTCAAGTCCAACTGTTAACCTAGCACTGCCAAGTCAACCACTAAACCATGTCCCTAAGCACCATGTCTACACATCTATTAAATACCTCCAGGGATGGTGACTCAACCACTTCCCTGGGCAGCCTGTTCCAGTGCTTGACAATCCTTTTGGTGAAGAAATTTTTCCTAATAGCCAATCTAAACCTCCCCTGGCACAACTTGAGGCCACTTCCTCTCATCCCATCACTTGTTACTTGGGAGAAGAGACCAATACCCCCCCCAGCTACAACCTCCTTTGAGGTAGTTGTAGAGAGTGATAAGGTCTCCCCTCAGCCTCCTGTTCTCCAGACTGAACTACCCCAGTTCCCTCAGCCGTTCCTCATAAGACTTCTGCTCTGGACCCTTCGCCAGCTTTGTTGCCCTTCTCTGGACATGCTCCAGCACCTCAATGTCCTTCTTGTAGTGAGGGGCCCAAAACTGAACACAGCACTCGAGGTGAGGCCTCACCAGTGCCGAGTACAGGGGGACGATCACTTCCCTAGTCCTGCTGGCCACACTATTTCTGATACAAGCGAGGATGCTGTTGGCACCTGGGCACACTGCTGGCTCATATTCAGCCGGCTGTCAACCAATACCCCCAGGCCCTTTTGCACTGCACAGTTTTCCAGCCACTCTTCCCCCAGCCTGTAGTGCGGCATGGGGTCATTGTGACCCAAGTGCAGGACCCGGCAACTTGACCTTGTTGAGCCTCATACAGCTGGCCTCGGCCCATTGATCCAGCCTGTCCAGACCCCTCTGTAGAGCCTTCCTGCCCTCAAGCAGACCAACACTTCTGCCCAGTTTGGTGTCAGCTGCAGACTTGAGGGTGCGCTTGATCCCCTTGTCCAGATCATTGATAAAGATATTAAAGAGAACTGGCCCCAGTACTGAGCCTTGGGGAACACCACTTGTGACCAGCCACCACCTGGATTTAACTCCACTCACCATAACTCTCTGGGCCTGGCCATCCAGCCAGCTTTTTACCCATTGATGTTTTTTGCTTCCTTTTTAACTCCCCTGAGAGGTTAGTATGTTTTTTTAGCTACATCTATCAGACCAGATGATGCCAGGATACGAAGAATTGTATCTACTAAAAGATTAAAGGTGGAAATGCGTTGGGATATATTTTTGCTTTTGTCGGACTGTGGGCTAGTAGGAGTTGATGAGGAGCAATCTGATACCTTCAAAATGTATGAAAGATTATGCTGAGGGAGAGGTAGCATAGAAATCACTACTGTATCATTACATACAGTGTATTTTGCTAACATTTCATAGAATCACAGAATGGTTTGGGTTGGAAGCGAACCTAAGATTATCTAGTTCCAAGCTCCCTGCCATGCACAGGGACACCCTCCACTAGACCACGTTGCCCAAAGCCCCATCCAGCCTGGCCTTGAACACTGCCAGGGATGGGGCATCCACAACTTCTCTGGGCAACCTGTTCCGGTGCCTCACCACCCTCACAGCAAACAATTTCTTCCTTATATCTAATCTAAATCTACCGTCCTTCAACTTAAAGCCATTACCCCTTGTTCTGCCACTCCATGCCCTTGTAAACAGTCCCTCCCCAGCTTTCCTGTAGGCCCCCTTCAGGTACTGGAAAGCTGTGTATACACGCTGAGACTAAAATGTGCTTTACTACAATAGCCTAGGGAAAGCAGAGCAGAGCACTGTAGCAGGTATGTGTGTTGCAGTGCTGTGGCAAGAATAGAGGAGAGAGCTCAGTGGAGCGTCCCTTCAGCTCCCTATCTTTTTAGCCACTAAGCTTGTACTGGTATGTAAGTACTTCTTCAGTCCTGCGCTTTTCCTGTATGAGTTTGTGTAAAATATTGGTGTATACTCATACACGTTGTTTAATCCCGCTGTAAGAGCTGTAAGTGTTGTCATTCTAATCCCGAAGCGACATCTGCATTTCCTGAGGTTTATGCTCTGTGAACCACTGCAGATATCTCTGTCTGTTGTGCACAATATGTTTACAGTGTTATTTCTCCTTTTCTCCTTGATGGCAGCAGGCATTCAAGGTAAGGAAAGTACAACTTGCGTTGCTAGGGCATAAAAGTACAAGGTATTGTACTGCTTGCTATAGCTGGGCATTTTTGGCCTACTACTACAGCTGTGCTCATGTACAAATCCACTGGTCATTTCACTCTTTTTTCTGTTCTTTACAGTACAGAGATGCCTTTTTGCAGTTCATGATTGATACAGCAGTGCTTCTGGGCGCAAATGCTTCACGAGCTGAATCTGATATGAAGTCAGTTCTAAGACTGGAAGTTAAAATAGCTGAGGTTGGTAACTTAATGTGGGATTGAAGTTAGCTTTAAAAAAAAAAAGAAAAAAAAAGAAAAATAAGTGCAATCCTCTTTCAAAATGTAAAGCCATTACATCAACAGTCTTAGCAATAGTGGTTTTTGGAAGTAGAAGGGAAGAAGCAGAACCTGATGAAGAAAGGATGAACGATCTTCCTCCCCTTAGTTGTTAAACTGATTTTTTTTTTTTTATTCTTGGGGGAAAAAACCTTAGCCAAATACCCTCAGTTCTTTAAATTGTTAATATTTCTTAATTTTGAGCTTGGGCAGAATTTGAGTCCCAGGTGTGCAGCTATGTTGTGAATGCATTACTCTCTATTCAAGAAGCAGACCGGGCTGATTCTTTGAGGAACAGTCTCAAAGCAGGGCAGCACTGAGGTGGGATATTGATGCTTGGTAGTGAGAGGGCAGTGGTTACAGCAGCACCGCAGTTAGTTCCTGAGCTGCTTTCACCACCTACCCTGGGAGAGGGGACAAGAAACTCCATGAGTGTTCATTTAGGGGACCAACTGAACTTAGTAGAGTTAAGCAGATCTAAATCTGACACTTGCTTCTGACTGATTTACTTGGTGACATTTTTGCACCCTGGAGGACTTTAATTTACTTATTAGGACTTGTGCAGGCTGAAAGAGCATTTCTCCTTTCCCATATCCCTGTTTCAGTATGGATACTGGAGGAATCCAGCTCCTGGGAACTCTAAGTCCACTATTGTTTCCGCTTCTTCCAAAGTGGGAGGGAAGATTTAGCCTCAACACTGGGAATCCAGCAAAAGTTAGGGCTACAAATTTGATGCTGATTTGCAGAACTGCCAGCTGAGCTGAGGATTTCTTCATATTGCCAGGGAAAGAAGCTATCTTTCCCACTGTCCCTTGTGAAGTGATGGGTGTCCTGTTAACGGAGAAGCCTGTTGTGCAGGACAGGTGATGCAGCAGAAAATGACTTTTCCCTGGCTGTTGCCATCTACAGGAGGAAAGGCAGTGATGCTTCTTAATGGCGCTTGTGTGCAGAATTGAGGGCCATCCACAACAGTAGTAAATCAGTGTTTCCATCTCTTTGCTGAAAGAGGAAACGACCTTTTGTCAACCCTCTAAATAAAGCCCAATATTTAGTTTCAATTACCTAGCCTAGATGGACTAATGAGCAGATACTTTGTTTTGACCCAGTAGACTCGAAAAACAGGAAATGTTTCTTCTGTTTATTGGTGATGTGATAAGAAGATGCATTTCTACCTCTGGTAGCTTTAATGTTTTACTTAATGAGTATTTTACAGAGCTTTAATCCACAAAGTATATAGGTGAAATTGTCATATAAGATGACTTGGATCACGTGCAGCCATCAGGATCAGAAATGCACAGCATTATGCAACAAACTGTACTTGCTCACAGTTACCTAATTTCCATTTACTATGAATAATCCTCCTAAAATATAGCCAGATGTTAGGCATGAGTTGAGGGGCGTGGGTTGTTGCATGATGCCTAATGAGCACAATGAATTATATAAACATCTTACCCTGATTTCAAAGGAGATGATAGTCTTGTTTGTTACTTGGGCTTTTACTGTATCCTGTGTTCCTCTGTATTCGATTTAAGTGAACATACATAATGGAGAACTTGTGTGCTCAGGAAAAGAGACAGCAAGAATAAAGGGTAGATGCTTTGGATATAGGAAGGAGTGGCATGCATCAAGAGATCTTGAGGTTTGAATGACTAGAGGAAGAGGGAAAGTTTTGAGAGGAAGGGAGCAAATGGGTTCAAGAAGAGTTTAAAGTTTTGTCAGATAAATGAAATTTGCAGAAGGAGAGAAGAAAGTCTTTTTTTTTTTCTTTTTTTTTCTTTTTTCCCCTGTGTGGCTTGAGCAATAGTAAAACCGCAGACACTTACTGGAGAATTTTGGTTGGAGAACTGCCAGCTGTCTGGTTAGTCTGGCTTCAATCTCTGTCCTCTTTAAACTGCACAGCGTACAGCCTGTTGTATAGGATTTAGCTTAGAGCGGGGCTGGAGTTGCCATTGGGAATTCTCGTTTCTCTTGAACGCTGAGAAAAATGTTGAGCTATATCTTGCACTTGGTTTGTTTTTCTATTACGAACCATTCTTACATCTTCGAATCTGAATGTCCCTTGTCAGTTGTGAAAGGACTTGCTTTTTATTTAGGGTTTTTTTGGCTATGTCCTTAGACTTTGACACTACAGAGGGTCTTGAGGTCTGGCTCCTCTGGTCACCCAGATGAGAGGCCTTGTTGGAGAATGCTTTAATTCATGTCTGGCCCATATACCCAGGTTTCCTGCTGTGAAAATCAGGATGCTGGGGTAAAATGAGGAGAAACTTGTGTGTATCTGGCTCTTCCCTCAAATGGAGTCCGGTCATAGCAAGAACGTGTTCAAATCCAAGAGATGAGATGCGCTTCCAACGTACCTATTCAGATTTGACCTTTTAAACTATATAGTTTGGAGCTGGCTGACACGTCAGGATGAATAAGTATTAATGGTCGAGGTGTGTTTTTATCTCTTCTGAATCAACATGCATTTTCTTAGTATAATCAGAGCTAAAATTGTTCTAATATGTTCAAAGACGACATGCAGTTCATTAAATTCCCCAGTAATGAGTTAAACTGACAATGAACTGGGCTCCATTTCTCCTAGTTAAATGCCATCCTCAGAAACTGCAGTTAATGCCATGAATGCTTGAAAAACCGATGGTGACATATTTCTGCACTGGGATTAGGATGAACAGTAATGATGTAAGAGCAGGTCACTGCAAGATAATCCTTGTTTTGATGTTTTTTTTTTCTTGTTTCCCCCCCACCAGATCATGATTCCGTATGAAAATCGAACAAGTGAGGTGATGTACAATAAAATGAACATATCGGAGCTTAGTACCATGATACCACAGGTTTGTTGGGGATAATTACAAAATTATTTTTTTAACATCTGACCTATATAATTAAAATTGCCTTTAGTGCACAGAGCAGCTTGTTAAAGGGTTATCATTGTGAATGTGTGCACTCAATTACAACATATGTTCTTTTAAGTAGTTATGACTTTACTGAGGTTTGAAACATGTAATGACAAAGTGCAATAGTTTCTGAAGTTTTAATAAGTAATAAGTAGTCTCAAAGATGCAACATCGTTAATAAATAATCTCTCCTCATAATCTGCTTTAACCAGCCTTTTCTTTGTCATTGCAGTTTGACTGGCTGGGATACATCAAGAAGGTGATTGACACCAGACTCTATCCTGAGCTCAAAGATATAGGTCCTTCAGAAAATGTGATTGTCCGTGTTCCCCAGTACTTCAAAGATTTATTCAGGATACTAGAAAATGAAAGGAAAAAGTAAGGCTCCTATGATGGTTTCACCCACACTTATGAGGAGACATCAAATGCTGGGCTTTTCCTGGGTTTTTCAGGTGCTTCAGATATTCTTGGAATCAAGTCTCTAGGCAAAAGTCTGCTTGTTTTTGTCTGAGTGATATAGATATTAACTTGTGTGTAGCAGGAGAATTTGCAGTTTCAATATCTTTCTTTTTTTACCGAAAACATAGATTGCAGTAAAGCTGTTTTTTGCAGATGCATTCAGCATCTCTTACTTGCACAGGGTCTTGTATCTTGTGAAATCATTTGCACCTGTAGAACATAGTGGTAAAATGCAGGTAGTTCAGATTAAACGTAGTAGATGTGCTTTGCACAGGGAAGCAAGTACCTTTGGGCAGTGTGATGAAAGAAATGTATGTGAAGATGACATCCGCTTTTGAAACATCATTATCGATGACATCTAAGTGATTTCTGTGATAATTTGCTCTCTGCTGAGGCGTGTTGCTGAAATTTTAAAAAAATATTGTTAGGCTGTTGTGTCCAAAAATCATTCTTTGCTGATTGTTCAGTATGGCCTCAACTAAATTTACATTTCAGAAAAAAAGACTAATTCAGAAGCATTATTCTTATACTGTTGCTCTGTCTCCAGTGACAGAATGCTTGCATTAATTCATAGTACCTGTAAAAATAACATGTAGATCAAACAATAATAAAACTAAAAATGATTGATCTGCCTACAGATTATCAGGCATCCTTACTTCATAAAATTCAGACAAATATTGTTAGTGTGTCACCAGTTTTAATCTGCTCAAGAAAGCCATCTAAATGGCTTGGGCTGTCCGTGCTTTCTGTGTCAAAGTCAGTGGAGATAAAGCAGTGATTTAGAGGATGCACACGTAGCCAGACAACAGAGAATTAGTTATTCCCTGTATACAAATACACTTACATGCAAATATATCCTGTAACTACAGACTAAATACCTGGAGGCTCTTTCCATTAGGGTCTTATTCAGGGAAAATCTGTCTCTGAGTGTTCAAGAGAAGTTAAGCCAGCCTGTGTGCCATGGCAGAGGGAGGCTGGAGCAATAATCAGAAGGAATGGCAATGCCTGCCATCAGCAAAGCTGGAAACCAACCTCCTAATCCCCACGGGTCATGGGGGTGAGCAAAAGCAGTGTCTGATTTCCACTGTATTCAGGCTGCATGTCTTACGCATATCTGATGATGGTTTAGGCATTTTCTGCCCAGTCTTACCCTAAAAAATTTGCATCATAAAATGTTAGAAATGGCAAATAGAGTGCTAAACTCAGCCCAAGCAGACTGCAAGTTCTTGTACGTAAAATCCATCCAAACAGTCAGTGCATGATAACAAAGATCATGTTTACCTGTTAGATGATAATGTTCATTACTTAAAATGTCATAGTTTGCTCCAGAAATAACCTTGTTATCTGGCCTGAGAAAATTAGGAAATACTCTTAATGTGAACTCCTAACAATGAGGTCTTAACATTTCCCTGTAGGGTGAACTCTAAAAGCTTAACAAGGATATTTTCTTTTAGGTAATCTCATTTCTCATTCTCCATATGATATTTTAAAGGTTAAATTAATGCAAACAACGTGAATTTGGTTTGTTACAGTAAATATCTAGATCAATCAAATTCCCAGTAAAGCATTCCAAAATTTTAGACTTGCTTCAGTGATTAGAACATGAATTAACTTCTTATAATTTCAGGAGAGGCAGCATCATTAGAAGAAGCAGGTATTTTCACCGAGTTCATATTCAGTTACAAACCTTCTATCTGTAAATTATACTTTTATTCCAATGCCTTCTGTGTCCCCTTCCCAGATGAGCACCCTGCTGGCATGGGTACTATTCAAAATGGCACAAAAAGATGGTTCATACCCCAGTGATCTGCAAAGTACTCTGTGAAGTTTGTGTTTCAGGTGGAGGGAAGAATGGAGTGAAAATTAAGTCTGGCTACAGGAGCAGTTCTCCGTGATGGAGGTGACAAATCATATGGACTCACAATCATCATATTAAAAACTGCTCCCTCAGAGAACCTGCTGAACAATCTTGAATTGTGAAATCGTTCGCATGGCAGTGTTACTAGAAAATAGCACACTGGCAGGGTGTAGAGTGAATTTAGTAGAATAAGGCTGTTATTTACTTGACAACCCTGCTGCATATAATCAAGTTACTGTGTGGAGCTTGAAATATGTGCAGCGGTGTGGTTCAGAGGTCTGTCTGAAATTCCCAAGCCAGGGCACCGCTGTGAATCCAGCCCAGGAGCGTGGCTCTCTGTAGCAAGCAGCCCAAGAGGCTGAACAACTAGCCTGCAGGAGCTTCCGCCAGCCCTGGGCTAGCTAGTGTAGGTCACGTCAGGTGTCCAGTGCCAAAGTCACACCTTCTTCCTAAGAAGTCTTCAGGGATTCCTTCAGTTTTTTAGCGTACCAACTGATTTTTAATGGAGTTTATATCTATTACAGGAAGAAGAGGTGTGTGTTGAAAACACAGATGTAGCTGTGGTGTAAATGAGATAATGGCAGAGCTCCAGTACAGCTCTGCCTTGCGAGGGGGGAGATGGCACTGTGCTGGCAGCAGTTAGGAGCCCCTTATATCCCTTCCCTGTTACCTGCGTGTTGGTATTTTGTGCGTGAGCCTGAAACAGCATACAGTAAATTGCGTCCTCGTTGGAGACGTCTGCAGCCATTGAAGGAAACAGCTTTGTCATTCTCATGGATGTCAGAATGAATAATTGGTTTCCTTTGCCTTACCCTACCCCGTCTTTGCAGTGTGGGACAATTAATAGAGACATGCTCTGTAATTCCTGCAGCATAAGAGGAATTTTCTTTAGAGAGGGATGGGGGCACTAGATCTCCTTTCTGGTCTTAGCCTGCCTCTGAAAAATTAGAGAGGGAAGTTCCAGTAATTTAACTTGAACTTCTGCCTCTAGCAATGGAGACAGAAGTTTTCCAGTACTTATAATTTGATTCATGACTCAATTATGAATACAATTTTCAAATAGATCTCAAAATTTGTGAAAGGGATCTTTTTCCTAAAATGTCAATTAATTTGTCCATCTATCTCATATTAAATCTATCCTCTTTAATTGCCACTGTGTCCATTGATTAAAATATTACAAACTCACAGAATTTTACATGAACAACCTACTTTATTCCCAGACAGGGTAGAGCATTCCTTAGTAGATATTCATAAGCACTGGTATAATTTTAACTGTCCCAGCAAACAAGCTCTCTACCACTTCCTTTGGAAGTGTGTATTGCAATAATGGTCATATTGGTTTAGAAAGAGCCTACACTTCTTTCTGAAACAGTCATTTTGAAGTTAAAATAGGGGACTATGTACTGTACTCTTCCAAAAGGTTACAACAATAAATGCTCTGGTCTCATTGAAAGAGCAGAAAGGACCTGTATGTTTTATTTTTGTGTTGGATTTTACTCCATGTGAAGAGGTTAACTTCTCTGAGCTTATTTGTGAAAGCGGTATGAAAATCACTGCAAGATATGCACTGGAGGCATTTCATAATCAAAAAGTGTCAGTTTTTAAACCAAACAAAGATGACCAATTGATTTTACGTTTGTTTAGTTAGCCCCAAAGGTAAAATTATCATCCCCCAAATAGGTAAACAAATTCAGATAAAATATGATTTTGTTTTGTTTTGAAAAACAAAGAACACTGCCCCTCAAACAACCAACAACAATACCCCTCAACCTTTCCCTCTCTTCGCCATCCCCCAGCAAATAAACATACCTCTGGGCTTTGAAGTGAAACCTTCCTGGTTTATGCATCTTATGCATCAGTGGATTCGAGTGCGATTACAATCAGGAATTATTACAATCTCATCAGACAGCTTGGTTTTAGCATGCGTCAGCCTTCTTTTCCTTCCCAGATTAAAACAAACCTCAATTAACTGTGGAATATTCCCCAAAACTGACAGCTGCCTTCATTACTTATGCCTGATACAAAAGTTTTTGAATTCCCATTGATACTAGTGTCTTTGAACAAGTCACCTTTTTGAGACTCATCCCTTACAAATTTCAGTCTTTCATTCACTACCAGTTTGACCGAGGCTTCCCGATTCAAAGGTAAGGACAAACACTGCCGGAAGAAAACAAGCAGCACGCAGAAGGGAGAATTGATTTTTTGGTAGCAATTACGTACTGAATTGTAACAAATAATTGGTTTATGATGGCGGTCTATTTAGCTGAGGTTTTTTACCTAAGACACTTGATCGAAATTAAATCTTTAAACCTTTTAATCTGTAGGACTTGCATAAATACTGTATTTGAACCACAGAGTAGTTACCGCAGAAGCATGGATGCTCCTCAGCTGTGCTGAAATACCTGAGGCAGAGCGTTGTGAGGCGCGTGGAGTACGAGTCATTTACAAAATCAGTGAGAGCTGAGCACTTTTAGGGTGCTTCAGTTGCCATTGCGTGAGGAAATTTCACATTGTGAGAAATGTGTTAAGGGGACAATTTATACTTTCTGGTATTTTGTAGATTGGAATGAACTTTTAATGGCCCGAAGCATTATCTCAAAATGATTTGATCATCTAAGCAGAGCTAACTCTTTTGGCTTTTCTAACATGTACTGTGTTATAAACGTACATTATTCATGATAAAAAGCTTTTTCAGATATGTTTTATGATTATTGTGGGGATTTATGTGTACTATATGATATATCTGCATACCAAAAGAGGGAATATGCCCAGGGTTATGTGGCATGTCTAAAGTTACACTGAGTTTGATGGGATGAATTCAGACCTGAGTGCCCAGGAAATGAAATGGGAGAAAGACTTTACATTAATGCTTTGTGAAAGCCTCTCTCCACAGTGTGAGAGAAGAGGAGGAGTATAAAAGGCAGGACTTATAAATCACAGCAACTCTGTACACCCCTGTAGAAGCTGCCACTGTCCACAAAGACTAGTGAGTAACAGGCGCCTGCCTTTGAGGTGACAGTTGGCTTGAGATTGCACCCCCCAGTTTTCCTGTGTGAACCGAGTTGACCATGTTTCCGACCTATAAGCATATGCAGACTTAACTGATGACAGCCCAGGCTGTCACCGATGCACAACTGCCACGAGCGTGCACACTTGTGCTAGCTTCAGTTCAGCTGGGCAGCCTGGGAGGACGGCCAAATCCTGACGTGATGCAGAGCACCTGCCTTCCCCGGCTGCTCAGCGCTGTGCCTGACCAGACTGGTCCCCAGCGCACGTCTCAGCCAGCTTGTGGAGAGCACGCAGCCACCCATCTGCTCCTGGTGTAGTGTCCCACTCGGACGTGTGCGTGCTGCTGGAATTACTGGGTTAGCATGTGCTCTGTCACTACTAGACAACGTGTAGCTATAGCTTGCCTTAAACCTCTCCATTCTTGCCTTTTTATCACCTCCCCACCTGAGCAACCAAGAGTGTACGCTTGCAGCAAAAACATATCTTGAGCTGGAAGCTTTGTATGGGTGAACTGGAGCTTGGTTAGAGGCGAAACTCCCGTTACGGCTCTGGTGAATGCTGCTGCGAAGACGACATGCCCACAAGGTGTGTTTAGAACCCGTTACGATTCAGAAGAGGGGACAGCACGGGAGGTGTCCGTGAATGAAGCTGATGGAGTGACAGTGTAGGAACAGCTATGCAGCTCCACACCTATGGCTACAGGAGGTTGCAGAAATGGGATTTTTAGAGACGAGAGAGTTGTTCAGACGGTCCATAACAGCATCTTCTGTTGCAAAGGAGCAATCTTCATCCCTATGGAGAAGTCTGTGGCTGCCCAAAATGTTCTGTATATCCCAATGTACAGCAAACTTTTCAATTTCCGTAGCTTTAGAGCACTGACTATCCTTGAAGAATGTCATCTATAAGACAAGATGAGGATAATACTTTTAGGCCATTACTGGCCTTGTTATGAGACTGTTTGAAGTTGAATTGCCTATTTCACAATGCACCTTTACCTCATACAGCCACTGCTGAGCATGGAGAGAGCTCAGTCTAGACTAGATCAATCCTCCAGTCAAGTGCTTGAAATTTTAGAAAAGGGGCATGGACGTCAGGTCTCCTGGGAAGTTTGAACAAGTTCTTCCTGGATCTCTCACCCTCAGTTCTTGTGAGATTCTTGTTAATGAGACTTCCTTTTTTTGGTATTTCAGTTACCCATCTGCGAAATAAGAGTGGTAATACTTTTAATAACTCTGTGGGTAGTAAGAACTTTTAAAAGCATATTGATAACTTCTAATGAAAGACACAAATATGAGATGATGATGGTATATATGGGATGGACTGTTATCTATGCTGTTTTATAGTTACACTTTATGTGCCCTACTAATGAGAAGAGATAACATTCAGTTTGATTTACAAAAGAAAAAACAGTTATTTTCATATCTCTGGATAGAACTTTTATGCAACTATTATTATGATACAGTTCTTGCCACTTCTATGGAAGATGAAAACTGCCTTTTGAAAAAAGCATTACCTAAAAATGACACACTAGGAGATGGACTCATTATAAATATCCCCTAGAAGATGGTTATCATGGTGCAATTACATATTAACTGGCTGCAGTCATACAGATTCTTCTGTGTAATAGGGATTTATCAATTTGGTCATCACTCATTAATTTTCAAGGTGAAATTTCCACCATTCAGTTGAAATATTTGTAGAGATATTTCTGAGTGCTTTGCGGTACATCATATGCATTTAGATGTCTGATAAAAATATGTCTGATTTAACAGGACTCTTGCCAACTATCTGGTGTGGAGGATGGTTTATTCAAGGTTATTTAACCTCAGTAGACGCTTTCAGTATCGGTGGCTGGAATTTTCTCGGGTAAGTTAGAGTTTTTATAGCATTTACAATGGTACAAGTGTTGACACTATTGGTTTCCCTTATAGCTGCTTATACCTTTGCAAAACATGAAATATTTTCCATGCTGGATAAATTTCTTGAATAAACTTTTTTTTTTTTTGTTTAAGACTCTCTCTAAAATAATTAAGGCATACATATTCTTCTATATGGCACTAAGGAAAAAATGTTTTTTAGATTATATTAAGGAGTTTTGGACACCTTTCCGTTAAAAAGCTTAGTTCTCTTATGCACAAACTTGAAAGCTGGTAAGTTTTTGAGCTACATGCCAGGGCTGGGACTTGCACTACTCCTGCAGGCCAAACAGGTTTGGCCAAAATCTAAGCTTTTGAGAAAAAACTACTATTTTATGCGTGCATGAATATAGCTCTGGTAAAGCAAAAGTCTACGATTTCATGTTTTCTAAGCTTGCTCAAACTTCTCTCATGCTCTAGTGCCAGCATTACATGAGCTCTACCACATACATACATGAGCCGTTTCCACAGAGAATCCAATGAGGTGCCTTCTAGCTTGGGGTTGCAGAACCCCCAGAAGATGTTAGTTAGTCATTGCTCCGAGCTACCAGAGCAGAGCTAATTATCTCTTAAGTAATATGGGCATTTATGTAAAACACACACATTTGATTAGGTGAATAGAAAGCCTGAATAGATAGCCACCCTGATAATCCTGTGGGCAGCATGAAGGGTCTTTAAGCAAACCAGGGATGAAATTGAAACCGAAAGGTGCTTTGTCACCTTGTTTCCATGCCACCTTAGTTTAGATAGTGAACTTTTTGTTTGTTGTTACGAAAATTAGCTGCTCGGTGACATCATGGCAACAGGAGGCTGTTATGATGCTGCCAGTGATGTGGCACAGAAGGTGTGGGTGTTCAGTCCTCCCTGGTGAAGCATGCAGGTGGCTAACTGAAGCACCCATAATGTCTGTCTTGACTGGTACTGGAATAGTTCTGAGCTGATCACATACCTAAAAATAAAATCCAAAGAGCTTGATGGGAACTACACAGAAAAGGCAGTCTCTTATACTTCTGAAATCATATTCGAATTAGTCTTGTTAAAGATGCCTTTTTCTTTATGCAAAAAATGTGAGAAACTGGCTGTCAGAACCACAGCCACAAGTTTGTAAGTGTGTCCTCTCCTGTGACGTTCCTTGCTAGCCAGGTAAAATAGATTGATGCTGGCGATCAGCCAGTCTGCAGCATAATAGTGAGTTATATTGAGTTATATTATGGCCCGAAAAATTCCTGGAAGGAAACTTTAAGCTTTGGATACTGTGTGTTTCGATGTGGTAACTAGCTGCTGTCACTTCTTTGGATACTTTCTTCAGAACCTTAGGGAGAAATCTACTTCAAGTTGATTCAATGCTTATTAATAATATCATCAAGGGTTTCATGTAAGTGGTTGTGAAAACTTAACAGCACAGTAAGGGCAGTGAGTCAGCAGCTTATTCTCATTATCTGCCCCTGGGACCTGGAGATGGAGAGTTAGTTAAGTGCAGTAAACAGCAATAGCTAATCGTTAATAGCTAAAGTCAAGCACGGTAAACAGCTCAGGGAACAGACTTCACAAGTCAGCAGAAAGGACATGAGAAGTGGAGTCCTAGGCAAAGGCTATGGTGAACAGATTAGCCCAGTCAGAGGCTGGAGGAGTAAAGGCACACAGGTCCTTTGGGATCATAAAAAGGACCCACCAACCTCTTGCCAGGTAAGTGAAGAAAACATTGAATGACTACTAAAAAGACATGACCATGAGGTGAATCGGTGACTCTTAAAGCAAAGGATATCTTTTATTCATTTAGTCAGCCAGTCAGCCTCACCCGTCGTGAGCATAGTATTTTTTTCACCAGGTTCTCATTTTCTGTTGGTGGCTTTAACATCTCACATGTAGAAACCGTAGCATCAAGACACTTAAACTCTTTGCAAAGAGAGGGAAAAAGCCATGATGAAACTTCAAAAACCTTCAGGTTGAGAAATGGGACAAACCTGCTGACTCTAGAGAAAGCGCTTTGATTACCACATCAGCACCTATCAGCAGCTCCTCTGCGGTGGTGCTTGAGTCCCAGCAAATGTGCGGTGGCGCCTGGGGAAGAGATCAGTTAACTGTGTTGTGGAGCTCTCAATTGACTGGGAGGGCTTGAAACATCCTATTTATAGTCACTGTTGCTACCTGGAGCACTGTGTTTTAAAGTGGTACATTAATATTAAGAGGACGATTTTGAGGGAGTTCTATTTGGCTGTTGTAACATAAATATCAATAAAGCAGCTGTGAGATGTAATCTATTCCTCTCAGCTCTACTTTTATTGGTTTCACAACCTGGGTTGCCTTTCTGTCCTCCTTACAGTCAAGCCTCCCTCAAAATAACGATAATTATTATGTTGCAATAATAATATGTCACAGTCTAAAAGCCAGCTCCGTCTCCTGATTCTTTCTGCAGCTGATGCGTAGTCAGAGCTTTCAGAAGGAATTTCAAGCTCTGATGACTAATGCTATGACTCCCCTTCTTCCTCTGTGTTAGGAAAAAGCTCCATTGTGGTTTTACTTGGACCCTGGAGAGAAATTTTCGTGTCCCTTTTTTTTCTTTTTTTTTCTTTTTTTTTTTTTGAGTGCTGTGTTATATATGAGGGTTGAAGGATTTGGAGAAGGAGTTTATTTTCAAATTTGGCTCTGTTTAGGAAACTATTACCTTCTTATTATATATTGGTTTGCCCAATGTGGTTTTCTTACAGAAGCAGCTTTCTCTCTGTCATTGAAAATCTATTAGTGCACATACAGTATTAATACAAAGCGTTTGAAAATGCAATTCACTGGTGTATTTAAGTATGAGTCATTGATTAAGCTTAATTACAGACAATATGATGGAGAAAATCAATCTTTGAACTACCAAAATATCTGACCTTCAATAGGTGAGTGCTAAGCTAGTCTGGAATTTTCCAATGAAATCTTTTCCTATTGGAAAAACAACAAATCCAAATCCTTCAGTTTTGCTAGAAATTTAATCTTGGGCTCAAAGGAAGAGAAGGCTGGGAAAAATAGTAGGCTTAGAAACTACTAGATCAGTGCTTAAAAGGCTTGTTTAATCTGTGAGAGGCCAAAATGCTATCCCATCTGAGCTGGTCTGGTGGTGACTGCACTCTGGTTTTACACAGCTGACAGCTGTTAACTACTGCACTGGGATTTTGCTGCTTCCCTGTTGAAAAGCTTAATAAGTTCCTTAAGCAGAAAAGGAACTCTTTGAACCTTGAAAACAACAAAAGTTTCTTAAATCAGCACTGGATTTGCTATTTGCTTACATGAACCCATCTCTTATTTTGTGTTGTGTGTACTTTTTTTTTTTAATGAACTTCTACCTTGACAAGAAAATGTAATGTTAGTTGGGTAAGTGTCCCCAGTAACAACATTCTTCCCGTGAAACCAAGGCAGCAATGTGCTTGAGCTCTATTTTGCCTTGTTCATTGGTGTGTTGACCATTCTTGGCTATTTCTCTTTTGAAGGTCATGCATGGTGTTGTAGGGACATCAACAAAGCCTGGAAGGGTCTGTCTAACTACCATTCTTTTAGTAAATTATGCAACCTCTTTCTACTGTAACATGAAGCAAGATTTTTTGAGGACAAACACATATTCAGTGTTCTTGATCGTTCACACCTGTTTTCTCCTGAAAATACTTTGGAAAAGGGACTGAAAGCAACTATGTCTTTTACACAGGCTGTGGTAAGAGTAACTAGACAGGTAAATGGCAAAAAGGTGTGGACACGTACCTACCAATGTTAGACATCATTAGTTAGCACAGATAAGTCTGTGGCAGTGGAGGGCTCTATAGGAGGTGTTTCATAAGGACTGACCTCACTTTCATGAGGATGATCTCCCGAGGCTTCTCACCTAGTCAGTGGAGAGAGGAAAAAAAAATTTTGGACATATCTCAGAGCAGGGATTTGTTGGAGGAAAGTGTCTCTTGATTGAACACTGAAAGACTTCCAGAATTAGTCTAAAATTTTCACTTGGGAATGCCTTCCTGTAACTAACCCTCTAAGCCTAGTCTCTCTAAGTCATTACCATTTTACTATTTCTAACTTTAAAATCTTACAGCTATTTTGTGGGGGTCAAAAGATCTGTCGATAACTGTAAAGTATGGCTGTTGTTTCTTTTTCGGTAGCTCTTTGACAAATATGCTTTACATTATACTTTATGTGGATGCAGACTTGTTCTTCTTAAACAGTATGATTTTATGACTTACTACATGCACCTGCCAACAGGTGATCCATGGAACCACAACTTTGCTGCCCCAGTGGGATAAATGCGTGGACCTTGTTGAAAGTGCGCTCCCTTACGTTGTGGGCAAGATGTTTGTGAATGCCCATTTTCAAGAAGACAAGAAAGAGATGGTGAGTGCTCTGAGATCTCTGTCTAGAAACTTTCAAGTTCTCACAAATTGTCTCTGATGTTAGACTGAAGTTAAAAAAGAAATAAGATTCTTAAAAATTGTTTAATTGAACTAAAAAAAAAAAAGAAGGAACAAATTCGAAGAAATGTCACATTTCTGTCCATCTGGGTACTGCCCATTCTTTCCATCTGCAGCCATTCAGAAAAATATGTAGCCAGATCAAAACCAGGCTGAACCCCATTAATTTGCATAAATGACAGCCAGGCTGTGCAGGAACAGTGTGACGGGTATTGATGAGAAATGGCTTAGTATAGCTAGTGTAACTCATTGTAGTAAAGTTTTTACTGACTAGTTAAAAGACTAGTCAAGATTTCTCTGCTTCAGGGCAACCCCTTTAAAGCCGACTGTGCTACACCCATAGTCTAAGCAAGAAAAGTGTAACTGCTATCTGGCCCAAATTAAGAGAAACTTAGAGCCACATAGTGAGAGTTTATATTTGTGATTCAAATTGGTTTTGCTCAACGGTGAAATAAAGTATTTTTCTACACTCCTGAGTCCAGAGAATAGCTTTTTGCTGGATGTTGATCCTCACTCTAAAACTTCAAACATAGCTACTTTATCACATCTCTTAATAACTTATTCAAATGATTAATTGCCCTTCACAATAATTTATGACATATTTTCAGTTCATATTTTTTTTCATAAGGTTTTCCAATATCTGCTTTTTCAGCCATTGATTTTTCAACAATAATCAAATTAAAATTAACTCAGTCATTGAATTTAGCTGGTGGTGTGTAGGAGAGGCACAACCATTTAGGAAACATGTGAAATAGCATCCTGTGCTGGGAGCGACTGCTCTGTGATAGTCCTGCACTGCCCTGGCTCAGTAGCCTGAGTTCGTCTGTCTGACTATCTAGTTTGACTCTTTTCTCAGGGCAGGACTCCATGTTAGACAGACCAACACTCTGATTTGGCTTGTCCAAATCTCTATGGTGTGTGTTTCCCTCTCAGGTTCTGCATTTCCTTTTGCTACTTGTCTCCAGCTTTTCAGTTCCCTGATTCTTGATTGAATATGTAATGTGCTATTTGGCAGTTTAGTGGCCAAAATATTTCAGTGACCTCTGTGCAGACTAAGTGGGAAGAGAAGGAGAAATGTACGCTTTATGGAGGGGATGGGCACTTTTTCATACTTGTATATGTGAGGGAAGTTATGAGAAGCTGATAGAGAATGTTTTTCTGTTGAAATGTGACCTAATTAAAATATTTCTTAGTATGCAAATTCTTTTCAGACCAAATATTTAAAAAATTTTCAAGTCTGAATTTGCAGTAGTATCCATAGTGTAGATCACAAGATTCAGATCTATAGTGAACTGCCCATGGAGATAAAATCAGATGCAGGTGAAATTTGTTGCGATCCATCTAGAAGTGTGCTTTTCAAGTTAATTATTTGTGGTGTTAACATTTTCATTTCACTGGTTTTCAGTTCTATTTCTCTTTCTTAAGCAATAAGAAAGCACTTGAGAAAAGCACTCTTACGTATATAGTTTTTTTTTTTATGCTTGTGGCATATATCTGTCTATGATAAGCAAATTCTGAGTTATAGATAATACGGATTCTTTTTCCTCCATGTTTAGTCACTGATGTTTCATACCTTAGATACTTCTCTCCTTTTATCAAGAAAGACATTATTTGTGTCTAAATATAGCACTGTTTCTAACCCAGAGTGCCTGCAGTGTTTCTTACAGCTATGCCTGAGCAGTTTCAGTAATAACTTTGATAGCAGGAATAGGTTTCTCCCCCTGCCCCCTGCAGCTACAGCTGGTGCATGAAGCCTAAGTATACACCAGGGCCCAGCTGTAGAGCTGGAGTTTGAACCTGTAACCTCCAAATATAGGGAGTTCACCTCATTAGTGCACTAAGTTAATTGAGTCAGTGCTCTGTCATCAATATCTTTAAGTTACCCTATTCCCTGGGCTGCAGTTTGCTGTGAATGTTGACTGTTCAGTCATATTTAATGCTAGACCTGTTCCAGTTGTCCCATATTGTCTCTAAAAATACAAAAATGTTTTTTGTAAAGGGTAGGAAAAAATGAATAATCAAAGGAGCTTTGCTATATTTTGTCTGGCTCCACCACAAATAAGGAACAGTTCCAGATTAAAATATACATCTGATACATAAATGACAATTTAGCTAAAGGTAACGTTACTTTCCAGGGTTTAGTCCTCACTTTTAATGACATTTCAGAACTACCAGATCTACAGAATAAAATTATATAGATCTCTGGTACTTGACATTTTCATTATTTTTAAATGTAACATAACTGACAACACAAAGATCCAGTCAGTCTTCATGTAATGATTATCTGTCATGTCTTGTGCTATCTCAACTCTGGTTTGGTCTGTGCTAAAGGACTCCAGCGATGGCTGGATCCCCCGAATTGCCTCACTCTTGCAGTATTCTCAGTGGCTATCTGTCATGAGGTTCATCTATTGACATAAACGGAAGCAGCTGATTACGTATGCCTTTCTGGTCTGTGCTGCCAGACAGATGCATAAGCGTGAGGACATTGCTGCTCTTTAGACTGGTATAATACACCTCATGCATTAAATTTCTTGTTCTCTGTCATTTCAGGGTTTTCTCAGTGTGCATACTCACTAAACACTCCTATTATTATTTTTTTCACTTGTGATATGCTCGTGGCTTTGTATAGGTGTCTGCAAAACTATTGTGTGTAGAGAACCCGTGAGGAAGCAGCCAAGCTAAAACGGTTGTGGGTTCTCCTGGCTTTGCCCAGAAGCAAGCTGTCACTGGTGGTTCAAGACCACAGAAGCGGTCAACGCTGCTCTGTGTTGTGAGCCACGGCCTCTATCCCCGCAGTAAGCAAGGGGTAGGAGTACTTCACAAATAAAGCTAAATATGGGCTAAATATTTGGACACTGATTTGTATTTGGATCATGATAGTGTCAGCCCAAATTCGGTCCTTTGGCAATATTAATAAGATGTGTCTCAGTCTGACATAAACCAAACAAGGCTACAGATGCTCTCTCGACAGAAAATGCTTTATTTGCGCAATTGCCTTGCAGCTGGCTTATTCTTCTGCATGGGCTAGTGATCTAGAACCAAAGTGTCAGAAATCTCCCCAAATCACTGCATTTCTGCCAGTATTTTTTATGATTTCAAGACAGCCATTCTCACAGCTGTGACATGAAAGGATCAGCAATGAACAGGTTGTGTGGTACAACTGAAGGAAAAGAAAATGTAAAGAAACTTATTTTCAGAAGTATCTGAGGACTGGAGAAAGAAGAAATCAGCCTTCAAGAAAGAACAGCAGCAACTGATTCGGAATCATTCATGGTCTAACCAAATCCATTGCTCCTGCACGCACCAAACCTTTTCTTATAATGATTCTGGCATGACATATTTTACTGGGGAGTGATTTGCTAAATGTTTTGCAGATGGAGGAGTTGACTGAAGGAATTCGCTGGGCTTTTATTGACATGTTGGAAAAGGAAAATGACTGGATGGACTCTGAAACAAAAAGAAAAGCTTATGAGAAGGTAATAAATAAAAATAGTGGGTGGGTATATTCATGTTACGGTAACGATCTGAGTTGAGTGAGAACAGGATGTCATGCATGGTACTTGCAGTTCCAGTTACTTTTTTTTTTTTTTTGTGAAAGGACATGTGCCACATTTGTTTTGCTAGAAGCTGAGCCACCTGAGCTCCTGCTTCTCTGCTGAAGTTATTTTTCTTACCTCATTCTTCCTCCCTTGCCCCTATCTTTCCCCATCTGGCTCTGGCTGATGTAGACTGTGAGCTCATTTCAGATTTGCGTGTAAAGAGGCTTTTCTTGATAAGGTCTTCAGCCTTGATTGGGACGTCAAAGGCGCACCAACCTACAAAAATTATGTCTAAAAAATTTGGGTATTTGGTGTGAAGATGGAGGCTCCAGTCTAGAAAGGGACTATGAAAATAGCCCAGGTCTTGTACCTTCTCCAGTGTCACGGTGAGAGGCCTACCTTGACAGCCATCTTCCAGGAGTGCAATGGCCATCCCAGCTGAACACCCATCTCCTAGAGTAATGCCAGTTATGAAGTGTTATGGTCAAGGATGACATTACTGGTCCTGGTTACTTTCAGATGGGGTTACAATAAAATGGAGGAGGTAAAGGCGAAGGCAGGAGGAGGTACTCAAAGCTCCCTTTTCACTCTATTCCCACGTTTACAGCATGTGATACATGGAAACAGAGCTTGTCCAAAAGCAGAGCTCTGCCCCCAGAGCAGCAGTTGGAAGAGGCATAAACAAATAAGAGTGGAGGTCAATGTGTAGGACTGTCTCATTATTTGATGAAGCAATGGAATATCAGTGAATTAGTAAATACCCTCTTTGAATAAACTGACATGCAAGTGCAGCTGAACTGTTCCTGCTTGCTGTGCTTGAATAAAAGTAACAGTGTTTTGATTTAAAAACAAACATGGACTGCAAAGTCTTTTGGTAATTCCAACGAAAAGGCTGTTGAGACATTTTATCATTGGAAAGTTTTAAATTCCATATACAGTCCATTTGCATTTTGTACAGCAGTGCTCTTCACAGATGTGCAAATGAAATAGACATGCATAAATGCACCAATAAACTCTATAGCAAGAGAACAACAGTAAGATGTCATTTTTTTCCTGCTAACCTGATGGTAAATGGCCTGCAGTTATTGCTTCTTACTGGCTGTTATACTTTTTTTTTTCCCTAGAAATAATGATCTATAATTCAGATATTTGACAACTTTGGTGAAAAAGAAGAGCGGGAAGATTTTCTAATTATTTTCTTAATAGAGATATTTCTATATACCTTTACAGGTATATGCAAGTCTGATGTTGATTTCTCTAGCAAACAGTCTGCTTAACCATTTTATTCAAAATTTGCTACCTGCCTTTCAGCAGAGAAACAATACAAGCATAGCTGCAAACTAATAAACCCCCTAAAAAAGCTCTCTGTTTCCCAGTTTAGGGAGAGTTTTGTTCAGAAGGTAGGTTAGAACTTTTGTAGGTAGAGATACCTGTTTCCCTCTGTTTACACATTTAGGAATCTCCCAATTTAGGCATCTCATTTAAGTTTCTCAAGTTAAAGAGGTGAGTCTGGGCTGAAAAACACATGACAAACTAAATTCAAGCAGTACAATAAAAATGATACAAGCCATAGTATATGAATAGCAAATAGTTTAAATCCATTCTCACTGATTTGAACAACAGTTTTATAGTTTACTGACATAAGAACAAGGTCAAGCTTGTAAGATACAAGTGTTATATAATGACAGAAATTGCAGCAACAAATATGCGGTAGGACTTAGGACTGTAAGTTTAAGTTCAGAGTCACAGAAACAGTTATTTAGCTAGAAGGAAAGAGTCTAGAGAGATATTTTGGTAGATTTCCAGACATGGAGTTTGTGCATGTTTATTAAATACTATTTATTGCTAATAATAGATATTGGATTTTTCCTGGGACATTTGGATGGGCATGTTTTTAAATCAAAAAATAGATTTGTTACATGTATGGTCAGATAATTCACTGGGGAAATCTAAGATTTATAATACAACAGAACCTTCAAAATCTCTTACTCTGTTCCAATTAAATCTCATAAAGCCAGCACATTATGCTGTCATTTTTTTTTAATACTTACACTTTAATAAAGCATCACAGACAATGGGAATTTTGGAGTGGGGATTGTTTGGTTGTTTAAAAAATAAACAGTATTACTTTATTACTTTTATTATATAGATCTGTAAAAGGGACATTTCTTCATCAATAAGTGTCATCCACATCTGTGAGAGTACAGCAAGGGCCATGGATTTCACAATTTAGGAAGGAGCTTAGTTTGTTCGTGAATTGAAGAGCAAGCTGTATTGTCCTGGGGGTCTTCTCACTTTTACTCTTCATTTTGGACCACTATCAAAACAAAAACTAGTGTTATGACAGAACACAGTGGGATGCTGAAGGTACCTTCTTTCAGACGAAGGCCAGAAAGGATTCTCTGCTTTGATCTTCTGTATAGGCAAACTGTGGTAATATTACCCAATTATTGCTGGGCTGAGCCCAATAACACATAAAACAACTGTTCTAGTTCTCTTTCGTTACTAACACCTCTGTGGAATTTTTTTATTAGGGTAGGATATTCTACTTGGAAATAAATTTCAGTCCTGTGTGAGCATCTTCTGCTTGTTTCTGTTTCCAGAACAAAAAATAGCACCTGCTTCGTTATTAATCTGATATCCTTCTATGTTAAGGTCGCCTGCCTAGTGGATGAAAGGAAGATGGTGTACGTAGTTTTTTCTGGATTTTAGCAAGACTTTTGATACTGTGCCTTACAGCATCGTTCTGGACAGCTGTGAGATGAGCAGGTACATGGTGCACTGGGTGAAGAAGTGGCCAAATGGCAGGGCTCAAAGGATTGTAGTGAATGGGGCTACATCCGGCTGGTGACCAGTCACCAGCGGGGTTCCTCAGGGCTCAATCCTCGGGCCAGTTCTGTTCAACATGTCTATCAATGATCTGGATGGAGGAGTTGAATGCACCCTTAGCAAGTTTGCTGACAATACTAAACTGGGAGGTGCTGTTGACCCTCTGAAGGGTCTTGCAGAGGGATCTGGATAGGTTGGAGCATTGGGCAATGATTACTGACATAATTTAACAAGAACAAATGCCAGATTCTGCACCTGGGATGAAGTAACGCTGGGCACAAGTATAAATTGGGAGATGAGTGGCTGGAGAGCAGCCCTGCAGAAAGGGATCTGGGGGTGCTGGTCAACAGCAGATTCAATAGGAGTCAGCAGTGTGCCCTGGCAGCCAAGAGGGCAAACCACATCCTGGGGGGCATCAAACACAGCGTAACCAGCTGGTCAAAAGAGGTGATTATCCCACTGTACTCGGTGCTGGTGTGGCCTCACCTTGTGGACTGTGTACAGTTCTGGGCGAGGGTCTTGGAGGTATTGGTGGACAATAAGCTCGACATGAGCCGGCAGTGTGCGCTTGCAGCCCAGAAAGCCAACCGTGTCCTGGGCTGCATCAAAAGAGGCGTGACCAGCAGGTCGAGGGAGGTGATCCTGCCCCTCTACTCCACTCTGGTGAGACCCCACCTGGAGTACTGCGTCCAGCTCTGTGGTCCCCAGTATAAGAAAGACATGGATGTGTTTGAGCAAGTCCAGAGGGGGGCCACGAAGATGACCAGAGGGCTAGAGCACCTCTCCTATGAGGACAGGCTGAGAGAGTTGAGGTTGTTCAGCCTGGAGAAGAGAAGGCTCCGGGGAGATCTAATTGCGGCCTGCCAGTACCTGAAGAGGGCCTGCATGAAAGCTGGAGAGGGACTGTTCACAAGCGCATGTAGTGACAGCACAAGGGGTGACGGCTTTAAGCTGAAGGAGGGTCGATTTAGATTAGATATAAGGAAGAAATGGTTTCCTGTGAGGGTGGTGAGGCACTGGAAGAGGTCGCCCAGGGAAGCTGTGGATGCCCCCTCCCTGGAAATGTTCAAGGCCAGGTTGGATGGGGCTTTGGGCAACGTGGTCTAGTGGAGGGTGTCCCTGCCCATGGCAGAGGGGTTGGAACTAGATGATCTTTGAGGTCCCTTCCAACCCACACCATTCTGTGATTCTATGAATTTAAGAAGGATGTTAAAGTACTTGAATGCATTCAGAGGAGGACAACAAAGCTGGTGAAAGGGCTGGAGGACATCTCCTGTGAGGAGCAGATGAGGACTCTGGGTTCATTTAGTTTGGAGAAAAGGAGACTGAGGGGCAACCTCATTGGTCTCTACGGCTTCCTGAGGATGGGAAGTGGAGAGGGAGGTGCTGAGCTCTTCTCCCTGGTACCCAGTGGTAGGATGCATGGGAATGGTCCAAAGCTGCACCAGAGGAGGTTTAGACTGGACATTAGGAAGCATTTGATTACAGAGAGAGTGGTCAAACACTGGAACAGGCGGACGATGCCTCATGCCTGTCAGTGATTGAGGCATTTGGGCAAAGCTCTTTATATGCTTCAACTTTCGTTTAGCCCTAAAGTGGTCAGGAAATTGGACTAGATAATCCTTGTAGGTCCCTTCCAATTGAAATCTTCTATATTCTAGTCTATTATATTCTAGTCTTATTATCAATTAAGTAAAGGAAGGAAGTTATGAGGTAAAGAATGTCTTTGTCTTTTATGTTTTCATCAGTAGCTGTCACATTGTCCCTTATAGTAATGTAGAGAAGAGCTTCTGCCTGAAGTTCTATGGAAGAACCATAAGCTGCATGAAAATGGATTCATATATTTTGCTTTTCCTCCATATTTTTCATCACATTGCATTCCTGAATTATTCGAATGCTCTGGAAAGAAAGGAGTTGGTGTTTTTTGTTTACTGGGCGTGTTCCATGTGATCCATTTATTTTGTCTCTAGCTCTTTCTTTAACTTCAGGCATATTTGGGTCATTAACAAAGTTTTTACTCATTTCCTGAAAAAAGAATAAGGTCAATGTGGGTTCCAGATGTTTGGACTGTGAGCATGGAAAACCTTCCTAGAAAAACATCTTATCTTAGGCTAGTCTTCTGTTCCTTATGGTGACTGTATCTTTAGATAACACCACTGTAATGCAAATGACTTGGCAGGCTTTAAAGAGAATTAACTGCAAATCCTCTCTGTGATTCGGATACTCACTGTTTTGCATGTTTTCTGCTGCCTGTTTTCTGACTGATGCCCACCCTGTGCACTTGGCTGAGGCCAGACTTGTATATTTTGCTGTCAGCCTGGTGCTTTGCAATCAAAGGGACCATCAACCTCTAAAGGACTTGCAAAAGGCCCTCTGGTAGGATCGATGCTTGATTTTTGCTTTAGGCAGCCTGTCAGCTCCATCTAATCACTAAAATGTTGCTCCGTATATGACTCTCTTTGTGTCTGTTCTGTTGTTCCAAGCTACTTGGAGCAGGCACTCCTAATTTGATGAGCCCAAACCATATTAAAAGGATCAAATCAACTAGTCCATGTGACATAGGGGACAAGTTGTCTTGCAGCCTTGATTTCTGGGAATCACCCTTTTAGCCCCTGTATACTTTGGAGTTAAGGTTTGACTTTTCCTTCTCTCCTCCCTTCACTTTTTTCTTTCTATGATTGAAATATGGATTTAAACCAGACCGTCTGAAAGCCAATCTTGCAAAGAAAGTTTTCTAACAGGGTTAGGTGACTCGGTCTCTCTTTACATGCAGTTCTCACCTAGCTCTCTGGATGGAGCTCATGCTGCTTCCAAAGGAGCTCCGAGTCGGAGAGGAGCACGCAGCTCTGTGCTGTGATGCTTTGTTTTCTACCCTGCCTCTCCTCCTCTGCTCAGTGCAAGCCTTGCTTTGCTGCTCTGTATTTGACTATCATGTGAAAATTGCTTAAACTATGCCTGTTAACCTCCTGAAATTTCAATGGAGATCTCAGATTTTTTTAAAAAAGCAAAAGGTTCGTCTTCCTGTCCTTTTTAGCTTCACTTTTGTAAGGGTCGTTAAATTTTGCCCTCATTTGAAGAACAGAGAAATTATTCAGGTGAGCACAGCTCCAAGGGTGTGTCTGGTAACAATCTTCAAGTACGTGGTCTGGGAGTTACAGGGGCCGTGCAAGAGGGTCCCTCATCAGCTGTCTTGGCGCTGGCGGGCTCTGGGCCACCCTGCAGAAGGACGGTTGATGGGGGGGGGGCGCGGAGAGGAGAGGCTTTTGTTTCCCTTGCAGTGAAGGTGCAGATTGCAGCTGGCTGTGTCAGCCTAATGATATCGACAGCTGCATTTTGTAACAGTGGGCCACAGGGAAAAGGGAGAACCCACAACCGAAACTCCACGGGCATGACTCTCATCTTTAAAATGGTAAATTTTTGCTGCTGCTCTTCAAAGGATAATTCAGTGGAAGATCATCACTGAGATGTAAAATTATTCCCTATCCTGCGCAGCAGCCATTATTTTATTAATCACTTTTTTTTTTTTTCCTTCCTGAAATGCCCTTTGTGCTTGGGTTTACCTCAAGGTTTGAAAAAGAGACTTTTACACAAAAGCCTGTTTTCTGAATGTTTGCAAATCTCCTGTAAAATAGCCTGTATGGTAGGAAGTTATTTTTTTGCTTTGCAATACTATTTTTAAAGCATGGGTGATAAGCCAAAAAAAGCTTGTTTTTCTTCTAATAAGATTTTTCTGTAACAATATTAACCTCTTTAGGTCATGGAGCACAAATTCCAAGGTCACTGTGCAATCATTTTTTGCCTACTGAACTTGCCTGCTGCTTGGCTTTATTTCTCTCTAAGGAAGTCATATATGCAACATTTGTTTTCTTCAAATCTTTCTGAGTCTGAAGACTGAGGCAAGCGCTCCACAGGAAAATATAAGGGCAGTGCCTAGCTATAGGTGTCTCTCTCAGGCAGTGTTAGGCACCTTTGTTTGGCCTACGGGGTTTGTTCCGCTGCTTCAGATCGCTACAGCAAACCCCCCTAGATAACGCAGTGTAATTTAGGCCAGTAGCCCTTAGGAAATCAAGATCCATCTGTACAAGCCCCAATTTAACAAAGTGTAGGTACTTTAAATGAGGTAGGTGTCCATGGGTTATCCCACTGAAGCCATTTGCTTCTCACCTGGAACTTACTGGCCGTATCCAGCCCTCCAGTCAATTAGCTGAGCCCCTGCCATCTTTCCCAGTTCTCTGTGGTCTCTCTCTCTTCACATTTGGGTGATTTCACTACAAACATGACAGCCATACTGCTCAGACCAGAGGTCCAATGTCTGGCTCGGACGGTGGCCAAACAGTAGCAGATGTTTAGAGATGAACATAAGGACAGGGAAAGCATAAAGGGATACATCCCCGCTATCCTCTCCTGGCTGCTGACAATCTGCAGCTCAGTTGCTTCCTGAGCCAGAAGTGGTGTCTTTGCATTTATTCATATTTTTCTGCTGTGAGTTTGTCTAATGACTTTTTGAACCCATGACAATTTTTATCATCCACAGCTTCCCAAGGCAATGAGTTCCATTGCCTCACTGTGATCTGTGTGAGAAAGTATCTCCTTTTGCTTGTCTGGAAAATGTCACCTTCTCCCCCTGTGTTCTTGTAGTGGGGAAAACAGAGAATCATCATTGCCTGCTGTTTTCTTGTGCTCACTTTGGCTTCCGTATAACCCTGGCAGAGCAATACATCCAGGGAGTATGGAGCCTCCTGCATTTGTTCACATAGCCTGTCCCAGGATGTGCACTAGATACAGTTCTGAAAAATAACTTTTCAATAAGATCTGAGGCATACCCAGACCAAAAGGCCAGACACTACAGCTTTAGGAGGTGAAACTAATCTTGGTTAATGCCATGCTAATTTTCACAAAGATGACAAAGCATCCAGTCTTGAGAGCGGTCACTGGGTGCTCCACAAAAAGAAAAAAATGCCTTTTGTGCCTTGTGGGGTTTGTGGACCCATCCTATGTAAAATAATGCAAAAATATCGCAGAGGAGCCAGCCCTGAGTCTCAACACCTCCCATATCTCAAGTGGGCTTTTTCTGGAATGAAGGCCAGCACAAAGCTGACAGAATAACGCTTTGTAAAAAAGGGGGATGGACTTTCAAAAGCAAAGATCCCAAGACACCTTTTACAGGTTCTTTTAAGATGACTTTATATCTTTGTTTCAACTTCACAAAGTGTAAGACTGCTTCAGAGCACTAACAGAAGCTGCCAGACTCACTTCAGAAGAACTAGGAAAAGAGGGAGAAATTTCCAAAGGCTCTAATTGCATTTAAGCACTTCATTCCTGTTCAAAAGCCAATAGGCGTGACCGCTGACTTCCAAATTTACTGGTTTTGCTAGAAAGTTTGATTCAGATCTTCTTGAAACAGCCTCGTCATTTCTAAACTGGAAAGCGTACTTCTGCTTAGTGCCAATTGAATCTTGGCCACACTTTTCCTTTGTGGAAGTGCACTTTCTGAAATTAGGGTAGTGTCTGTCTGGATGCAAAAAATTTAAAGTTCTGCCTGTGTTGTAGCAGTTGCATTGCAGGGAGTAGTGAGCAAGTCTCCTGATAAAGTTGAAACGTGGGTGGAGTTCGGAAGAGGCAGAGTCCCATTTTAACTTTTTTCCTATGTGTCTACAGTTTCCTTGGGCGTTAGATGTATCACCAGGAGCTTATCTTCATGGTGTAACTCATCTTTATCCTACCATCTGCATGGACATGCAAAGAGGAGGGGACAACTCGATAGGATGCAGGAAGAGAAGCAGATGTTGCACAGCTCGGAAAGGATGTAGGGAATTTGAACAGTTTGCTCTACTTACCTAGTTTGGAATCTCATCAAGACATTAAGGCTACCACTCCCACACCATACCTCAGATAGCTGTTTGGAAAATGCCAGTGTTAAGAGTAACATTTTTCACCTGGAAGACACATCGAATGAAAGGTACTTTCCTTCTAGCGTAGATGTGTCCCATGCTTTCATCTGAATAAAAATAGGTCTTCGCTTTCCATCAGATTAGCAACACTTTTACTTTTTTCTTTTTTTTTTTTTTTTAAGTCAAATGTTTATTGCTCATCACAAACTTTAATTTTTGAACTCAAAGAATAATGTCTCTCACATCCTGAATTTAATTTAACCTTCTCAGGAGGACTGGGCTTTCCTGTTCAGTAACCACAGGAGATGTTCTTCTACATTGGCCAGAGTTGAAACTAATAGCCATGGCATGTTTGCTTATCTCTTATCTCTGGGGTTGGATCGCTGCTGTCAGCTTCTCCCTTGTTATCTGGCTGCTGCTACTGCTCACTCAGTTGTGCAGGGATGTCAGTTCCATTAATAACCTGAGCACCGTGCAAACAGATAGTGGAAAACAGGTGAAGGGAGAGGAAATTGTATTTAACCCTGATCTTGCAGCTGTCATTTTTCAGACTCCGCCATGACTCCATAAGGCCAGAATGGGTGTGTGACATCAAAACACTTGTGACAAATCTCATGCTTGAAATAGAAAGAGGAGACGGATGGACTCACCTGCAGATGCTTGGGGACTGGGGTGAATCTGAAGCTTTTGTGGCAGAAATGCAACATGAAAGTGTTGGTATGCTAAAAGACAGATTAATTCTTCCAAAGGGCAGGAAGTCCTCCACCACTCCCTGGAAGTCTCGGACAGTTTCAGCTTTAACTTTTGTTGTCTTTGTTGTTTTAACAAGTAAAACTACCTTCTGTAGTGGAACAGTTACACAGATATTATAGTCCCCCAGCTCAACAGTAACAGATACTGAGGTGCGGGAGACCCATCCTCTGTATGGAGGAGGAGTCTATGAGGACATGCTCAGGTATCTACTTGGTATTCCCTCTCTGATTCTAACGAATGTGCATTTCCTGGCTGTGGTGATCTCCATGTCCTGTATATGCCCACCTGAGCCACTGAGAGGAAAGGTTCCTGCTCGCTGGGAGCAGGCGGGAAGCGTGGCAAGGCAGGGACGTGGGCTGGGGCTCTGGCGTGGACCCTCAGCCTCAGGCACCAAGCTGTCCAGGACCAGGAGCCTTAGCAGCACTTCAACTTGCTCAGTATTGTGTTAGACACGGAGGTCTGAGGCAAAGTTGTGAAATGTCTAAATGGCTTCAAGTACTGGTGTTTATGGAGTTTGCTTTTAGAGGAGCTTTATCGCAAGGAGGTCATCAGACTCAGAAATTTGCTTCCTTAGTGGCTTTTCAGAAGCCAGGACGCTGTGCCTAAGAATAAAGGCTTCCTTGGCTGTGCTCCCTCATGAGGGAGCTGTGAGGTGACTTGTGCTCAGTTTTCTGGGTAAGTGGTGAGTTCCATTAATGTGGAAATAAATACATAAATATAACTCGTATTTAAATATAAAATACGCAAAGATTTGGAATAGAGAGAGATTTGGTCTTGAGTAGGAAGTAGAGCATTTCCTGCATATGTTTTTTCTGTCTTCTGCAGCCTACGTTTCTGTCTATGTGTGCATCTGCTTTCTCCCCGGTTATTGTATGGCACGTACAACTGACGGTGGCATGCTTACTGATACACTGTTGGTCAGGGTCCCTGTTCCAGCAAAAGGAATTTCTCCCCAGAGTGAGAGAAAACCTCCAGGTCCTGAGCCAAGTAATGCTTGTGTTTAGGTCCTCAGTCCCCATTTCAGTTTGAGTAGCGTAAGAATAAGTCCCTGCCATGTCTGATCTCAGCTGTATCTAGATGGTCTGATGCTCACTTGTGGCTAGAAATGAAAAGAGAATTTTTCACATTCTATTAATTTAAAAAAAAAAAGTTGCTCTGCAACCTTTGCTAAGGAAAGATAACCCTGAAAATGTTAAATGACTATAAACTGATGCAAGCAGAGGCTAAGGTCAGAAGTTGTCCCTCTCTGGAACAGGTTATTTGGAGTTTTGCATAAAACTGCCAAAAGAAATGCTGTGGTAACTCATATCCCACACAGCTGTGATGGGGAGAGAGCTTCCTTGCCCTTCCTCTGTCCCTGGGGCTGTCCTCCTCTCAGCCTTCCGTGCCAGAGATCTCTTCAGCACACCGGGCTTTTTGGGTTCTTGGAGACTTTTATTTTGTCAGCGCAGTGTTTTTTGTTAAACCTGCTGTTTTCCCTGAGCTAAAACAAAAACAGCAGAAAAGATTTTGCAGCAAGGTGGGCGTGTTTCTAGCAAGAGGTGGCACGACAGTGGGAGTATGGGTCAACTGATGAGGAGGTCTGGTGGTGAGCAGTAAAATGAGTCCAGGAAGGAGTTTCTACAAAAAATGCAACATAATAATTTCTGCAGCTCACTTATGTGCCAAAGGCCAGTCAAAGGTGGATTTTATTTTGTGTCATTGCAAATCCTTAGGATTCTGGTACAAAATTTGTTGGGTGAGGTTATCTAATATAATTTTAAAAGACAGATAAAGAGAATTTTGAGTTGTAGAGGGTTTTTTGTTTGGTTGGTTGAGGTTTTTTGCTTTATTTTGTTTTTTATTTTAAGAGACAATTTTATTGGAAAACATAGAGCATTGCCTGAAAACAAAAGCATGAGGAGGTTACAGTCTTCTAAAGTGCTAAGGATGTGTCTAAGTTTAACTGAGGTGCGTGAGCTATTAGGGCCATGTCAAAGGCATCTTAGCAGCATATCCTATGGGGCACACATATACCAGCATGATACCAATGATGGTCTGTGCCTTCAGACCACAACGCTTGTTTCTGGCTTGTGTGAAGTGCAGCTGGAGGAGCTCCTAGCTGTCCGCACACCCCCCGGTGTAGTCATGCCCTAAGTGATCCACAGGTGCACAGAGGGGAATCCAGTGCAGGAATCCCCGTGCTGGAGTCACTGCTGGCGTGGTGGTGTGATGCCATAGCTGGACCTACCGCAGGATGAGTCAGTCTGCATAGGTGTGCACCATCCTTTCTTCTGGTCTGCAGGCATGATCCCAGCTTCACTGATAACCCAGAGGTCCTTAAAACTGTCTGAGGAGCTTTAGACAGTGATGGTTTGATGTTAAGCACATTTTTGGCCAGCTACTCTGTTGTGCTGGTCTGCTGTATGAGTGCATTCATGTATCATACAATAACAAAGATATTTGCTCTGTGCCATGAAGAAAAGTATTCAATTTACAGAGCTGTGGTTCTGCTCATGAAAGACAGCATTTATGTCTGTCATACCTAATATTCTATGTATAAAATAATGGAATCGTGATAACTGTCATACAGTGATTTCAAATGAAAAAGGGAATTAAAATAAAATGGACAAAGGAATTCTTTTTCTTAGCAAAATTAAAGCATTGCTGGCAGCAGAATGAGTTTGGAACCAAGCTGGCAGGAGAAAATATGCGTAGGTCTATTATTTATACTGCTGCATTGACCTAACAAGTCATGCTTGTGAAAATATCACAGTGAATATGTATTTTTATATAAGTAGGACTGTTTCAGATTTTCTGTGTTTTAGTTCAGTTCTATTGCTAGGGAAAAAAAAAAAGTAGTTTAAACTGAAAAATTAATTCCAGTGAAACTACCGTCACAGTGCTTGAACCAATGATTGAGTCTTTGTCTTCCGGAGAGCCAGAAGCAAAAGGGATTTGGGACAGGAAAGAGTGGCACTAATGTTGTTGACATTGTTGACTCTCTTCTGTGCATGGCGTTTCGACTAAACCTCTAGGTGCTTGCAACTTTATGGTTAGTAATAATGATATTGTCCTGATAGCTAGTGGATATTAAGACCGAATATATAATCTCAACTTACAATTTGCTTAGAAAAATTTTTGTCCCTTTTTCTTCGCTCCTTTTCCTAGGAAGCTAATGTATGGTATAGTCCCTTTTTAAGTATGCTAGGTAATATTTTCTTGTCAGGAAGTTTTCTTTGAGTGAGACTTTGGTTTCAAAAGATGATTCAGAAGAGGGGGAAACAAATGTAACGCATAACCCCTTTGCTGTTCATTCTCTACTTTCCCACATTATGTGTTCCCAGCACTTGTCTTGTGCTAGTTCCAGCACTTGCTGAGTGTCTCTGTGTAGTGATTCAGCTCACTAATCTGGCAGAAAATTAGCTGGGGAAAAACGTGGATAGATTTCTGCTATGTTAGTGAGCCAAGCAATCTCCCAGACAGATGTGGCAAGGAGCTGAGGCAGCTCGTGGAGGCTGTGGGTGCAGGCAGCATGAGCAGATAGACGGACAGAGATGGGAGGAGCAAGGGAAAAGACCAAGGACTAGGATTTTTTTTTTCCCTTTTTTTTCATTTGGCAGCACAAAGCTGTTAAATGGAGTCAGCTACTTTTGAAACCACAGTGTGTATTTAACTGAAAACAATTTTATGTGTACTTCATGGATGTGATTATTTATATAAGTTGCTTTATTTTTTTTTTTTTTACCCCTGAGCTCAAGCTATTGCAAGACTAGAGCAATAGCTGTATTTTCCATCTTCATAACTGATTAATGTAGAACATTCAAAACAATTATTGAAACATGGAGGGGAGCATTATGTTGCAGTGTGAGGTGGTGGTATGTGAAATATTATTAAATGAAACACTAGCTCTGAAGAAATCTTAAAAAGTCTACACAGTTTGTATTGTTGTGATATGCAAATATAAGAGGAAGGTTAAAGCCAAAGTTTAAAAATAAATGCTTGGATACTTTGCTATATTCTGGAGTATGGATCATAGCCAGTTCACTGTAGATCAAGTATTCTTAAAAATTATCATTTCAGGCCAAATGTTTGTCTTTGAGTTGCCACTTCACCTTTGATTGCAGTTCACGATGTGCGGATCCCTGACATTTCATGTGTCCCCTGCATAGGAAATAAAATACATTATTAAGGTGGGCCCAGTCCATCTCCCACTCAAGCTGGTGGGTCACTTGATATCTGTAGGACTGGGCTTTAGCCCTGTGATGGAACTTTTCTGTTTTACCAAGATCCATCGCTCTATTTTCCTAGTTTTTCTATACGTAAAACCTAAATAGATGCAGTGATATTTATGCAGCAATTTTACCAGATGGCTCTTGAATCATCTGTTTTCAATGAAAAATGAAAAGACCAGACACGTACATAAAGGCTGAATTAATCTTTGTAATTAAATGGAACATTACTTTGCTGTGAATGATTTTAGCTTTCAGAATGTATTTCATGCTAATTTTTCAGTGAACTGTAATTGTATTAATTTTTGATATTTTTAGAAACTTGAAAATTATCTTCACAAAGTTATTGTGAGTCAAGATGATATACAGAAGATCTGTGTCAGACTCATAAAACTTTGTTGGCGGTGAAATAGATGGATTTCTTTTTTTTTTTTAAACAGGAAGTACAATATGTCAGTACTTGGTATTGCTAGTCGGCCTACAAAATATCCATGTCATACTCTGATGGGCAAAAAGGGCTCTTGGAAGGCTCACATGCCAAGTTTGGTTACCAAGTGAGAATTTGACCGGACTGGAAACTGGGATGCTTTGTAGCATTGAAACACATGTAGGCAGTCCCACATTGGCAAGTTGTTAAGTCAAGAGTGAAAGGTCTTTCATTATTTTGTCTCTGTAGTAAACTGATTTGCAATGCTCTCACAATGACAGAAAGACACACTGATGATAAAATCCTGGCTGTCTTGAATTCAGTGGGGAAATTTCCTTGTGTAATCAGTGTCAGGGGGAGTAGTCCCACCTGGGGTCCTCTGCCTCGGAGCCTGCTTGCTCTGGCTCCTGGGACAGAAAACAGTTACCATGTTATCATGACTTACTCCAAAGCGTGCCGATGCTCTGTGTCACCGCCTGCAAGAGCCTCGCTCTTTCCGTGGCAGGAGAGGAAGCCTGCGGAGATGAGTTTTCTTAATTTACCCAACAGCCTAAGGTAGTCTGAGTACTTAACAATAGCTGGGAGAAATACCCTATCGCCCCTTTTCTTCCTGTACGCGTGGTTATTTAATATGCAAATTAGAGACAGGAATTAAATGAGCCTTTAAGCCATAAAAAGTTGTGCATGGTGCGTTTACGGCAGATTCAAGTGCAATTACCACATGGTTGGTTCCTGTACATTTGTCACATTTCATTTGCTTTCCCAGTATGTGTGCGCATGCCTCCTGGAAGGCTGGTCTCTTAAACATACTTTTAATCTTATCAAGGGGAAAATACTGACTTCATTATCAAAGAGCAAGCCAGTCATAGAAGAGTTTTCTGCTTTCTTGTGCTGTATGAGTAAGGAGTCTTTGAACTGCTCTTAAACATTACTCAAGTGAACAGAAAAGATAGCCAAGGAAGCAAGAGACTTCCAACACGCAAATTTAGAAACCTGCTCTTAATACAATGCTTTCTAACTTGTCTGTTGTGTAAATAAATTGGTCTGTGTGCTGGGCTCAGCTGAACAGGTTTATACCTGATACAAAGCCCCTGGTAGGAATCCCAGTTGGAAGGATTCTCAAGGACGTCAGAGGGCTTCCTAGGTCCTCTCACGGGTTTTGCTCCGGCTATAGGAAACAGTCCCCTCCACCAGGTGCCACACGTCCTTCGCTGTCAGCGTCAGGGAACTTATTGGTGTGCCACAGCCTTCTGGCCTGCCACCCACGCTGCCTGCCCGAAGTGCCTGCATGGGCTGCATGGGCCTGGACCTCATCCTAGGCTGGAGTCAGGATGTTGCGGGGGGGTCCTTCAAAAAGAGAGATGCACTTGCTTCTTCAGATCAAGCAAGCTTATTCCTCTATTCCTCCCACACCAGTATGTGCTTCATGGTGGAGATAAGGTGGCTGTGGGCCACTAGCTCAGTAGGATCTCAGGGGAGCATGGCACACCACTAAATGTTTGGCCCCATTGTACATACCATTAGGATCAATTTGAGACACATTCCTTTTCTGGGAGAAGATGTATAGCAAGACATGGGTTGCGCATGACAACCTGGTACCAGTTTGTTCTCCTTCAGCTCTTGCTCTAGATGTTCTTATAAAGGCTCTTAAAGGATATTGTTCATTTGTGATTTTAGATGGCCCAGAAGCTCTGTAATGGTGTTTAAGCATGTACCTACATATTCTAATAACAAATGAACTTGGTGGTGTAGTAACAAAGCGTGTACTTTTCTGAATCTGTTATCCTGCATGACTGGTGGAACATTTAAGAAGGTATCAGAATTACAGTGGTAGTAAGGTCTTAGGAGTGCTAGTAAGGTCTACCTTAGAGTTTAGTCATTACAGAATATATAGTTGTCTGTGTCTCTTGCTCAGACTTCTCAAACACACATATTGTGGCAAAAACCTCTAAGTAACAAATGCAATAAAATAACATCTTTCATATATATCTATATATCTTAGAAAATAGACAGCTTTAGCCATTGATAAAACATCAAAGTGCTAGGAGCAGCCTTACCTTTCGAGTTTACTTTCAAAAAGATCTTTGAGACAAACTCTGTTATTTACTTGGGGTTTATATAGGCTTTATAACAAAGTATCTTAGTAGTGCCTGACCATTTTTTTACCTTGTAAAGGGAAATCTTAAGCTCATGACGTCAATTGTCAAAGACACAAAGCAAGAGTATGTGTGACCTGACAAGTGAGCCCAGCTCTCCCGAGGTAGTCTGGTTGGGAGAACTCTTCCCATCTCCCTTTTCTAATGCAGCAGGGCCATCACAAGACTAAAGGATTTAAGTGTCTCTAAAATTAATGTTAAATATTAATTATAGATTATCAATGACATTACAGATTATATGTGATATTTAGGTCAACCTATGTCAGACCTGCTATTAAGGAGGCTGGATGAATCATCCTCACCCTTGAAGATGTTTGGTTAAGGAATGGGGTCTAAAAGGGAAAAAACCCTAGCCGTTCCAAGCTGCTACTCTGTGGGCTGCTATGGAAGAAGACACTGAGATGGATGTGGCAGATACGTGTTCAGTGAGAGTGGTGAAACACTGGCACATGTTGCCCAAAGAGGTGGTAGGTGCCCCATCCCTGACAACATTCAAGATCAGGTTGGATGGGACTCTAAGCAACCTGATCTAGTTGAAGATGTCCCTGCTTATTGCAGAGGGGTTGGACTAGATGACCTTTAAGGGTCCTTTCCAACCCAAACTATTCTATGATTCTATATTCCACAAAGACCCCAAAATGTCCATGTGGTGAAGTGGAGATAGACATATTGTGGTCACAACCAGACAACTAGCACCATGGGTTTGAGGGCAGGGTCCATCTCTGCTTCTTTCAGGAGAAATGCACTGCCAGATCTAGGCTGGCTTCATAGTCCTCTGCATTTACAGCCAGCGAGGCATGACTTTATTTGCTTTTATTTGGAAGGCAGTCTAGAAATTGAGTGCTTTTAAAGGATATAATATAGCTCAAAGCCAAAACAACTCTTTTATGTGCCAAAATATGATCAACAATTTTTGATCAACATTGTACTGGCTAAATCATTAATGAAATGACAGTGTACTGACACAGTTAATCCTTTTTTTTTTTTTTTAAAACCCCTGTTGATTTTTTGCAAGTTGCATTATAATTTTTTTAAAGGGTTTATTCTTCATCATATAAGTTAGCTTTTAAATTAAATCTGTTTAATCAAAATGCTAAGGGGCTCAATTAAGTAGATTCAACACAGAAACTACTGTAAGTGATTCAGATGGGTACTCTGGAACACATGCAGAACATTTGAGATTCACTGAACTTGTTTAAGCAGCTGACTTTACAAAACTCATCAGCTTTAGTTTTTACTCCTTGCTTTCTCAAGACTGTATAACAACTAGGATTGAAACATTTGAAATGGAAAATGGAAATTTTTCATTTCCTTGCAAAGTTCAGTCAGCTGGACCTGACAATACCACCAGGAAGAAAAAAAAAAGATGCTTTTGATTATTTGCAAACTTGCAGATGAATTGTGCTCCCTACCCCCCACTTTTTATCCCCTTAGGCATTTAAAATATCTTGAAAGGCTGCTCTACCTTCTGGAAAAAAAGAAAACATTCTGTTGAGAGTTAATTTGGCTCATTTCATATTTCCTGTTCAGCATTTGTCTTCCATTGTTTATTTTATCACTAGGGATATTTGCATGACAATGGGATCTTTCTTGCTTAAGAGTTCATCTGCTCCTGCTGCTAATTTTCTACCTGAAGTTGTAATCTTCTGTTTGTGACATCTTAATTATCTCAACCACAATTAATTGTGATGTCACAAATGGAGGATTATGACTTTGGATTGGAAATGAGATTGAGAAATTGAAGGAGTTTGAAGAAGCAAAGAAGCCTTTCTTCTTGAAAATAAAAGAGGAGACAAAATAATTTTGGTTAAACAGAGGCAGTCCTCCACCAAGTTCCTTCACACAGTCGTGGAACAGACGTTTCTAATTCTTGCTGTCATAGGACGCCCTGCTGCATTGAGACACTGTGGAGGGGAAGAAGGGGACAAGGATTTCATGGTGGAGAAAGGGGAATTTCCCCCTGAACATGCACCCAGTGCAGCAAGAGGGAAACAGAAGTCGGTGGGCCCCCAGAGAGGTCCGGGCTCTGCTCACAGTGAGCAGAATGCAGAGTTCGTATGGCTGCGGTCGGTTTGAAGGCCAATCCATTTATTGCGTTTCATATCCTGCAATGTTCATTGGGGTTTAGACATTTGAGTTTGAAGAAAAAATTTCCAGAGGAGCATTTTTTGAGGGGTGGGGGGAATTCCAGAGATTCAAGGAGAAATTACACTCAGGATCCCGAAATCCCGAAAACATACAAAGTGGCTTTGTGCTACCATAGTCCATCGTGGCTTTAATTTATTCCATGGACTTGTCATATTTCACTTCTTTGTATGTCGCCTTATCCTTTTGTGTCCTTCTGCTTTTCTTCTGGAAATGTATTGTTTCCAGAGAGATTCTGGGTGGCTGGGTGGCCTGCTGGTGTTTTTGTGGAGACATTACTAAGGCTGTTTATATACTTACACCATGATTTACAAAGCGGGAATACTCATCTACAGCTACTATCGCTTCACACCAGAGTCTTTACACAGATTGTGCATAAACACTGGGACCAAGTCATGACTGAAAGAGGGGAAAAAAAAAGTTAATGAAAAGGGAAGTGTCTTGTCTTATCACCTTAAGGGCAAAGGCTGCAAAGCAGAGAGATGAAAGTGGAGAGTGAAACAAAGATTAGACATATGGTTTTAGGAAAATACAGTGTCCCTCGGAAAAGTGTGCAACCATCCTCAGGTGTAAATAGAAGTGACCCTCAGTGGAAATATGCCAATTTGCACTTGCTGGGACCCAGATTCATGGATATCTGTGTATCAAATCTATTTTAACAGTTGGATGTGTACCAGCTACTGCGCCATAGAGAAATGGGCCATTTACTGTTGTCTTTTGGAAAACTTTGTAAAAGCAGGCATTTGACCATCTGATTAACACAAAAACCGGTAGGGAAAATCAGCTGTTATGATTTTGCACTCAAACAGATTGCTGTAGGTCTGCAAAAGCTCTGCAGGCAACAACAGGCCCACTGTGATAATCCGACAACAGAACCTGGACCCTCCACGTTGTGACGCAAAGCTCATTTGCGGCACCAAGTTTACCTTGTAGGCAAGTTGGTTTGAAGTTAAATTAGGATGCCTTCAGGGAGGCATAATAATACAAAGTGGAAATAGAATGGGGGAAAAAAAAGCCATATGCTGAGAAATGCTTATATCTGCCAACACTTTCTTTTTTCTTTTTTTTTTTTTTTTTTTCAAAGGCAAAAGCAGTTATGGCAAAAGTGGGTTACCCTCAGTTTATAATGAATGACACATATATTAATGAAGACATCAAAACAGTAAGTGTCAGACTTGCAGCTATCTTCTTTTACCTATTACAGCCATTCTTTGCTCTGTTTCGCTGCTGTCTAAAAATCAAAGCTCCTCTTTTGTTTGGCATGCATCTGGAGTTCTGCTTGCCTGGTTATTTTTAGATGTTGAATTAAGTACGCTAGCTCTGATGTCTAAATTGTTAATGCTGGTGTGTAAGAGAGATGACCATGAGGCCTTCTGGGACTAAAATGTGCCTGGGTGCAAAGAACCTTCCTGCTATTAAGCATTTTAAAGGTTAAACATACACTGTCATACATTTTGCACTTAGTTACAAAAATGAAACAAAACAAAACATTTCTCCTCAAAGTTATGGTCTTCAAAAACACTAACGCATTTTTCCTCAGAATATCACAATTTATGATGCCCTGTATAAGCTCTCCTCATCTCTCCAGGCTATGAAATTTATTCATGATTGTTGCTTATAATTGTGCCGAGAGGTCCTACGCAATGTGTAGGTCTACTGTGCTGGCTGCTGGACAAGGGTACTGTGGGGGCACTCCTTCCTGACCCAGGAGCTCTTCAGCCTGACTAAAGAAGGCAGATGCTGAAGAACAATATATTTTACCATTTTCCAAAGGCGCAACTGTTGGATGCATGTGATAAATTGTATTACTGAAAGACACAGGCAAAGTAGAATCACAAATTCAATCCTGAACCAGTAAAATACAAGAGTGATAGTCATCTTTGCCAGAGAACATGAACAAACACTAAACAGAGGCATAATTTATTGAGAAAGCTTTGAAGAACCAACTCTCCTGACCTTGTCCTTGTTCCTGGAAAGAGTAGGGTGAGATGGTGCTATGAAGACAGTGTAATGAGATGCAGGACATAACCAACTTTATCACTCAGCGTATGGAATTATTTGCCCAGTTAAATGGTAATATCTAGTGAAAAACACTTGTTAATCACAGTTGCAAAACCATAGTATACGTCTGAAGTGCAACTTCCTCACAAGTCCTAGCATTGCTTGAAACTGGTGACAGGGATATCGGCTGGGTTTATAAACTATTAACATCCCTTCTTCTTGCATGGTTAGTTGTGTGTGGTGTGGGGGTGGTGGTGTTGCTATTAGATTTGGAGGCTTATGGAAGCATGGATCCCTATGTCTGTAAATATTTAATGTGAGACAGTCAGAAAGCAGTGGCAGAACCCTTGGAGGGCACAGAGTACAAAGTATTTGTAATAAAATGTAAAACAAACTGAAAAGGGGGGCTTTGTTCTATTTTTTGAAAGTGGTTTTAAAATTCACATTTAAAAATAAAAGTAGACCCATTTCCTCCTGGGAAAGAGGCCGTCAATAATAGCCATAGAAATGTGCAGTCTGCAATTCATTGTTGGGTACTTCTGAGTTCCTCAGCTCCTCTCTGCACAGGGAAGAGCTATTCCAGGCCCAATCCCTTGTGTAGATCTCTTCAGCCACTGTTTTTTAACTAAACTCGCAAAATATTTATTCTTCCTACCAAGTGTGAAAATTTAACTTGCTTTGATAACAGCTAAAAATTAGGTGATTATCTTGTTTAAAATAAAAGTTCTGATTGTTTTATGTCAGCTTTTGTTTCTTTGGACATGCTTTAAAAATACCTGTGCTTTATCTATACAGCTGAAGTTTACAGAAAGTGACTATTTTGGCAATGTGTTGCAAACTCGTAAATACGCAGCCCAATCTGATTTCTACTGGCTTAGAAAAGAAGTTCCAAAAACAGAGTGAGTAGACAAAAGCCAAATTTACATAATCTTCTATCAGTATTTTCATTTATATTATTTATGTTTTAATAGAATTATAGACACAGCAACATATTATGATACAAAAAGCCTATGGGCAACCCCCCCAGTTATTCAGAAACTCCTGTGGGTATTTTTTTCGTAAGTTCTAGGTATCTTTATTCTGATGCACAGTAATCATATGCTTGCAGCTTTAATTTTTAATTTAATGAAAAAAGGGGTAATTGGATCTCAATTAAAAATGGATTATGTCTCTTGGTCACAGTCAGAATTTGAAATGGTGCAGCAGGGATTTATGAAATAAATTTTCTAAGAATGGAACCATTAGTAAGAGATAATGTTATTATTTTTATTACTAGTAATAGTAATCAGCATTGTTAGTTACCTGCTGTTGATAGCAATGATATGGAATAAGACATAATTTAATTTACATATGTTATTTTTATTTATTTGTAAACCTGAGAATGCAGTTTGTCACATACTGTCATCAAATACATGAGAGAATCGGTCTCTTTTCTTACTGGTGGGTAATCATATCCTTAAAGTGCAAATTAAAACCTAAACAGAACTTAATTAGTCTAATCATGCTACTTAAAAATGACTCCTCTTGCACAGAGAGACTCTGAAATTGGTGCTGCTGCTTAGCTTCTGTGGTGGCGTTTCCTTAGGGCTCCAGAAATTCCCACTCAAACGGAATCGCCCCTTGTTTCGGGGGTGGCTCGGTGCTGTCCGTGAGGCAGGTGGATAACGTCAGCAGGACGGGCACCGGCTGTTCCCGGTTAGAGTGTTGTAATTTGGTCCCATATTTTCAAGGGGTTGTTTATAGCTTAATTTTAATTGCAAATTTTTCCATCTCGCCACACCTTTCTCCGACATGGCAATGGTTAGTCCCAGGGGACAGCCCAGGGCCCTGCGTGCCAGGGCTAGATCTGCACAGTATATTCTCTTCAGACCAAGAGCTTCCACCAGAGCAGTGAAATAATGCTCTGGTGCTCTCTGTAGCAACGGTGATGCTTCCTCCTTGCCAACAGTGTTGCGGCATCTCTAACACAGACCGTGTGGATTCTTGGCACGATGGGGAAATCTCCCCGTAAAGAAATTAATTGGCAGCTAATCCCTGACTGCCCGCCTCAAGGGCTGTAATCTGAGAACCGTCACATCAAGCGGGTATGCTTAGAAAATGAAGGGTTTAGCCAATTGCCCACTACGAGATTGAATACTTCATCATACTTGTCTTTACTGACTTATTTCCCTTCCCCCTTTCCCGCTTTCATTTTTGCTTTCACTTTCGTTTTTGCTTTCGCTTTTGTTCTTTATGCTTTTACATTTCATAGAACTCCACAAATCTTTGGTCTACACGAAGCCTGTGTTAAAAGAGAATTACCCTTGGGGTTTTGCTTCTGTTTGCTTCATTTCTTCTTTTCCTTAGTTCAGTAGCTTTTAGCATAGCATTTATATTTAGAGATAGATATTATAAGGTGGTCCAAGTTGTGGACTGAAATAGATAAATAAGAAAATGAGGGTTTAAGGAAAAAAGTTACCAGCTAGTAAAGTAATATTACCCCAAAAAGGTAAAACACTTTATTCATTTACAGACAGTCCAGATTTCTCAGCAATACTATTTCAAACTGGACTCACTTTCCTCAGCGTAGTCAACTAAACGGAAAATCAAAATGATGATTCACTCAAAGCACCAGTGAAACACGAACAGGGGACAGACAGAGGAGCTGGGAGGCACAAGGCAAAGGAATTTGATAAAGCAAGGGGGAATGTGGATATCAAAGTGGAAATAAGTTATTCTGGAAATTCAACAATTTTGTAATCTAAAAAGAGGAAAAAAAAAATCTCCCAAAGCAGGAGTAATTATTGAAATTCTTTGTCCTCTGCTCTGCTCCCTCCCTCCCTAGCAGTTATCTGCCTCACAAGAAAAAGGAGCATGGAGGCAGCCAGGCAAGGGATTGCTCAGGGCATGGATGGGCACGTACCTGCCCAGCTGGTACCAAGAAGCTGTGACGGGGCATCGGGGTGCCGGAGCCGCCTGCTCTGCCGCTCCCAGGGCCAGGCTCCCCCGCGGGCACCGCAGCTGCAGGAGGTGCAGCTTGCTGTCCTCAACACCCACTTTGGATGCCAGCTGGGGAGATGGCCGTCATCTTCACAGCTGGCTCGATCAAACAAGACAAAAAGTGCTCAAGTATTAGGAGAGAGACATACGAAAGGGATTTGTGGCAGGAGCTAAGGAGTATGATGCGCGAAACAGCACAGGCTGGATTGAGAGGGCTGAATGGAGGAGGCGAGGCTGGAAACGGGGAGCGTGGGAGGAAGGGGACCAGGCATGAAGACAATTGTAATAATCCACGTGAGACACGACTAGAGCAGAGGGAGGTGAAAGGCAAGGCATGGGGAAGTGATGGCCACGTGGAAGGGAGAGATAAAGGAGAATCAGGGTTTTAGTGGCGTTTGCTTATCCATCCGTGGAACCATATACATTCATGTGTGTAAATATACTACACAGGTGTGTGTATATGTGTGTGCATATATATATATTTGTACAAACACACCCCCACACCTTTTTAGCAGTGACTGAGTCTATCCTTCTTAACACTGATATCATACTTGCAAATAGCAGGGGATCAGAGGACTTCTTGGGCGTACCACTTCATTATTATTAACCTTTCTCCTTTGAAGTCAGGACATCTCCACAAAGATTTTTAGATCTGGCCACATCCTTCTTCACGTTTCACTCAACTTTCAGTGCTGGAGATGTAGGCATCTAGTAACCCTATAAGAGGACACAGGAAGTGTACTATGAGAAGATTCCTGGGTCTCCTCCAGGACTTACTCCAGTTTCTTGACCACACACTATTGTTTGCAAGCCCTGGCTCTTGGTTTGCTGCAGGGGAGAGCAGCTCTGAGAGGTGCTGGGTTGGATGCCTGTCGTGGTTTAGGCCCAGCTGGTAGCTGGGTGCCACGCGGCCGCTCACTCACCCCTCCCCCAACGGGACGGGAAGGAGAAGTCTAACAAAAGGCTTGGGTCGAGGTAAGGACAGGGAGAGATCACTAATTACCATCATGAGCAAAACAGACTGAATGTAGAGAGGAGATTCATCTAATTTATTACTAGGCAAAACAGAGTAGAGCAATGAGAAAATACAATCAAGTCTTAAAACACCTCCCCCACCCCTCCCATCTTCTCGGGCTCAACTTCACTCCCGGCTTCAACCTCCTCCCCCCTCAGCGGCACAAGGGGGCAGGGAATGGGGGTTGCGGTCAGTTCAGCACACATTGTCTCTGCCGCTTCTTTGTCCTCAGGGGGAGGACTCCTCTCAACATTCCCCTGCTCCAACATGGAGTCTCTCCCACGGGCTACAGTCCTTCACGAACCGCTCCAGCGTAGTCTCTCCCACAGGGTGCAGACGTTCAGGAGCAAACTGCTCCAGTGTGGGGTCCCCCACGGGGTCACAAGTCCTGCCAGCAAACCTGCCCTGGCGTGGGCTCCCCTCTTCACGGGTCCACCGGTCCGGCCTGGAACTTGCTCCAGCGTGGGCTTCCCACAGGCCACAGCCTCCTTCAGGTGCCTCCACCTGCTCTGGCGTGGGGTCCTCCACGGGCTGCAGGTGGAATCTCTACACCCCCTCATCCTTCCTCCATGGGCTGCAGGGGGACAGCCTGCTTCACCATGGCCTTCACCACGGGCTGCAGGGGGATCTCTGCTCCGGCACCTGGAGCTCCTCCTCCCCCTCCATCTGCACTGACCTTGGTGTCTGCAGAGTTTCTTACATCTTCTCCCTCCTCTCTCCGGTTGCAAAAGCTTTTTTTTTCAACTGTTTTGTTTTCCTTCTTAAATATGTTATCACAGAGGCGCTGATTGGCTTGGCCTTGGCCAGCGGTGGGCCCGTCTTGGAGCCGGCTGGCGTTGGCTCTATCAGACACAGGGGGAGCTTCTAGCAGCTTCTCACAGAAGCCACCCCTGTAGCCCCTCCCGCTACCAAAACCTTGCCACACAAAACCCAACACAATGCCATTATGGACAGTGAAAAAGCTCCTTCTGCAAAAAGGGAAAAGCAGCCATGAAAGACACTGGGCAGGCTGTTGTCTGTTGGGGAGATGCTGATGGAGGACTCAGAAATCCTCTGGGTGGACCTGCCCTGGAGAGGAGAGGCTGGAAAGGAGTCTCCCTGGAGCCTTTTCCTGGTCTTTGAACCTCATTTTAAGCAGTGATGTAGCACTGGAGGCTGGGCCCAGCCTTACCATCCCAGTTTTTTGCCAGCCCCGAGGGGAGACGTGGCAGCCTGACCTGGGAGGCTAATCCTCTGTTTCTACACAGGAAAACACATAAAACAGACTAACCAGGAGAAGAGGAGATAAACTTTTGAAAGTCACTTTGAAGGCTGCCTCCCTCCTAGAAGATTTTTTTTACAGTCCTTTCTTGAGAAGAGATTTTCCAGATTCTAGCTTTGTTAGCAACTTTGTAGGACCTTTCACTTCTAACCAGCTTAAGTGCATTCTGCATTCACAAGCTCATTTTCTTTACTGACATGATTTTAAAAAAAAAAAACTTACCTGGGACATCGAACACCAAATTCTGCTCCACCTGAATGATTACTTCTAACTCAAAAAGTTGAGAGAACAAATTGCAAATTCAGTTTGTGCTTTGTAGAGAATTAAATAAATTAATAAACTTTTCCCTGCATGGTAAATGTTCCCTGTCACCCTTCTTCAGGACTGGCAATGTATCACGCTATACTCAACTCAGAAAGGAAGATACGGTGGAGAAAATTGTAGCCTAAAGAAACAAAAACCTAAGAGAGTAGATGTCCCACTTGCTATCCCAGTGCAGGTTTCAGATTTTATTTCTACGAGAGAAATCTCAAACTTACAAGTGTCAAGTCTGCAGCATTAGGTTTTGACTGCTGTAGTAGTTGATAGGTAATGTTACAGGACATCATTCAAAGCTTTTTTCACATGCTAATAGCAAATGGAAAAAGTGTAAACAATTCTAGATATCTTTTTATTTAATTTGTAATTAGTAAGAGCTTAGAGTTTGTTATGCCTGTCTTTTTTTTTTTCTGTCCTTCTGCTAATACATCAAATGCACTTTGTAACCAGACCTAGAGCAAATGCCCAGGCAACCTGACTTCAAATAGGAATGAGAGCGCTATTTTTGAATTTGCTTCACCTTAAAATTTAACAGCGACAGCTATTTATTACAGGCCTTCATATAGTAATTTGATGTGTTATTAGTTAAGGTCTGTCACTGAAGGGTCAGTCATTTCAAGGAGCTCACTGAAAGAGGATGACAGATGAGAGGTGAAGTTGTTCTGCTAGCCTGAATGGAAGCAGTCTCAGTTATTTCTGCTCTTTTGTGGAAAATGCTTTCTAAATCTTTCTGAGACTGGCTCAGAATGGTACAACAAAATGCTGGAGTGTAAATATGCTCCTTGCCGAGTGTTTAAACATCAAATATGAAATTCAGCAGTATACTCTACTTGTCACTAGAGAACTCTTTTTCTTCCTTACTCCTCGGTACGGCTGCTACATCTCTTCCTAGCTTGTTAAAAACATAAAAAACTTCATACGGGGTCACTCTTGAAGCCTTATTATGAAAGAGCGACTCATAAAGAATTCAGTTCAGTTTTACAGTGAGAAAATCGAGGCTGCTATCGGTCTTTGGCTCATACTAACTCAGGAAACAGGATGGACTCTGTTATTGCAGTGGTAGATCGTGAAGGAAGAAGCAGTCTCAGAATAGGATGTTCTGATGAGTCTTGGCAGCTAGTCTATGAGTTTTTAGGTACGAAAGCATGGCCAGCAGTGGTGTGATGTCCTCCCTCGGCAGCTGCAGACCAAACGGCAACACCATTTGCAGTTGTTCTTGGGCCGAGTGAGGTACTCCTGTGGTGACAAGTACGTGCATCACTGGTTAGCTCCTCTCCCAATAAAAATGGGTGCAAACTTGTGCTGTTAGAGAGGTGCCACTTGTCAGTGAAGAGCTCTTTTACTTCTGTTTGTGGTGGTTCCTATCTTGAACTAGCTGTGGTGAGCCCCTGGGGCTGCAGCAGCAAAGAGGAAGGGGAGAAGAGCACAGCACATTAGCTTGTTTTGAGGTATCTGTTATCTGTCTCAGGCCCTTGATCCTGTGACTGGAGATGAGCGGCGCTGTAAGACACTCGCTCTAAGAAGAATTTGCAAAAAGGGAGGATTTGTTGTCCCGGAAGCCTTTTTCATGCTTAAAAGTTGCTGTTCGAGAGAACAGAAAGGCTGTTGTAAGCAGAACAAGGCACCAGGGTGAGGTGGAAGTCACACGCTATGTGTCTTTGTTCAAAGTTAGAGTAAAATCTAAATTAAAGTGCTGAGTGTTTCAGATGAGTCCCTTTCAGATGGGTTCTCTCCTTGTCAAAAAAGGGACAGAGTCCTCCAGAGCTACAGCTAAGCCTGGAGAGCAGGTCCCATCGCACAAGTGGCTGGCTTGCATCCTTCGAAACGGTTCAGCTGATTGCTACTGTGAACAAACATGAAATTGAAATGTAGTTAATTAAGGCCCCTAATCTTTTCTTTATCCCCTTACCATAAGCATTCTTTCTTCAATTTTCCATTATCTCACTACATTACCTCTAACATTTAATCTCTTTATTATAGAGGAAACAGAAAACATATCAGAAAACAACCTCTCCCTGCTCCTCCTCTTCAGAATCTCCTAGTAAACAGAACAGGGAGAGTTATCTGTGACAATTAGAGCCTATAATGCGATGGATAGTTAAGATATTTAAATGACATCACCGTTTGCTTTCATTGGTTAGTTTTTCTAGTTGCTGCATTGTAAAATAAGCTGCTTGGCTTTGAAGATGAGAGAAGTCGATAAATTTATTGATAAAAGACAGAATGCTGTCATTCTAAAACTTTCCCCTTTGTTGTGTAGTTTACGTGAGGACATCAGTTGCCAGAAAAACAGTCAGGATCTGCAGATAACTCATTCATTTGATGGTGCTATTTTAAAGCACAGATCGTGTACGTGAATGTCACTGACAACACACATTTTCCATGTTCTGATAGATCTTCCTTTGTCTTACTCTTTGTTTTGCAGCTCCCATCTCTTCTCTGAAAGAAATTTTCCAAAGCAATTGCATTGCATTCATTTGGCTTTACAAAACTTCTGAATAATGCATTGCTAAAGACATCAGGATGTTCCTGTTTGGACACTTACTAGAGTTGCTTCTAATTTATTATGAATTAACTGCTAATTCTGATCATCTTTATTACTTTTCTTTTATCTCAGTTATTCCTTATAAAATCATAAAGTGAAATGTTGGCCTCACTGAACTCAGAGGGGATTTGGATCTTGCTGAAGTCAGTTGAGATTTTCCACTCATATGGGTGAAACCAGTGTCAATATAGATGAGCTTAGGTTAAGGAAATTTGTAAATCTTATTTGTTATTCAAATCTAGGTTTCCCTCCACTGTGTATGAGACATCTAACTGTGAGAAGAAATGCTAATATTCCTTTTTAAATTTGTTGTGCCTTGCAAGAGGTCCATTTGTTTATGAGTACACTGATAGCCATGTTCATTGTGTAGGGTACACAACATGAAGCTGTTTATTTTGAAATTTAGGTTCTCAGAAAGCACCTGCTCATGTTGCTGGCATACTCTTAATTGTTCAAGTAGCTGCTCACCAAAGCATCTGAGGGCCCTTCACTTTTTTCAAAATGCTCTCCTCTAATTTCAAGAGGGAGTTTCTCTACACATGGTTGAAAGACACCTAAGAGAGTTGCACAGTTACTACCAGTGTTGCAGCCTCTGTTGGGTGAACTTCAGTTCGTCAGCGCGGCGTACCCCACGAGCACAGCGGTTGCCTAGAAATAAAACAGATAGGAAGCTTAACAGTCGCTCCTGTTGAACATTCATTGACTATATACGCTTAAAGCCATTAAACAATAGATTTCAATGTTCTAGAAAGACTCGGTAGCAGGTGTTGAAATGGAAAAATATGTAAACTTTAATGTATCGTAGGACTTTCACATTTTTGATTCCTTCCCTGAGTTCACTTTTTATCTCTGCTCATTGTATTCATAAAGATGTGTAAGTGTACTGACAGCTGATTTCTTTTGCTCTTACTACAGGTGGTTCACAAGCCCAACTACTGTAAATGCTTTTTATAGTGCATCTACCAACCAGATCAGTGAGTATCTGACTTCTGAGCCTTCTTATAAAGTGCCTGTTTGGCAAATGCATGTATGAAGCTTCAGATAATATCTGTACAGTTTGTGTGTTTGTGACTGAAAATCAGAAGCTCAAACCTGGTAATTCAGCTGTGAGACATCTTAAGTGAGAGGATTGTGCTGGAAAAGCAAGGGCTCCCACAAATTTGAATTACTGTGGCTTAATGAGTTACCCTGTGTCAGCTGAGTTGCAGTGACTACTTGTGTGTGTACTCTGTCCATTGCAAATGCTAGCTTAAATCATTTTTATTAAAGCTTTATGTTTCTGTTTTCTGTAGCAAAAACATGTGTACACATACCTCCATAAATATAAACTCTTTAAGTGATAGTAACTCAGTCCTCTAGTATTAACAAATATATAGCCATAAATGTGACTAGAGGAGACTGTGATATAGACCAGAAAAACCTAAGAAGTGGTGTCCAGCAGATTTGTTCAATACCTTCAAGGACAAGGGGTGATATCTGTAGTTAACTTAAAATTCTTGCCTGTATAGTTTGATGAAATTATCTGATATGTACAGTACAACCTGTCTTATGCTAATTTTAGTTACTGGTTTGTTTTAGAGAGCATAAATCCTGGTTTGGAAGCATATGAGGCAAAAGAGCTGAGTTTTTCAAAGATACATATGGATTTGGATGTTCATTCCCATTTGCTTTAATGGGACTTTGCATTGAAAATTTCTGTTTGGCTTTAAATGTCTATACCAGTATTTCTGTGTACGACAGCATTATCTTTACCCGGACACTTCTCCTAGCTCTTATTAGCTTTGGAAGTTAAACCAGCCTTCTTGTTCTGTGCCATCAGGGTCTGGAAAGCGGCTGCCATAACCTCTGTGATCTCGGTTGCCAAGGGCAGGTGTGTCAAAAATCATTGAGTGACTCTTTTTTTTTTTTCTGAATCTCTTTTTGTCTCAGAGAAAAGTAGTTTTTGAAAGGCACAAAATGAACGTATCATGCTGAAGAGGTTACAGCAGAGGACTGGCAATCTGGGTCTGCTGGTGTTGGTGGCTCCTACTAATCTCTGTAAACAACATTTGCCTTTGAACCACTCACTCAAATTCTTTTGTGTCTGCGTGACCTCATTTGTAAAGCATGTGTGGTAATTAAGCAGTACTTTTGATTAAAATTAGTTTTAGGCCTAGACCGCTCTAACTTAATTAGAAGGCTGCCATCATAAAGCAGCCACATTTTTGTTGATCATCTGAGGGAGCGCTTGAGGCAGACTGCCCTGAGCTGATTGCAGCTCTGCGGTACATGTGGAGCGTCACAGCTCCTGTTCCTGCTCAACTAAGCACCGGCCACCACTGCTGCCTCAGATGTATCGTGTGAACGGAGAGGAATCCCAGCCAGCATGAGACGAGAACCATCACTGTTATGTCTTCTCTAATATTGGGTCCTTTGAAGTCTCGGCAGCATTCAGCTCCCTCAGCCTCTCTGCCACGGCACATTAGAGAAAGCTGTAAGGAGAGGCTGGAGTCACTGAAGCTAAATTTCATGCTCGCTGCGTCTAACGGCGTCATGAAGCAGAGAGCTGTCAAATGTAACCAATCAGTCATTGGTGCAGAGGCAATTGTATTTTCTGTCATAACTGCTGACCTTCTTGTACTGCTGGCACCTGACCTTGAAGTTCGGATAGTGCTGCTCACTGTCCTTTTAGGACTGTTCCTAAGAGGAAAAGGATTTAGGTGACTCTTTCTGAACAAAACCCTCTCCTACCTGAAAGAGAGGTACAAATGCAATCATGCCCTAAAAATGATGCGCAATAGGAGGGAAGACTCAAAGAAATGCACAGTACAAACAGTCTTCCACTGCTGGCTGGTGTGATTTGCAGGGGAAGAGGCCCCGTGAGATGTGGGAGGAACATGCTCAGGTCTGAAGCTGCTGATAAATATTTGACACATTGCTACTGACTTCCTATTAATGCTGCTGGGAAGGAACCGCACTGCGGGAGACTGAAGCTTGCAAGCCTATGCATACTGCTGTTGCATGATGGATCTGCTGGGCAAATCTCACGCCCAGCAGTTACCTTACTGCTTTGCAGCTATGTTTTCAGTAGTAATCCATACAAATTTCTGTAGGGGCTGGTGATATGCTACAAAAACTGTGGCCTTTTTAAAGGCCTAGTTAAACAACAGAAAAAAAGTTCTGCAAATGAGAGTCATTTGAGAAGAAGAAATAAGCGTGAACCCTAGCAAGTTATATGTAAAGTTGTTATACAGCAAGCCACAAAGATTTTTAAGGACCAACTTTCTAAGAGCATAAGAACTAATAATAAAACCTTTTTTCAAATACACTGAAAGAGGAGAGTCTCTAAGGCATAAAAATAAGATAGTTCTTTGCATTGGAAGAGTTTGGGAAGTTCTTATCCTGGAGCTTTTTCTTATGGGAGGTAAATCCCAGGAAGTGTTTCAAATTCAGTGTCAATAGAAGGTAACTTAGAAGAAATTCATAAAATGGACTGTGAAAATATAAAGACCAGATAATATTCTCTCAGGTATTTCAAAGGAACTTAGACAAGAAATTGCCAAACAAACAGCTTTGATGTATAGCTTATCACTTATAGTGGCCTTAGCTCAGGAAGAATAGGTGTGGCAAGTGTAAAATCCTTTTTTTTCCCAAAAGATAATCCAGAAGGATCTGCACAAAAAGTCATTCTAGCCCCTATATGAAGGAAACTGGTCATGACCACAACATGAATGAATAAGAGTAAGTTCTTTCCCAATGCTATTAACTGGAAGTTGTCATGGGACAAGAAAGAAGGTCCTTTCATAAATTAATGACTAATTAGAGATAAGAAAAGGAGGTAGGAACAAATTACTTGTTATCAAAATATTTGGAGGGGTGTGTTACGAGGATCTGTGCTGGTCACTGTATTAGCAGATGATCTGAAAAAGAGGACGTTCTGTTCTGAACAAAAGAGCAGATAGATATACACTTGGTCCAGGAGGACAGGTCCCTCTGCTACTGATTGCTGGAAGGTAGAAAGATACACTAGTAGAAGAATTACCTCACAGATAGGTGCCTGACACATCTACTACTGATCACTGCCGGAAATAAGAGAATGAACCAGATAGGCTCTTCATCTGCTTGAGTGCTCCTGCTCTTCAGTGAGAAAACTAGATTTTAGTGTGTAGAAGGCCCATCTATTTTTGCTTTTGGTAAATGAGTTTACTAAGAAGGAGAATTTGAGAAATGAGGATTTTAAAATGCATAATAGAAATTGTTTCTGGAAAGCAGCTTCTACATTAACTGGAAAATACTTGGTTCCAAAGTTGATTCCAAAAATTAAGACTATTCAGTTTGGAAATGGAAATGTACTGTGTGACGTTATCAGCATAACCACAGCAACTCCAAACTTCATTAGTCACTGAAGGCTTTGTGAAAGTTGAGAAAAAGCAACATCAATGCCTTGAACCATGGATTCTGAAAAGGAGCTATCATCAGGTACTTGCAGAACTGGAGGAGAACATGGAGGCCCTGATCACTTCTGAACTTCAGGGAGACGCTTTTGCTTTCCGTGTTCAGAGCACAGGGAGGTCTCTGATACATTGCTGATGGAAGGATTACAAATTCTTCTGTCTCTGTAGTCTGCACCACTGACATAAGCATCAAACAAGAAATCACTGCAATCTCCATACAAGTTCATGCAATCTTCATACACAGGCAAGCTGTTAGTGTTTTTAACTCGACTACTCAATTACTTGAAAGAAAAGGTCTTTCTTCACTAAAAGTGAAAATTAATAGAGAGCAGAAACTAGATGATTTAGAAAATTATTAGATTTAGGAGAATACAGCAAAATTTGCATATGTGGTAGATTGTAACAAATTTTGCTGCTCTTTAGTGCAAGGATCCTTATATTTGCTATTGCTTCGTTTCATTTTCATTACTAAACTACTGATAACTTGAATGGCCAACAATTCTGTTAATATCTGCAAAGGAGAAATAAGTAGATATATCAAGATAAAATGTGCTGCAAAGAGCAGAGTTAAGTACGGTACATATAATTTATCTTATTATTATACAAATTTACTCCTGATGTTCTCTTTACATGAGAGTGAAGTATTATTTACTCCTGATGTTCTCTACATGACTTCTATTTATTTATTTCCTCTTTTTCCGTAATTTAAAGTATCTTAGATTAACAACCATGCATTTTGTTAATAATTTCTCAATCCTAGTTTGGATCATTTTTCAATTTTCTTTGCATTTTCTCATCAATTTCCCCTCAATTATAGGTACTTAGCAAGGACAACAGGTACATGTCATTGCCTTTAGATTCTAAAAAGGTACTTAAGTACACTTATATAATCTAAGCAGCATGAATGCTATCTTTTTAATTATCGTTATTGGAACACAAAAAAACACTTTCTGAAAGGCTCTGTTTGTTTTAATGAGCTTTAGAGCAGTCAATAAATATGTGCTGAAAATAGATACAAATAATGATCAAAGTATGCTAGCATACTTCTGTTGAAGAAAAAGTTTTATTTCATTATAGCACTAAAATATTGGCCCTTGAATTTGTTAAGGATAGAAGGGAACTGCTCATTAGACATTTGGTGTATTTAATTTTCTTTCCAAGTCTAAATATATATGCCTCTAGAATATATCAAAAAAGTAACATTTGTGAGTTGTGAACAGTAATGAAAGGGAGATTTACAGTGAACTGTGTCAAATACAAGCAATACACTTATGAGGTGTAAGCTTGAATAGATGTATTGGATAATTAACCGCTGTTGATATTATCTCTGTAAGTTTATACCCATGCTCCTTCCAAGTCATTTGTGCTTGTACTGCAGTTCTCTAGTGAAAGTCAAGAGGCCTCTTTACAGAGCAGCTTCATTACATGTTACAGGAAGAAGATATAATCTGAAACACAATTTTAAAATTACGTTCGAATTAGCATCCATAGAGAAAACCACAGATGAGAGCTCATATTAGCCAATAAATGTCATCTTTATGGAAAGCAGCATGCAGATAGTGATGCCGGCAGCTTGCTGATGCTGTGAGTTGCAAGGGAGAACTCTTATCTTGCCAGGAGCCAGGGAAGTGCTGGCAAACAGCACACGGAGCTGCGGCCGGGGGAGGATGAGGGGACTTGTGCGTTGGGGGCACTTTCTCCTCCCTTAAGAACTAGGCTAATTGGAAGGTTATTGATGAAGTAGTTTTGAGTGCGCCATTAGTTTCCAGGAGGTTAATGAACATAACAGATTTGGACTGAACACTTTCTGAGCCCTGTTATTAAGTAAGCTTTAAGTGTTCTTAAGTGAGCCCTCATTTTCAATTTTCCCTATTTACTAATGACCAGTATTCTCTTTTATTTGATTATGGTCACAGGTGAGATGATGCATGATCCTTACATCCATTCTTTATTTCTTCTTCCTATAATTATCTATAAATGTATAAAATAGGAGAATTTGTTCTTTTTTCTTCAACAAGCCCCCCCCCCCCCCCCCCCCCCCCGGGAATCTAGTGAGTTTTTTCCTTTAGAAAATAAAGTTTCTTGTAAAAACAGGTGTTTTCAGAGGTTTCCTAGTCCCTTAGTATTCCACAGCATTCCTTGGCTCTTCACACACCATCTCATGTTTCTCCTCACGTTGCCCCACTGAGGTTGGGAAATGCTGGCTTCTCTCTTTTTCATGAGCAGCAAAGAGCCTCTTGTCAAGTGAAGCAGAAACTGAGCCAAGAATCGAACCAGAGGCTGCCTAGTCCTCTGCTTTCAGACCATCGCTTCTCTTTGTCTGTTAATGAATTTATTCACTACTCCTCAGAAAGTTAAGCTTCGTATTCACAGTTACTGTGCCTTACACAATTTATATTTTCTATCCTTACACAATTTATGTTTTCTATCCTCTTGGTCCACAGGATAAAACTTGAAGTGTAGGATTCGGGTCCAAGTTATGACAGAGAGTTTGATCCTAATCATGTAAGCGTAGGTGCTCAGAGCTGTCTGGGATGCTCTATAGCATCCGATATGTGTCCTCATGTCTGCCATATCCGAGAGAGAACTTGCAGGAGAACCTTGCCCGTCAAGACTGGCACCCAGAGCCCAAGTAGGACATGTAGAATCATCTCAAAAGGCACTGGGAAGAGGTTCAGTTGTCCAAACAGAAGTCTGTGGAACCGGTTTAAATAAATGTAGGCACTTCGTGCTGTTTTCAGATAACTAACCAATACCTTAATCATCTTCATGTTTAATTCCTTATGTGAATTAAATATCCTTTGTTTACTGACCAGCAGTTAATCTTCTGCTTATATCTTATCCTTTTAAAACTCTCCACCTGAATTCATTCAATGACTCTTGAAAAACAAGTTACAACTTTTAAACACATCTGAGAATTGCCACAACATCAGTCAGCAGAGCACCCTGTATATCACACAGTTTAGCACAGCTGTCTCCCTTATCCACTATTTACATACTGGATTCACTAGCCTGTCAGAAGTTGCTTTAAAAAAACCAACTAATAATTGGAAATTGTAAATGCACTGACTTGGAATAAGGCTTTACTAGGTCTTTTCTTGCTCAGTTAAAAATTTCATTCGATATAACTGAGTAATGCACTTGAACTATATAATTTGAATTCATATTTAGATTTGAACTCCAAATTTCCTTATGATTTGGTGAGCCACCTCATGTGTTTTTAGTTTACTTCATCCATTATTAATCTGCATCATTTCAGTGAAATATCAGATGAAATGTGATTGCTTGTGTCTCCTCAGTGAAGTAACAATATTACACTGAGTCTCAGGGCGTTCATCTGCAAAATGTGTATAATAATACCATAAAGGTATTAGCTGGTAAATGGATTCATTAATGGAAGTAAAGCCCCTGTAAAAGTGAGGAAAAAAAATATTTAAAGTTTCAAATTTGAAATACATTCTAACAAGCTTCATAGCACCTTGCTGCGGAGAGAGGCTGAAAATTGATATAATGGATAAAATTAATCTAGAAGCCTTCAATTAAGTTAAAAGCAGTCCTGCACAGGTAAAGAGTGCTGTCAGAGCTTCAAGATGATCAGCATAAATTTAGAGTGAAATATTTGAAGGAAGACAGATGTACTCCACTGCGTGAAATGCCCCTGGTGTTCCAGAGCAGTAAGGTAAGAGGAAAGTTCAGCAACGAGTCACTGTTGACACAGGGGTTAGGAAAGCCAAAGCCTACCTGGAGGTGGAGCTGGCGAGGGATGTGAAGGGCACCAAGAAACATTTCTGCAAGTGTACCAGCAGCAGCAAGTCCAGGGAAAACGTGGTCCAATGCTGAATGGGGCAGGGGACCTAGTGACAAATGAAATGGAAAAGGCTGAGGTAGTCAATGCCTTCATTGCCTCAGTCTTTACTGGTAAGACTGGCTTTCAGGAATCCCAGGCCCTTGAGACCAGAGGGGAAGCCTGGAGCAAGGAGACTTATCCTCAGTGGAGGAGGAGAAGGTTAGAGAATATTTAAACAGACCTGGGCAGACACAAGTCCATGGGCTCTGACAGGGTGCACCTACAAGTGCTTGAGTGCTGAAGGAGCTGGCTGATGCCTTTGTGAGGCTACTCTTGATTATCTTTGAAAGGTTGTGCTGATTGGGGGAGGTTCCTGAGGACTGGAAGAAAGCAAATGTCACTCCTATCTTCAAGAAGGAAGATCCAGGGAACTACAAGCTGGTGAGCCTCACATCAGTCCCTGTTTACATGATGGAGTAAATCCTGGAAACAGTTTCCTTGATCAGCCTTCTATGATGAGACGACTAGCTTGGTGGATGAGGGGAAAGCCATGAATGTGATTCATCTTGACTTTAGCAAGATTTTGAGCACTGTCTCCCATAACATTCTCAAATACAAACTGCTGAAGAATGGGCTAGACAAGTGCATATTGAGGTGGACTGAAAACTGGTTGAACTGCTGGGCTAAAAGAGCTGTGGTTAGAACTGCTGGGCTCTAAAGTGTTGTGGTCAGTGGCACAAAGTCCATCTGGAGGATGGTCTAGCCTGGCTGTCCCACCTTGCCACCTGTAAGATGCATGGATGTAGGATATCACTGCTGCTCTGTGTCAGCTTGAACGCTGCTGTCCCCAGACCTCCAGTGCGCTTGTGGCATGTGACACCAGTGCCCATCTCAGAATGATGCTGCAGTCCTGTGATTGCTCCAGTAGTAGGTAGGTTGTAAGAAGGTAGGCAAGCCTGATTCTGCAAGTCCAGGTCCTACATATGGCAGATGGGTTTGTGTGGGGTCTGTAATAAGACAACACAGTTTTCTTTCCGTGTGCTGTTGGTGAGTAACGACCTTGCTGAGCCTGCACTGGTAATGCAGTGTACACATACACTTTACTGAGAGGCTTTCATCTCATATCCCTCTTTTGGGGCTGTGTTGAGGGAGAAAGCATGAAAAGATGCACTACGGGCTAAATTTATGGTGAAGTGTTAACTTAAAGTACCTTCCCACTGCCTGCATCCATTCCTTAAGATGTGAAACTCTCTGAAGTCTGGCTGACTTACTCCTGCGGATCAGTGCTTTGCTTGCTTGAACTCCAGTGGCATGTAAATAATCCCGTTAGTATTTATTGCTTCTACAGCCTACTATGAGCTCTTTGAGTTTTGTCATTAATTCTTTTAGGTACAATATGCCAAGCAAGCAAGAAACAGGCTTCACAAGGGAATTGCCTAAATCGAGGGATTCAAACAACACAAAATAAGAAACTGTCAGGTGATCTTTCTCCTGTTACAATTTCAAGGAGATTCTAGGTCTAGGACTTTGTTATCCTTGTTCCCTGCAAGGACGATCTGGTTGATGCTTGCCTGAGGGAGACATTGCATACAGAGGGATGCCCTGTGTTGCCAACTCCGAATCTGTTCCTTGTACTGCTGCAGTAGTGGACAAGCACCCTCCTTCATTTAGTGCTACTAATCTCTGGAGAACAGGACACTTTTGCTTTACTAGCTGCCCAAGAATCACTTTCAAAACTACGTATTTTTTTTTCTTAAAAAAGAAAAAAAAAATCCTATTGTGGGTAATACATTCTGGTTCCCTGAGGTTTTTTTTAAATGTATCTTACCTTCTGGTGGCTTCTGACACTGCTTTAGCCTGAAAATACCTCCTAAGCTTCCTCTAGTGCAATCAAGATACAAAGGTGTTTCACACAGCTGCCCAGACACAGAAACCACTCCATCAGCAAGCTCTATGCTCAGGCATGTCTTACCTAAAATGGATCCTGACTTTGAGTAAAATAATTATCCACCTGTTGTATGGACTCAGGATTGGAGCTTCTTCCCGTGCATTCACGTGACTTGTTTAGTGAAAACTTTATCTCATGGCTTAACTCATATCTGACTGCGTTTCAGACTGTGTGTCCTATGAAGACACCGTCAGGTTATGTTTCTTAGATGGATGAGCCTCAGTGAAGGTTTGCACCTAGTGTACCTAGTTTAATGTATATTACATCCACCTGGCACACAGACAAGTGCAAATTCACCACACAAGTCTATAACTGGACAAAATAATTGCAGCTCCTTACAAGATCTTGATAGCCTCTTGGTGCAGTGACAGGCACACAGGATTGTGTGACCCCTAAACGTGATTAGTGGGGTGACTGTGCTACCTTGGTGCATACCATCTTCAGTATGGGCTCATTTCTTCATTTTCGCCACCGTTCCTCTCATCTGCTGTTGGGGGGAGAGGATGATTCGGGGTTAGCAGATCCTAATGATTCCTTCATTAAATGATCTCTTTAGCATGTCCAAAATCCTTTCCTGAGGTGCAATATTTGGAAGGAACCAGGCAATGTAATTCAGACTACATTTCCAGCTCTTAACACCAGCTCTGAACTTACTGTACTAATAAGCAGTTTTCATCAGGTTGCGTGAGTGTACCATTGCTGTGAGATGTTTTAAAACGTACATAGTAAATACTAAATACTCTTCAGTGCACGCTGGGAGGCAAGGAGTTAGATCAGGAAAACTTTGTCCTTGACATTGGTACAATTGTGTTTTGTAGCACTGGAAAAGCAAATGACAACATGCTTGAAACAACAAAGCAGCATCTGGAGAAGTAAAAGAAAAAAAACCACACTCAGAAAATAAGTTTGAAACCCACACTTTTTCTAAGCTAATTGCAAATAGGCGGTCAAGGCAGCAAGGGAGGAGCAGCAGAAAAAAGCAGATGGGCAGGCCAGGAGGACATGCCACTTGCCACATAATTTGACACGAATTACACTCAGCATATTGTCTTTAAAGACTTTGTAAGGAAAGGACACAAATCTTGCCTGACAATTTATCTCAGATATAAAGAAATCCTTGTCCTATTTATCAACAAAAATCTGTAGAGGGTCAGAATCAAATGAGTGTGGGGTTTTTTTTTTTTTTATCTGGGTGGCCAGGTGATTTCTTGAAGAGAGACCGAAGCAGAGGTTCCTGGGAAAGCAAGCGAATCACCAGAGGAACTTGGTTCCTCATTGACAAGGTTATGTCCATGTCAGGTAACCTTCAAAGTAGGTGTATGCCTGTACTTTATACATGGGAATTCCTGACATGAGACATCATATTCCACATTTGGGGCTGGAAGGACTGCAATTTTCACCAGAATTTGAAAACTTTGACCATAGGTGTCTTTTATTTAGCAGTCCTTTGGGCGGTTAAACTTTGACCATGTTCAGCTCTGCTGTCTTCAGAATCGTGGCACTGAAATGTCATCTGGGAATTAGAAATAGACCTATGACTTTGGATTTGAGGAACATTTTGGTTTCTATGTGCAACATCAGGGGATCATCGCTAGATTGTCTCCATTTACAGGTTTTTGGTGACTAGTTAGTCTGCCAGAAGCAGCCAGGTAATTCCTGTAGCTAGACTGACTCTACAGCCTTAATAGTCTACAGGTCTCCTTTACCAAAGTGCTTAAGTATGTTCATTTACCTTTGATTTTCATAGACTATATAGAATTAGGCTTACATTTTACCACTTCCATATGTCTTGCTGCACTGAAGCCTGACTAAGCTAGCAGTTTCGTAATTCTTGTTGCATTTTGCCTATATATTCTCTATTGATCTGTCAACATCTGAGGGCAATGCAATAGTTTTCTTCTTTTTCACAGGAAACACTAGGTGTTTATTCACAGGAACACATGCACTGACACACGCAGACATGCGTGTAGCCACAGAAGAAAATAAAGTTCTTGCAGTGCGGCATCTTGTTGCCATTGTGGTCCTGAAGGAGGGAGGATCTCTGTTTCTTCTCAAAGATCCTCTCTACCGCATTCTGAAACTACCACCTGAGGGAAAGCTCCTCTCGCAAAACCTTCTGAAACTAAACAGAAAAGGTCACAAAATCCAAGTCCTTGGGCCTTGTGACTGTTGTTCAGCTGTGTTGAACTAAGGACCTCACTACCACTGGTTTTGCTGTTGCAGGATTCCCAGCAGGAGAACTGCAAAAGCCTTTCTTTTGGGGAACGGAGTATCCTAGGTAAGTACTGCACCAGGGAAGCTCTTACACCTGGAAATGAGGAATAACAGGGAAAGGTATTGGAAATACAGACAGACAGAGAAGAGGGCATGGCAGAGAAGGCTACACCGCTGAAGATGACCAACAGGTAGTGCACAGGAGTACTGAATTGTCCTTCTGTAGGGAAAGCTTGGCCCTTGGATTGCATGTTCTTCCCTGCTACGTCCTGCTTTTACTCTTGAAAAACCAGACTTTGAAAACTGCTGCTTTGTGCAATAACTTTTCTTACCCTTGGGAGCCGTATGTGTTGCTGTTGTCTTAAACTGATGACTGATTTCTCACAGGAATTGCTAATTAAGTGCACCTGAGTGGAAGTGTTTCAATGCTATAGCATGCAGATGCAGCAGTGTGCACATGGCAGGTATTAAAAGGAATTGTAAATCAGGTAACTAACACTTCCTGAACAGAAGTGAATACCCTGAGAAGCCATTTATTATCAGTTTATTGTTCACTTTCTGCTAATATCTAAGATTAACAGTCGGCCTGTGCCTGTGCCTGTTGAGGTAGATGAGAATATCTCCCTGTGCATAAGTGATTGCCTGAGCAGGCCCATGTGCTACTATAGCTGAGGAAGAGTAATTATAGGTCACATATATTTAATTTTGAAAAATTACTGCTTTTGTGCAATTCAATAACTTTCTATTTTAGGGCAGGATAAGACCATGAAAAGTTTCTGACAGTTTCTGAAAGTTATTTTGCAGTTATGTAAAGCCAGTTACTGGTGAAACATATCCTTAATAAATCTTTGTTTAAAAAAAAAAAAAAAAAAACAAACTTTTGAAACATTTGGGGTTTGCCAACTTCCAATCTGTATGTGTCCTTGTAAACAGGAAATTTGGCAATATATGTAGAGAGACACAATCAATTTAGGAACAAATGAATTTGCATTCAAAGATAATTCTTATGAGCCAGGTGACTTTCTAAGTGGTAACTGGGGAGAGAAGAAAGTCCTTTTTTTGTTAAGGTGAACTTATTTTCTGCTGTGGTTATTGTAGACTTGTTTCCAGCTTTGCTTTCTGAAGAGATTTCTCTGTAACCTGGCCTTCTGTCACAGCGATAAAATTGTGGTTCTTTCAAAGAATTATACTTTGCTCATTTCTCTTCTTTAAAGGTTACCTTAGCTTAAATTGGTTTTGCTTGAGTACGTATCAAAATGAAATTTAGTAAACAAATGTAGCTGTTTTATAGCAGACAACAGATTGCTTTTGTCCTTGAAATAGTCTGGATCTGTTTTCTGTCTGCTTAAAAGAAACAGTATATGGCACTGGAACAGAAAAATCGTCAAAAAGTCATCAGCACTTTCTGGAAAAAATGATTTAGCAAATATTTAACATTTAGTGGCATTTTAGTGTCCAGTTCCAGCATAACCACCATAAAACAGCTGCTCCTATTTGCATAAAGGAAAGCTAAGTTATCCCTTTACATCTCGGTACATGAAACAGAACACCATTCAGCTGCCCCCTTTGATAGTTACGAGTCTTCGTATGCCAGACATATTGAAATAGGGACTTCGAACCACCTGAGTTGGTAGCTTCCTCACAGTTCTCTGAGCCTCCCCAGTCCCACAAAGTTCCCCTCTAATATGGTACCTGTTGGGTTGCACCTAACGCCCTCCACCTCTGTCCAGCTCTGCCTCGGAAGTGAAGAGCATGAACAGAGCTGGGAGCGTTTCTGGCAAAAATGTTGTTGAGCTGGACAAAATGCTAAAGGGGATTCAAAGGCCAAACTTCACCCCATCTTTTGGAGCTGGGGAAAGCCCTAGGAGTGCTGGGGCACCAGCCTGTTCTTTGTCCCTGCCGCTCACGGTGACCAAGAACTTTAGAGGAAAAATCAGATGCATTTAGTAATAGGGCTTTTATTGGTTCTTCTTGACCTCTTTAGATGTTTTGTGCCATTCTTTTTATACTTCTCCAGCTGCAAAAGATCCTGCATAACCACTTTACTTCAGATGTGGAAGACAAGTCTAATATAGTACATTTAGTATGGATAATTATCACTGTGTGCTACACAAGATTACAAATTTGTCACACGAAAGGATGATATTTCCACTGCTGAAATATATAATTTTAACCAGCATTTTTTAGTGAAGGTTTGCAATAGTACTTGGGGGAAAAAACCAGTAGGGAAGATTTTATCACATGCAAATTACCTTTCAGGAAAGAAAAAAAATAAAGTGAAGAATTGTCATGGGAGCAGGGGGAATTAAATGATATAATACTTTTGGGGCATGACTGAGATGAGCAATTAGTGTGCTATGGATCATTAGGTCCAATAATAACATGTTACTTCAAAACCCTCTTCCTTTCTCCTATTTCAATAGAATGTGTTAGAAATACTATAAGCTACTTTGAAGTATGGCATCTCAATAACTGAAATAATTAAAATCACAAAGAACAATTTCACAAATGAAAGATGCGTTTAGCAGATCACTTTCCCCCCATGATATCCACTGCATTTGATATAAAAAAGCCCTGAACCTTTCCCTCTTTCATCCCTATTTCTCCCAGATGCATGTTTATTTGGCTACAAGGAGGAAAATATAACTAATTATCAATCAGGAATACAAAATATTTCTTTCTATTCTGTTTCTCTGGTGCGCTAGATCTGACTGTAGATCATGTCCTGTTCCTGGGCAGGTGCAAGGAAATTGTATGACCTCTCTTTAAAAACAGATCTCAGAAGGGAGATCTGTTTAATGCTTTACAAACTAGAGTCAGTCATCTGCAAGTCTGTTTGTTGCATGCCAGCGAAGAACGATTGGAGCTGGCATTACGGAAGCCTACCGCAGCCTTTGATATATTCTTTTTTTCATGATGACGCTAAGAGAATAATTTCTCCTATAACTTGGTCCTGTTCACAGTTAGAATATACACAATGCAGTCAGCTGAAGGAGACATTTTGGAGTGCCAATGATGCTAACAACAGATTTGGTTAGATGGGTGAACCATCACAACGCTTGTTAAAGTTTTATATTAAAGATTGTTTTGAAACAAGCAGGAGTTTAACACTCAGATTTTCAACAGCTTTAAGTCAAAATTGTACGGTCATGATTTTTAGTCCCATTCCCCACCCCACCACCAGTTTAAATAAATAATGATCTTTCCTGAGATAGAAATCTGTTTGATTCTTCTGTCTTCTGTCCCTTGATGCTCATGAGTGTGGACGCTTTCTGAGGAAACTGCTTCTTTGTGTTACAGGTCATTAAGCTATGGTGCCATAGGAGTAATTGTTGGCCATGAGTTTACTCATGGATTTGATAGCAACGGTGAGTATTTTTCTGTATGTTGATAAGGTTTTTTTTTTCCCCCTAACAGAGTTGACAGATTAGAAAGCTGAGTTGTATATGCTTTAGCTTTTTTATTGTTTTGTTTTTTTTAACAATGCTGAATTGTGTGAAAAAAAATTATGAAGTTGTAATTTTTTATTTATTTACATACAATCTTACTTGTCTGAACCAGATTTTATCTGGTAAGGAATATCACAAGTTTGACTATTTCTGTTTGTTTTGAATGGAAATTAAATCAACAACAGATTCAGAAAATCGTGGTTGGAGGGTAGGGGGTGGGAAGGGCAAAGAGATAACTTCTGATTGATAAAAATGTCTTCCAAGAAAACTTTTCATTTCAGTTTTTGACTTTTTTCAATAGACAATTATAGACAAATATTAAAATACAATACTGGAATAAAAGTGGAACAGAAAACGTATTGGGGGCGGGGGGGGGGGAAGAGAAAAACCATCAAACTAACTGTCCTGAAAAACTGAGTGGGGCATTACCATCATCTAACTGGCTATCTCAGTAAAGTGCTTTTTAAAATTGAGCTCCAGAGAGAGAGGCGGGGATAGAGAGAAATATAAACCTCCTCCTTCAGGGAGCAATTCTGGTTGTCCGACTTGATATCCTGCTCTGACTCACTGTCTAGAGAAATCTCTTTCCACTGAAAATATAGGAAGCTTAAGGGAAAGCAGGCTTCTAGCTCACTGCATAACTAAAGTTAGGTAGCTTATGTTGCGTTACTTCAAATACCTTTTAAAAAATAAAAGGAAAACCTTGTATCCTGTTGGCAGTGCTCCGCAACATTTTGCATAGTTAAACACCCCTGAATGGGGAAATGTTTCTTCACAAACTCCCATCTGCCCTACCGCTTCCATATCATACGGGTTATGGTGTAGCAAGTACATCCATCTATTTGAGTGGATAGCTTGATTTGATAAACTTGGCTTCTGGAACCAGGGAAGCAAATCTTAGGTTCCTCGGTGACTGGCTGGAGACACGCCGAGGGTTAGATACCCTCCTACAAATGAGGTGGATCAGGCACCTGAGGCTGAATCTTCCACAAGCCATTGCAGTAACCATAAGTCTGGGGAATGGGATATACATATATATTCTCCTTGCTTCCATGAATAGGGTTCAAATGTTCTGGTTTTGCTCCAAGGCAAAAAATGGAAACTTCAGAAGTTCCCGTGAAATGGATTTTTCTTCTGGTCAAGCGTATAATTAATTAATAATAAATTAGTTATCATCAGGTTTGCAGAGTCAAAGACATATGGGCTGAGGATGAAAAATACTTGCAATTATACTTACAAGAAAGCTCATATGCCTCTTACACTATGTAATTATAAAATGTACTATAGAACTCATTAGTCATTACTATTTTTTTCTGAAAATGGAAATTATGACAATAAATAGAATGTCAGCTTTTCACCATTGACTTGAGTGGGGTCAAGATTTTGCTCGCTGATCTTACCCATTTTGTACACATACTTGTGTGAATACATTCACCTCTCATTTCTGCACTGGTGATAGATTCCAAAACTGGAAAAGTATGGGATTTTCTCCTACAAAAAAAAAAAAAAAAAAATTGTTTTCTTTCTTTCTTTCTTTTTTGAGGTCGGAAATATGACAAAAATGGAAATTTAGACCCTTGGTGGACAACAGACTCTGAAGAAAAATTTAAAGAGAAAACAAAATGCATGATTGATCAATACAGCAATTACTACTGGAAAAGAGCTGGCTTACATGTATGTGAAACATCAGTGACTGAAAGCAGTGGTGCATTAGAAGTTTGTTTTGGGGTTTTTTTTTTAAGTTATCTTTTTATAAATCCCAATATATTGGGATATTAGGCTACCAACTTCATTTCTTACAACAAATCATTTTTTGAAGTGAATAATTGTGATAAAAATTGTCTGTCAGATTTGATTAGTCCAGTCAAACACCACTGCCCACACCCTGGTGACAGGGTTAAACCACTTCTTCCCATCACATTGTATTGGAATCGGAGAAAGAGGATGAAGCCACTCAGCAGGGCTGGTCTAATTACTATGAGCATGTTATGTGTCTTCTGAAGATGAGGTCCATAATGAAAACTGAGCAGCCACTCTTTTTAAAAAGAATATAATAGCATGTTTTATAGATTCCTTTAGCAATTCCACCTGTTATTTATTACAGCTATAAAATGGATGCATAAACCCTACTTTATTTCAGATTCAACTCTTGCTATTTCTTCCACGTGTGCATGCAGACCCAATTTGTATCTCAAATGAAGGGAGTATGATAGCAGTAGCTCATAGAAAAGGATTGAGAAAGGAAGTGCAAGGGAATGGTTTCTGTTGCATCATCTATCATCAGAGCTATGGGCTTCCCTGAAAATGTGCACATTATGTAAGTGTCCAAAATGAAGGATAAATTCCAGACCTTCAGAAATCAATAGCTAAAATTCCAGTAATGTTGGCTGGGACATGATTTTAATCTTAATTTTCAGGATAAAACACATACCCTACCCCCCACTCAATTCTACCACCTCTACTTATATTTTAAAATCAGAAATACAATTACGCCTTTGCCTTTTAAGAATAGTTGGTCACATTGAACACTTAGCAATAATTTTAACACTTTCCCCAGGCTGTTTGTATTAGTCTCAGAGATAACAAGGCCATATCGCAGTCCAGTCTGAAGTCCAACAACTCAGTCTTGAAGTACTTTGTATAAGCTAATTTAGCAATAAAAATTCTCAGGCTCATTCCTGCATATCTGTAGGACAAAAACTGTCAATGCAAAAATGCCACTGAAAGAAGGTCATTAAAACCTTCCCCAAGGATGTGACTAAGCTCTTCCCATGCTCCTGCCATTGGCTTGGCCATCTCCTTTACCTTCTATGGTGTCTCTTGGGATGTGGTAGATCTGAATTTCCCCTCCAATGCAGCTATTGCCTTTGAAGTCCGTGGATGGGCTTACTGGAGACATTCTGTTACGCACAGCCTTAGCATTTGTAAGGCTTTTTCCTCCTATTTCCGTGGGATAACCTAAAACCCTTTTTTAGATGATAGAAGAAGAATCTTGATATTTTTCTGCCATATTTTATAGCTTCTGTATGAAGAGCTATGCATGCAATGAGCGCTTTTTTTTTTTTGCCTGTCATTTACATCAATATGTGTACATTCTGCAGATTTTTTTACCCCATACGAATATTTTACATGGATCAAGAAACCTATTTACTCTTCTCATTTCTCATCCAGTTTGCAATAAAAATATCTTCAGAAAAGAAGAGTAATGAAAGAAAAAGTGGATATAGAAATAGCTTCAGAGTGCAGTAATCAAATAAAGTCATCTGATCAAATAAAGGGCTTATCGTGGTCCCTGAGCCCTGTCACGAACTGTCTGCACACAGTAGTCTCAGATACCTGACCCAGAGCTGCCTGAAATCAGCGGAAAGATTTCTTCCACTTATTAAAATGCCCTATGGCCCAAGTGCCACTGCTAGGTTACTCTCATCTTACGCTCTAAATCAATCTACTTCACAAGCCCACTGCAAGAAAAAATGTAAGAGTAGGTAGGCCAGAAAAAAAGGCAGCTGTTGTGCGTGCATGTTCGCTGGTGTCCCAGCACCTTTTTTCCGTAAAAGCCTCTCTCCACCTCCATCCCCAGCCTCCTGAGGGGAGGGAGGGCTGGCAGGAAAGGGGTGCATTTTCCTCCACTGCTCCCATTTCTCCTTTGTTACGCTCTTGGGTGTAACATTGGACCCAAGGCATCAAGCAAAATGCCTTGAGTCCAATCTGAGTGCTCGTCTCCACCGAGTGGTGGGGCTGTGCACATGTACCTAGGTATCTCCAGGTCCTTTTATCTCTTCTCCCCCATTTTCCCCTCTTTCACCATCCTGAAACTAAGGTGGGTCCTGACACCAACCCTCCTATACCCATCCCTGTGTCATGGGAGAGCCTGTCATCAGAGGATCTGCAGGACAGCGCTGTCCTTCAGAGCTCTGCTCAAACTGTGCTCAATCACCTTGCTCATTCAAGGCATAGTAGAGAGTAAAACTGCTTAATTACAAATACAGTTTGATAACACCAAGACCCTTGTAGGCTGGGTGATCAGAGATAGTGCTGCACTTGCAGAAATGAGGGTTTCTTTATAATGATATTGCACTTGGAAATACGAGGAGACTGGCTTTTTCAGAAAGCTTAGGTAGCACTGCTTTGCACAATATATTCTTGTTGCTATTGCTCTTGCCCTTGGAATCAATACTGGGGAAAAGCAACGCGCAATTCCTTCGCAGATATTTTTAGAGCGCTGAATATACTATCAATTTCAATTCTGTCACTGACAGTTATTTTTAATTATGCTGGTTTAGGTTATGAATTAAAAGTTATTTTAGCATGCCAGTAATATATAAAGAGTTATATAGAGAAACAAATATAACCTTTTAGATAAAAGTTTAAGAAAGGGGCTACAGGATCTCACATATAACCTCAGAAAAACAGTCTTCAGGGGAAAATTATTGATGCTCAGATCAAAGATCAGGGACTGGATTCTTGAGTGCATTTTATCTACTACATTTTGTGCTACAGAGATCTAGGACCAGAGCCAGGATAACTCATCATGCAGAATTGTTTACTGACAGTTTTCACATTGAAACACAGTTTTTTTAACCGGACATATGATGGTTGAAATTGGCTGAGCTTGTTTTCGCGTTATTCTATTTTTTCCCCTGTTTCTTGAATCATAGAATCACAGAATAGTTTGGGTTGGAAGGGACCTCAAAGATCATCTAGTTCCAACCACTCTGCCATGGGCAGGGACACCCTCCACTATACCAGGTTGCCCAAAGCCCCATCCAACCTGGCCTTGAACACTGCCAGGGATGGGGCAGCCACAGCTTCTCTGGGCAACCTGTTCCAGGGCCTCACCACCCTCACAGTGAATCTGAATCTCCCCTCTTTCAGTTTAAAGCCATTACCCCTTGTCCTGTCACTACATTAAATTTGATCAGAAGGAAGTTCAGAAATGGGTCAAATGACTGATGATCTTTCATTCTGCCAGGTGAAAGGCAAGAGGACTTTGGCAGAGAACATTGCAGATAATGGAGGTTTGCGAGAGGCTTTCAGGGTAAGTAGATGAAAAATATCTGAAACATAGTATTATTTAAAAAAAAGCTGTGGTTAGGCTCCATGTTGCTGAAAAGCACTCAGTATCTCTTTCTTACCAGGCATACAGGAGATGGATTGCAGAAAAGAGGGGAGGAGAAGAAGAGCCTTTGCTTCCAGGCCTTGAGTTCACACACAACCAGCTTTTCTTTCTGAGTTACGCCCATGTGAGTAGTACAAATGTGTTTCAAGTTCCCATCTATTAATCTGCACAACGTACAGTGCAGAGATGAGACTGCTTTGTTTCAACACCAGCCAAACCCAGACTTTTCAGGGTATCAGCAGAGACTTCTCCCAGGACTATTATTTCTTTTCTCTTTCTCTCTTTGTTCTCATCTAACCATGGTGCTAGAACTGCTGAAATTGCTCTTGGTTTTGCACAGCGTTGTCATGGCAGCTTTCTTTCCTCTCACTGCTTCCCTCCGCTGCAAGGCTCTTCTTGCATGTATTGACTCCTTAACCTCTTTCCATTTTAGATTCCCAATTTTCTGGTGCTTGCCATATGCAGCAGTTTCTGACTGCTTCCACCACAGACTCCTGTTGCAAGCATACCTTCACCATTCTTTACTGAGCATGTTGTTCAGGGAAACTAAACAGTAGTGAGATTTTTAGAGAACAAGAGAGAGAATCAGAAATTATTTATTTGGTTAAAAGAGTTGGGACAAACTCCCTACACAAGGAGTAAGAGTTGGGCTATAAAACTTTGCCCACCAGTTGAAGGAATGAATCATCTAAAACTGAAGAAATGGGACCCAATGCAACCAATATTGTTTTATAACCAACCCTAGCTGAAAATCACTTCTCTGCCAAAAGTCAGTGTAGCAGCTGTGTATGGGTCTATGGCCAGTTAAGCTTGACAACATTCACCAATGAAAAGACTTCACTTTGGTTGTTTACGCTGAGTTGAGTTTTACACTGTGTCGTTTTTCCCCTGGGAAAACCTTGAAGCCATATGGAAGCTCTGGGGTCTTACAGGACCACTGCAGGAGTCATATGTCCAGCGGACCTTCTGAGGGAAGGTACATGCACAGTGAGAGCAGTGCATGCCAGCTACCCTTGAGCTCAGCTTACTTCCGCAGAGCTCAGGACACTCAACAGACTCATTCAAACTGCCAGGGCTGTCTCCAGCCAGCCAAAATTGCAATGAAGTCCACACGTCCTGTGGGCAGTCTGGCCTAAAGGATTTTGTCGACAGGAAATATTCAACACAGGGGCTTAGGTAAGGCAGGGGCTGCTTAAAAGAGATTTTTCATGCAATGGGTACAGCATAAGAGGGATTACTCAGTTGTGCAAATATTCTGCAAATACCCTGTTTTGTGCTCACTACAACTGGGTCAAGTATCGTATTAGGAATAGTGAATGGGGGACCACTGATGGAAACTTGAAAAATGTGTAATTTCAAAAGAAACCTACATTCCAACATAGAACAAGTGTGTCAGGTAGTGTAGCTGCCATTCTAGAGATGATAAGCATCATTACATGTACCTTCTATACACATTACATAGCTTTGAAACCATGAAGTATTGGTAATCATTAAGCGTCAGATGCTGCAGCACAAGCTGAAAAGCAAGCCACCGTTAAAGACAACCTCAAAAAAAAACCTACTAAAGTGACTATGATTAGATGATGGGAATGAGTAGGTGGAGAATAACAGTGGGTGGAGACTGGATCCAGTAAGGGATTTGAAAAACAAGAGAATATACCAACGAAAACTGCAAGTTAGCAAAGGTGAAACAAAATAGGAGTTCATGGTGTCTTTCTATTTTGTGCATTGTGTAAGTCATAGGCATCTTAAGAACGGAAACATTACATTCGACTTTACTTCCAAAGTCATCCCAGATAACATGCCTATTTCTGCTTTTTATCTTTTATTAGGTAAGATGCAACTCCTTTAGACCAGAATCTGCGAGAGAGCAAATATATATTGGAGCTCACAGCCCTCCTCAGTTCAGGTAGTGCCAATAATGTATTTACTTGGTATACACACAGAATCAATCACTGCAGCACACAAGTGCAGAAATTTAGCATGTTAAGAGGGGTTTAAGAGCAAATACAAAATTGGACTGTGCTCTTGGCTTAGATTGAAATTGAACTGTTTCTATTAGCTTATCTTTCACTATTACAAATGCTCTTCTGTAAAAATGAGGGTCTTGCATCTACCTTCAAAAGCAGTTGAACCAGAACACATTCTGATCCCTGTGATGTTCTATAATCATGCCCTGAGTATCTATAATATCTAATCTATCACTTTATTTTTTTCTACACAATTCTACTTTAGAAAACAATGAATATTAGGAGGGTCCTTGATTTAATCTACCTGAGTTCATTAAAATCTTTAAAGTGAGTACCTTGAATTATGTTGACAATGCAAAGCAAAACATGCCCTGTAAATTCAGTTCAGGATTGAACTCTTGAGTTGCCCTTCAAGAGACACTTTGCTTGAAGGAGCTGTGGTAGTCCAGCCGTAATAGCATGTCTGTCTCCTTGACCAAAAGGACCCCCACAGGCTCTTCTAACCACCGACACCCCTGAACTTCAAGAAAGAAAAGCTGGAATGGGAGGAAGGTTTAAAGGCTTCATAAGAATTAGGAAGCCAGAGTTTATTTCTCTGCTTCTCCGCAGAGTTTGTGTGACCAAGAGCAAGTGTTTTTCTGTTGGGATTCATGTCAGTTGTATTTACTTATCTGAGAATTGTGCGTTTGTCCTCAGTCAAGTGCTACATTACCTTCACAGGAGAGTTGTGAGGTTGCTTCACAGGTACTCTGACATATTCCCTTGACACAGCTGCGCCAAAGCTGAAGATATAAACATGGCACGCATAACACACCTTAGGCTACTTATAACCAGAATGGGTTAAGAAATAATGGAACTGGAAACATGATGACACAAGTTTAATATAAGCCAGCATTGCAGATGTGTATGCTTGGTCTTGGTAGACTTCCATAGTCTGCATTGAAACCTGCACTACTGTACCTTTGCACTACCTGTTACACCAGCTAGCAAGGGTAAAACTAGTGCAGTATGCAAATCTGTATGCCTTTTAACAATGAAAAATACATCATGACAATGAGGACAGAAGTATCAGGCTGATCATCAGCCTACAGAGCAATATTTTTTTTCTAATTCTTACCCTTGTTAAGATTTTGGTAAAATAACCATCTCTTGCCTTTTAAAGTCCTCAGATTGATTTACCTATATATATATTTATATATTCCGAATCATTACATAGCTACAGTCCCATGAGATGATGCAAATCACAAAATATACAGGGAAATCTGGGTCTAGAGCATTCATGAGGAAAGCTCATGAAGGAATCGGGCTAAGAAAGAAAATTCCAGAGAAGATTAGATGAATTCGGGGTCTAGAAAATACAGACAAAACTTTTTCTTAGTTTTGATGTGAGATATTCAGAATAGGCTTCTGTTTCAGACCTGAAGAGAAACTGTGATGCTTGTCTCTTCTTGTAAATCCTATCAACTGGGCTAACAAATTATATTATCTATTTCCCACAACTTTGCTTCATTTATGTCCCAAGACCATTATAACAGCAGTACAGCTAGTTTCAACATTGACAGTTCCTGCTATCCAAAAAGCCCAAACAGCCCTTTTTAAAGTCATTATGAAAGGTAAGTATAAAAGATTATAGAAATGAGCAACACATATCCTGAGCATAGGTGTGTGCATCTGAGCTAGTCACCCCAGGTTCTCTTCACAGTCAAAAAAGAATAGGCATTTTGAAATACATACATACACACAAAAATGCGTGCACACACGTATAATCTTCTGTAAGTAATAAATTTGGATTATTTATACTCTGCAAGTACATCTTTCTATTGACTGCTAAGGGATCCCAGGGTGACCCATTCAGGGGAAGGTGTCTCTGCTGTAGTTCAATGGGATGAAATCCAGACAGCCCACTCTGATTCCACAGTTAATGTGTGACAATATCAAACCATGGGTAGAAAAGTCATATGCATGGACACATAAAGATCTTTTGCTGGCTAGATTCTGGTTTTATTTATTTTTAATTGGCAGATTTTCAGTATTAGCAGGTGTCTTCACCATTTTTGAATGCCTATTTCAGAGTGAAATCCCTGGCATGGCAGGCAGAACTCCCAACAACTTCAGCAGCAGTTCTGCATGACCAGCTCTTGCTGTTCCAGTCCCTGAATATGTATTTGCAATGTTTTTACAGTAAAGCTGTATATCTTATTTGAAGCCTGACATCATTTTGTAATTCACCCAACAAAACTGACCTTTAGACATTTTTGCACCAGCTGACTGCAAATTTTCTTACCCACAGAAAGTCTAATCAATGTAATAAGAATGTTTTCTACCACGCTGAGCTACGCTGAGAAGCTGATTGTCTGCAATGGAGAAAAACGCCTTCCCACTGCATAACAAAGAGGGTGGAAAGGCATACAATTAATATCTCAGTAGATACTTTTCTGCTTTTACCTTGGGATAATGTTTACTTTAATACTATTGCAAATTTCACGTTAGTAAATTCCAAGATGCTTAAAAGCATAGGAAAAATCACCAAACACCACAATCCTAATCTAGAAATGGTAAAATAATAATTTCTGACAGCATGAAATAATACAGACATGAAGGCAGGAGCCAAGGATGACTGCATACAAAGAGCGAGCTCTTCCCCTGTGCCTGAAGGTGCCAGTCTGGGATGCAGACGCATCGTCTAGCTTGTGCGAGGCAGGATGTGTGGCTCTTTCAGTATCCCTCTCTCTGTGGTGGAAGCAAGAGAGCTTGGGAGCTGATCAGGGCAGAAGCCTCAGAAAATACATTCCCAAAATATCAGAGGAGTGGAGGTGCTCACAGGTGTAAGGCTGAGGTGGCCAGTAGGAAAGGCTCTGCCTGCTCCCCAGCCTCAGGCGGCAAAGTCCCAGGGAGCCAGCGTGTGTGTGCGTGTGTGCGCGCGTGCGTACATGGGTGTGCAGCGGGTGTTGTTACAAGAATCTGTCCAGCATGAGCTAAATCAAGCCACTTCCAGCACAACCACAGCGTGTGCTTACGTGCTCCTGCCTGCTGGACTGCAGCGGTTGGGCAGGTGCCGGAAGAAGGATCCCACCGTGCAAGGCTGCCGCTGATCTCCCACCTTTGCTGCCAAAATTGTTCTAAACGACCTAGTATCCACAAAACGCGATTGGTTTTGGTTGAGTTTCTAGCAAAGTAAGATGATTCTCAAAGCACCAAATAAAATAGAATTGTCTTCACATTAACTTTAAGTGGGAGTGCTTCTCCTGAACTTTTTTTGTTTTATTTGTGGAAAAATGACATGGAAAGCCTGAAAATTCAGCCTGAAGTGAACACGCAGAAACACTTGCAGTCCTGTAGTGTTTAACAGAGGACAACCTGCATGTCAATCGCTTTTCTTTTTGCAGAGTTATCGGTGCCATGAGCAACTTTGAAGAGTTTCGTAAAGCTTTCAATTGCCCAACAAACACGACGATGAACCGAGGGGCAGAATCCTGCCGGCTGTGGTAGACATCTCTTCCAGGTCTGCTGTCGAGAGGGGTCTGCAAAGTGAACTGCTGCACCTGAGCTCAAGCCCACTGCTAGACTATCAGAATAATGTTCTGCAGTCTGGAGAGGCGTTACTTCAAATGCATCTTCCTTATCCATGCTGATGACCTGCATGGATCTAATCACTCTCTATTCAGAGCCTAGAAACATTTGAAATAGAAGAGGATAGATTTTCTTTAACAATAATAAAAAAGGGAACTTCTTTTATCCATAAAACTGCTCTTGCTCATCTGCAGTTGCATTGCTGTTGATGGATAACTGCCATTATCAATTCTAATTCCTGATTTATAGCTGAGCAAGAGGTAAATGCTAAAATCCAGTTTTAATCTATTGCTCTGCAAGGGTGCTAAGCAGAATGCTCCCCCACAAAATTTATTCTTTCTGGATGAAGAAATTCACGAGACCTGCTATAAAGCCAGCTCTGATCTGCTGTGTGATGCAGCATTTTCATAACTTAAGCTGTCACTGCCCAGCGTGCCATAAACGATGTTGCATGATGTAAAAACACAAGACTTTATATAAATTCGGTTTAATATGTCAGATTAGTGCCTCAGGTTTTGGAGCAATTTCAAGCTGAGAAAGTACCTCATGATTTCCATCTGCTAGGACTACACAAAAAGGATACTTGTCAGATCATGGCCTTTTCTAATTTTAGAACAGCTTATGATAAAAATCAATGTATGGTGAAAATCAGAGGCTTACAGATGGAATTCCCAGCACCATGATACTCAGAAATATTATAGCACTTATTCCTGTTTACGGTGTGGGCAGTTTTTTTTCCAAGAGTGCTTTTTACCTTGTGCTGAAGCTAGCTTCACCTAAATTTATTTTTAAGCCTGTAATACTGTGCCAGTTTTAATTTAGGGATTTCTTAGTGTCAAGGTCTTACAGAGGAACGTAAGTAGTGTGCATGTTTGTCCCCATGTTCTGGACGGGGCAGGGTGACTTGTGATTTTAAGGAAAGAATATGTGATTGAAAAACAGAGTACCAGCAGCACTTAACTTGTCTGGATAAAAGAGCAATTCAGGAGTAGAGGACTTTTAAATGCAGTATACATGCAGGCCAGTTGAGTTTTTCATTTGATTTCTAACACCATTCATAAAAATCCATATTTTATTTCAGCAGAAAAATTTTAACACATAACTACTACTAAGGGGGGAAAAAACCAAAACAGCCTTTTCTTCCCCAACAGAAAGATACATATTTAACTGGTATTTATTTATACCTTGTGCGTTAATTCATTTTTACATGGTGGACTTGATTCAAATGGAGAGAGAGTTTCTTTAGATTGATTTAATTACTGCAAATCTCTGTATGTCTCTGTGGGTATATACTTTTATATATATATTCAAAAATATATAAATTCTTCTATTTGCTTAAATTTTATCAGTATAGAAATGTTAGTAAGATAAACTTTTTTTACAAGGATTGGTCAAATATTGTCCAACAATCAAGGTGGAGGAAGATTCACGTGAAGCTAAGTTTTTGCAAATGGAGTTAGTTTCCTATGTTTGTTTACAAAGAAGGGGGACGTCATGGAAGTATAATTTATGGAGGGAGACAGGCCCTCAGGTTACTTTCCAGAGAGAAGGAAGCAGAGACTCCTGAACTCAAGGCACTGTTGCCACTTCTAAGAAACAAAATATTGTGTTTTGGGACCAGGCCTTTCTTTTTTTTCCAAATTTTCCCTGAAAAAGTTGAAGTTTTCTTAAGAGGAAAAGCACTTTTGCTTCCTTCAAGCCAGCTCTGTTCTTGAGTTCCATGGATTGCAGTTTGTCATTTGAATTGCCACAACTAAATTTTTGTCCTAGAGATATTTTTCACATAAACTGTTTAGATGACAACATTTTCATAGAGACTTCCCTCAAACAAGCAGGTATGGGTCTTGAGCTTGCCTACTGATGGGAAAGTTCCTTAGCAAATTGAGTACTGTACTGAATCCATTCCTGTGCTCGTATGAGCACTGACACGACTTGATGTTGGCTGCTTTGGATCAGCAGCACGAAGTTCAGGGGTGATATCCTGGCCCCATTAAAGGTAGTACCAATACGGTCGTTGTCCTCAGAAAAGTCAGGCCATCAACTCAAACACTTATCTAAACTTTCTAAATTACTAGACTATGCAAAACCGGTTTCATAACAGTCAGCTTTGGGTTTTCTAATTTTATCTCTCAGGTCAGAGATCCATTTGCAAGAGCTTCTCTCTCATGGCCGTTTTCCAGTGGGACAGATTCTGTCATTTTGTGGTTTATGAGGTTGTTTCTCTGTACTGGATAGCAATTTCTTCCAAAACGCCTGATGTTCGCTGCCTTAAACATCACTGTTGCTGCTCCTTGCTAGGCTCGGGTCTTTCACATTTAGTACCAAGGATTTTTGATCTGTGGTATACGTATTCCAAACAGCACAGGAACGGCTGCAAAACTGTCTCATCCTCACTAGGGTGAGCACCGATCTCCTACAGCAGGCAGGGGCTGGGTCCTGGGCCAGGGGGATAGCGCGGAGCTGGAGGGTTTGGAGGCAATGCACTAGGAGGGAGGAAGAGGGGACATGGCCAAATTTTGCACCCTGATTTTAGCACTTGAGAGGGGGCCTAGATGCTGCCAGGAAGGACAGAAGTCCTTGCTGCTGACTGGCACACTCATCAGTAGTATCCAGGTTTGGGGAATCCTTGCTGTTGATGCAGGTTTTCAGTGCCTTGGGCTTAGGTCTTGCACATGCCCATGAGAGGATCCTGTCCTGCCTTAGCTGCCTGCTTTTTACCTCAAACCAAACCGCTGATGATGCAATTTATAGTTCACTTTGGAGTCAGCTATTTAGGTACCAGTTGGAAAGCAAAGCAGAAAGTAATGAAATGCATTCTTAAAACTCAGTCACCAAAGGCAGCTAAAGCATAGTGATGGTTTGTGAGGGCTCTTCCCGATGCGTCTGTTTTACCAGACTCCCTGGCCCTGCTTTGCTTTCACATTGTGCCTCCTGGGTCTATGCTGGCAATGCCTTGCTGTGTTGCTATCAGGCTCACTTATTACATCTATGCAAACAGATCATTCATCATATATATTCTTCTCCCAGAGCTTTAAATTGGTGTGGTTTTTTAATTGCCAGTAATTATGTCAGAACTCTTTTTCCTTTAAGCATATTGAGAAATGCTTCTTCCTGTTGACTTGGTAATCTTCTCTTCCAGTGATCAGGAGAGGAAGGATCACCTATGAACAAAATATTTTTACTTCCGTAAATTTGAAGAGATATTTTTGTACTGTGTAGACATAAAGCAACAATCCCTACTCCTGTCCCACATCCCCTTCTTGGGTCCTGAAAATATGTAAACATTCTGTTCTGTTCTGTTCTGTTCTGTTCTATTCTATTCTATTCTATTCTATTCTATTCTATTCTATTCTATATTCTACGCTACGCTACTCGTATTGTATTGTATTGTATTGTATTGTATTGTATTGTATTGTATTCTATTCTATTCTATTCTATTCTATTCTATTCTATTCTATTCTATTCTATTCTATTCTATTCCTACTCTACTCTACTCTACTCTACTCTACTCTACTCCTTTTTTTGGTCCAACCCTGAAAATGCTAAAACACCACCTTACACACTGTGAGTAATTCTGCCGATCGCATTGTGAAAGAGTTAGCTTTACTCACGAGTAGCTGTCTGAAAAGGTGGCTCTGCTATTCACCTGTGCAAACTGCTTCAGTATATAAATGACATACAAGCTGGGTCTTGATGCTGAAGGACCAAAAAACCCAGTTGCATTATAAAGCTGTGCCTTGTGCAGAGGCAGAGGGACTTCAGCATTTAGGTAGGAACGCTATCATGATGCTAAACGTTTGAATTATTTATAAAATAATCAGGTGGTTTTATGTATAACTTTTCATTGAGTATTATTCAACAAATTACATGCTTAGAAGTATATCTCACAACAATGTTTTATATATATATATCTGTCTCCAAAGAAATATTAAAAGCCTGACGACTCAAGAAGCAGAACTAGAGTGAGTTAAAAGGTCTTTCGTGTTTATGTCTTTTCAATCAGTTTTTTTATTTTGCTAGTCAGTCTGTTGTACTTTTTAATATTTCTTCTTGCATAATGCGTTGATTGACTGTTTTAAAGACAGTTGTGTTAGCCAATAAAAGCCAAAGTGATGAAGAATTTTCCTATGTTGCAGTATGGCAAAAGCTACTGTTGAACTCTACAATGTTCCTTCTGTAATATTTTGTCTTTATAAAATGTAATAAAGAGCACAATGACATGGCCCCAGGTTCTCAAGGCTACTGTTACTGCTTGACAGCCTAAGAAGGACCTCTTCTCTCAGAGTCATCTAGCCGTTTCAGCCAGAGTTTATTAAGCTTCACTTGCCTCCACCAATCTGCTGGAGGCAAGTAAAATTAAAATTAAAATTAAAGTTAAAATTGGAGGAACTACTGTGAACGATGGCTGGAAGCTGCAGAAATTGCAGACGGGCAGGTGGCTGAGCTGTCCCAACCATAAGCCGCCAGAGGATAAGAAGGTGTGGGAGAAGATCCACCTGCCTGTCAGCATCACTCTTCTCCTCTTGCCCCAGTCTGTTCCTGTATCGACCCACCCTTTGTAGCCTCACCTGCTTTTCAAATGCTTTTAAGCATTTTCCAGAAGTGTTTTTAATAGGATACCCCTAGCACCATGCCCGAGCTTGAACGGCAGCTCAGCGGCATCTCTTCCCAGCCAGCACAAAGGAGGGTTTCGCTGCCTTCCCAGGCGGGGGGGGGTGACTGCAGGTAGCTTAGCTTGCTGCTCTGCCTCGCCCTGTTCCTCATGAGCCTGACCGAACACTTGCTCAAGGGCTGTTCAGGCGCAGGGACTGTGCCAAGGCCTTACACATCAATAACCACCCTGTTTCTTGGGCTCTGACCAGTTCCCTGACACTGCTCGGGTTCCCATAAGCAGCGGTGCTGCACCCCTTGTGCAACTGTAGCCCTTGGGGACGATGGCTGAAGGTGGCCTTGCCGCATCTTTTGAGTGATGCTCTGTGGCGACGCAGCCTCTCAAAGCCCGTAGCTTTGTGCAGGCAACTCTCCACACAGCTCTTGGATTTGGGGTGGCAGGGAGATTTTGTCTTTGAAAGCCTGCATCAGTTCTGTCGCCTACTTTACAGCGCAGCCTTACCAACGTTTCTACGGGCAAAATCAAAGGTTTGCATGGAGAAAGATGAATGCAAAAAAGCAGAGGTTGGGGTTGGAGCATGAAACCAACCTCAGCACGAGGAAAATGTTTTGCTTAACTCTTGCAGGGTTTGCTGAGCTTGCCGGCATCTTGGAAAGATGCTTTAACAATGGCTGTAGATCACCCTGAGGAATGCAGGGTTTATCTGCTACAGCAAGAGCCCGCTTCACTAGTCAGACAATTTAATCCCATTTAAAATGTAATATATATTAAAAAAAGAAAAGAAATTAAAGATTCCGGAGGGATTCTCCAACACAGCATTATGTTTTATTAAATACTACATCAAAGTTGGAAGTTACTGAGAATCAAGATAATGTGTTACACTAATTTGTGATCAAAGAAAGAGATATAATGATGTAATTTTAATCATCCATAAGCACCATGGCTGAAACAGTTTTACGTACAAGGTTAGATACATACACAGATGCAGACATTAACTGCGGGTGTGAACTTAGACACAGATTTTTAAAAATGTCTCCAAAAATTTTATCACATGCATATCTACTGTTGGAACTGGTGAATAAGTGACCTGTCTAACGAAGCTAGGGGAAAGGCTTCAAAAGGGATTTTAAAACTTTTTCTGCCACAAAGTTTATTTAACATACCAACGCTGCTTTGAGCAATGACAGTGTTGGTTGTTTTATACGGACAATACTCCCCTTCTGAAATGTGAGTAGCAGAGATTTCAGTACAGGAATCTGAAAAAAAATATGATGTCACATCCTCTTACTTCAACTCTAGGGAAGTATTTGGGTAAAACCAGCAATTCCCCCCCTCCCCCCGCCCCCCCATCTTCTGCAATACAGCAATTACAGAAAAATGCATTTATGAATGTATGCCACAGTGCGCAATTAAAAAAAATGCTCTCGTAGAAGATGCAGTTGCCCAAGTGGGCCAGGGGAATGGCTCACAAACTTGCCACATCGTTTCTGCTAAGAGACAAGCCTGAGCGCAGGAGACCTCTCTGCCTTTTAACTCACTGGGAAGTGTGTGGGTGCCACAGCTCAGTCTTTTGCGGGGGTCCCGGCACCGTGCCTGCGCAGAGCTCACCCCATCGGCCAGTGGGCTGGAGGGGCTATCTGCCTTTTCTAGGGTGTCCAGAGACCCCAAAAGGCTCTGTCTGCTATTCTGCCACTGACTCCTAGTTTTATGCATCCTTTTTTCCTTTCTCCCAAGTACGTGTAACAGGCATATAAATCAACCAATCTCCCTATCGTGGCATTTTAAAGGAAAAAAATGGTGCCTTTATAAAAGAATGCAGCATCGCCGCATCTTAAAAACACTGGCATGTTTTGTGGAATAGGGCTGCTCTTAATCGGACAATTTCCAGACATATGTTTCCATGTTATCCTGCTAAAATAGAGCTTCAGTGGTTTGTGTTGGAATGAGGAGAGCAACATATGGAGTGACCTCTGAATAGGATGATAAACAGAAATTAGAAACTCTTTTCTTTAGCATTGTAAATCATGAAAAGATTTTACAAAGCATGAGTACAAGTACTGCTATAAAAGATAATATATATATATATATGGGCACAGCACAGGAAGTCTGTAAGTCTGTGCTATGTAAGTGTATATAAAAATGTCAGAAATATGAATTATTTTGAAATAAATAGAGTCTCAGGGTAGAACTCTGACCCCTCTGACTTCATTGGGTGATTAACATCTGTGGGGTCAGCATTTTACTCCATCTGGATAAATGCACATAGACTTTACTGATTTAAAACTATTTGGGACACACTTTTTCTTCTAGCCAGAAAAAAAATATTCTAGCCTTTGGGATTTTCAAAAGCTGCCCTGTCCTCAGTCATTTGCATAGGCCTGACTGTGTTTACTCTTATCTAGCAGGCATTGCATTTTCACCTTTTCAAACGCTTGAAGAGTTACTTTATCAATGTTTCAGCATTGCAAAGCAGTTTTTTCAACTTGACTTTCCCAGATAAGGCTCTATTAACCATTAAAGTAAACACGGTATGTCCTAGTGAACTAAGTGTAGGCTTATTTATGCCACTGAGATGTTTTTGTCTCCACGATGAGATAGAAAAGTTCCGTGTTACCCGAGGCACAGGGAAACCCGTGGGTGCCCGTGGCAGGGAGGGTGCTGCCGGGGCGTGAGGTGGCCGGGGAAGAGGCGTGTGGTCCACCGCAGGAGGCAAAAGCTGCTGGGTGAGAAGGCAGGGAGTGCCTGCCCTGTGCACCTTGCACTGCATCGAAGTCATTTAAATGGTACTGCCTAGCAAAACAATGACATCTATTGTTCTGACCAAGAAATTGAAGTAAATTGCTTGTGAAGATCAAAAAGGAGGGGAAACTCGAGCCATCATGCTGGCCGAGGGCACCCGCGTCTTGCTTGTTCCGGCTGCAGCAAGGTTACACCCGTGGGCATCTGCAGAACCACCTCTGCCCGCAGGTGTGTCTTCCCCTTCGTTTCAAGATGATGCAAAAGGCTGGGTGGGCTGAGCGAGGAACAAACCCCCCACCATGGGGAGAGCAGCACCGAAGAAAGGCTCCGTAGGGAACAGGGCACCCCCCCGTGCTACCCAGACGGGAGTCACCAGCGGCTCCAGCACCAGTTCCCGCTTCAGCAGTGGGTGCAACGCACCTCCTCGCTGTCAGGTTTAACCCCGTGTGGTTAAACCTCCTCGTTCCTCAGGGAACCCTGCCTGCGAAGAAACAAAAGGAAGGGGCTGGGGACAGAGAGATCCGTCGTAGGGGTCGGCACACCTTGGTTCACAGAAGCACTGGTGCAAGGGCTGGTGAAACATGGCTGTGCCACCTGACCAGCTGCCAGGGTCCATGCGTTTCTCCCCTCCCCGCCATTTCGGTCGGGTGCCAGGCCTGCTAGCCTGCTGTCACCGTCAGCTCTCCTGCAGCAGCGGCAGCTGCCCCGCTGGAGCCGGGCCGTGCCAGCGGGGAGGGGGTGTGCAGCGTGCATATATGTAACGTGCATACGTGCAGCGTGCATATGCGCGGTGCACACGTGCAGTATGTGTACGTGCAGCGTGCAGTGTGTGTGCATGCAGTGCGCACGTGCAGCGTGCATCTGCAGCGTGCTCTGGCTCCAGCCTGCACACCAGCTTCTCCTCATGCCCTCTTCCTCCCGCAGCCAGGCAAAACGCGGCCAAGCAGGAGCAGGAAGGAAGCGGCGAGGCCCCTTCCCGCGCCGCCCCAGCCGGGCTGATGTGCTGGAAGGCACAGCTCGCAGCAACCGCACGTAGCAGCGCTACCTGGTACCAGCCCGAGACAGCGGGAAGGGTCAGGTCATCTTAGAGACAACACAGGAACGTTTCTGCTCCTAGCCTGGGCCGAAGTAAAATGTCATGGTCTGACTTCAGCCTAATAATTATTATTTTAGCTCTTCAGCGGGTGATAGAAAGGCAAAATATGGAGCCTTCCTTTAGTGAAGACTTTCATTAGTTCAGCTGGGTTTTCCTTTGTTCTGCAGTCAGTTCAGCAACAGCCGGCAGCTCAGACCTGCTAGCACAGTACTCTTTGCAAGAACAACATGTGTTGAGGCAATCACTGTGTCTGTATTCAGCACGCTTATTCGGCTTTGTTTTAATAAATCCAGTAATAGGCTTTCAGAAGCAATGAAGGGAAAAGAATAATTTGAAAACAAAGCTGTTGAAAAGAATACAATGCACACGCAGTAGAGAAGAGTGTGATTTTGGAGGTCTGTGCAGCTGTTTTATTTCTTTAGAGGATTTTAATCAACCTGATTACACAGTGAAGCGAAGGGATTTTTAAAACAGTGTGGTGATAATCAGCCAGAAGAGAAAACAAAGGGGTGTTTTCCCTCTCTTGTATCCCTCAGTTTTATTTTCTCTCTTTCATGTGTTTTTACAAATAAAAGTGCCATATTAGCTCATTTTAATTAAAAAACCCCAAACTATCCCTGCTGGGCTTTTGCTAAAGAAGCAATTTCAGTCTTTGCCCACTATATCATTTAATCAAAGATATCCTAAATGCTTTCAAGCTTGCCATGGCTGCACCAATCCGATTGCCATCAGTGTAATGGCTTTCCCAGTGGATTGGAAAAAACCCTGTAATTGGACATGAGCCCATTCTTTCAAGTGGGATTAGCAGCTCTGCTGCAGTCTTCCCCTAAATTTCAGGGTCTGATGTTCTTGTCTTGCTCCTTGTGTACTTACTGTCGCTGCTGCAAAGCATCTCCCCAGTGCCACCTTTTGAGTTGGGCGACAGATGCACAGCAAAGGGAAGGAGCGTGGAGCTGCGCTGCTGCGAAAGGCCACCTCTCTGCGTCATCGGGAGCCAGGCACTGGTGGCTGGGTAAACCACTACGCTATTACATAAAAAAAAGAAAGGTGTGTGCAAGGTGGGAATTTTCTGCTTGTCACTCCTAAAAGCTTTTAGGTGGATTCGTCCAACATCCTGCTCCTACCTACAGCATGCATGTAAGGGTCCGAAAGGAAAACACCAGCAGCATTTTCCCTGCCTCAGCAGCCACCTTCTGCACATCCCACCCGGAGGTCTGCGGCTCGGCTCCTCTCCTCTCCTCCAGCCCTACATCGTGCATTACCCGCCAGCACCGCCGGCTCGCACAGCACCTCCTGCAGACCACCTGCAAGCAGGACCTTACACCATTGTGCAAACATGGGGTGACCTCCCCGTGATGCACCAGAGGAGTAAACAGCCTTCAGGTACATCCCTTGTGAGCAAAGGATCACAGACACCTTCAGAGATGCGGGAATTCATGTGCTGCCTTGGGCTGCCCAGGTCCAGCCCTGCTTTCTGCCTGCTTTTATAGGTGTAGGAACATTGACCATACACACAGGGAAATTGTTGCCTTCTGTCTGGAATCCAGAGCTGTCCCTGCACATACCATTTTTGTTCTGCTCTGTGTCAGATGGAGAACTCCAGTTTGAAGTTCGTCTTTTTCTGCCAATAATAATGTGTTCAGCTGGCAGCAATGGGGTTTGCTCTCAGCAGGACCGATCTCTCTCCTACCTGTTTCCCAAGTCTGAGCACTTGTCCACTTCACAGCAAATGGTCTCTTCTAGGAGGTGTAAATGGTCCAGATCTGATGGGAAGTTGAACATTCATTTTAAAAGATTTCAAATTACTTTAAGTGTATCTATTAAAAAAAAAAATTACTAGAGGGAATTGGAGAGAGAAATGGCATTTGCTAATGGATCTAATTGGATGCCAGTCTAAAACTTGTTCCTTTGTTCAACTAGAAAGTGTGGCCCTAATGGAGGAATTAATGTGGAAAATCTGTGGCCTACCTTATTCAGATGCTCAGACTTGATATTCATAATGGTCCCTTATGGCCTTAAAATCAATGAACCAAAGGATAATTCCTGCTGTACCTTTTCTTATCCTTTGGGGAATCATTTGGTTTATGAAATTCTATGTCTCTGAAAAAATCACATTTTCTCTTTTTCTGTAGAGAATTACATTTCCACCAATGTTCCACCAATGGACTCAGGTATATTTAGAAAAGTTTTTTATCCCTCCGTGTCAAAACTTTTCAGAGCCCAACTTCTAGTGGATTGGTGTTTCCAATGTTTTTCAAGTGTTTACATTGTCAAAAGCATTGGAAGTCCCCAAGAGGAAGGCTTAGCTTGGGTAGGGGCAAACCTATGTCAGCACGGGGACCACACTCATACTGTTCCTCTTCTGCCAACCCCCGTACCACATCCGGGGCACTGGGAGCAGGTACGGCAGCAGCAGCAAAGCACCTTACTACTAACCAGCTGGCGGGGCAAGGAGGGTGCACGAAGGATGTCATGTTTCAGCTAGAGAGAGATGATTTTACGGGCTTATGAAACGGCTGATCTTGGTTGGATGCCTGCTGTGGAAAACTTTCATTTTAAGGCATTTCCAGATCAGTTTGTTGGACCGGCATTACATCAGGCAACAGCTCACGATACAAAGACAGATGAGGTAGAATTGAAGGTGACAGGTCTCTGTCCAGGTTCTTCTCTCGGGGTGACTGAGTGAAATATCCTTGGTGTCAGGAGTCCAGTGGGATAGGTCCCGAGTGATAGAAGAGAAACACTGAATGTCTCCTCATCAAAGTCGAATTTCCCAGGAGTTCAGAGGGCACCTGAAGGGTGCCCAAGACTTACTTGGTTCTGCTTGTGCAGCGGGTGGATATCACCAACAAATACAACTATTTAGAAGGAACATTTAGTCCTGAAAACAGTTGGGTTTGGTATATGTGATTTTAAAAATAATTCTCAGATAATTCTGGCAGGAATTAACTAACTATGATTATGTAGTACAGGAATGGGAAGAGCCCTGCTCTCCACGTCAAGATGACACGTAAGCAGTATGATTTTAAGTGTGGTACAACAGAGATGTGAATCTACGACAGAGCTCATGAACGTTTAAAAGCAAGGATTTGAAAGCTGTTCTTGCAAGCTGGCCAAAAGGAGAAAGGGTTAAGAAAGCAGGTCCTGGGTGGGATTTGGGAAAAAATATGCAGCAAGAATACTGGAAGATCTAAAATGAATGCCTGATGAAAGCCTTTTCATTTGCCAGGCGAAGCTCCCAGGCCTTGACTGAAGCGGTTAGACAATCATTAACTGGGAGGACATCAGCCAAAATATGACATGAAATGAGAAACAGAAAGGTGATTCTCCAGCTGATACGGGAAGAGTCTTCAAGAGCTAAAGAAACATGCACAGTGTAGGAAATTAAGACAGTAACAGTTGTATTATCGCAGGAGAATCTTTCACAGGGGCAATCGACAACAGCACAAGAGATGATGTATAAATGGGCAGCTTCAAAGCAATATACTATTTTGCCATTTTAAGTTGGAATCCAACTGGAGACTTGCTGCCTTAGGTCCCTACCATGGGAAGAGCAGTGTGCCTGAAGGCAGGGGCTAAAGGAGGAGCCAGGCTGGCTCTGGACGTTAAGAGAGCAAGTAGCAAACGTAAATGTGTGACTAGGTCTGTGCTTTGTTTTAGTGGAAAATGAGGTGAAGCTGGAACTCAACCCTTATGCATCACTGCAAAAACTTAAAAAGAAAAAGAGATAAAACATTTGCCATCAAAGGCAAGAAGAGATAATTTTGGCAAGATAGCTGATATCAGTTCTTCTCTTAGCTTTGCAGCGACAACCTCAGGCTGGAAAGTAACTAGAAAAAAAGACAGGAGTCCAGGCAGCAACTCATGGATAGTCGCTGTTTTCTCTTCCTGCCATTTTCACACCTGATGTATTTCATTAGAAAATGTCACAAATTTCTAGTAGCGAAGACGGTGAATGTGTTGAACCCTCTATGAGCTACAGCCTAGTTCACACAAAATATGAAGATTAATGCCTGGCAGCAAACTAGAATCTTTAAAGGAAAGATCAAGAGCACATTTTATCTTCTCCTAGATTTTTTTATATTTACATGTTGGAAACATTGTCATTTTTCATTGTGAAGACAAATAAGAATATGACCTCTATTGTTTTCCAAAATTTTGTTTGCACCAAGATTCTCCTAGCAAGGCCTTAGGGACCAAGGATTTGGAGGACACAGTGCTTTGTCCCCTAAGTGTGTGCTCAACCATGGATTTTTATTTTTTTTTTCCCAGAGCTGTCTTTCATCTTTCCAAACAATGATGTCTCACACTTGACAGAAGTGGTAGCACTCCCAATCATCTGAATCCAATTCCAGGCAGCTTAATTAATAAAGTGCTTATCTTAATGCCCCATGGGGAAAAAACAAAAGTTTTCCAAGTGAAAATAGATATAATGTGCCGGCAGAATGTTAAAATACAATTGGTAATTAATGTGCATTGCGAGATAAAAAAATAGAGCAAGACACAGAGTTTGGGAAAGGATTTGAGATGCACAGTAACAAAACAGAACAATGAATTTTCTCTCTCTGATGTCTCTTATAAGATGAATTTTCTATGAGCTGTTTTCTTTGCGGATTTGAAATCTTCCTTGGAGGGTTGACATCTGGAAATTATCCCTTTCCATCTGGGTGCCTCTTCCAAGTCTTGAAAGATTTGGATGCATTTGGCTAGTTCCCTTGTGTCAATGGCTCCAGTGAATTCTTCCTTAGAGTTTTTCTTCCTACCAATGGGATGAATTTAACTAATTTACTGTAATATAAGAAAACAGAGATACCAGAAGAGCAGCTGGAGTCTAAATTAGCAAGGGATGTGAAGGACAACAAGTGCTTCTATAACAGAATTGCAAAAGGAAAACTAAAGAAACTATGAGCCTGCTGCTAAGTTCAGCTAGAGATCGAGGGACAAAGGACATGGAAAAGGACAAGGTAATTGGTGCCTTTTTGCCTTTTTTGCTACTGAAGACTGCCTTCAGACCTCTCATGCCCTTGAACCTGGTTGCAGAGTCTGGGGGAGTGCAGCAATACCCAGAGGAGAGGAAGATAGAGTAAAGGAGCATTCAAGCAAGTTGGACCTCTACAGGCCAGATGGACCAGATGGGGTGTCTTTAGGAGCACCAGGGGAGTGGGCCAACATCACCATGTGGCTGCTCTATAGCATCTTTGGAAGGGCATGACAAAGTGACTCCCATAGTATCCTGATAGCCAAACTGGCCACATACGGTTTGGCTAGGTGGACTACCAGTCTTAAAGGATTGTAATCAATAGTACAATGTGCATCTAGTTGGTGGTCACTAGTGGTGGTCTTCAGGGATTGATGCATGGGACAGGACACTCTCAGAAAGTTCACAGTTGACACCATGTTGGGTTCAGGGAGATCTTATTAGACTGGAGCTAGATAGGACCCTCATGAAGTTCAAGAAAGGGAAGTTTAAAGTCCTGCACCTGGGAAAGGAGAATCCCTGCAAGAGTATGGACCGGGACTGAGTGGTTAGCAGGCGACCTTGCAGAAAAGGAGCTAGGGATCTTGGTTATACAAGTTGAACATCAGTAAGCAGTGTGCCCTTGTGGCAAAGAAGGCCAATTATACCCTGCACTGTTTTAGCAAAAACAGCCAGCAGGTCCAGGGAAGTGACTGTTCCCCTCTATTGGGCACTTGTGAGGTTGCATTGAAAGTTCTGCATCCAATTTTGGGCTCCCCACTACAGGAAAGATATGGACTTTCTGGAGCAAGTCCAACTCCGGTTACCAAGATGGTCATGGGGCTGGAGCACATGACATAAAGGAAAGACTGTGGGAACTTTTTCTTTGAGCCTCAGGAAGACAAGGTAAAGGGGAAATCTTATTGCTGTCCACAACTATCTAATGAGAGGGTGTGGAGCAGACAGAACCAAACTCTGCTCACAGGGGTACAGTGATGAGAGGCAAGAGACAGAAATAGCTATAAGGAGAATTGTAAATAAATAGTAGGAAAAAAATTCTTCACTGTGAGGGAGGTCAAACACTGGCACAAATGCCCAGGAAGGTTGTGGAGTCTCCATCCTAGGAAATACTCAAACCTCAACTGGCGACAACCTAGGCTATCTGCTCTAGCTGGCCCTGCTTTGTGTGGGAAGTGGACTGGAGACTGCCAGAGGTCTCTTCCAACCTGAATTACTCTGTGATTCTCTGACAGTGTTAGTCCTACGACAGGAACACTGTGTGAAACTGGAAGATGGTGGATTAGAGATCACCATTAGAGGGACAGTTTTGGTTAGTCAATTTGGGTATGGGGATGCTGACAACTTTTTAGTTGCAAGGGTAGACACAAGAATACTTTGGGATTTGTTTGACAAGGCGAGCCAGTCTCACAAGAGTTAGGGAAAGGAACTGATGCAGGGGGCAAACACAGTGACTGTCGTGCTATTAAGAACCTTATGGAGAATCCTGAATAGTTACATGCTTGTGAATGCCGTGCACATAAAACTACAAGTGAGCAATCCGAGCACCCTTCATCAGAGCGATCAGCATTTCATGGTTGATAACTGTTTCCAGAGTGAGCTGGACCAAAATGCCATATCAAATGCTCCCGAGCTTTGAAAGAAGTTCAGCTCTGGACCTAACTAATGTCTTTGAGAATGGGCAGGTGGTACTTTCAGCTGTGCTTCTTCAGTAGTCCTTCCTGAAAAAAAAAGCAAGGTGAACAACCTTAAAAGATGGTTTATTTAGTGGCGTTAATCTTTAGAGTTGTCAGTCGAAGTACAATGATTTTTAAACTGACTCTGAATAAACAGTTTGTGTGGTTATTTATTGCGAGCTGACTGTAGTCAGTGGCTTGCTTACCATAGCTTTAGCTCAGACATTGGGCTATCCAGTGTGACACCCGGTCTGTGCTCAGTGACCTGGCTGTATAGTGCTGATGCTCTTCTTTGGTAGGAGGCTCCAATTAGTACTGCATTTCTCCACAAAATGCATTTTCTTTAATTGCAGAATAAAGTTAATTAATTCTGGGAACACATTTTCATAATCACAAATATCTCAACATATTCTTAGCTATTATCTAGAATATGTCTGCCAGCGTCACGTTACAGGCTAGCTTTTTAAGTAAACAGATTTGTTGCAACTTGCAAAATTCTTTTTTGAGGGAGGATGCTAATGCGCTCTGGCCGTTATTACATACCTAATAATTGCAAAGGATGTAGCCACCTGACCAGGATTTTCATTAATAAAATTGCTATTCTCAAAATTCTCAAAGGGCTGTGTCAAATGGCATCCTAAAATGCTTCTCCGCAAACCCATTTGTATCGGCGAGCTCACAATACTGTTTCTGTCTCTGCTGACATATATTGATCCTAAGTTCTCACGACAGAGATAATGGCTTTACTAATGGCACAGTAAGTGTTACAATTTACATCAGCTATAAATCATCAAGCATCTCAAGAGCATACAATCTACCATGAATGAGCCGAGTCATAAATTGTGACCCTGTTACATTTGTGCCAGTCCAGCAAACCTATATCACTTATCTCTCTCCAGCCCCCACATTTCAAAGTGCTACAGGGGAAAAAAAAAAAAAAAAAAGACAACAGATAACTCTAGCAATTTATTTCCAGACATGTAACAACACATCTAAGAAAGGTCAGCTAGTAAATTCCTTCTTGGGGTTGTTGGCAAAATAAAGTAAAATTGACACAAACTTTAAAAAAAGGGAGACAGCAAATTATTTATCTACCCTCTGGCTTTCAAATACACCTGTGGCCTCATCATTTAGGAGGAAAGACATGAAGCCCAGAGAGCGCCACACACATGGAAAATGCATTAAACTGGACTTTTTGTCCTTCACCATGAGCAGGTGGGGTTGTCTTCAGAAGTGATGTGACACTTTCCCAGCCCGCTGTGGAGCAGATCTTCAGCGGCAGCCAAGGAGCTCATTTAAGTGATGTTCTCTCTGCTCCCCGCCGGAAAGATGAGCCTTCCTGGCCAGGGCAGAGGGCAGTCACCTGCTGCTGCAGGGGACACGAATGCAGTCTCAGTTTTACATAACTGCTTTTAAAGATTTAAGCTGTCATGCTCCAAGACGAAGGGGATTTGACTGAATCTAGGGAGCAGCCCTTGGCCAGTTTTCCGCTAATCTCCGTCCTGACTGCCTTGCATTTTATCTGCGTCTGGCATTGACAAACACAGCGGTTGTAAAAGCCTTCAGTAAAAGGAAAAGACTGAGGTAGGGAAGCAAATTAACAAAGAGTTTAGCCTCAAGCTGTTCTCTGCTAGATGTTTTCCTGGCATTCTTTCTGCTAGGGCAGCGCTGCTTTGGAACGCAGAACAGTCTCTGTGATGTGCTCTGCCATGTGGGATTTTAAATTACTCGGTTTCTGGTCAGACTCTCCGCTTGTCCCTCCCATGAGCACCTAGCAGTTGTGAACCGTGTGCACTTGTTGAGGTTTGTCTTTAGGCTTTGCAAAGCTGTGCCTAAACTGTTTAGTACTTAGCCTATATTATGTCCAAGAAGTCACATTGGGCTTATACATTTTAGCTTTGGGGGAAAAAAGATCAGTCTGCTGGATGGCTTATCAGCCAGCAAAATGAATCACTCTCATTAGTGGGTTTATGTAGGGTGTTGGTGGAATTAGCAATGCAAGCCTAGTTCAGATGTTTTGCTGATCAGAAGCAGTAGTAGAACCAAGCCTGACTGTTTGCATGAGACACAAAAATTATAATGACATGAATAACAAGAAGGGAGTCAACAAAATACTCTGTGGCAGTACTGTCTTTTACTGTAGCTTGAATTGCAAGCTGGTTCCATGGAGAGTATTTTGAAATGTTGTGATATCATGCTCAGTCAAGGAAAACCCAAGAGATCACCCCACTCGTGCTGCAGACAGGTATTCGGCTAATTCTTGAGGATACTAATTTCAATTAGCAGGCTATAATACACCTGCTGCTAACACTAACCTTGATATGAACTGAACTAAAATATTTTGTAGAATACGTGTTTACAAATGTCTTGATCATTGCAAAATTCTCATATTATTTAGAAATATTTCTAATGGAAGTTGTGGCTGTTGGCATAGACTGTGCATATGAAAAATTTGCACATAATAACACAGATATAAATTAAATTGTTGATTCGTGAAATGATTGGCTAATTTTGTTCAATGGCCTTTGCTGAGGCCCAGGAAAGCCATGAGAACCCCTGTGCTTTACCAAATTACCCCGATTTCCACAAAGGCATCCAAAGATCCTTTGCTATTCTGACCAGAGAGGTGAAAGCCAGAGTATGAGATTTTCTTATTTCAGGCAATGCAGAAAGTTGAATAAAAATACTATTCTGAAGACAATGGTAAGCAGAAACCCAATTAACTTCCCTTCACATTGGACCTGTGCAATCATTTGTTTGGTGTTTTTTCACTTAAAAATTCCCTATGTAAAACCTGCTGTAGAGCACAGGTTTCTTGGAAACAGAACAATTCCTAGCCTCCAAATTCACAACTCATTCTTCTGTGGGTGAGAGCGGGTGATAAAGAAGTATGCCATGACAGAGTTGTCTGCCCTGCTGTGTATGTTCCATTTTAGAGTAATAACTCATTTTCTTCACAAGTGAATAATATATGATCTTTAATATTTGAATAGTCCCTCAAACTGTAAAATGAAGTACACTTTGAAACGTTTTACTCTTAAATAATACTATAATTAGTATATGTTTCATTACAAAGTTTCTCAAGAGCTGTCCTATTCCTTTTCCTAAGGAGTACTCAATCAAATCCAGCTATTCTGGGGCTGGAACAAGAGAGCTGCTGTGTGATAAGATTATGATGCAGTGTGCTTGCGGTGGAATGGGAGCATCCTGGCTCCATAGAAAGCCATAGATAATTGAGTAGAACTGGTCTCTTCACGAAAGGCTTTTCATCTCTAAATCATTATACAGATTTTTTTTTTTCTTTTAAAAGTCTGAGCATTTGGGAAGAACTAAAGCATATTTTCAGCAAGATTGTTTTAGGTAAAGGCTATATTTCAATAAAGTGTTTTCACAAAGAAAATACAAAAAGTTTTTGTAATAATTGCCACCTCTTTTTGTTTCATCTTCAAAGTCACATATTTTACTTTGGGCCTTTACCCACAGACTGCTATGATAAATAATAGATGCTATACTATTTGTTAAATGCTATTTATCTGTTCTATTTCAACAAATCCTGCCCTTTTCTAACATTAGGAAATCTCCATGGTTGGCATCTAAAAGCGTTTCTCAGCATAAAAAAAAAAAAAGATCTTCACTTTGGTTTACTCACTTGTTCTTGACTAAAGTTTACGGGTGCATTTCAGCTGAAAAGACATTAATACCAGGATTGGGACTCCCTTGGTATCACTGCAAAGAGCTGTGGGTGGGAGGAGGGAAGAAGAGAAAGGGATGATTGCCTCTCTATAAATAGAATATTTTCTGCACATCACTGATCCTGCACAGATGTCTGTCAACGACAGAGATGCTGCTTCAGAAATTACTTAAACAGCTGCCTTCCAGGCAGAGAGGAGACAATTAACAAATGGATTTGGGTTGCAGAAACAGTTTGGTGACAGATGTTTGGATACAATCTTACTTTTTATTTATGGAATAAATGCTCTTAATCTGATTACGTTTCATTATTTTTCAGAAGAACATAAGTAATTATTTTCTAAGTGAAAGTGTTTATATCACAATTTAAGAGTCACTAATTTATTATTTTACTAGGAGAAAGTAGATGCCTTTGAATTACTATTTGACTAACCACAGACCTTGTCTCTGGGCAAAAGACAAGCACGATGTTTGATGAGGGAACATACAAAATCTGAGACATGGGAGCTCCTTTCCGTGAAGAGGACGGACCTTTTCAGGGCGTGCTTCTCTAGGGCTATGTCAGTCCACACCTTCCATATGTCCCTTATGGGAATGTATACTCAATTTTTCAAGTTTCCGAACCCAAAGTAAATTTCTTTCTGGAAATCACTGGTAAATCAGCGAGTCTTAAATTGTTATATAAACACTTTTGCCTAAAAAATAATTCCTTACAGAATAATAAGCTACTGGATTTCCCAGGGGAACATGGGACAGATTCAATATCCAGGATTATGCACAAGGTCAGATCAGGTAACCTACTGGTGCCTCCTACTCTTAAAATCTATGCATCCTTAACAATTCACTGGCTAACTTTCACAGTCTGACAATGAACACCACCATAGACTGTTTCAATCGAGTTGTTCAGAAATACCCTAGATAAGGGTTTACATTGCTTGGCAGTTCCCTTTCATTCTGCCAGCGACTGAGACAAACCTGGAGGACTCCTAAAGGGACGAGGATTGCGCTACTTATTTTTACAGTTATTTGCCTGAAACCTTTTCCCTTTTTTGACTTGCTTTGCCTAATAATCTACGCGCTTGTTCCAGATCAGTTGGCATTAACACAGGCGGGGGTGAAGGAGACAAGGCACATGGAACTGGAAGGATGTTTCAGGGAGTGTGAGGAGCGAGGCAAGCGCAGTGGGAAGGAGCCCGGCTGCTGTGATTTGAGGCGTGTGGTACGTGTTAGCATGGAGCAAAATACATGCAGGGGGCTAATGGAGCTGGTGTACTCTCTCAGAGGAGTTAATTTAAGCACGTTGGATATTTTAACTACCTTTTTTAAAGCCTGGAATCATTTGGTTCTAATTTCTGAGCAGGGACTTGCAGCCCACACAGCAGCAGGTCTTGATAATTATTAATTATATGTTTTTCCTCTGTTCTGTATGACCTTGTTTGTAAAAGCTGTGTGGTAAAGCTAGAATATTAAGAGGGTTTTGGGCCCTGGCATGCCACCTAGCTGGAAAAGAGGAAAAGATTTAAAGAAGAAATGGATAATCCATAGTATAACCTTGAATTCGCACCCTTTCAGAAGGTGCTGAAATCCGGACTGCACTCGTCCAATGCACTCGACAAATGAAAGAGCAGATAGGTGATTTTCTGGTTTAGCTACAATTAAAATTGATACACACTCCCTTCTGACAGTCTGATCTGAAATGGCAGCAGTCTGCAAAGGCAGACGGCAAACTGCCCACGCAGGGAGTTCCAGCTTGAAAATCTGCATTAGCCTTATCCTAGCGGAGACCCAGACACCACGGCCTTGGCCCACGCATTGGAGTGTATTACAAAAAGCAAAGACTCAGGTACCATGGGGAATCCAGATTAAATCTGAAGAGGAGAAGCTTTGGTATGAAGTTTCTGTCTCTACGTCATCTGCATCACCTTTTAAGGAGCTGCACTACCCCTCTACTGTAAGATCATTGTGTTCCTTTCTGAATGTGCATGTTAATCTAAAAATCCAGATTTCTGTAAATCTGAACAGTTAGACTGGTTTTTTTATGCTGCACTTACTTAGATAAATGCTGCTATCTGATCTTTCTCCAGTTGCCCAACTCCCTCGGAAATCATTTGTTTCCCATTAGAAATAATGAGGCAACTTGACTTGCAACAGGAGAAAAATGTCCTGGAAACCCTGAAAGCAGCTTGTTTGCCCACAGTTACAAAGAAAAAGTATCGTTAAACCTGGATTTCAAAACACTGAAGAGATACATATTACTTTTGACTTCTCTGAAAAATCAATTGGCCTTGACACACACAGAAGAAAACATATTTCCTTATTAACTATATTTTGGTTTTCTTCCACAGATTTGGACATAATGTCATTCTCTGTATGGTAACTCGTACAGTAAGTGAATTACTGCAGTGCTGTTGGGAAGAGGGCCCGAAGAGGTTCATGCACTATAAAACCAGTGTCCACCCACACTTTACTTTTAATGTTATCGCACAACACGAGCACAGAATAGCTCAAATGAAGTTAGAAATCTCAAGCCTTTTTTCTCCTGCCCTTTTGACTAACAATGTAACGTGCTTCTCAGCTCTTTAAATTGCAGAAAGTGGTCTCACTAGAGTAGCAAACTTCTGTGATAAAGATTTATGTACAATTATGACTAGTAAGAGAGGAAAAAGAAAAGCAATTTCATGAAAGCATTGATGTCTGCCGCAAAAGGTAGATTGGCTGGGAAAGTTCGGACAAGAATATGACACTCTTTCCCGTCTGAATAATATTTTAAACACAAGTGGTGCCCCTGAAGTCAATGCTTGCAGTGTGATGAGTCCTGCAAAGAGGTCACAGTGAGCTCTCAGAGCTGATTGGAAAATGGAAGAAATGATGAGTTGTGATGTCACCTTGCCTTGTCTTTGTCCTCTCCAGATTTGTTTCAACTATCACTTGTGCCTTTTTGCTGAAGCCATAGCTGTATTCTTTCTGAGATGAAGAACTGCCTTTTTACCTGACTAGAGTCTCTAGCTGGCAATGTATATAGGAGCAATGTTTATGTATAACAAGACAACAGTGGCTCAGCTCCTCCTGGTGAGGACTCGAAGCTGAAAACTGGTTAGCAAGACCCCTGATGCTCAGACTAAGTGCTGCCAAAACCAGCTGTCTGGGTAAGACTTGAAATAGATTGGACCTGGGCCATTAATTTTATTTCACAAATAAAGTAGCTAGCTAATGAAAGTAAAGGTTGAGTAAAAATGCTGTGGGAAGAGAAGAGACCATTACTGTGCCCGTCCGCTGTCAGTCAACTGTGAGGCATCAACACCAGATACAGCTCCTGCAGCTTATAAGCACATTGAGGGCAAAAGCGGAAGCACGGGAGGAAAATCTGGCACCAAGGAAAAGCAACAGTCTTGACACTAACTGTGGTGCCAGCCATGGTTTGGCTCTCAGTCCCCAGAAGAGCAACAGTTATTGGTCGAGTCCGTATGGATGGGCTTTAGAGAGTAGGAAATCTCAAGGAGAGCCATTTTCCAGGTGGAAAAACTTTGTCTGCAACACAAAATCAGATCTGAGAGTGTGTATTTCTGGGTCAGTTCCCAGGGAGCTGCAGAGATGTGGTTGCTTTCCCCTTTATGGTGGTTCATAGGAACACAGACCACCTGGAGCATCAGGTCTGCTCTTCTACTGCTTTATTCTTAGTGCCCAGCCATCACTCCTTTCCTTAGCAACTGCTCATAAGACTCTAGTGATTCACGTTTTCTTGTCTCCCTCTCAATTAATTTAGATTATCATTTAGAAGCCTGGATGCAACTGAGGCAAAAAAAATATAATTAATGCACCATTACTTTATTTGTAATCCCTGCACCCAATGTTACATTTCCAATTAAATATTCTGATAAAATACATAAGTGTTAGAAATGTTAGCACAGGGCTATGTAAACAAAGCGGCTGGCACAAAGGAAGATTGATCCTGCTACAGTCTGTTATCATAGGGATTTTTCTCAATTAAACTGAGCCCGCGTGAGACCTCTGTCCTCATCAATGAAAGAAAATTCCTTAGCAAAGGGAAGACACCAAGGAACAAATGCAACATACAGCAACCTCTTTACAGTGTGCACTTCTGACTGTAGTCACTTGGACTCACATGGATTTTGAACAGTGTGCCCGGGGTTGTTATATTTCTGTTGTATGTCAGGGAGATTACTGATGCTTTTAATCTTGTGCTTTTTACAGCGGTATTGCACAGAATCACACAACTGGCACCTGACAGTATAAGAACACACAGAGTTAATGGTGATAAGATTTCTTTTTAATGTTCTCTTTAGGTCTTGAAGCCTTAATGATTTTTTTTTCTTCACTAAAATTAATGTCTGTCTTATATTGTAGTGCTAGCGTGCCTGTAACTATAGCTGTCCATAATAGTCATCTGTGGCAGAAGAAGAAGGGTTATTCAGCTTTAATGTACGATTCAGCCATGAGAACTTGGGTGTCTGCTAGCCAAGTTGATGCCAATGAAAATCTACTTTTAAAATAAGCCATTTACATCAGTGAAGAAAGATGGCAGTGTAGTGAGAACATATTGTCTGGAACAACCAGACCCTATTAGGTCTGGTTAGGCTCAGCTATAGCCTTTCTATGGTATTATGAGCAAGATAGCTAATCAGTCAGTGCCTCTGTTCCTCAGTGATATAATAAAGGTGATAATTCCTTGCCCAACTACTCCTTTTTTCTTGTCTCTTCAAGGCATAGTCTGCACGGTGTAGCACCATCTTACAGTGTATTACTTTTATAGCATTAGTACAATCACACACCAAATGTAGGCTAAAGCTTCTGGTTTTGTTGTTATTACTATAATAAAACAAACCCTATTTTAGATTTAGCAGGGGCTTCAACACAGAATATAGCTGCTAAGTGAGCCATCCATTTAGAGTTACTTTTGGATTAATATACATCATATTTTAAATAATTCCAACATTCGATTGAACTGTGATGGCATTTTGCTCATGAAGAGTAAAATGTTTAAGTTCTACCTTTCTAAGGTTGCTTGCCTGGTTTGGCTATGCAAAGCATGGAGGATGTTGGCTTTTCTTTGCCAAAAAAGAGAAATTCCATTTCTAGGCACAGGAAAAAAAAAAGTAATGTTCAAAGCTATTGCTTTGAATTGCATGGCATCACTTAGTCTCACTCGTGTTTAGCACCATTTGCGACCCCACTGGAACTGGGATTGTGGAAGGGATTTTCCTCCACTAGCGAGTTACAGGGGGACATGCTGGGTGAAGGGTAGCTGGTTTGCAGTGTTAAAACATCCGAAGAAGTAAGACAGGAAGCAGAAATGCATAAAAGTGTAAATTGAGGGGAATTAAGAGCAAGCAGCAGTGCAGCCTGTCCCACTGCAGGGACGCGGCAGCAGCAGGCAGTAAGTGGTGAGAGGCATCAGCAGGAAAATGCAGCGAGGTGTGGTGACCCCAAGCGAGATGCTGCCATCACCGCAGCATGAGGGACTGTGCAGGACAGAGAGCTTATGAAAACACTTTGACTTGCCTACATTACACAGGTAATGTGTTTTGGAAGTGCCACATTGCCTGCAATGCCTTGCCTTGCAGACTTCTTCACAACCAGTTCCGCTGTTTGTTTCCCCTGACCGCTTTTCTTCCACGCTTTCCTACTCCGTTGCTCAATCAGATACTCTGTCAGGGATTCGTGCCACAGGAAAGGGTAGCCTCATTGTATTTTCTGTCGGCTCATCATATGAAACTCCTCCATGCTCTGGGCTTCTCTGGATCAGGCAGGCTCATGGTGCATCATGCCAAAAGCAGTGGAGTAGCCGGGAGAAGCTTTCATGCCTGGAGGGGTCCTGGAAACGTGCAGACACAAGCGGGGCCTCTGTGGTTCTTTCAGCAGGACGGAGGGATGGGCAGGGTGGATATTCAGTTCCCAGCTCTAGAAAATTAGCTTTTATTAAGTCAGAAATGTTTCTTAGTTTTGTAGATCTTTTTACTTTGGCCTGGCTGTTTGTGTATTAATTTGGAAGATTCAACAAATTCAGTCCATTATTGTAAGGTTTGAATCACCATGCTGTCCTGCACCTTAACCTTTTTTCTGGCAGCTAATAAAGGAAGACCTTTCTATTCTCCACAGGAGCATAAGCATATTATTTTTAGGCAGCACATTGCTGCTTTTCCTTTCCTCCTGCAGCTGTTTTGTAAAAGCTTGCATTTGCAGTGTGCCACAGGGAGGCATGTTTTCTTCCTAGATGCAGTTTTAACCTACACGATCCAAGTAACAAATGCCATGTTTTGTGTAGTCATGGGGAAGAGCCTGTAATGAATGATCAATTCCAAGAATCGAACCATTGCTCCCATTTGTAAAGTATCAATAAAAGGCCTGGGCTTTAATGATTTGTTACTCATTCCAAAATAATTAATCAGGGAAGAGACTGTAAACTAGTCACAGCGGCTTCACCGAGAAGGTGTGGATGCAGACGGCTGGGAGTTTTACAGCCAGGGCGAGGGGAGTCCGAGAGCCTTCAGGAGGACGAAGCGAGCAGCCTTGGCAGGGCGCTGCCTGCAGCCGCAGCAGGCTGGGCACCCAGCTGCCGGGAGCTAGCCACCGGGGAAGTGCCAGCGCCGGGAGAGCTTTCGGTCCTGTGAGGTGGTCTGCACAGGGCAGCGGGGTGGCCTCGCCACACGTCCAGTGACAGAGAACCTGCAAGTGCTTTCTGGTAGAGAGCAGAGCAGAGAATAGCATCCCTGCTCTCCTGGAGCTTGCATGGCGACTTAATTACCGTGTTGCTGTCAGACTACCTTTTGCAAGTGCCTTCAGACCTAATTACTCTGGATTTCCTTGCTGCGCGGTGTTTGATGTGCCGGGTGCATCACAGAATGCCTGTCCCAGAGCCTTCCCGTGGGACATGCACTCTCCTGAAGAAGCAGTCTGGCTTTCCCTGGAAAGTTCATGATCTAACAGAGTATCTAAAATGTGCTCCTCTGCCTTCTCCTACTTTAAATGCAAGCAGCAGTGTGCCACTGTACTTTACCATAAAGCCAAAAGTGTCCATACATTTTATGTTAGCTCTAAAATTGTCTTACATATCAATATTTACAGCAGGGTCTGGTGGGAAGCCATCTTCTGCCTGGATATCCATGAGCGTTAGCATCTCTTCAGGCCCATTCAAGCCTCATAGAAATACATAGGAACAGTGCAAATCTCTATGTACGTGACTTTTCATCAGAGTGGTAGCTTTCCTCTTTGGTTCTGTCTCTTCCTCACCATAGAGCAGCTTTTGGGTGTATGATAGTTCTTGGGCTTGGAAGCCCCCAAGAGTTGTATTTTGGTGATTTGAGTCATCCCACGGGGCTGCTGGCAACATTTTGCAAAGCCTCAGCTGACCGCAAGGGCTGTGTAGCAGAGGTGAGGCTTTCCATGCAGAAACCTTCCTGACGGATAAGGCTTGTCACTTCTGTGCAAGTTCCCTTCGAGCATGTCTTTAGCATTTCCCTGGGTTTTAAAGGTTTTAAGGTTATTCACATGACCAAGATCACGCTGCTGGTACCATGTCTCAACTGAATATTGCTGTGCACTCCTGTAGATAAATACCTGACTCCCCTGGCTGGGTAGGTTATCCCTCCATGTCTAATCTGTCACAAAAGATTTGTGTTTGAAAGCAAAAGTAAGGGGTTTTTTTATTTTATTTTTTATTACTGTAAATCTGTCAAAGGGAAGCAGCTGGAGCAGAGCTCTACACCCTGAGGGAAAAGAAGAAAAAATGTTGTTTTGGTGGTAAACTAAGCTAAATCGTTTAAATGAGGAATTACTGTCACTGTGGGTGCTGGAGGTGCAAATTGAACATCTACCTGCTAGAAACAAGGGACTGGGAAAAGTCAGAGAAATTGTGCAAAAAAGTTCATAACACTCCCTCTTCTCTGGTGCTTGCTAACCTAGTAAGATTTTCCTCGTCAAGATACCATGCAGTACTGTCAGAAAATGGTCGATTTACTGTTGAACCATAGGGCTGGAGTCTGAAGAGGCAGTGAATAAAATATATCAGAGAAGGAAGTTGAGGCTCAAGTTTCAGATCATGTCATTTGATGCTTTGGTGGCCTCACGTCTATGAAACCTCAGCCTCATGCAACAGCAACATCTGTTCCAGTGGTGACCAAGCATTACCTCGCTTGCCCAAGGACACCGAGAAGACTCCAGGCTGGGGTACGTCCGTGTCAGGGTGCAGAGGTATCCCGAACCAGTGCATTAGCCAGACTCGATGTCTTTTCTGTCATCAGGTACCAAGGGATCTGTCCATCCACCTCTTAACTCACAACATGAAATCAAATGATGGTTGGAAGCACCACAGCAATTAATCAGAGGAGGCGAGTGTGAAAGCACTGAGCGTCTCGCAGCAACGCCCGTGCTAGCAGCTGAGCAAAGCCAGGACCGTGGCGTCTCTCCCCGTAGGTGCAGGGAAGGGCCCGGCTCTGTGGCCACTCGCTGGACAGGGAGGTGAGGAAGCCAGGGTCTGGCAGCGAGGGGGTGTGTTGTGATTTAACCTGTCTGGCAGCTGAAACAACCACACAGCTGTTCTCTCACTCTTCCACCACGTTCTGCGGGATGGAGGAGAGCATCAGAAAAAAAAAGGTAAACCTCATGGGTTGAGATAAAGGCAGTTTAATATGACAGAAAAGGAAGATAATAATAATAACAACAACGATAACAATAATAGAATATACAAAAGAAGTGATGCACAGCACAATTGCTCACCACCCGCAGACCAGTGATGCCCAGTTCCCAAGCCATGGTCTAAACCCCTGGCCAGCTTCCCCCAAGTTATATACTGAGCATGACGTCATATGGTTTGGAATATCTCTTTGGCCAGTTGGGGTCAGCTGTCCTGGCTGTGCCCCCTCCCAGCTTCTTGTGCACCCCCAGCCTCCTCACTGGTGGGGCAGTATTAGAAGCTGAAAAGTCACTTAGCATCAACTAAACCATCAGTGTCTTATCAACACCGTTCTCATCCCAAATCCAAAACACAGCACTATACCTGCTACTAGGAAGAAAATTAACTCTATCCCAACCAAAACCACGACAGGGTGCTGGGATGCCTGAGGTGCTGATAGGAGTACCCTTATTTCACACCAGGATCTTTGCCAGCTGCATTCACGTACACAGGTATCTAATTTCCCAGCTGCTCCAACAGACATCTCCTGGGGGACCCACGCAGCATCCTCCGGGCTGCTTCAGACAATGGCCAAAGCACTCGGGTACCTGCTGTGCCTGGGATCGGTACAGTTTTGCTTCTGGATTATACTGAGCTAGACAAAAGGAAGACAGTGATCTTTGTAAATAACATTAGCCAGATGGTTTCAGAAATTATTCTCCAGCCCCAGACAATGAGAAAGGGGGAGGGCAAAGGTGCACCCCTGAGCTGCATCTGTGCTGGGCAGGAGGGCAGGGTGGCTTTGGGGCACTGCTCCCACCTGCACGCAGCAGGGCATGCACCCACAGTCGCTGTTTCTGCCACTGCCAGGAGCAGCAGCTGTGCAGGGAGCCCTTGCTGCAGCAACAGGAGCAGCCCCGCAGAAATGGGAGACCTGAACTCAGCTCCCCTCGCTGCGTCCCTAGCTAATGCAAAGGGTGGAGGTGGTTACTTCAATTCCCCAAGCGATTTCTGTCTAGTAACAGATGTTACATCATTTCAGGACCTTTACTCCTGTTGAGAGCTGCTTTACTGCACAAAGAGGCCCTTGGAAGACAACCAAACTGTTTCTAAAGAAAGACATGAAAGTCTGGACAAATTGGTGGAGACGGTGGTACAAAATTATGCTGCACTTCACTGCAGCTGTCTTTCACTCCTGAGCAAAGACCAACGTCCTGAGCTATAAGGAGACTCCGCTGCAGCACTTTCCATCAAAGTTAAATTCACAGCTTAGAGTGAGATATTCACCTTCCCCAAGTAATGAACTAGAGACATCAGCAAGGGCTTCACCGGAGACAGCACCCTAACTGGAAATACAAAAAGGTGGATGTAAAATCCTTGTGTGTGAAATGGCAATATTGATTGCACAGACTGGATGTGAGGGCGCACACAGGCAGTATGACTGAACAAGTGTATACATGCCTCACTATTTATGATGATTAAAGTTTGAAGGGCAAAATGTGTGTTAGAGGTAATTTGGTGCATTGATCTCAAAGCTCTTTACATAAAAAGGATTTCTATGGTACAGAAAACTGTCCCTCACTTATGCACGTGCAACCCTGGTTGATAGTGGGAGCTCTGCACGTGTATCCTGAGTGAACCTGACCCACGTTTGAATTCCCATCCCATGCGTGCCAGCCAGGTTAACCTAGGAAATGTGAGATTATTATAATGCCTCAAATGAGTTAGCTGTAATTGCTCAAAGGCAATAAACAATTTTTTATGAACAGAACACAAGACATTAAACATCCCTATTAATGACAGCTTCACATTTCTTTGAAGTCATTATGACTAGAGAAACATAATGTAATATTGCCCTGCATTATGAAATCATTTAGATTTCAGTTTCTCCTCCACTGGTTACAAAACCAAATCTAATATTTTTTTTTCTTTTTTTTTTTTTCCCCTATAAATATACCCTATCCAGTGCGGTACCTCCAAGGCACACATTTCATTTTTATTAGCCGGGCAGTGTGAGTCATGCTATTAATCGGTAGCAGTAGCAACACATCGCCAGACTGTCCTTTGCTGCACAGCCTATATTTAGAAAGGGAATGAGACTGCCCCTGGGTTATATAACGATGCAGCTATTTATAGATCTCCATTATACCTAGAGAGCACTGTCCTGCCATCCGCGCTGTGAGCAGGCAGGCTGACAGAGGTGTGATTATAGATTTGGCATCCTCCCTACCTCTCCCCCAGCCACATTTGCAATTCTGTTTACCTGTCATTATTTCTGTTTATTCCACCTGCAGTAAAAGTACATTTGAAATCCTATATGTTCAGGCAAAAATCATTTTAGAACCTGTTATTGCTTGTTGAAAGGTAAAACAGACAGTTGCAATGCCAACAAAATAACTGTATTTTCATTCACCTTCCTTTTTGGTTGCATGAACCTAGCCAAATGTAGCTGCCTTAAAAATACACCCATATTTCTAGTAGCACTGCCCTAAAATTCTCAGATTCTGAGGTTTTTCCACTTTTTTCATACTGATCGTTGATGGCTAACAGTAGAAAAAGCAATGTAAGACAGATGACTTATTGTTGGGCTTGAGCAAACATAAGGATGGGGGAGGCAAGAATTTGTGTTGGAGGTAGAAATGTGGTTTCTGCTGTATCTAGCACCTCTCACAACAAAATACTGGTTAGGTCCTGCACAGCAGTTAGTTCAGCTGAAATACAGTTTCAGGCAAGTAGTTGCAAAGCAGATATTAACAGCTTAAGGTGAGCTACATAAATAAGGCTCAGGGCACGGTCTCCACGCTTGCACACCTGAGGCATTTCAGACCTTGGGTGTTCATTTGCAAATTGCCTAGAACTGTAAATTTATTTTTAGAGCAGTAAATAGACTAGATTCCTGCCCTGGCCTCTGGGTGCCCACACCACCCCAAACAGCTGGAACTGCGGAAGCAGCGCATTTCGCTCACACCGAAGCACAGTCTCATCCCACAGGAGCGTGTTGGCTGTGGGAGAGCGTAAGACTTTGCAACTTGTACAAAACTGGGAGGAGTGGTCGAGGCACCAGAGGGCCATGCTGCCACCCAGAGGGACCTCCACAGGCTGGAGAAATGGGCTGACAGGAACCTTGTGAGGTTCAACAAGAGGAAGTGCCAAGTCCTGCACCTGGGGAGGAACAACCCCGGGCACGAGTATGTGCCGGGGCCGGCTGGCTCGGAAGCAGCTTTGCACATAAGGATGAGGGGGTCCTGGTGGACACCAGGTTGGACATGAGACAGCAATGTGCCCTACCTGTGGAGAAGGCCAACAGCACCCTGGGCTGCATTAGGGAGAGTGTCACCAGCAGGCCAAGGGAGGTGAGTCAGCCCCGGTGAGACACATCTGGAGTGCTGGGGGCTGAACTTGACCATCTCCAGAAGTGTCTTCCCACCTGCTGTTGGTTGCAGCCTAATTGCACTCAAATACTCAGGAGAGACTAGAGTCAGGATATTGTACTGGCTAAAAGTAATCAGCTCTTAGATGGGGAAACGGGACGTGTTTTCTTCCAGCTCCCTGATTTTCCATGGATTTGTTCCTCCCCCAGCCCATGGAGGCCCACGTACTAGAGTGGAGCGCAGGAACCCGGGAGCAGTAAGCCCAGGTGTGTTCATGCTGTTGAGTATAACTGTGCTTGGCAGGTTTTAAAGTCCAGCTGCTGCTTTTTAGCTGCTGTGCTCAGGCCGGGTTATGTGGTGCCAGGTGTCAGGGCAAGGCAAGCAGCGAATACGCCAAGGTCGGCATCTGGTAGCAAGCTTCTAGTAAGACGAGAACTTTCTCTTTCTCTTTTTCCCTTTTTGATTTTCCTTTCCTTTTTTTTTTTTTCTCCCCCTCTTCCATTGTCAGAGTATTACACAGGTCTCCGTTAGCTCTGCTCAGACACCCAGTGTTCACAGAGCCGGCAAGAGTGGGATATCCCTGGGAGCTCGTCAAAGTTGGTTGAAATTGGCTACTGAATCAACAGGTTTCAGACACAAATACAGACACAGGCGTGCTCAGTGCAATCACATAAACCAAGATTAAAAATGTTTCCTTGTAGTATCAAAATGGTTTATCTTATAGTTGTGTTTGCTAGATTTGCAACACCCCATGTTATCACATTGTGTCAGGCCACTGTCTAGGGCAAGTACAAGAGTTCCAGTTTATATCATCATGTGCTATTTAAAGTGTTTAAAATATTAACCATCATACATCGGTCTCTTCGTTACCATTATAAGCAGCTTGTTTCTGTAAATTGAGATACGTAATGATACAAAAATTAATGAAATGGTGCGCATTTCGTTCCTGGCCAGGGTTGCAGTTCTCTCAGGCCCCGGGATTATTAAATCCCCTCTTCTCTTCTTGCTTGTACGTGCAATGCATACATAAATATCACAAGAGAATTACAATATAAAGAGGTGCACCATCAATCTGATGGCCATTAAAATATGGTCACTGACCAAATCCTTTAATATACTGAGTTACTGCAGTTGGCTTTAGAATACACTTTGGAGAGGATTAACTGCAAAGCATGTTAAACCAAGGGCATATCTCTCATCCTCAGCTGCCACAAATGGGATGTAAGTTTTGCATACAGAAGGAAGGAGAAGGTTTTTGACAGCTGGAGATGCTTATCTTTCCTTACCACAGGGAAGGCTGGACAAGACGCTGCCTGCCACCTTTCCGGGCTGACATTATCTACACATCAGCGAAGCTGCTGAATGTCAGTCTGTGATAACCGGGGAGCACTTGCTTCCATATGCAGAGAAGCTCACCACCACACAACAGCAGCAGATAATGCTTTCTGAAGCGGGGCAGGGGAGGGAAGGCAGGAAGCATGTATTCAGAATACACACCATCCTCACAGATTAATTTGAGGACTGTTTATTAAAACATGCAATAAAATTACAAATGCCTATGTTAGCTAGAAATCCTTATCCATCATATTTTATTAATCCATTGATATTTAACTTTGAGCCTCTTGTTAATATGTGGAGTTTGATTTATTGTGGCAGCTATTGAATAGTAATAAAATACCTTTTCTCCCACAATGAGTACAGGTCCAAACACTGTGGAAGACAAGAGCTGTTGTTGAAATTTAACAGCTTCTTAATGTCCTGGAAGCAATTCAGGAGGACCTGTCCTGATTGGAGGTGGCACAAGCCCTAGCCACACAGCCACTGTGGAGGGGGTGGGTGCCATTTTTTCAGCACTTGGCACAGCTATAAAAGCTATGTTTGAGGCCTGGAATGATGCACTGTTTGGAGAAGAAGCTTTTCAAGATCCTACAGAGAGGTCCTCAGAATATTTTAATAATTAAATATTCTAATATCTCCCCCCAGATATTATTTTGGTGTAAAATTACTTCGTGGACCCTGTTTGCATGTTGTGCTGTATTTATAACAGTGGGTATTGTGTTCCTCTATGGACTAGGGCACTGCTCGTGTTTCTTGGTTGGGGAATCCCTTCACCAGCAAATATAGGTCTTCCCTATCCTGGCAGTCTCTCCAAACAGGGATGCCTGTGCAGCAAAGAGTGGTCTCAGTTTTTCCTCCTCACTGTGTAACTGTGAACATGAGACTCATGAGACCAGGTTGCAGTGAGGCCAAGAACAGAGTAGCCTCCAAAACTTCTTTTTCTCCTGCAGCATAATGAAACTAGAGATACTAATGACACAGAGTAAGAGCAGGCAAGCGGGAACTGAGCTCTCTAACCCTGTGATTTACTCAGACAGTCATTTGGGGTGAAAAAGATTCAGACGTTGCTTCCAATTACAGGGATTGATGATGCATTTTTGCAATCCACAATTAACTGCCCCCTCCTCTGCAAAACAAACAAAGAAACAAATGAACAAACAAACTAAAAAAAAAAACCAAACCACCCATGCCCCACAATCCAGGATCAGGAACTAGATCCTTTTACCCATGGGAGCCATTGCCACATTCATCTAGCATAAGGACCTTCCTGTCCCATGACCTTCCTATGCTTGGCTGTGCATGACAACTGCTTTGGAGAAGAAGAGCACTTTTATCAGCCTCACCAGCTGTTTAAGGAGACTGGACCTCATTCAGCTGTATATCTACTTTCTACAGAGGACGTCTGCTCTGTTCCCATGTGAATGGAGACACATATACTCCAGAGGCGAGTAGGAATTCAGATGTGTTCCTGTGTTCAGGGTGAAATTCAGCTCCAATTTAACACACCAGAATGTAGCTGTCTACATAAGAACCTGGTGGCCATGCTCCAATTATGGTCAGTGGACCATGCTGTCAATACAGTTAATTGAGCCAGGAGAACTGTTGACCAAGTGTGGTGGGTTGACCCTGGCTGGGGGCCAGGTGCCCACCAGAGCCGCTCTCTCACTCCCCTCATTCACTAGACAGGGGAGAAAAGGCATAACGAAATGCTTGTAGGTCGAGATAAGGGCAGAGAGAGATCACTCACTAATTGTTGTCACGTGCAAAACAGACCGAACTTAGAGAGGGAATTCATCTAATTTATTACTAGGCAAAACAGAGTAGAGGAATGAGAAAATAAAATCAACTCTTAAAACACTTCCCCCCACCCCTCACATCTTCCCGGGCTCAACTTCACGCCCGGCTTCAACCTTCCCCCCCTCAGCGGCACAGGGGGACGGGGAGTGGGGGTTACGGTCAGTTCATCTCACGGTGTTTCTGCCGCTTCTTCATCCTCAGGGGGAGGACTCCCCTCATCGTTCCCCTGCTCCAGCATGGAGTCCCTCCCACAGGGTGCAGACCCTCAGGAGCAAACTGCTCCAGTGTGGGGTCCCCCACGGGGTCACAAGTCCTGCCAGCAAACCTGCCCTGGCGTGGGCTCCCCTCTGCACGGGTCCACCGGTCCGGCCTGGAACTTGCTCCAGCGTGGGCTTCCCACAGGCCACAGCCTCCTTCAGGTGCCTCCACCTGCTCCGGCGTGGGGTCCTCCACGGGCTGCAGGTGGAATCTCTACACCCCCTCATCCTTCCTCCATGGGCTGCAGGGGGACAGCCTGCTTCACCATGGCCTTCACCACAGGCTGCAGGGGGATCTCTGCTCCGGCGCCTGGAGCACCTCCTCCCCCTCCATCTGCACTGACCTTGGTGTCTGCAGAGTTTCTTACATCTTCTCACTCCTCTCTCCGGCTGCAAAAGCTCTCTCTCTCTAAGTGTTTTTTCTTCTTCTTCAATATGTTATCACAGAGGCGCTGATTGGCTTGGCCTTGGCCAGCGGCGGGCCCGTCTTAGAGCCGGCTGGCATTGGCTCTATCAGACACAGGGGGAGCTTCTAGCAGCTTCTCACAGAAGCCACCCCTGTAGCCCCCCCGCCACCAAAACCCTGCGACGCAAACCCAACACACCAAGCCAAATGCTGGCGTCTGTTGTAGGTGAACTCCCTTGACCCTGCTGACTAGACTGAGTAGGGGCAAGGTTCAGTTGCTTAAATGCAGCGTTATTCTGGTGTTAATGTCCTGCATCCCTCCAGGAGGCTGAGGTCTTCCCTAAGCCCCACAACACAACAGCCAGCCCTGTGTGGGTGTCTCTAATGGTACCAAGAGGTGATGCTGGGGAGCTGAGGTGGAACCTGACTGCCCACTGCTTACAATCAGGGTCTGAGTGTATTGTGCACATCTTGACATTTAACGTACCACATTTAGCGTTAGGTATCACACCCTGCCAGTAAGATCTCACTGCTAGTGTTTCCCACTTGCAAATTCTTGGCAATTTCCCTCTCAGACTGTAGGTTTTTGGCTCCTGATGTCATCAGCTGGCTGGACATGGCACCTAGACTCCAGGTGTCTCTGAACTCCAGGTTTTTGGCTTTAGCTCCCAGAGTTATGACAGCAAGAGAAAAAAAACAAGCTTCAACCCTTCATGAGAGGAGAGCTTAAAGTGTGGGGCAGGCAGGGATGAATGGGGCAGTGCACAAGGTGTGGCGGAAGAGGTCTCCTTGTTTTACTGAGCAATCTTGGCAGACTTGCTTTTCTTTAATCATTGTCAAATGTGTTCTCAGTGAAATGTCTACAAATGATCCTTCAAATGTATAAACAATTTTTTTGTTGTTGTTTAATAGACACACAGCTAGTAAAATAGTGATTGCTCATTCTTGCTTAAGTGCTGGCAGGAGCTTGAATAGTTGGGAATAGCTGCTATAAAATGTTTGAGGTCAGGATCCTCTGAGATTTTAGAACATGTCACCGAGCTTTTAACTAGTTTTAGTATGCCATCTCTCCCTGCCCCCAATTGGTGGGCTTTGTATTTCAGGATCCTGCTGTGCATAAAAGATGTGCATTACCTAAAGGAAAATAAAACTACCCTTTAGCAGATATATTGCTTTTCAAAGCAAATTGCTTTCACTATATTTGGAAGCCCATATGTGCTGAAAAAAATCCTTTGACTGAGAAGAGTTACCCAAAGCCCATAAAATATATGCACAGTAAATGTTCATAAGCTCAAAACAGGGAGTTGTTTGGTTGAACTGCAGGAGACAACACAACTGTAGAACATTGTTTTCTCCTTTCCTTCACTTTTTGCGCATTGCTATGCAAAGCCAGTGCTATCTAATGGTAGAAACAATATTTCTGGCTAGATCCCTTCCGAGGTATTTACAAAACTGATACAATGCAAATTAAGTACATTCTGAGGCTTCCCTCAGCTTTTCAGTTAACTGATTTTAAAGACTCCTGTTAAACTGCAGAGCTGATTCAGAAGTAGCACGTCCCTGTCAGGCCCTCAGTTTGGGGCACTCCTTGGGCGCACATCTGTGCCTCACATCTGAGCCTTAGGAGATGAAGGAGAGTGCAAGGACAACCCTGGGCTACTGAGTTTCAGACAACTACGAGAGAGGTGGATCCTGGTACCACTGATGAGCTTTTGGATCCCCCACGGCGAAAGCATTCCCCAGAGCTGTAGCTGTGTGAGTGTCTGTGCTTTAACGCTCAGGGATCAGGAGCCAGGCGAGGGCTGAATTACGTGGGGAGTAGGAGGGGTCCCCAAGAGCCCCACATGACTGGCCATGCACTATGCATCACAGCCCGGGGAGAAGCTGCCCTCCTCCTCTCAGATACAGAGGGAGATGGAGAGCCTTGTATTTGGGAGACAGAGAAATGAGGGGGTGTGTCTTCTAGAGGGAGATTTCTTAAAGACAAAATCTTTACAAGGCAGATTGAGACCACTCCTTTGCAGAGGCAAGGAGCTAGCTCGTGAGCCATACAATATAATTTTGAGGCAACATCCCATCTTTGGACCACATATTCTGCTGCCTCCAAAAGCATTCTAGCTTTTCTGTACACTGCTCCTTGACTGAGAAAGTGAGGGACAAGACCTTCCTCACCAGTTTCTGCGCTAATCTCTTGCTAATACTGCCCTGGCCAGGTTTCCCAGGGAAAACTCAGCTGCTTGTTCCCTGCCCTTGCTTGTCCCTGTCCCTCTGAATTATTGCCTGAGGTGCTGAGACAAGCTCTCCTCCCTTGCAGTTCAAACAGGGCTTTCTTAACAGCAAGCTACAGCTGAAGCTGTTCGGCTTTCCTTTCTCATTTCATCTGGAGCTGGTTAGGGACAAATATGGGTGAGCTGACAGCTCTGAGTAGCTCCTGGGAGGAGGAAAGCTGAACAAGCTGTGGGGGAACGGTAATATTTTGCCTTTGCAGGACCGCACTAGGCAGAGTAAATAAGAATACTGCCCAGAGGGGTGAGTTAAACCTGGGATAGCTGGGGAGGTTTAGCTGTCACAACCATCTGCCTTGCCTCTCTCCTGGAAGCTGCCTCTCCAGCTGAATGATTCATGAACCACCTCAATTTACAGCTTGACATAGTCACAGGAATTAAAATTAATGTGTGCTGGCTTTGATACATTAAGCTGTAAGTACAGCATTGCAGGGACAGATACAAGTCCCAGTCAGGGTGTGCCTGATATAAACAGGCATTACAGCCTTTGCAAGGAGTGCAAGACAGTCCTGAGAAGAAGAAACCCATCAGACTTCCTAGCGCCACCCATGCCAAATAAGTGCCAATAACTTTACCAGCCCCAAGCCATTTTTCCTGTGCCAACATGTGAAAGAAGTCATTCTGCGACCAGTTCTCAAGACAGTGACCATAACCTGTTTAAAAAGCTGCATTCAGGAGCAGGTCCCAAGGGACCTTTCTCAAAAATTGAGTACACACATACTAAACCCTGCATTTTAGCCCAAAGCAGAAAAGGAATAAAACTATGCATCTGCATCCATTTGCTGCCTTTGCTCAATTTTTAAGAATGTTCTTCCATCTCTCTAAATGTAATTTTTTCTCAAAAAATGTGATTGTGGGAAATCTTTTTAGATTATTTGATTGAAAACTTGTTCCCTCAGCAAGACTTGAACATTGTTTGTGTTTCTTTCTGGAAAGTTTTAAGAAACTGTGCTGCAAATGTATCTAAATATAATACCTCTAACAGGCAGTTTTCACTCACTCAGCCTGCTTTGTATCTCTCTGGTTTCATGCAAGCGTCACGGCTTGTAACCATGCTTACTGAGACGCGTGAACAATTATCCTCATCACTTCCCTGCTATCTGAGATGATCTTGGGATAAATTTTAGGCTTTTCCTGGCCTAAAGGTCTGTGCAACAGAATCAGGGATAGCATGTGTGAGCTGAAGTAGGTATATCTCTTCAAAATCTATACTGGGTTCGATCTGCCAGGAATGCCTTGGGTGGCCATCGCTAAATGAATCAAGTTTGTTCCTTTCAAGAGTATTAATGAGTGACCTCAAAACTCTAAAAGACATTAGGAGAGATCCCAGCCTGTGGGATTTCCTAGGACTGGGAGATAAACTACACTGAGCCAAAGAGAGAGGACAAAAGACGACTTAAGAACTCCAAAAACCTCAAAAAGTAATAAAAGCTCCAATCTTTCTTTGACAAGTTATAAAGATAAAAACAAACAAACAAAACCCCCAAACAAAGCGTCTTCAGTGAATTGCGTTTAGACCCAGCCAGTGTTGTAAATGATTCAAGGGCAGCTTCAGGTCCCATTGCACTGTGTTCTGTCCTCCTCCTCCTCATCCTTCCCCCGTTCCCTCCTCTCCCCGCTCCCCAGACACGCTGACCCTCCGCAAACCAAGTGTGAAATAGCTGCCTTCATTCATGTGTGACCTGCATCAGCCCTCCGGGAGTGTGGAGGGGAGGGAGTTTCTCCTCCTGATTGTCAATGCATAGGGTCATAGGCAAGACCCATAAAGACAACTGTATCGTCTCATATTCTGTGTGTGAGGCCCACAAGTTCCCTCGTGCACATACTCAGAATTACACCGTCGGTGCTTCTGGGTTGCATGGATCTACTCTGCTCTGGAGCCAGATGCATAATTTTACAGCAATGATAAATGCTGCTAGGCTGGGGGAGCCAGAGCAGAAAATCCCCTGGGGATTGCTGATGGCCAGCACCTTGCCCTCTGCAGCTCATGTTCTCCCATGGCTTGTTCACGATAAAGTAGAGAAGAAGGAATCCCCATCTCCCCAGTGTAAAATAACCATCTCATTTTAGTGTCATGTCCGTGTCTGAACCACCTAAAACACACCATCTGTTTTATTCATTTGTATGCTTCTTGTGTACAATTGCTATGATTGCGAGGAGAGGGTTATTTCTTGCTTAGGAGTGATTTTTCTAAAAAGAAAGTGGCAGTAGCTCTCCTGTTGCCTGCTGCTGGTCCTCCCAAACATGAGCTTTGCTAATATAAGCCAAATCTTGCAGTGACAGGGAGCTGAAGCAGCCCAACACCACATATATGAAACTGAAAAATAAATGGAAATTGCAGCTTTGCTTTTATCAGCCTGCAGGCAGCTGGATCTTTTTTGTCTTGGCTAGCAGAAAAACCCCACCTCTTTTCTCCCGCAATAGATCTGGAGGCTAAGAATAGACACGGCAAGTTCCTCTGACAGGCTTTAGTGCTGTCTCGTGAGAAAAAGCGGGCAATCAACGGTCCATCAAGTTAAGAATCTGAGAAGAGAAAGACAGCCCAGGAAGCACAGGACCAGCGTATTGACTAACTGCCTTGTTCACCATTCGTTTAGGTGTCACCTGTTGCTGGAGAGGTTTTGTTTTTCTCTCCTGTGCTTGACTACTGTGTGATGCTTCCTTCACTACTTCCTTCCTTCCTCCTCCTCGAAAAAAGAAAATAAAAATTAAGTTTAAAGCCACATTTCTCAGGGAGGCAGGGTTCAATTATCTTACAAAAATACAAATTTCACGGTGCCCTGGACACAGACATGGTGAAAAGGGGATCGCTTCAATAACAGCGCTTAGCATTTGCGCAGTGCTGCACACGTTTGAAGCTTGTTACTTTGACCTTAGCGATCAGCACAAGCCTCGTGCAACAGAGCTTGGCGACTATCGTCACCTCCGTCCAGGGCTGCTGACACGAATTGTACTGCTAGTTTAAATAAGACTAGCTATGGTTTATTAAATTGTAGAACAATTAGATCTAACAACTGATGCTAATATTCATAGGAATGATTATGAGCCTTTGGAGCATTTTGCCATCTATGTTATGTGAAAAGCAGTATGTAAAGACCAGCTTGTGGCTGCTTCTTAAATGCCAGTGGCTACTTTGTCTTCTTTTTCACCCGCAAAGAGGCCACCACATTTTTGAAGAATAATAAACGAAATTATTGCTTGACTTCACAAGAACAAGGTGAGAATGCTCAGTAGGCTGCTTTTCCATAGGAATGTTACCTAGGAAACATCATCCTGAGGTATCTGTATGTTTAGTAAGGACATATTAACTTTGTCTCTGAGGCAAGAAAATGGTTCTAAAAGGAAGGGGATGAGGGGAGACAAAGCCCCCACCCTCCAGCCCGTCCTTGCCCTCCTGGCAGTTAAGACATATCACTTACAGCTAGAGCTGCTAAGGGACCTTGGGATGTTCCTGGCCCTCATGATTACACTAATTGCTAAATTAAGGTTATCCAAACTTCTCTTTGTCATTGGTGCAGCTCTAGAGGCACCTGAAACACATGAAGTAAGGCTGTGATGTACCTACCCGTGCCATGGCGGGGGCACAGAGACTGGGGATCGGAGGACGGCACTGACCCTGCTCCAAAATGCCCGCACAGATATAGCCCTAGTCCTTGAAACGCTTTCCTGAGACAGAGAGATAGTATCATCAAAGAATGAGAGGTGGCAGAATCAGATAGCAATGAAGATCCTGTCAATACTGAGATAGCGAGGGGAGAAGAGAATAAAAGCTTTGGGGGAAACAGGATAGCTCCCAGAGGGGAGGGACATAAACCCCACTCTTCCAAAGGAACAAGAACTGTAATTAAAAGTGTACAGAAAACAAAGCACAGCAGTTTGGAAACATGTTGAAGTCGAGGTGATATTGTCAATAAGGAGGAGATAAGCCACCTTTTGTTCTTTCACAAGAGCTGTCAGGAAGCTATCTGGTGAATCAGCAAACAATTTTCATTATGAGAAAACCTGAAAAAAATAAAAAGGTTTTGTACAAAAAACAGGGAAAAGTGGAACTAGTGAATTAAGGACTTCAATATGAGCTGAAAATATCTAGATGTCCAAGCTAACTAAAAATCTAGTGGCATGCATAATGCCAAGTACCATATTGATTTCCTGGAAAGAGAGGGTCAAGGACAGGTGACTCTCATAATTTCAGAATAAATGCCCTTTTCCATCCAGCACTGCAATCACTGTAGCATCTCTGCATTTCCCATGAGTGCAAACACAATAATACTATAAAGCACATTTCTCTGCTGCTCAGAAGCACTCTTTTTGTTTGCTTGTTCATTTTTTTTAGGTGTAATAGTTGTACATACATATAATAGAAAATGATTGAGGTACTACTTAGAAAAATTGAGGTTTAGAAGTGAAGTTTTTAAATCCCAGGACCTGTTTTTTTGTTCATTCCTTTGCTGTAAATCCCAAAGACTTGGGCATCTTCAGCGCTATGTCTGTATTCTGCAGCCATGCAAATAGTCTCTGCTGGTTGACACTTTCACTGGAATTTAGCTTTGTGGCTTGCCAAGGGAGACATTTTCAAGCAACTAAAGCCAGTCCAACGGAAAGATTCACAAAACATCTTAGAAATTTAAAAAACAGAGCTGGAAGAAACTACCTAGTCTGTCTTTTTTCCTGGCAGGATCTTGGGTCTTTCATGATCAATTTGTCTAACCTACTCTTTACAGTCCTCGAGTGGTGGAATGTTTAGCTGTCCTTTTCATCAGGAAACATTACCCTACATCTAACCTAAATTTCCCTTGCTGCTGTTTAAGCTCACTGCTGCTTGTCCTAGCCCTGTTAGGGATGGGGAAAAAAAAATCATTTTTGCTTTGATTCTATATCTTGATCATATAGCCAAAAATAATTATCAACTCTTTTTTTCAGCCTTGTCTTTTTTGAAAAAAATAAACCCTAGCATCTCATGTACAGAAATTCTCCCAAGAAAGCCCACGGGCTTACTGCTGTATGTTGGCTATCAGTCACACTGACTCCAGCCAAGATCTTCCCAGTACTTATTGGAATAGGGAGATTATTCACCTGACTATGTGGGTTTATTTATCTATCATCTCCTGAGTCTGATGCTGCTTTTCCCTGCAGGAGGGCAAAGTTCTTTGACTGCAGTGGATAATCACTGGAAATGTTCTAGCCTAAGGTGCACTGCATTGAGGTTATGCTCCTTGGGATCTCTGTGCTGGTATCAGCCAAAATCCAGGCAGAGCTTTCTCTGCATTAGAACTAGAGTCCTCTTCTAAGGCCAGCGATTGCCCCTGTCAAAATGTATCATTTGCCTTGAATACAAATGCAAGTGACAGTATGTTATGAACTTGTCCTATAATTGCTCCTATTAGTCCAAAAGTCTTGACCTCTTGGACTTCAGAGGGATACTTGGATCTTTTTTAAACTATTTTTACCATCATTATAATTTCACACTGTTGTCCTGGGTATGTTAGGAAGTCAGAGATGATCTTCAGGCCATGGACTGACTTAGCAATAAGTGCCATAGATGCTCTGAGGAGGTGACGTCTCTAGAGGAGATTTCTTCAAGCGATTCTACCTTCCTACTTGCACAACTCACATCTGAACCCACCGTGGGAAGCAGGGATCCACCAGTACCTACTGAGGCTAAAATAAAGATGGAAACTACAATATAAATAGTCCATGTTATTCATATTGGCAGATATGGCCCCTTCCAGAGAATTCCCTTTCACCTCCAGACTCAGTCTTTGCAATAAAGACCCAGCTGAATGTGTATGTTTCTGGATCACCTGGACAGTCCTGAAACCAGCACAGGAACAAATGGACTCCCTAGATATACGGGCAATGAGTTTAGCTGTAAGTAGCACAGCCATCAGTGGAGAGTCCTCTGTGCTTGTGAAGGTCTTTCAGCAGTTACTATCCAAGTGCAGTGACGGTGGGAATGCCCTTTCTAGGGAAGAACTTAAAAAAGGAGCCCTCAAAGAGCCCCACGCAGAGACTCTGCTGGCATAAACCAGCACAGAGCCACTCTAGCAACTGCGCTACTGAGAGCGGTAATGACGTTTCTCTTTTCTTTCATTCTGTAACTTTACACAAGGTGCCACAGAACAGCAGAACAGTATGGGAGCCACACTTGCCAGCAGAAGTTTAAATTTTTATCAGATCATATCTCCTTTCCTATAATATCTCTGACAGGCTAAAGCTGTCTGCAGAATTTTGCCATGCTGTCTTGGGAAGGATGTTTATCCCCTGGTTCTCCCAATTCCAAAAGTTTCTCCTGTTACTTGATGTCTTGCCTTGCATCTAGTGATGTTTCTTGCCATACAAATTGGCACACCCAATTTAATGTGTCATTGTTGCCAAAGGGCCGTCTTCATAGTTACTCCATTTGTTCACTTTCCACATGAAACAAATGAATCACTGAAAATATCATTCGTATATTCATTTTCCCAGCACATGCAGGGTGTACGGATTGGCTGCAAAATGGTCTTCTGACACCAGCTTGCCATTTTTGCCCAAAGAAGAGTTGCATTTTACATTACACATAGACATACATCTCGTAACACCTCTAGAGGAGGGGATGAGGAACTCTTCCCTTGTTGCAGACCAGAGAGACCTTTTGTGGGCTGCAGACTAACACATACTTCAGTGACGTGAGAATGGACGTGCTGGATAAGACCAAAAGACCATTCAGCTCTTTCTGAATATGCCCAAGAAAATGTAAGAAATGAGAAATATACTATGAGGATTTTATACTATGTATTTTCTCAGATTCCAGCCACCTCTGGTTTAGGGAAAATAGTAATAAATAGCAAATGTTCAGAAGATGGTAATAAGGCATGGACCCGTGGAGGGGGACAAACAAAAGAGAAGTGACATGGTGCAGGTCATTTATAATGAAGACATAGGCTGTGTCCAGCCTTTGGGAAAATAGGTTTTCACACTTGTAATTGACAGTGAAAATGTATTTGAATAAAACAACTTACTAGGGAAATGTTAGTAGCTGAAGGGCAAATCTCTTTGACTGTTACTGTCTCCTCTGGCTACTACAAGACGTGACAGAGGGACGGGAAAGCTTCTTGAGGAGGGGCTGAGCTTTGCTGGATTTAGCATGTAAGAACAGATGTAATGAGCAATGGGTTTCTGTTGTCCTGTGGATGCACATGCGAAGGAAAGGGGGAGAAAGAGAAAGGGAGAAAAGTGAGGTTAGCAGTTGGCATGAATTAGCACGATTCTACTGCCTTTGACATAGCTCTGGCGGAGCTCTCCTGAGTTATCCTGCCTGTGTCACCGACGTATGTAAGAAGCAGAGTTAGTGACTGAGGTTGTATAAAAAGATAACATAACTTTATATGGATAATTGTACAGACTGGTAGTTATAACTGCTGTTTTCTGACAAGGAAGGAGACCCATGCATCCATCAGTTGGTTCAGGGGGATTGCCACCAACTATATATGAGGTCTGACCTTAGGATGTGGTAGGATGCTGGCTTCAGTAGAGCTCTGCCAAGTGTTAAACAGCGAATAAACAGAAGCAGTCATAAATTGACGTTGGAGATTTTGTTCAGATTAGAGTGAATGATCCAAGCTGCTTTTCTGCAGTAGAAATCCTGACTGGCTTGCTTCTGAAATTCCCAGTACTTTGTGAACTGAGGGTGTTGAGACATATAACGACTGAAAGCGATGGGGCAGTGTATCATCTGAATTTGACTGAACGTGAGGAACAATCTCACTCCAGGGTGAAATTCATTCATTCACAGGAAGGTGTGTTGAATTCACTTGTTTTTTTCTGCTTTTAATAGAAAAAGCTGCCATTTATTGATCAGAAAGGAGCATATCACCCTGTTACTCCTTGACATTCCGTAACTCCAGGACACTCAACCATTTCTGCATTAACAAGAACATGCTGAAGAAATATTCCAAAAACAAGACTTTTTGGATTATTTCCCAAAAGCTCCAGATACAATTGTAATGTTCTTCAAGTTATCATGAGCATTGATTTCACCTTAATTTTAAATGGGCCCACTATGACAGTAAAACATTTTAACTTTACTAGGTCAATAGCAATATTTTTACAGAAAACTATCTAATTAACTTGTGTGTTTTCCATTTTCTACTTTAATGGTGATAAATGACATTTCATTCAGGCCAAAATTAACATCATCACAGAATTATGCTGAAGAAACCACTATTTTAACTTTGAACTTAGCTAATTTCTTCTCAATGAGGATGAAACATATTTCTGTCTGAGATACTGGGTCATATCCAAAGTCACATCCATTGAGTTTAAGGGAGGAAAATGCTAACAGTTTTAATGTTCCCATAGTCAATTTGACAGGGGGAAATAACTCATTTTTTATGGGAAAAGGTTGGGTTTGGAGTAAATCTTTGTTTCTGAGTGATGATAAATGAAAGACTGATGTGATGTTCATACTTGATAGTGTTTGGGGAAAATGATGATGCATCTGTCTGTTTGATGGATTCCCATTCTAGCCATAGTTGGCAATATAGAATCCTGGGAATACCACTGCAATTTTTGTTTTCCAAAAATCTTTCCCAGTAAATGATTCTTCATTGTGAGAATGACATATCAAAATTAATCAGGCATGCATGGGAGTACATGTGTGTTTATATGTGTGTATGAAAGCAATTTTGGATTAAAAAAAAAAAGGCAAATTCCTAGCAGACTATAAATCCTGTACTGGTTAAAATTAAATTCTAGGCTCTTTGCCTGCAAGATGGCAAAAAGTACTCAACAAACTGCCTTGAGAAGCACCTTCAAGCCAGAGTTTTCTTCATTCCATGGTGAGGACCATGTTCTGCTGTGCTCTGGTGTGGCAGACCAAAAAGCCAATGAATGTAGCAGTCATCACAGTCACCCTAGGCTATTCATGTTGATTTTAAATTCAAAATATTTTAATCTGTACCTTCAGATTCAAGTAAGCTGTGGGTTATGGAAGATGGGGGAACTAGAAGTTTTGGGAATTTGAAAGGTTTTTGGCAAAAATAAGATGCACAGAAGGATAAAGCAGTTGGAGATTTTCAGACAAGCAATTCGCTGTGTGCTTTGATGAAAACTGTTTGTACTGAAATGATTAACATTGGCAAGTAAATAGTCACTTTTAGATTTCAGGATTAATAGTTGATGGACATGAATGGGAAAAGTCACACCTCCCAGGTCTTTTGCTCCAGGCTTTTGAAGATTTCTTTCATGACCACAAAAGTCAGCACCTACTACCATGACCAGCAGCAGTAATATGGCCTGGTTTCCTCAGCTTTGCATCTGCCGTCAAATGCTCTAATACTCAATAGGGTGTGAGAGCAGAATGAGGTTCTGCATGTTTGGAGGTAGCTGTAAACTGTAGCCCTCCAAACATGCCTCTCTACTATGGTTCCTCTGCCACCTGCTCAGGGGGAGGTGCATACTGCAGCCTTTTCATCCATGTGGTCATTTAGAGCATCTCTCTCTCTCTGAGCCAGCACCGATTTTCAGGAAATTGGTAGAAACATCCTTATGTTAAATTTGGACATTGTTCCAAGCCTAAAATTTGTTAGATTTGAGTAAATAGATATTTAATGTGATTAAATGCACACAAGAAACTTTGTTTTCTCAGAAAGCAGGGTAAATTACAGACCAGCTTTTCAGACAGCATCACTATGTGCATATGCCAGCTTGTTCCAGCTGAGGGTTAGGGCTGTATCTGCTGCCTGCTGAAGGCTTTGATGCTCGATGATAAACCCATCACTGCCAGAGAGGGGGGCAGCCCTGCCCTGGGGACAGCGGAATGCACGCCAACTTTATAACCTCTGATAACACCTTTCTGAGCCTGGGGTAGTTTTTGGACTTTTGTTTGGGATTCAGGGTTGAAAAAACCCTTCTCCCTTGGTGCACCTGCTGCTTAGTGCTTGTGTCCTGTCATTTCGGTTTACTACTAACCTTTTGCCTTCCCCTGCTTTTTTTTTATAAAACCTATGGAACAAATCAGCTAATTGGGAAAGAAGTGACTACTGTGCTGACTCTTACCCATCAATAGCTTTCTTAACAAACTTGGGAATGGAGAACCAGTATTACTGCTGATGGTCCACAAGGAACAAAATAGCTCTGGTTGATATTCAGATCCGCAGCTAAACTAACAGAAGTGACTGTGGGGACAAAACAAGATACTTCCATTTGCAATTTGACTCAACTGATGCAGAGTACTTAGAAAGAAAGAATGCCATTTTAAAGCCACTTCTTAGGCACTAGCAAAATTTAAGCAAAAAATCTTTGTAAGTGATGCGCGGCTCACTGCAAAATCCTTTCACAAGCAAGAGGACATCATTGGGTCAGTGTAAAGGTCCATTACGTGAGCTTTCTGCACCTATTCAGTCACTGTGAAGAGGAGGTGAAAATGACCTGTATCTTGCCTTCTACACCACAGAAGTGAAATTTCCCACTTTTAGATACACATTCCCAAAGGAGGTATTAAGTAATATGATATTCAGAGCAGCAACACTTAACGTTTAAGCCTCGTTGAATTCACAGCTGCTGTGTTAGGCACCTGGTCTTACACACACCAGGCAAGGTGGCTCGGTACCACAGCGCATGTTTCACAGCAGCTGGCATGCTGTGGGGAAAACTGACTTTCCTGGTTAGCAGAAGAAACTGAGGAACAGAGTTTTCTATGTTTTGTCCCCCAGGGCAGGTTTAAAGTCACCACAGGTCAACCAGAAAGTGCCTGTTACCAACTGAGAAGAAGAGTATTTGCATCCTCTTGCTTATAGTTCTCTTTTTTAAAGACCAAGTGGTGGCAGTCCTTTCCGGCGGTGGCTGGAGACCACCCTGAGCAGCACTGGGCTCCTCGGCGTTCAGCCCCGCTGCTGGATAAATGTCCCTCCTGGGTGGCAGAAAGGGAGGTAGGAAAGGGAGAGAAAAGGACTCTGCTGCTGTTAATTTAATGCCTGCTTGCCATTAATCCCTATTCAGAGCAGCCAGGGCTTTTCCTCTCACAGGGAGATTTTGGCAGGCGTGCCCACCTTGTGACAATGGATGGGATGTCACGTTACGTCAGAGACCAGCCCAGTGTTTTTAGGACTTAACTAGCTGTGTGTTTGCATTCACACTGTAGAAATTTAGGCTTAATGGGAATTTCTGGAGTGCCAAAATGTTCCTAAAAAGCTTATTTCAGTAGCCTGATGCACTCTGTTATTGTTAAATACATTGACTATGGTCTGTCTTTTATTGCCTACTAGCTGTCACTCCAGGGAGTTAGAATCATGTAAGAGTCCCATATTGATATGTTTTCAGATAGGTTTAGATGTCATATGAATGGTTACATTATTCCTATTAACTTGAAAGAAATATAAAAATGAGAAACCTTTATCCTCATACATGAGATGCTATTAATTAGGTCAGATATAATCTATTGCCTAATGAGATCCTTTGGAGTTTGGACACAGCTTCTGTTTTATTCAAAGCTTTAGCCACTCACTTCAGTGTATTAAATACAGGTGATTACTGTGATGATATAGGCCTAGAAGTGTCCCCATAACCTGATCAATTCCAGCAGACTGTCTGGAGTGTACCACACCATTATCACTGGCCCATAAAACCAGAACCCAAGCGGTGCAAAGTGTCATGAAAAGATCTGGTTTTATGAATGAGAGGATTGATCAGATTGTGACTGGTTGCAATCTGAATTAACACTATTTATTAAATGCGGAATTTTGTAATGGGAAATAAAGCGGCAGGAGTTTGCAATATACCTCCTTTTCTTCCTTGGGGTTTTACCTAACATTTTTATCACTCTTGTGGACTATATTAAGCAATAATTTATTGTGGACCTGATCCAAAGACCATTTAAGTCATTGAAGGCAATCCCGTGTAATTCAGAGACTACCATTCACTGCAAAGGGCTTTGGATAAGCCCCAGCAGTTATAAAGTCCGTGCTGGAAAAGCTCATCCCACTCTATAGCAGTTCTGTATCAGCGTGACCAGCAAATTAACACCAGAAATTTCAGTTTTTTTCTTTGCTTTGATTAAGACTATCATGTAAATTTTCCCATCTGCACTTCATTAGATATGTTAAGATGAGCAACTGTGATCCCCAGGGTTGACTCTGGGGTGTCATAACAACTACATCCAATGGTCTGCTAAGTGCAAAAGGAGTCGATCCTCCTTTACTCTCTTCAGGCTGCACCTGGAAGGCTGGCATGGATATAGAATTTTTTTCTTCCCATTAAGTAAACCACATACATTCACAGAGACCATTAAAATGGTACTGCTGCGGGTGTTTACAGGATACAAGATGATGTAGAGCTCCTTAAGGTCCTCCACAGGAATTTAAGGCAAACAACCCAAAAAGAAATGTGAATGCTACCCGTGTCTCACTTCAGTGTGCATTCAGATTCTTCACAATAAGAACTAAATTTGCAGAGAGGCTTCCCTATGATTTCTGCTTCAGCACACAAAGCTTTTTCACTCTCAGTTGTATATAGAGGACGGATTGTAAATGCACAGATCCAGCTGTGCTCCATTTTTATAAGGCATGTAAGAGTTTGTGTCTACATAAATTATTAACACAAACCTGTGTGAAAAACCTACACTCTCAAGTGAACTGCACATACAAGTACAAATCACATTTTGAATCCATAGGTCCTTTAAAAAGCCACCTTTTTAAAGTGGATTCTTTTCAACTTGCCATTAATTTGAACAGCATCTACACAGAAGCTATAATCTGTGGAGTTTAATGCCAGAAAAACTTGCAGCTTGGCTTTTTTATCCCCAGCTTTACAGCAGTTAATGAGTGGGTTTTGTCTTGAAAACATCCTTTCTTCATTTCATGACTTATCTACTGTAACCTTTCAAATTCCCTCAATGAAGTAGCATCATTTCCCGAAAGCCGAGACAGGATGCTTAGGGCCAGATTGGCCTCTGTCACTTCCACACAGCCTTGCACAGAGATTGGTGAGGGAGCGATGGGCAGCAGGGAGTGGAGTGGGGAAACCCTACCAGTCCGGAAGAGCACACATACGTTTTCCACTTCAGTGATGCAGAATGATTCTTGCGAGCAACAAAAAGCTGTATTTGGAAAAAAGAAAAAATCCTCTACTCACCATCTTGTATGCAACAGTTTAACAATAAACCATTTCTCTTTACTCTGCTGAAGAAAACACTCTATTTCCATTTACATTATGAGGAAATCACCATTTAAATACTGCGGTGAAAATTCTTTTGTATATCCTATTCATCAACCAAAGATTTGAAATCAACTTGGATTGTTTTTCAGGCTGTTTGTTGAGAAGAAAGCCTCAACAAATCCTGTAACCACTACCATTATATATCTAGATTCTGCTTTTTATAGCCTCTGTAAAAATAAGCTAATCGAAGAAATAATTTTTATTTTAAAGAAACCATTAGTACTGACATACATTAAATCATAAGAAGAATGTCGTTTACTTTTATTTGCTGTTTTATTTTTACACTTTTTCCAGGCACTATGGCTATGCCAGAGATTTAATAGCAAAAGGGAAAAACGTTATTGTGAAAGATGTGATCTGGAACATTACTAGCCCACATACCATGGCCCATGCCTTACTAATGTTTGGTTGAGGCAATGAGGAGACTTAAAATAGTGGTGCAAAAGTAGGAGTGTTAGAGGAAAGCTGGCTAATTTTCTCACAACCTTATTTTTTATTACCCTGACAATCCCTTTGTAAGCAAAAAGTTTAAATAACCATGTTAATTGCATGGATTAGTGCTTGCTACAGCATTTCCCACTAATGATCAGATCTGTCCTAGGCTGTCTCACCATCACTTTAGAGACAGCTCTGCTCACAAGCAGGTGTTTCGTACCATTGAAATGCTCCTTGTCAGATCAGAGCTCTGTTGCCATTCTACCAATAACTTCCCCTACTGTACAGGGAGGTCTGAGCGTGCTACGCCGGCACCTAAGGCTGTCCCTTGAGGAAAGCTTTGAAGGAATCAGGGATGGGTTTAAACCTCAGTCAGGCTCACACTCAAAGTTATATTTGCTTTCTGGTGGACCAGAACATCCCTGAGTCCTGAAAAATGCAGATTGGGATTACATACATTGAGGCCAGGGAGAACCCGGTGATTTGAAATGCACCATTATGGTCCTGGATGAAGACACAGGATGAGCTCAGCTGACTGTGGGAGATCCCCCTGCTCTGAGGCTGCAGAGAGCAAGGATAAACGCTTCCATGTGGGCACAGCAAAGCATTCTCTGAGCTCAGCTGTCAGTCCCAACAGCATCTCGTGGCACAATTTATGCACTGTGTTGGGTAGATTTAACAAAAAACACTTCAGTATCATGATGGTATCTCTGGTACTACACCTGAAGTGCATTTGAAGCCAACCCCATGGCTGAGTCTCATGTCACGTTTTCTTATTATGGTCTTTTTTGCACGAGTTGTTCGCTTGACTCAAGGTGAATTAAGATGACGTCTCTGAGCTGTGGGCACTTGCTGTGTGAGGCAATGCTTCACCACAGCCTCACACGTGGTTTATGTAAATACGATCAGGATTTCTGAAGGGAAAGTGACTTCATCTATTAGCTACAAAGGAGTTCAAGGTCAGCTTTTTAAATGCATAAAAGTTAGGTTTACTCAGTTCTTCTTTGTGTCATTTCATTGGATAGCAAAAAAATATCTTGGATTAAATGCTATAGCAAATAAATATTTAAACCAATTGAAATGTCCAGCAAGTGAAAATAAAAAAGCTAGCCTAGGCTACAAAAAAGTCCTCTGGCCCTTTCCCCACCATATTGCACACTAGTCCTTGTTGAATTGCCTTTTTGATATTTCCACATCTTTTATTCTTCACCACCATCTCTATTCTATTTCCCCTCATCTGCACATCATGCCTAATTCATCATTGGCTGTATTTGCATTCATCCAACAGAGGTCAAGCCCTTAGTCTGCTCCTTGGGACAGAAAGGTTTATCTTTCTTTGGATAGGAGATACATGCACACATTTTTTCTCCAAAAAGAGAACAAACAGAGAACAGAACCTTTAAAAGAATACAGCATTTGGAGGATAACTCCTGACTACTTTGGGCTTTAACTAAAAAACAAAAACAAAACAAAAAAAATTTAAAAACATGTTAATATGATTATGGGAGACTTCTCCTTTTATTGTAGTAGATCTAAATGGAATTAACGTATGACCCTTGAGAGAAGAGTTTGTCACCTACCACGTGGCTACTCACCAGCCTGCCCAGCAAAGCCCAGAAGACTCATTTAAATGTTGTTGTAAGAGATCAGTTGGTTTCAGAGGAGAGGGGCACTAAGCTGAAGGGCAAGCTGCAAGGACCAGATTATGGTCCAGCCAGTGGAAGAGAGCTCTGAGGGGCAAATGATGTTCTTTGTGCGGATGTGTATTTTGCCTGGTGAGCTATATGTAGCACAAAGAGGTGTCTTCGTCAGTAAGACAGTCTATAATCTTGCAGATCTTCATATGTTTCTGCAACATAAAGTTTAATAAATTTAAAAAAAAAAATAATTTTGCTTGTATATGACAGAACTTCAGGGATAGTTTCACATAATATTGCTCAGCACTGTAAATTTGACTGGAAACCTAGCATTTTGTACTGATTCCTACTTCAGTGCTAGAAGAGAGTGAGGTACTTAAGAAGTTTATATACAAATATTAGGTGTGGTGAGTTGACCCTGGCTGGGGGCCAGGTACCCACCAGAGCCGCTCTATCACTCCCCTCCTTCACTAGACAGGGGAGAAAAAGTACAACGAAACGCTTGTAGGTCGAGATAAGGACAAGGAGAGATCACTCACTAATTGTTGTCACGAGCAAAACAGACCAAACTTAGAGAGGGAATTCATCTAATTTATTACTAGGCAAAACAGAGTAGAGGAATGAGAAATAAAATCAAATCTTGAAACACTTCCTCCCACCCCTCCCATCTTCCCGGGCTCAACTTCACGCCCGGCTTCAACCTTCCCCCCCTCAGCGGCACAGGGGGACGGGGAATGGGGGTTACGGTCAGTTCATCACACGGTGTTTCTGCCGCTTCTTCCTCCTCAGGGGGAGGACTCCTCTCATCGTTCCCCTGCTCCAGCATGGAGTCCCTCTTATGGGGTGCAGACCTTCAGGAGCAAACTGCTCCAGCGTGGGGTCCCCCATGGGGTCACAAGTCCTGCCAGCAAACCTGCCCTGGCGTGGGCTCCCCTCTCCACAGGTCCAAAGGTCCTGCCAGGAATTTGCTCCAGCGTGGGCTTCCCACGGGGTCACAGCCTCCTTCAGGTGCCTCCACCTGCTCTGGCATGGGGTCCTCCATGGGCTGCAGGTGGAATCTCTACACCCCCTCATCCTTCCTCCATGGGCTGCAGGGGGACAGCCTGCTTCACCATGGCCTTCACCACAGGCTGCAGGGGGATCTCTGCTCCGGCGCCTGGAGCACCTCCTCCCCCTCCATCTGCACTGACCTTGGTGTCTGCAGAGTTTCTTACATCTTCTCACTCCTCTCTCCAGCTGCAAAAGCTCTCTCTAACTGTTTTTTTATTTTTTTCTTCTTAAATATGTTATCACAGAGGGACTGATTGGCTTGGCTTTGGCCAGCGGCGGGTCCGTCTTGGAGCTGGCTGGCATTGGCTCTATCAGACACAGGGGGAGCTTCTAGCAGCTTCTCACAGAAGCCACCCCTGTAGCCCACCCACTACCAAAACCTTGCCACGCAAACCCAACACAAGGCTTAGAAATCTCTACCCTTGAAAGGACTTCTACAGCATTGGGGAGGCTGTTTATTTCCTTCTAGTTATATACAGGTATGGATTCTCTCCAAAGACCTAGTACCAACTCTAGATACTTCTTTTCTTGCACAAAACCCAGCAGCAAAGAGGAGATACTGGTGGTTAGAGATTTCACCTAAGAAAATGGAGTTTCATCTCATCAGTGAAATATACAGAATTCAGTCTTAACTCCAGAGAGGTTAGAGAGATTTGGGCCTGGGTATCCCACATCCTGATGTTAACTTGTCTCTGGCCATGAATCATGAACCACTGGGCTGAGAGAAAACATGACTAGCCTGTGTCTCCAGTAGGGCCCAATGCTGCAGTGGCTCAAATACACCTATCACTAAAGAAAGCCTCATTTATAACCCATCTCCTGGGACATGGCTTGGATGTTGCATGCATGGAAAGTGGAAGACACTTTATACTGGTGGTAAATGTCCCTACCTCAGCCCATGGGATGGCTGAGTAGGATCTACATCTAGTCTAAAATTGGACATTTCTAAATTTTTCAGTTTGGCAACCAAATATCTTTTGAGTTGTTTTCTTGTGTAACTAACCATTGCATTCTCCACTGTCCAGCACTATTTAAGATGTCAGAAAAGAATAAAGAGAAGCTAATCCGTAACGTTGGAGGCCAAAGCACACAGTTAGCAGGTTAACAGAAGTCTGGGAGGACTGCATTGGACGGACAGTGCAGACACCAAGATGTTTTACTCAGTGTCTAGGGGACAGATCTACAAATATCTATTTTCACGGGCCTCTACTGTTGCCAGTGAGTTATGTTTTCTGTCCATGCATGTCTGGACAGTTTAGTTCAGACACAGAAGAGGATGGACTCCTCCTTGAATTGTTGGACCTCCTGTGAATGAGTTATGTGAGTGAAATGTATGTGCTTACCAGCTCTGCTACAGGGACTGCAGTCACCACTGGATCCTGCCCAAGCAGTAAGTCCAGTTTTCTGAAACTGTCAGACTAAACTGCAGATGTGCAGTGAAGAAGTCCAGGATGGCCAGCCAGAGTCATTGTAGGGTAACTGCCTGGGCTGCTGTATGTCCACACACTCCAGAAAAATATAAGAAATTATACATGTAGACAAAATTGCAAGGTGAAAAAAAAAAAAAAAAGAAATGAAAAGAAATGAAAAGAAATGAAATGAAATGAAATGAAATAAGAAAATGATCAGGCAATAATGAAGGCATTGGCCATGAGCTCTCAAAAAGAGAACTTAGTCATAAGAGCAGTACTGCCAAAATCTGAAGCATTCAGAAAGTGCAAATTACACTTCAACAATTCTGAGTTCAGGTTCAAAATCCTGAAAATTAACAATAGCATCCAGATTTATTTTTTTCCTGCTGGGAGTCTGAGCTCATAGGATGCATGCAAGTCATGTTTCTTAATAGTTGTCCCTCACAACTTCAACCTTGTGTGAGCCGTTTTCATTGACCAACAGTGTCCCCTTGTCATCTGTCACTCAGTCCCAAGAACCAGAAATTAAGAAATGCATTAATCAACCCCAGATTAAGAGTTCTGGAAATGCATCAGCAGACAACTGAGGATCCACAATGCCGGCACCAGGTGTGAAAGGGAAAATGAGGGAACAGTCTCTAGGCTGGCTGGGAGGGAGTCAGGCGGCAGTTGGCTTTGGGACCTCCGTTTTGTGAGGTCAGGCAGGGGTCCCATTTATCACGGTTTAGGATGCTTTATCTAGAGGACTGCGGTTTCAATTTTTACCTGTGCCCTTGCCTCCTTTCCTCTGCGTTAGAGCCTGAGTACATCCCACATGATATTGTGTTACTCCACAGCAATTCAGTAGATCTGAATGTACTTCTGCAGCAGTGGAAGTCTCACAAAGTGCTCCCGTATTATCTAAAATTAAGTTTTCTGTAATCTAGCATGAAAGGATAGACTTCCCCCAAATTGTCTTCACTTTTGATAAAACACCCTTGCAGCTTTCAGAAAGGTGTAGAATAATACAAAATTCACAGCCAGCTCAAAATCAGACACCATTAATAAATACCCATTTTGAGATTGATTTCCCAGAACAGCTAAGAGAGCAACTGTTCCTCCTGGATATTTATGCACAAGGAAACTCTCAAAAGATGGAGAAAGGGATTGGCAAATTGCTGAAGAAGGAATGGATATAGGCAGATTAAATTTGAACTACCCACTTATAACTTTGAAACAATAATATGAGTCCTGGATGTGGCTCATCCTAATGTATGGATCCAGGAGCCAAGTTGACTTGTTTCTGAAGTATGGAGTTTTTTGTTTGTTTTTTTTTTCTTTTCAGCTAAGTGTCACTGACTAATGAAAATATATTGGCACAATACTTGCAGGTTATTGTTCCATGTGGCTGTACTTCTTAGCTGGGAATTTGTAAGCAGGTCATGACTGAAAGCAACATGAATGCACTCAGCTATTCAAATATTCAAAATATATCATGCTATATTTATTGGAAACAAAGTCTGACAAGATTATGTGTATACTAGGAACTGATAATGAAACATTGCATTGCATTGGCATTGGCAGTGTCAGCAACAGAGAAATTACAAACCTTAAATATTTATATAGTAAAATGAAATGCAGCTATTAATGCTTCTAAGAAGCACGCACTGCAGTGCTATAGATAGACATAAAGAATAGAGTTTTGGAATATCTCTAACAGGCCGATTTATCATTCTTACAGAATAGCTCCATGTCTGTGGAAACACAGTCTTAAGGAAATTAGACAAAAGAGTTGCAAAGAACCGACAAGGTCTGAACACAAAAAATGGATCTTCATGAGGGCTTAAATACACAGTGGAAAAATGAATGTCATAAGTAATCCATTTTTCTGGATTGTAGATTTATTTATGTTGATTTAAACACAGTAACTATACATATTTCTTTAAAATGCTTTGGAAGCCAAGACCACTTATGGTTCTTCAAAAGATCATATACTTCTTTTCATTAGTTTAATTCAATGTTTATTATTTTTGGTGCAAGAAGTCTGAGTAATAAACAGAACGGTCCTTAAACATAGAGTTAATGGTGCTTAATCCCAGTTACCTTTTTATTGTCATTGCTGGAAGAAATCCTGAAGTCTATGTAAACCATGAAAAAGGAACCCTGGGGGGATTTAGGATCTGGGCCCATTATGCCATTTCCTTCAGCAGTCTGATGGAGCAAAGCTTCCTGGTGCAGTTCCAACTTCATCAACAGCTATAATCCTAAGGACTACAGGAGGGTTGGGATTTCACTTTACTTTTTCCCAAAATGGGATGAAACTATGTTGATTTCTGCCCAGTGATGAGAAAAAACCTTCTCTCGCAACACCAAAGTTAGTAATTTAAAGTCCTGGAAAGATAATGCATATCAATTTGGATTGTTTTCAGGTGTCTTGTCTGAGCTGCTGGTGCTAAATTATAGTATTTTTGAGAGATAAGAAAGGCTAAGGAGATGGTGTGGAGCACTGGGTTTCAGCTCCCATTCCCTGGATTTATTTTTTTGTTGTTGTTTAGTGTAAGCTCACTTGAACCATCTGGAAAGGTGAACTGGGAAAAGGTCTCCTACCTTCTAAGTCTGATGGCCACAGCAGCATAAATCAAACTAATTGCCAACTGGGGCTGCCTTCCTCTTCTGTCCTGCACAGGCTGGTACCAGGAGAGAATCCAGCTGAGACCTAACCCAACAAGGTGAAGCAGTGCTCAGTCTGAGGCTAGAAGAGATCCGTGAACATCTCACCACCCAAATGGGTGAAATTCAACGTTGGCTCAGAGGCTCAGATAAGGAAGGAACTGAGTACCACTGTGGGACTCTCAGGTCACATCAGCTTAAATTGCTGGAGGAGCACAAAGCTGGTGCTCATACAGCTATGACAGAGCCTTTAGTGATTGTTGCCTCCCTTGCTCAGCTTCAGCAGAAGCATCCATGTGGTAACCAGGATGAATACCAGAATCTAATCCTTTGGTATAAACCATGCATGCAAAATACTATTTCCCCCCCGCCATGACTGTATCTCTTTACTCTGAAAAAGCATTGACAAAGGAAGAGAACATGTTGTGCAGTTTTTTCCTCACTTATTTTCCATTTCATACATTTGACAAAATGTATCTTTTCCATTGCATTTCATCATGACAGACATCAGATCTTTTCCAAAGGCTACGGAAGAATGAAACTACCATGCTGCAAACAGACAATGCAGCCACACTTGCATTACGTGGTCCTGAGGCTGTCCAGGCTCTGGGTCTCCATGCTGGCAGAAAGGGAGGACACAGTTTGATCTATTGATATTAAGACAAGCGTGTTCTATGCTTAAAACCACAGACATAGTTTCTGAGCTATGATCTATTAGAAAATGGATTGATATCATCTTGTATGTCTCATACACCATCAAACAGCTGCTGGGACCTATCTATATGCAGTGATCCTCAGGTCTTCAAAGTTTTAGCCAGGCCTAGAAGGTTATTTGAAAGTGTAGTGGGTTGACCCTGGCTGAAGGCCAGGTGCCCACCAGAGCCGCTCTCTCACTCCCCTCATTCACTAAACAGGGGAGAAAAGGCATAACGAAATGCTTGTAGGTCGAGATAAGGACAGGGAGAGATCACTCACTAATTATCGTTACGAGCAAAACAGACCGAACTGAGAGAGGGAATTCATCTAATTTATTACTAGGCAAAACAGAGTAGAGCAATGAGAAATAAAATCAACCCTTAAAACACCTCCCCCCACCCCTCCCATCTTCCCGGGCTCAACTTCACGCCCGGCTTCAACCTTCCCCCCCTCAGCGGCACAGGGGGACGGGGAATGGGGGTTACGGTCAGTTCATCACACGGTGTTTCTGCCGCTTCTTCATCCTCAGGGGGAGGACTCCTCTCATTGTTCCCCTGCTCCAGCATGGAGTCCCTCTCACGGGGTGCAGACCTTCAGGAGCAAACTGCTCCAGTGTGGGATCCCCCACGGGGTCACAAGTCCTGCCAGCAAACCTGCCCTGGCATGGGCTCCCCTCTTCACGGGTCCACCGGTCCGGCCTGGAACTTGCTCCAGCGGGGGCTTCCCACAGGCCGCAGCTTCCTTCAGGTGCCTCCACCTGCTCTGGCATGGGGTCCTCCACGGGCTGCAGGTGGAATCTCTACACCCCCTCATCCTTCCTCCATGGGCTGCAGGGGGACAGCCTGCTTCACCATGGCCTTCACCACAGGCTGCAGGGGGATCTCTGCTCCGGCGCCTGGAGCACCTCCTCCCCCTCCATCTGCACTGACCTTGGTGTCTGCAGAGTTTCTTACATCTTCTCACTCCTCTCTCCGGCTGCAAAAGCTCTCTCTCTCTAAGTGTTTTTCTACTTCTTAAATATGTTATCACAGAGGCGCTGATTGGCTTGGCCTTGGCCAGCGGCGGGCCCGTCTTAGAGCCGGCTGGCATTGGCTCTATCAGACACAGGGGAAGCTTCTAGCAGCTTCTCACAGAAGCCACCCCTGTAGCCCCCCTGCCACCAAAACCCTGCCACGCAAACCCAACACAGAAAGTGAAGAGTCTTGTATTGAGCTTCACAACCTCTGAGCAGAATTTAATCTGTCATTAAATCCCTGCCCTTTATTCAACTATCAGCTTCAAGACTTGAAAAAAATACAGACTTTTTTTTTTTTATATATATACAGGCATGGAAATGCTAATGCTAAGATTAGTCCCTGTGGCATTACATGCAAAGAAACATGAGTTCAGGTTAATAGAACTGTATAGTGCCTAAATTGCATATTTTACTTCTTATCTTACAAATAATGTGGCAGCTTGCTTTGGTTTATCTTGGTGGATGATGGCCATTTACAATTCTTAGTGTGGATGCTCCATAGAAGATGAAATAGTCGTTCTGTATTTCATCCTCAAAGTTGCTGTGCAGCAAGGGAAATATCATAGTACTAAAAAAATTGAAATAGTACTAGAAATCTGGTTCTAGAAAATTTGGATTATTCCAAATTTTAGACTTAATCATCTCCTAGCTTTCACATTTGAGCCCAGCTTACGGATATTTTGCAGTCTGGATCTGTCTCTACTGTCTGCTCTTCTACAATCCAAGTGATCCACTTGATTAAACTAAGCATCAAGCAGAGAAATCCAAGGGATTTAGATGACTTTATGGTCAGAAAATATCAGTACTCAAACTGAAAAGTTGCTGTAATTGTTTCTTTTGCACAAAAGGGCATAAGTCTTACCCTCTAACCTTAGCAAACGGGAAGTCCTAGATAAAAAGGAAAAATATATTTGCATTATGCATATTCTTCATGTCTAAATAACTCTCTGTGGGAAATACTGTGGTAGAACTGGTCATGAATACTTTAATGCCTTTTGTGAATTTGCAGTCAAATGTCTGTTCCATTTTAAGAAAAATCCTTCTTGGTTGAATGTGCCCCAGAAGGTTTGCCTGATCCTGGACTGGGGTTTCCTTTTGCCATTAAAGTGAAATACTAAATTATGATTTACAAGTAAATTTGCAGTCTATAGTGATATCAATATATCATCTGATACATATAAGCATTTCCAGAGCTCAGGGAAACAGCTCTTTGCACTCTCAAAGGTCTGAGCATTTCAAATACAAACGAGAGTGTCAGCAACAGCATTTTAACCCTACTTCCTAATGGCTAGTGAGTGGCAGGAGGACTTGGAAGGGTATTTCACATCCCACGTTTCACATCACAGCTAAATCCAATACGAGCAATGGAGTATTCATGCATATTTTAAGACTTGCCATCACTCTTTGGAGAATTTAGAGTTTATTAAGTAATGATTCATTGCAAGAAAAGCTATGGTATTTCATATCAGATATTGTCTTTCTCCAGAATTTCTCTATGTTTTATTTTTTGTGGGAAGACACAAGCAAACCCTTTTTCAGATTGTATCAGGACATTTTCAAAGAAAAAAAATTTTTCAGTAAGAATAATCTTAAACCCTAGGCAATATTTATGCTGACAGCATATTTAAAAATAGGACTGTATATATATATATGTACAAAAGCAAATTTTATTTGTTTATTCTTTACTTTGATGAAGAAAATTAGATTACTAACATGTTCATCGATCAGAGAAAAAATATAGTAATCAATATAAAGGGATAAGGAGAGCTTTATAGGTCAATTTATTATACGATGTTATAATTTTGACAGGCATAATGAATGTTGTTTACTGCCCAATGCCATGGATGAACACAACAAAAAAAAAGGGCAAGGAATACAAAATTTGAGATTAATTTTCATTACCCTCCTAATATTTTATAAATATATCTATCTTATGACATGTCTCACATTTTTCTCTGCTGAGCTCTCTCCCTCTAGTTTTATAAGGATTAAAAGTATCCTCACTACATGGTGTTGGTAGCTTTGTTGTGGCATTACAGTATTTACAGCATCTGATGTCTATAATTTTATGTTGTACAGAGGGCATTCATTTTATGTTCTGCTGAGCTTGTTTGGCAAAACATGACGCTTTAACCCAATTTTGACGCCGTCAATGGAGAGGAAGAAAACACACATATAGCAATGCTTGTCTACGGAGTTGATCAGCCCTGCATGGTAATGACACTGAAGCACTTCCTTGCTGTAATGCGTACTGTGCTTTTCTTCAGGGAGTGATTTCAATTCCGTACAGAGATTTTCTAAACCCTTGCTTACTAGGATGGTTGGCTTAAGCTTGCTTCCAGGATATGATTGTAACAACACTCCGCAAACACAAAAATCCCTCAAATACAGAGTAATATTTTCTAGAGATCTTGAGTGACTGTGGAACATTTTAAAAGGGCTTAGACACTTGGAGCTAAATTTTTGATGGCATTTATGGAGCTCTGTGACGGCTCTTATTCAAAATATTCGACAGCGATCTGCTGCGTTCGCCATTTCAGCTCCCATTGCTTCTGCTTCCAGCACACCCCTTTGCTTTCCCTAACCAGCACCTGCCAGGGGCAGTTTTCTCAGCCCTCATCTTCCAACCAAGTTTAACAAAGCTGACAAGGAGCAGTAAACATTTACGTAACATTAGATTTCAAATCCATTATTAGCACAAACTTTCTAACTGAGCTCTTTACCAATAGCCTAAGAGCTCTTCAGAGACACTGCCTGCGCATCTCTTGGAGGTGTCCCACCCTGCTCCCGTTGGGCAGAGGCAGAGCCGTTTGTGCCACAGTTCCGCAAACCAGACTCGCCTACATTAGCTTTCTGTGGTTTGGGTTGGTTTTTTGGTTTTGGGTTTGGTTTTGGTTTTTTGCATTTGACACCTATAAGGAAAATAATGGCTTCTATTTCTTTATGCCCTTCCTTTTGGGAGCTGGAGGAAGTCAAGCATCCCTCTTTACGAGATACCCATCAGAGGTAGGGAACAAAGTACCACAAGGAACCATTTTGGAACAGCATGATAGTTTTTAGGCTTGGATTACTATTAGAGGTACACGTTGCCTAATTTTTTTTTTAATGGTGTGAGGTTTCAAAGCAAACTGATGAATTCTATGTTGCTTTCTGTATATCCATGCCTCATCCTCCCTGGGTTTTCATCTCTTTCCTCTGTGGTGTCCAGCATGAGAGCATCTTTGGTGTTGTACAAATGCAAGCACATTTTGCTCTTGATTGTTTTGCAAAGGAACAGGTCAGAGACAGATGAAAAGTTAGCAGCCCAGATCGTGTTATGAATGACTCTTACATTTCAAATATCTTCACCAGATCGGTCACCTGTCTTGTATACTTTGAACACACAAGAGAACACAGAGAGATCATTTAAGTGTCTCAACTTAACTTGTTGGCATATTTCTATTTATTGGCTTATAATCTTCTGTCCCTGAAACTCATTGCAATTCAATAAGGGCCACTTCTTTCTACTTGATCATGCTGTTCCTCTTCTTTCTGCCAATAGTATTCTGTGAAGAGAGCTCTAAATGCAAGATTCATCTAACAAGAAAGATGAATCAAACCTTTAAGTGTTAGTACCTTTATTGTGCTCCTGTTAAAAGGGCTTAGGTAATTTTTGTTCTTTCTCCTTAAAACCTCAGAATAATTTTCACTAGTACTTCATTATGATTCATATAATTCAGAAATTGGTTATGATCTGTTGTACTGCTTCAGTTAAAATAATTTCTGCCTACTGAAGAAGCAGGAGATGGTGCAGAAAGAAATCTGCAGATATGCAGGCAGACGCTTCTATTAGATAATATTTTCATTTACAGAGTTCACATTTTCATCACAGTTGTTGGTTAATGAATCATTTGGAAACCAGACATACTTTGCTTGAATCAATACCATTGTTGTAAATACCCACCTACTAATTCAGCCAGTAATTTTCAGTGGATGCATTGTTCATGACTGATTTGCTTTGCATGCTGAGGCTAGTTATCCATGTTAAATGCGGTGGTTTCCTTTTCATGAGTAAAAGATCGAAATGTTTTAGACAGAACAGTAAAGAATAATGAACTTCAGGTATCAGATTTGGATCAATACCTGCAATTTGGTAAATTAGACAACTGAGACATACTTACTAGGCCATGACAGTGGTACAAATACTTGTGATTAATCAATATTTTAAGCCTTTTTAGTCAGAGAGAGCTGGGGTGTTAATTCATGAGGATATACATGCATTGATTCTTTCATAGTTTACCGTATCTGATAGGTTTAAACTGTAAAGTTATGGTAAAGGAACAAACTAGATTTTCGCAGGACCTCTGTCTCATTCAGTGGATTAAAATAGACTATGCTCACTTACGGGCAGTTATTCAGCATTTTGTTTTCCCTTTATTGTTCAGTGTATATTACACACCTTATTTATTGCACACAATACAGTCTTACTTTCAAGACAGATGTACTCCTGTCCTCACAGCTTTTCTATGGCTTTGATACCTAGTTTTGCGGCCCCATAGATGTTTCCATAGGCCCTCAACTCTTCTTTATGGAAGATTTCCATCCATGTGGACCCAGAATACCAAGAGATACAAATCATCCTGTAGAATTGACTTGTGTTTATGATTATTTCCCAATCCGTTAATGTTTGTGCCATCTGAAAACAGTACCAGCAATGATTCATATTTTCTTCTGTGTCATAGATGAGAATATTGAACAGCACTGAGCTAAAAACAGATCTCTGAGTGATTTGACTGATAAAAATCCTTTCAGATGGTGATTTTTTTCAGTTAATCCTGTAATTTGAGATGTATCATTCAGTCAGTTTGCAATCCATTTATGAAGGGTTACATTTTATTTCATATAATGCTATTATTTTAAGCAAATAATATTAGGTCAAATGCTTTTAGAAATCTGCTGGTATCTATCCTTTCTACCAATTAAGGACTCCATCTGACAGAGAGTTTTTGGAAAAGTATTGCCTTTGAAAACCAAATTATAAGTTACAATTTTTATTGAGATTCCTGTCAAAGTGATGCCATTAGCATGATTGAAAAAAAAACCAAAAGAAAATTTAAACTGTAAAAGGCATGAAAATGAAGTTCAAAAGCTATTGAAGTATTTAGTTTTATTTCTCTCTTCCCCCCCCAAAAAAAAAAAAAAAGATATTTTCTAGAGCTTTTTTCCCCAGAAAAGCAGGCCAGGTAAAAAGGAGGATTTATGATCAATTCGGAGAAATTTTATGGAAAAAACCCCAAAGTATCCATGACAAAACAGGGAATTGTGCCACAAAAGGTCAAACAAGAAAAGATAATGGATCTACTCAATTATGCGTTAACAGACCTGTTCAACAAAGTGCTTTGCAAATGTCCTATGAGTATTATCAGTTGCTGGGGCTCACCTTGTTTATCAAGAACTGTCTCAGATAAAGGAAGAAGAGATTTGCAGTCTCCTAAGCTTTGCTGAGATGCCATTGGCTTAGTTTTTCTGACATTAATATACGCAGTAGGCCTTGAGTGATTTCTGTCTGGAACTGCGTATCAAGGTCAACGTTGCTTGAATCTCAGCTCTGGGTTGCTTAAGATCCCCAAGACTGTGGTGCCTCACCTCAGCCTTGAGAAGGAGTGGGAAGTCTTTACCATATTACAGAAAAGGTGTCTGTCTGCCTGCTCCTGAGACCTTGGCTCTTACCCTCATCTTCTTCTCTCCCATGCCAGGGAAAACCCTACCATTCCTACATTTCAAAAAGTGGCCATGCCAGCCTCCTTGGAAAGGCACACAGAGCAAGAGGAGCAGCAGCAGACTGCTGGTTAATGGGATATGCAACGGGAGGCTTGAAGTGATTGCTTTCTCTGCATTGGTTTATGTGCCTACTATATCCTACTGGCACTTCTGCTGCTTCAGTGGCATCACCAACTGTAACGGGAACACAGCAACATTGATGATATCCTCTTCAATCTGATTTGTAGGGGCTAAATCCAATTCTATTTAATTTGAAGATTTTATCTGAGGTTTTACTTGCTATATGGAGACTCAAGGAGCAGAAAATGGCTTACCATTAATTATGAATATCTGTGAGAAACAGAAATCCAATGACAAATTGTGCTGGCAAAACCCCTGATGCCTAGTACACATAGGTCATGCTTATTTTGTTCCCACGGAGTGATTTGTCTGTCATACTGCTATCAGCTTCTTTTATGATCACTTTTGGGTTTATATTATTTTCGATTAGCTCATGTTTTAGATCATTAGTTCAACAAATAACCTGTAGCCCAGTGATAGATAATCCGTGTTGAGCGAGCATCATTCAACCGAGTCCTGACAATTCTCCCTGATTTAGTTTCTAATGCTCATTTAAAACACTTTAAAGAATAAGTTAAATGAACATGAAAATTGTTCTCAGTTTCATATTTTGTATATCCATCATCTATTAGACACCCACTCTGAGTTCCATCATTCTAATCAATCATATTGTGCAAGTTATTATATTTGTATTACATAGAGATAAATATACTTCCATTCTTCAAGTGCTATCGTACCTGTTATCCTTCCTTGTATGCACAGCCAATGACCATAGAAATAGGTTAATACCAATGCCTGTTTAAAAATTGACCTCTGAATGCTATTAATTTATTGATTTTTAAGTTTCCATACAGTTTAATGTTGCACAAATGGGTTTTAAATCACCTACTGACATATGCTTCTCTTCTAAAGTCTCCAAAATTTTGGGAAAGAATTGGATCTAGGGCAGTTGAGTCTTAATGGAAAGACATCGTTTGGGTATTGCTTAAAAGTGCTAATGCAAAGAACGATGTCCTCCATCAGCAATGATGGCCTATGGAGGAAAATTGGCTAAAGATTACACTGGAGAAATGGTTATATTATGGAAGTTAAAAAAATCTGAGTAGGTATGCACACACTATTGCAATTTTATGCTCTACAGTTTCTTATCAAAACTGAGAGGAAAAACAGGATGAATATTGGTGCTGGGGGGAGGGAGGGAAGATATTCAAAGGCTGCTTGACGCTAAGGTCCATGTCTTGATTATAGAATCATAGAATCATTTAGGCTGGAAAAGACCTTTAAGGTCATTGACTCCAACCATAAACCTAGCACTGCCAAGTCCGCCACTAAACCATGTCCCTAAGTGCCCATCTGCGTGTCTTCTAAATATCTCCACTTCCCTGGGCAGCCTGTTCCAATGCCTGACAGCCCTTTCAGTGAAGAAGTTTTTCCTAATATCCAATCTAAACCTCCCCTGACGCAACTTGAGGCCATTTCCTCTTATCCCATAGCTTCTTACTTGGGAGAAGAGACCAACACCCACCTGGCTACAACCTCCTTTCAGGTAGTTGTAGAGAGCAATAAGGTCTCCCTTCAGCCTCCTTTTCTCCAGACTAAACAACCCCAGTTCCCTCAGCCGCTCCTCATAAGGCTTCTGCTCTAGACCCTTCCCCAGCTTCGTTGCCCTTCTCTGGACATGCTCCAGCACCTCAATGTCCTTCTTGTAGTGAGGGGCCCAAAACTGAACACAGCACTCGAGGTGCGGCCTCACCAGAGCCGAGTACAGGGGAACAATCACTTCCCTAGTCCTGCTGGCCACACTGTGTCTGATACAAGCCAGGATGTTGTCGGCCTTCTGGGGCACCTGGGCACACTGCTGGCTCATATTCAGCCAGCTGTTGACCAGCACCCCCAGGTCCTGTTTGTTTTAAACACTAAAGAACAGTTTCTATTTACTAAACTGTAGGCCCCTATCCATTGACCATAAACAGTACAAATGGATGGATGGATGGATGGATGGATGGATGGATGGATGGAGAGCAAGTAATTCAATTCAAAGTCCAGAATAACACTTGAGTATATTAAAATGGGATGGATCAGGACCATGGAATATCCCGATGCTATTACTAGCCAGCTTGTACTTTTGGGAAAAGAAGAAAGAAGAAAATCTCTCAGAAGCAAGGCAACTTTCCCGTGCCCCCCCCCCCCCCCGAATAGAACAAAGAAATTTTGATGTCATTGCGGTTATTGTCTCCAGGCAATTTTATTTCATTTTCCTGCATATTTTCCTAATGGTGCTTGTTCATGCAAGTTAACAGTGTAATTTCAAGAGAGTGGCATAATATTAAGCTGGAGATTATGGAAGCCTTAAAAAGTTGCATGTTAAGAACAGTATACTCACTGAAGTTTGTTTTATGTGAAAGCTTGACTTCTTCCAGCAGTTATTTCTACATCTTGCCTTAAAACGTACAGATTTAGCACAATTAACAGATTCATATACATTTTGCTTGAATAATCTTTGTTCTCCTAAACCTGTACAGACAATTTAGTGGTTTTCAGTGCTAAAAGACCAAAAAAGCTGTCTTTCTTCCCAGTTTCTTTTCATTGTGTTTTGCCATCACTGATGGTGGAAGACAAGCCATTAGAGATGGCAAATATCCCTGTGAGGCATGTTTCGTTTAAGATGCATTTCTCTTGCAAGAAGGATGACACAGAAAAACATCTTCTGAGAGACATTTGAAGAAGGAAACAAACAATCCCGTTGTAAATCACCAAAGGCAAGCACATTTTTTGAAAACTCAATGGGAGAAGCAATATATATGTACAAAAATTTCTTGTTGAACTCCAAGCTCAACAGCATTCTCTGCTCCTGCTCAAAGAGACGATAAGGGCATGCCCCAAATTCATACATACTTACAAAGTGAATGTGCTTAGGCAAAACAGTTTTCTTTTTCTGAGTGGAGGAAATTTGTTGTGTGTGTCAGCTTTTGAACGCTCAAGGGGTACCAGTCAGGATATCCATTATTATCAGCCAATAAATCCTCTTATTACTCCTCAGGGAATTTCAGTAAAAGGATAGAGAACTATTCTGACAGAGGGAATGCCTCAATGTAATGAAAAATTGTTTGAATTACCAACCTCCTGGCCATTGCAGCATATGGGAGGCCTCGCTTAGAAAATAGCTGTCTAATTTAGCCATATGTTACATAAATTAAGTCAATGATCAGAGGTTAAATATCAAGTTGTGCATATATATATTTAATATTTAGCAACACTGAGACTAAGAAAGAATGGTAAAAAGGCAGAATAGTCATAATGTCCAAGTACGTCAAAATAAAACAACTACATTATTTTTAGGCATCTAACAACAGAACTTATGCAGAAATGGCATAATGCATTCTGCTCTCACTGGTAAAATCTGGCTGGAGAGCAGAGTGCAGGGCAAATTCAACACATTGTATCAACTAGCCCTATACTAGGTAAGCTCTGGAACTATATTCTGTTTATGCCTTGATTAGATGCCTGAACACCAACACCCACATTGTATATTTTCAAGGATTCTATTGTGTGTCAAGAAACTCAGCTTTTCCTTCTAAAATCAAAGGCAGTGATATTTTCCTCTTTTAAAACAAATAATATATGAATGAGTGATGCTTGGCAAATGCTAATTACAAGATCCTTTCCGAAAGAAAACAAACTGGTAAGTGTGATTCTTTTTCTCACAGAAAACACTAAAGCAACTTTTCTGGTTTATCCACTCCTGATAGAAGAGTTGCACAATGCTGCACATCCTACCTTGATTTAAGTCACGTGTAGATTTAAAAATTACTTGGTAATATTTTATGTATTGCCAAGTAGCATGCAGCAAGGTAACTCAAATCTACATCTTCAAACTGATTCTGATCTCACACTGACTTTGTATCAGTGGAGCACCACTGGTATCAATTATATTACTCTCCTGATTTATACTGATACCAATTCAATCAGGAAGGCTCACGATAAGTAGATTGTGAATGACTGGATGTCATGTGCTCTCGCTTTTGCTTTTGGCTAGAGGTACTAAATCAATTTTCTAAAGTGCCATATATCTTTATAACTGTGGATTTTTGTCTCCATTAGCTCCAATTATTCTTGTTTCCCTGCCTGTCATTTTTCAGGAATGCTTCACAAACATTATTGCAGTGGCAAATTAGCGTTGCTTTTTCTTGGCTACAATGTTTATAGCATTCTTATGTGGTGGTACTGTGATAAAATCTGAATGTTAACATAGGCAGGGAGATACTGCGCTGGGCAGGTAATTGCAGACTCAAGCTAGAGTTCTAGGCAGATGAGAACACCTGGGGAAATGTTTCCTCTGCCCTGGGGCCATCAAAACTGAAAGCTGCTGGGAGACTGACTAGATTCATGGGCAAGAGATAAATGAATAAAAATACAAAGAGTTACCCTCCCTCTGTCTTCTTCATATCTGACTGAAAAAAAGTGAAAGAGAGTAGGTCAGGAGTGGAAAATAAGAGTCTTTGGATAAAACTATTGAAGAGACACACTCACTGGTTATCACTCTCTCAGTCCTACGTGGTCTTTACTGGTATGAGTTGATTGACTCATTGCTGCCTATTGATTTTGACCTTGCAAATTTTTTTCTGACTCATTATTCCAACTGACTGTTCCTCATTTATAGCTACTTTTTGGTCTGCCCAGTCTGTCTCCTCATGCCAAATACTTTTATTTCACTTCTGCTTGAGCTCACAACTTCCTGCAATGTTAGTTGAATTTGTGAGGGATCTTTGTCATGAGGGAAGCTCATGACAAAAGAGGTGGATCTCTTAAGCTGTGCAATGCATGTAGTACCCTTTCTGCTTTAGGCACTTAGATAACACCTTCAGGGTGGTGGTCTTGGACAGACGCTTTGTAGCTACCGAAGTCAGCATCAGAAAAAATACCACTATGGGCCTTCCCAGCTCTCAGGGATCTGAGCTACCGTATCACAGGCTGAATGCAGCTCTAGACCTGGCTTGGAGAGGCTGCTAAGCAGTCATGGCAAGTCTGGCACTTTTTTTGGAGGCTGCAATAGGAACATCTGGTATTCTGCTTAGAGACCTGCTAGAGTTCCGATTTTTTTCTTCTTCTTCTACAGATTCACCTGCTAGACTAGAGATTCAATCTTCAGAGCTTCCAGTTCTTCTTGTAAAAAGTGGGAGGCACCAGGAGATCAGTCCTTTACCCAGCAGGAAGGCTTCTCACTATGTGGTGCACATAGTGCTCCAGAAGATAATTTGGAAAGCACAAAAGAAAATCTGTAGACACCAACCACCAACTCTTTTCTAGCTTGGTCCTCAAACACAGAGAGCTGCAGGCAAGGTGTGCTGAAGCCTGCGTGAGCTGATCCCGGATCTCGAGCACAAGCAGCCGAGCCAGGCACACAGCGCTCCCCTTGAGACCAGGGATTGCACTGAGCAGCATCGCAGGGAGGGACTTGTCTGGCAACGGAGGAGTCGTTTGGTGGCACTTAGCTGGTCTGGTTACTCCTGCGGGGAGTGGTAAGTGTCATGTGGGCCAGGACCTGCCGCTAGACTGACACCCACACTTCTGGGTGTAAGACATAGACATTTTCTGGTTTGGGTGGAGGAAGCAGAATGGCAAAACTGGCAGAAGAGCTAACTTTCCACCGTTTGAAGACTCCAAAATTCATAAACTATCTGACAGGAATAAAACCAAATACTACAAAGCAGTGCTTAAAAGATGGGCAGGGGGAACCACCTTACACTTATCACCTTGAAGGAGACAGGGTCCCATTCTCTGATAAGGCGTTCAGATTTGTTCTGGTTCTGAGATAGAGTTAATTTTCTTTCTAGTAGCCAGTATAGTGCTGTGTTTTGGATTTAGTGTGAAAATAACATTGATAACACACTGATGTGTTTAGCTGTTGCTGGGTAGTTGTAGTGCCTACACTAAGTCAAGGACTTTTCAGCTCCTCACGCCCTGCCAGGTGCACCAGAAGCTGGGAGAGCACAGCCAGGACAGCTGGCCTGGGCTGGCCAAAGGGATATTCCCTGCCATACAGCGTCATGCTCCCTATAGAACTGGGGAAGCTAGTCGGGAGGCAGATTCGCTGCTTGGAAAAAGACTGGGCATCTGTTTGTTTGTGGGGTTTTTTCCTACATGTGAGCAATTGCATTTGTGCATCATTATTGTTGTTGTTGCTATTATTATTATTCTCTTTCTTTGTTATCCTATCAAACTGTCTTTATCTCAACCCATGAGGTTTTTTTTTTCCATTCTCCTCCCCATCCCCTTGGATGGACAGGGATGAGCGAGCAGCTGCGTGGTGCTCAGTTATCAGCTGGGGTTAAACCACAACAACATTTAAGAGCTGACCTTGAACTCGGTGCACCCCCTCACAAAAACACCCATCAACTTCTGTTCCCTATACAGGCTGTGGGAATGAATAATTCCCCCTTTTTTCCTCAGTTTCATGTGCCAGACAAAGGAGCTTATGAAAAAGAATAAATACATGAACATTCAAGCGTATGAAAGAGACTGGAAGATTAATTATCACAGAGGCAGCCATAGCTTCGTATGGCTCAAGAGGCAAAAGTCCTCAGATGAAACCCTGCGAGTCTGCTGCCGGATTCCTGTGTATGTTAAATAGTTGCAGTGGGATTTCCAGGCTCAGCCCGAGTGTGATTACCTGGCATACATACCGTTTCTTCACATGCCTGCTAAATGAAGATACCCAGGCCCTTCAGCCTGCAAGGTCCAAATACATGTGCCTCATCACTACAGAGGAACAAGCACAAACAAATGAAAGATTCATGCAGGAAACCAGAACAGCTGCAGGGTATCCTCCTTGGTATAAATGACATTTCTGGTAATTCCACTTGCAGTGTTTTTTATTTTTGATGTAAAGGATATACCATCCACCCAGAATCTGTTTTGACAGAGGGAGGTGCAATATCTCCATGTTTCCCTCAGGGGCATCACTTTATCACCATACAGAAAACAATTTTTATTGTGTCAGATCTGAGGCCATTTGCACTACACTTAGGAAATGCTTGGATCGACAGAATCTGAGATACAAAAAATGTAAAATAGAGGACAACGCCCAAGTGCAAGGAGCAGGTAGTGGACTGTATGATGAATAGCAGAGCCAGGGGATGTTGGTTAAATCTGTGATGGCTACAGGCCTGCCTGCGTCTGGTCAGCTCCTCGGATATACTGCGTTAACATGTGGGATGAGTAGATCTCAGGTGTGGGGCAGGCATGCGGCTGTCTCACACACGGCCTGGCCAAGACCTTTGTGGACATAACAGATTATGAGTCTAAATTCTTTTTTTTGTGACATTCCCCCCACAGATTTCCGCTGCATCCTTCTAACAGAGACGGTGAGACTTGCCGCAGGTGGATGAAACTTCAGAAAATAGTCCTCAGGGCAGCAGTTTCCTCGAACTCCATGTAACATAATGGCCTCTGGAAATGAGTCCCCTTCCTCCGGTATCACCTGCACCATGCTCCTCGGGGGTCCCGGCACGGGAGGTGCTCGCTGCAGAATGAGCCCCTCAAAGGCGGTAATATGGCTCCTGGCATTTGTCAGAGTTTACGAAGGTGGTGTTTTCTATTGCAGCTGAACCAAAACTGCACCTGTAATTTACTTAGCTGTCCCAGCACGGCTGTTGATGAGCAGGAAAGAAGAAAAGCCTGTAGGCAATTGAGATGGGCAGCAAAAAGGAAAGAATAATTCTAATAAACATCTCCTGTTTGTAAACACATAAGTCAGACCTGAAGTTCATTTCCAGGTCTTCCGTAATTCAGAAAAATCCCCAGATTGGAGACTTAGAGCTAAGTGTCATGCACTTACGTATTTTTAGTATACAAGATGAAGAATGCTTTACAGATAAAGCACTCTGGTTGAAAAACTGGGCATTCGAGAAAACAGAAATGCAATGAAAACATCAGAGGGTGCGCTCTTTAACCCCTCTGTAAAAGCAGGTAAAGAACTACTATCTGCTTTCCATCCAATTTGTTTTAATTCAAACACTACATAAAAAGCATTGATTTATGGTTCACGTAGCCCACTCGTTCTTCCTTAAAGCAGCCGGTTTAGAGAACAGTTTTACAAAAAAGTCTAATCATTACAACTTTCTGAACCCTTGCAGCTTTTGATTTATTAGTAATCTTGGCTGTGCAATAGGAAGTACATTCCATCTGTATTTAATGACCTTAGGTGCCTGCTGTGATAAAAAGTACAGCAAAAATTCAATGCCACCCATTCACCTCTAATATTTGCAGAAATCGTCTTTGCCTAGGAAGGAAATACTCTTTTATTTTGTTTTGTGCTTCTCTAACTTCTTCAGGAAATGAGGAGCACAGGCTTTTCTGGCAGCACCGATTAAATAAGCAGGTTTGTGGAAAATTACACAGCATCCTACATTTTGATCCAGTTGCATGAAGCTATAGTCCTGTGGTGATCCCCAGCGTGGGTCTGCTGTTTTGTAAGAGCATAAAGTGGCAGAGCCGATCTGCTAGAGGCACTATATATGATAATTGCATACAGGTTAAGTGTTTTGCAAATTAGCAGTGCTTCATCATTCACTTTCTTCTTTCCGCCCATTCAGGTCATCATACAGCGTGTGCTGAAGGTGACTTGTCTAATGTGCAGCAGCTGGAACATCCTGCCTTCCCCACACAATAATTTCCTTTCATTTCAAATGAAGCTTACGGAGATGGCTGTTGTTCATCAGAAGTGACACACGTGTGTTGGGTTTGCGTGGCAGGGTTTTGGTAGCGGGGGGGCTACAGGGGTGGCTTCTGTGAGAAGCTGCTAGAAGCTCCCCCTGTGTCTGATAGAGCCAATGCCAGCCGGCTCCAAGATGGACCCGCCGCTGGCCAAGGCCAAGCCCATCAGCGCCTCTGTGATAACATATTTAAGAAGAAGAAAAACACTTAGAGAGAGAGCTTTTGCAGCCGGAGAGAGGAGTGAGAAGATGTAAGAAACTCTGCAGACACCAAGGTCAGTGCAGAAGGAGGGGCAGGAGGTGCTCCAGGCGCCGGAGCAGAGATCCCCCTGCAGCCTGTGGTGAAGACCATGGTGAAGCAGGCTGTCCCACTGCAGCCCATGGAGGAAGGATGAGGGGGTGTAGAGATTCCACCTGGAGCCCGTGGAGGACCCCACGCCGGAGCAGGTGGAGGCACCTGAAGGAGGCTGCGGCCTGTGGGAAGCCCACGCTGGAGCAAATTCCTGGCAGGACCTGTGGCCCCGTGGAGAGAGGAGCCCATGCCAGGGCAGGTTTGCTGGCAGGACTTGTGACCCCGTGGGGGATCCCACACTGGAGCAGTTTGCTCCTGAAGGTCTGCACCCCGTGAGAGGGACTCCATGCTGGAGCAGGGGAACAATGAGAGGAGTCCTCCCCCTGAGGATGAAGAAGCGGCAGAAACACCGTGAGATGAACTGACCGTAACCCCCATTCCCCGTCCCCCTGTGCCGCTGAGGGGGGAGGAGGTTGAAGCCGGGAGTGAAGTTGAGCCCGGGAAGATGGGAGGGGTGGGGGGAGGTGTTTTAAGAGTTGATTTTATTTCTCATTCCTCTACTCTGTTTTGCCTAGTAATAAATTAGATGAATTCCCTCTCTCAGTTCGGTCTGTTTTGCTCGTGACGATAATTAGTGAGTGATCTCTCCCTGTCCTTATCTCGACCCACAAGCGTTTCGTTATACCTTTTCTCCCCTGTTTAGTGAATGAGGGGAGTGAGAGAGCGGCTCTGGTGGGTACCTGGCCTCCAGCCAGGGTCAACCCACCACAACACGGCACCATGGATTTTGTCAAGTAGCAACTTAACTTCTGCTGATGTATTTCTTACGTAATAAGACCCCAAGGAAGTCATGTTTCCTGCCTGTCAGTAGTCATTGCAGAGCAATGACAGGTCCTCTTTTTCACCCATGGAAAACAGAGCGTGAAGGTGCAAGGACAAAATAGCCAGGTGTTATTCCGGCCCTCCCAGCCTCCTGTTTGGCTCTGGATTCATGCAAGGGCTGAGGTCTGTTGAGTACTACCCCTGCCCTGTATGCCAGTGGTACAAATGTGTGTAAGTGGACCCTGAATTCATCATGGCATTTAGGCATGAGCTTTCATCTAGGTGCCACTGGAACCCCGTCACCCTCAACGCATCTCAGGTGCTCATCTTTCAGATAGCTAAAGCCCTTGGTGCCACCTTTGCTCGCAGTAAAGACCTCTGCTCCCCTACATGTCTGCTCTCGGGGCAGGCAGACCCTGGGAGCCCTGACCATGCAGGAGGGCTCAGCACCAAACTCGGGCTTAAAGCCCAAACGCATTCCCCGAGTGTTTCTCTGTGTCTCCTGGGCCTGGGGCCCTGCCTGGTGGCCATGCTCTCAGCGAGCTCAGCCTAGCGAGGGAGGAGGGCATGGGAAAATTGTGTCAGCGCTTTGCACAGACTGACCTGTCCTTTGAGGTGGAGCTAAGGATGAATTATCTTCCCAGCCATCTGTGGAGTGGGACTTTCACCTCTGAGGAGAGCATCCAGCTACGGGGCCAGTGTGTTCCTGCAGAAACAGCTAAATGCACCAGTGCAGTCAGGGGTGCGCATCCATCCCAAGAAGTACAACCCCTTTGCAAACCCAGTCCCCTGTTTCCCATTGACCAGCCTTCTTTTTGTAAATGTTTCTTACTCTTGGTACATCCTAGCATGCCAACTGTCTTGTAAATTCAATCATTATTTACTGGACAAAGTGTTTCCCCCCCCCTTTTTTCTCCCATCTCAAAATTAAAATAACAATTCTCTCTATACATGCTCAAAAATGAATAATAAAGAGATTCCAGGGAGAATAGGACTGAAAAATGTTGGGCGCACTCTCAGTATGACATTGCTAAACTGCAGGATAAAGGATGCTGATGAAGGAAGTGTTGCTTGTCAATATTGGGAGGACATGCATGCCCAGCTCTGTATCCTGGTTTCTGTGGTAGAAACATGCCCACCTGAGCCAAAGGGAGATCCTAGCATGAGTAGACCTTAGGCTGGACAAGCAGAACTTACTATATGCCACTGTTTACCTCTGCCTTATAATTCAGATATAATCTAGAGAGTATCTTCTTTTCCCATACGTGATTTACTCTCTCTTCCCATTTTTCTTATATCTGGATCTAATTTCATATTTTTACTTTTCCTAATTTGTTTTTTCTTTTAGGAAATGAAAAATGAGAGGAAGTATTCTCCAGGAATACCTAAGAAAACCTAGCATTAATTCCTAAAATAGAAATTAACACCCAAGTGTTTCAGTTCTATTGATCATAGATGAAGTATTTTAGATGACCTTAATTTTAATTTTACTTCCATTTATTTGAATACTAGAAATTTCAAAAATCTTTGACACTTCTACTTATGGTCAAAATTTCAAAATCATGTGGTGTGTCAGGTTATAGGAAAGTGCAGATGATCCACTTCCCCACAGATTACCAAGTGATCAAACAGCTGTCAGAACAGTTGTTTCTTACAGCATTAGCTCTGTGATATTGAATAATTCACATATTTAGCTAATTTTAGCTATAGGTTGCCCCCTATAGGAAGGAGTCATAGCAGTGATTTTGAAGGATGTTTCCTGTTGGCGTACTCTTCTTACTAGCATCACAGCTTTCCAGCTCTGATATGCCTGTCTCCCTCCCCATGTCTTTTGTCCTTGCAGAATTATGTGAAGACCAAGTAATAATGAAGGTACACAGAGAAATTCAGACTATGTTTCAAAGCAATTGGTAGGTACAAACTCAGGGACATGGACTCAATGAGCTCTTGATGCTAGATGACTTCAGAAAACAAGGGAATGGCTTTCCTGTGCTTCTTTTCCATGGTCTCGTAAGAATGATGTGCCCATTGTGAGCTGGAGAAGGTAATCTGTTGGACTGAAACACAGAGAAGGGCATTATGAGTCTATTTCTCCACCCCTTTCCTTCTTTCTTCTAGGGAGCAACATCGATTTAGCAGAGGAAATCCCATGCTAAAGAAAGTCCCCTCCACCAGGCTGATTTTTGGCCCACATGGCAGGCTGGCGCAGCCCAGCTGTACCTAAGCCAGTGCAGATTCGTCTAGTTTGGGTGCTACCAACAGGCAGGCTTTTGCAGCCAGAACCCTGGGCTGCTGGGGTTGCCGAAGAAGTGCAGCACTGCCACAGCTTGTACCCAGCTGACAGATATAAAATTGACACTGATGGCTGCACTGCACTATGTAACATAGCTGCATAACTTCCTGCCCTAGGAGTCATCACTTCTGAATAGACTCGAGACACAGTGATAGACCGATACAAAGGATATTGATGTCTGGGCTGGATTTGTTCTGTCATTGAAGGCAGAGGGATTGTATTTTTCTTTTTTCTCTGTGCTGTCAGTGCAGCACCTTTAATTAGTACAAAAAAATCACTCTGAGATATAAAATGGAGGGGGGAAAAAAGGTAATCACTTCTGCCAGCAAAAGGATCTCAGTTTTCTCTATAAGATTTAAATCAAAGTCACCTTCTCTGAGAGGATCCCCATATGCTTGTTTCCTTTTCCCTTTCTCCCTTTTTTCCAGAAAAGGTAGGTTTTTGAATCTTAGGTACATTGTTTTAAAGCTTCCTCAGAAGACACAGGTTAATTTCCACAATAGTTTCAGCTGATATTTGGCAGCTGCCTTGTCTTTTCCTCTTTCTGGCTTTGAGTCACCATTGCTTGCAACTACCGTAACTGTTGACTCCTTTTAGTACAGCAAGATCCCACTCCCTTCTCCCTCCTGCCACTTGCATATATAGAAATCTGTATGTAGACAGGAAACCTGAAATCTGTATGTCGATTGGCAGGAGTAACTATGACTCTCTTAAGACAGGATCGCAGTTACTGCTGGGCTTTGCTGCAGAAGCTACACCTTCTTGTGGTTCCACTGGATGCCCTTTGGGGTAACCAGCTTCACCTCTGCCTCAGTGTTGAGTTATGGTTACTTCCTCCAGCCCTCCAGCCCTATCAACTGGCTTCACTGACCACTCAATAGTTCTCTTCTAGGTGAAACAAAATTTTGGTAATTGATTATATGGCTCATTGCCCTGTGCTCATGGGTAGTGTTAGGTGGAGTCAGGCAGGTGTCTGAGGTGTGGCTTGCCTGGCTTTTGTCTGCCCCTTACATTGCATACGACGTTGACTTGTGCTGTGATGCGATGTTCACAGGTACCATAGGTCGTGGCAGACTGGAGGAAGACGACATGGATTTTGCAGGAACGGAGTTTATAAATTGGCAATATGTTGGACTGAAACTACATCATCCTTTCTCCAGGAGTGACTGATTGGCCAGGTTACAGTCTCTTCTCTCCTAGTCCTCAGCCAATTTCCTCCTATGGCCATGGACCCTTATCTCAGCTGCTGAGCAGGGGGAGGAAACTCCAGTCAGTCATGCTCCAGTTGTGAAGGCCCTGGCCAGGAGTCCAATGTCTCCATGTTGCAGTATCCAGACAGGAAGAATCTCAGGACTGGTGGAACATCCAAAGCCCCGACAGAAGAATGTGGCTAGGCTCTTCTTGGAGAGCTCTGTAAATCTCAGTGGACATTGCCCATAGATTTGTGAGCTCCATGGACTACAGTACTACTTGCTTTGACTGTAAATAAACTATATTTGTGGGGTTGTTCATGAGCTGTGAAGGAGGCGCATGCAAAGCTTGTAGGAAGGATTGCATGTAAGATGTGAAAAGGGAATCATAGTCGTGGTTTCAACCTGCCAACATTAACATACCAACCCTACTCAGGTGAATGGGCCACCTTATCAAACCCGGAAAAGGAACATGTTTGTAAATCCTATGTGTTCAATATTAAAAGAATGAACCAGAATTGCCAGACCTGCAACCAAAACTTAGCTGAGATATTTGAATAACTGTCTATGTCAGTCCAATACACCTTCACAGGTGAGCAAAATCTTATTTCTCTCACCAGCCTTCTTTGGGGCTTTATCTGAATCGCTCAGTGAAAGAGCACCTGGGCTAAGGAGGCAGTCTGGGTTCTGAACAGAACCTTGAGGTGTTTCTCTCCTGACTTCTGAAATCCACCTTCATCCTTGCCCAGGTCTACCCACCACAGCTGTGCTGAGAATTACCTCTACACACTGGTAGGAAAACCCATACAGTGGCCTTTTATCTGACATTTTCCTGGGCCTTTAGAGTGTACTTCAGTGAGCTAATGCAAGATATGTGCTCTCTGTAGGTGTCTAAGGTAACAGAAAGAGATTATGTTAAGTGCTTAGTAAGAGGCATTTTCCATTTGCAACACTCAACTTGATTTAGCTGTAATGCATGAAAAAATTGACCCACGTGGGTCTTAATCTAGTCATTTAATTGTACCCCTGAAGTGTCAGTGTGATGAGCATCACAGATTTTGGCACTGTTGACATTTCTTTTAAGCAGATGACAGTTTGAAAGGATGGTAGTGTATCCTTTTATCGCTGCATCAGATAAATATGTTATTGAGTGATGGAAACAGCTTTACACACTGGCAAGTGACAGAAAAGAAAGTAGTGGGGAAAAGGCACAAAAGGCAATACAAATTAAAATAAACAAAGAACCATAAGACATATGAGTATTCTTAAAGCCTCTCTGATGAATTCACACTGCGAATAGCTGGTGCAGGTGACCAACAATCATCAGTGAGGAAATGACAGGACCCTTAAAGCTTCCTCAGAAATGTCTTTAAAACAGTGGATCTTGGACATGTACAGTGGTAAATCTGAAGGGAGAGAAGCACCTTTGGTAAAGCACAAGACGGGTGGCTGTGAAAGAGCAGGCTCTGATGTTCCAAATGATGTCCTGTCCCACACCAATTTTTTTAGTAAAACTTTTTGTTTGTTGGTCCAAGAGTCTTAGTCCTTTTGGCAACCCAGTATAGTGCTTTCTAAGATAGAAAGACCTAGGAATTTTCTGGAAATGGACTTTTTGCACAGCCAGAAGCAATATTTTCCAAAAGTGGGCTGTGGCAGAAGAGGACAGGAATGGGTAAGGAAAAGCTCTGGATGAGGATCGCCAGGACTGCAGAAAACATGAAACCTGTGATTTTAAGGGGCTTGTGTTTCTGTGGGGTATTGCCAAATGAACATTTTTTTTTTTCTGAAAATCCTTAAGATTTTCAGGAACACATTGTGACATTGACAATATATGTTCTCATGCCCCTAAATTACCTGAATAGCTAGCACCTAGTGAGAAACTCAGCTGGGACTGCAAAGCGTGGAACCCACAGCACCTATTAAGTCACCTGAAATCAGGCAGCTGAATTTCCATATTTATGAACTAGGTAACCAAAATACACTGCTAGCTCAGGAAGATCTTGGTACTGAGAATCCATTGTAGCGTTTCATATCTCGGGTTCTGTAATTGCTGATTGCTTCTTCATTGTGTACTTTCAGGGTGCGAAAAACAGTTTAAATGCAGATAATGCTAATTCAATCACATGCAGGCACCTGTCTAGCATATATGTATGTTAGCTTATCATTGGCTATCAACTAGCTGTCAGATAACTCGGCAGAGTAAGAAAATTCATTACCAATGTAGCAATAGGCTTCCAAAAAGCATTAAAATGGGACTCTAGAAACAGTTCTTGTGAAAAACACTGTCTGCATCAAAGAGAGCTTTTGGTGTCTATGCAGGAAATTGGTTTGAGGAAGTGATAAATCTAAGGACACCCTTACTGCAAAAAATAAAATAATTTCCTTACCCAGTTTGTGAATATTTTATTCCCCCTACCCTTCCAAAAAACCCCTAATACTCCCTTTGAAGAGAAACAGGAATGCAAACATTGATCTGTCAGGCACGTAATGGAAAGGGATCTTTCTTCTCTCTTGCCACAAAGAATGAATCATAGAAGTTTTAGGGAACCTAATTATGTCACTGAGGAAACACTGAGATGATGATATGAATGTTTTCTTCAAGCTAACATGATTTTTCTAAGAGCATTCTTTTATTTAAAAAGTACTGCAGAACTCAACTCTGGTCTATTTTTAAAATGATAGATTAAACAGAAAAATTGTAATTAAATATTATTCTAGTCACTTTGCTACAAAGAGACAAAAGGCCGAATGTCAATTTTACATTAAACTCATATAGAAGCTGAGCAAACAATAAAGGGATGTATCACTAAGTAAATTATAGCAATTTGAGATATCCTGATTATCTTTTGCTTATTGTTGTTAAACCACTAGGCAAATGCAACTCTCAGTCATACTGTGTTTCAAGATAATACTTTTGAAGAACCTGAGGCAATAAAAGCATGTAAGTTTATGCTCAGTATGTATCCATGAAGACTTAATGGCTGCTTAATACAGATTTAAAACAGTTGCAAAAAGGGCCTGAGCATTCTGATACTCAATGCTGCAAGGCTTTAAACTTCGTGTACTCCAGATCAGGAGTCGGCGATGCTGTGTCAGCCTATCTAAGGGTGTGCTTCCTACATGCTTAGTGCTCAGAGTTCAGAAGCTTCTCACGGGAGGAAGGAGCGTCTCTATACCAGTAGCAAATTAGATACCACAAGTGTAGGTTTCACTTCTTTTCAGAGCCAGGATAAATAAGAATTTGTATCACCTGCTTTCTGAGAAAGTGCCTTTGCCGCAAACCTAAACCAAAACCAGCATCCACTGCCTCTGCTTCCCTTCTTCCTCTGAGTGAATGGAGGGCTATCAGTGCTATTTAGGTGTTATTTAAGCATGCCAAATAAGCCAGGCTTTTCAGGAGATTGTGGCAGGAGCACCTGCCAAATAGGTAGGTGTGGTGCAAGGTCAGTGCACCTAAGATGGTGACATTTGTAGGTGTATGCAATAGTAAAACTCCAGTCAAATGAGCTTGCTATGGAAAATTAGGAGACCACCATCTCTTAAATGCCTTAAGAGTGAGCAGGGTTTTCTTGGATCATGCTGTTGGAGTTAGGCGCTTTACCTCTAAGCTGCACTTGGTGTGGCAATCATTATTTTGGATCTCTCCCTAAAAGTTTTGCTGTAGCAGGGAGAAAACCTATACTGGTGAGAGCCCGAAGCTAGTGAGTTCTGAATCTTATTCTGACAAGGAACAAAACCCCTTTGCAAATTACTATGACCTTCCTTTTTTTGTGTTAGGAGTTACCCATAGACAGAATATCTAGGGACATACACTTTTGTATGGAGTTTAGGAGCAATGATGAAGAAGACTTAAAGTTCATGTTGAAACAAAGTCTTGAGTACTTGTTGGTTTTAAATTTTTTCTCTCTTTTTTTAAAAAATTATTTTTTGTGGACTGTTAAAAACTTAAAATGGAGATACAATTCTCTGGACAGTATATTTAAGTCTGTTCATGATACATGTGGTTTTCTTTGTTTCCTTCCAGAGATATATAGTGCTCACTTTCCCAGAGCTCCATAGACCACCAGTACCAACACTTTCAAAGAGCTCCCTGTAGCCTTCCTCCTCAGTTTTTCCAGATTCTCTTAGCCAGAGGCACTTTTTTTTCCTGCATTCCTGTTGTTTTTGTGGCAGATATATTCAGATACATTTTTCATTTTCTCTTACATAGAGCTACAGTTTGAGACCCTAAGGGCTTCCAAGAAAAATGCAAAAATAGCATGAGAAGGAAGCTTCTAGATAGTCTTTCTTCAGTCTGGGTAAACCCAGTGCAATTTCCAGCTCATTCTTCTACCTTTTCAAAGTCTTCATTTTTTCAGAAGTGTTTTAGAGACAGAATCTGGGTCTTCAAATTAGTTTTTCATTCCTGTCTTTGAACAAATCCTGTCCATCAGTGGGGTCAACTGTAAATAGTGGATTGACTATTTGGAGGGGAGAACACAAAAGTTTTGAAGTTTTCATTTAATTAATGCTTGTTCCACTGCCTGCTGGTGGAGCAGGGACCTGGACCCACAGCCCAACTTTTCTCATGGCCTCAGCACGTCCCCACTGTTTGCAGGCACTGCCACGAGTGCCTCCATTCCTCCTTGTCTCCTCTCCAGCTTCCCTGCTCTTCCAGGGCCAGGGGTCCCCTTTAGCACCTCTCTACCAGATACTGCATTGTCCAGTTGAATCCTTACTTACTATTTCATCTGGCATCTTTTTTACTAAATTCTCAAAAAAACCCCTAACTTCAGGCTTTGTGTCCCTGGGTCTCCTATATTTCTCTGTGCTGAAGACCTTCCCACCTTACGAAGACCTTCCCACCTTACAAAGACCTTCCAGGCTCGAATCAGTCCTCTGTCTGGGTTTGCACTGCACACTCCCCTCATGGCGTACCTTAGGAAGCTTTTCTTTTCTGCCTTGATTTAGTGCAAAGAGCTCCAATGCTGAGAGAGGAAGAAGGAGACCTGTAAGGAAGTGCCACTGATCTGAACGTTTTTAAGTGTGGGTCAGAGCAATTAAGGAAGGCAAATCATGGGAGACAATAAGAACAGGAATCATTAGTCAAATAAACTGAAAAAGCTAAAGAAAGTATTTTGTGAAGGCATACGTATCTGTCTTTCTCCTTAAGCCCTTCCTTCTACAGAGAACAGATGGCCCCAACTCAAAAATAAACACAAAAAATAAAGAGAATTGCAAGAGCTGTGAAGACAAATCCCTTTCTTTACAAATGTATAAAGAGCTGGAGGTCAGAGAGGGTGAGGCAGAAGGAGCCATGGGGGGCAGCGCCATGACAAATGAGGTGGCTCTTGCCGGAAGCCAAAATAATTCCCCTGTCACAGTGTTTGCCAGGGATTGGGAGGCAAATGTGCCTGAAACAGATGTTTCCTGGGGACAGAAAATGAAACATTAATGAAAGCATTGGAAATACCTAAACATAAAAAAAAAAGAAAAAAGAAAAGAAAAAAAGAAAAAAAAAGAAAAAAGAAAAAAAGGAAAAAAAGAAAAAAATACACGTCTGGGGGGAGAAAAGTTGAACAGAAACTGCTCCTGTGCTGAATTTCCTTCAACTCAAACTCTGACAGAGGCTGTGATAGCGACATGACTTCTACGTGCCTTGTGAACACAGAGACAGCATGCAGGGGTTTGTGCTCTAAATTAAACATAGGGCAAACCAGGTAATTTTTCATTCTTATACTACTACTACAGCTACTACTACTACTAATAAAATAATAATAAAACAGGTCCATCCCAGTCTGATGATCACCAGATGATTTTGAAAGGAGCCATTTTATACCAGATCAGTCTCCTGCATATATAAGGTAATAAAACCACTCAAATAATAAAAAATGTGGGATTACTTCACTTACTATCTGCTGCCCAGAAAAATGCAAATGTGATCACTGCCTTTAATTCAAACCTGGAAAACTGCTAAAATGCCAAAAAGAAATGTGACTTTGCTGAATGACTGAAAGTTTTAGTCCTTCCTCCAATAATGAGTCTGGCGGTATTAGTGTAATATGCTTCATATCCTTTGAAAAATAAACATTTCTCTTTTAGATACAATCTAAATGAGCTTGGAAATGAAAATAATTCTTCTTTGGCTTCAAATTAGATGGATTGGCCATGTCTGAACACTACTGCTGCTTAATTTAAGATGACATATCAGCCTAGCATTTTCATTTTTAATGTGGGAAGCTGGGTTTATGAACAAGACCTTTCATCTCAGGGACAGCAGTTTCAATTTTTTGAAAACTAGTAGAGGTCTATTTAAATGGTGTCTTGCACACTGCTCAGGCTGGGTACCCCGAGAACACGTAAATTCACTTACCTATGATAAATGGATCCATGAAGAGTAATACTTCCAGTTTTTTCCTCCTGCAGCTCTTCATGCCAGGATATATAATGAAGTATTTAAGATAAAGTAGTTCTTGGATGCTTTGATAACTCTGAGGAAGGTGTGCATTTGATTGACATCTTTCAAAATATTTCTAGCCTGACATTTTCATCTCATAGCCTCTAAAAGAGGTATGCATCATACAGAGAACATGCAGGGAAATTTTTCCTCCCCAGTTACAAAAACAAACGCTATCCTGAGCAGTGCTGTGGGAAATGTAGCCTGGAGATATTTCTAACCTCATATCTTCTAGATTTCTGATAGTATATACAAAATTGCTGCTACTTTGGGCACCAGGAACTGAAGCAGAGCAGTGGCTAGGTTCTACCTGCCTTCCTTGAGGAGTACCCTTGAAGCACACAATAGCGTTGAGCCCAGCATAAATATAGCAACCAGGGTCACTTTCACTCCAGAAGGCATCCTACATTTTACACAGTGGTGTAGAAGTTAGAGCACCACCTGAGAAAACAAAGTACCTTGATCCCAAACCCTCCCCCAGGCTGAGGGTATCTCCCAGGGGGTGCTCTGCACTACCAAGCTGCAGGCCAAACTGCGGTGAGGAGAGGGGAAACTTCTATTTTATCAAGTGGTAGTTGAATCTGATGGAAAGAGACAATCCTAGCCCGTCTGCTCCTGGTCAAGGGGACATATGTTTAGGATACAGCTATACCAGGGGTGCCACGGGGGCAGCGGGGTGCCCGAAGCCCGGCTGTGCTACAGGCTGGAAGCACGTGGAAAGCTTTGCTCATAAAGCAAAAAAGTGAACTCCCACATTTCAGGAGACTCTCAATGACACTGACTCCAGTAGCATAGCAATGTCAGCACCCACACAAGAAACAAACACGTCGCCTGTTCCTGCGGTTCTCAAATACCCCCTCTCTGCTTGAAACAGGTGCAGGAGTGGTTGACCAACAATTCCAAAGTACATTCAGAAAACACCATTGCAATGCAGATACGTTAGGAGAGTAGAGTAGAAGGTAATCTTAGTCAGGCAGAAACCAATTATTCCTTGAGTTTGGTAAGCCCTTTCCTGGCAGTTGGTCAGCAGGGGTAAGCAGGAGTTGTATCCAAATCACTGTTGTAACAAAGAGAGCTTTTCTGTTTGGGACCCCCCCTTCTAAAATGCAGTAGCCCAATTATTAAACACACTGGAAATGCAACTGAAAGGAGGTGCCTGGGATGGAAGAGCTGCGATGCTGAGCTATAAAACAGAAGATGACTGGTCAGAAGATAGAATTTTATCCCTTGTACTGGGGCCCATGGCAAGTGTGCCACACATCAGAGCACACAGAAGGGCTGCTTTAGATCTGGAGCGAGCACTTTGAAAATCTGAGAATCAGCAGGCAGCTTTGCAACTGGGAAAAGCTGACTGGCAGCTTTGAAGTATATTGTCTCCCAAGGCTGGGGAAAGCCTCTTGCAAAGAGGCTGTATCCAGGCTTATTCTTATTTTACTGAGGAGGGAATCCCCTGGTTTTCTTCTGTGTTCATATTAGGCCCCTGCACATAAAACATTGAAGCTGCAGCTCCACTGCAAAGTAACTGCAAAGTTGCTAAGGATTTGAGATAGCCCCTTTCAGCAGTCTCCGTAAGAGGAGCACACAAAGCTCAGCTAAAGCCGATCTGCCATAAAACATACAATAAAGACTTCTCTTTCTGTAATGTGCAGCGAGTAGCGATGAGATACTAGTCCAAGGGACTCTATATCAAGTTAGGGCTGTGCTGAGAAACAAAATTGCTGCTGTCAGTTATTTGCAGTTAAAGCAAAAGTACAGCAGGGGGAAATATCAAATGCTTTTACAGTGCCCTAATGACCATGATTCAAGAGCATTATTTACGTTTGGCAAAAAACCCACAGTGTGAATCTAGAGAGGTAAAGCACAGCCGCTGCCAGCAGTCACGACAGCTTTTCACCCGGCGACCTGCCTGCCTTTGGGGAGGCCGGAAAGCAAAGCTCAGGGCGCGACGGTCTTCACGCCTGTGAGCAGCGTCAAGCTGCCCCGTACTGTGCTGGTGCCTCCGCATCTCGGCTGTACCGGCGTTCAGCCGCCATCGGCTGGTCCTCTCTGGTCTCCTTCCCAGGTGGCGTGACCTTGCCCGTGCCCAGCCAGGTGGAAGGTGTAGGGAAGGAAAACCCTGGGGAAGCTCACCCTCAAGTCTTGCCCGACATAGAGAATGGGCTCCTTTGCAGACACCCCGATGGAAATATTTGCACACGTAAAACTGAACAAGGAACATGGAAACCTCTACTAACGTCTCTAAGATCAATACTCTCAGAGTCCGGTGCGTTGCAAAATTGTACTATTTACTAGGAAGTCTTGTAAGCTTCTAAAAGGAGTTAAATAAGCTTTTTCGACATCAAGATACAGAAACTTACCACTCTTTCAATGACTGGTTTATTACAACCTCATATATTTAGTTGCCAGTAGCTGCAAGTGCTCCAGCAGAAAACAGAAGATGGATGTAAAAAACTAGCCCAAACAATTTCATACTATTTTTAATTTCCACAAACAGGAACCGACTAAATTAGACTGTTAGATTTTGCTTCTAGCAGCTAATCAATCTCATAATGGCTGGAGAACTATTGAAATGTGCTTCAACCGCTGAACTGGTACAAGATTTAATTTTTTAAAAGTGTAGAATTATCAGGATTTCTTCTCAAAAAGGTTTGGAAGGCTGCTGATATATTTAGAAGTGTCTACCCTTCTATTCTTCTGGGTTCTTTTCCTTTCCAATATGGATGAAGATTCATTTTGACCTTCTAAATTGTAATTTTTTATGTTTATAGATCATGTTAATTTGAACTCTAATAATTTAGATAGAACTCTTTTAATGCCTGCAGGCATTTTATTTATGAGTTGCATTTACAGAGTACAGGGAGAAAGTAGATTGCAATTTTCTTTTAATATTTTCAGAATCCTAAAATGTGGAAGAATTATAAGAACCCACCAGGTTTGAACAGGGGATAAGAATCCCTTCCGGCTTGGTATTTCAGATTGGCTTTCTACTAATATAATATCTATAATGTAGAGTTTAATTATTATGCTTAATGAGATATTCAGAAGATTCTCACTTTTATGGAGCTGCTAAAACTGTAGTTACAGTTAATCAATAATACAATAATCAACCAGTCTATATGTCCAGGTCAGATTTCTCTTCTATAAATGTAGTCTTGCAAAATCCATACATGAACTCCATGTAGTGACCTGGATGGTCTTCATAACTACTCAGAAGAGAGAAGGTGATTAATGTACCCTCAGATGGCCCTAAAGCTAGGTACTGCCTTGCGGAGGTCCATCTCCCCGGCTAGGCAGGGAGCAGAGCTCCCTGGTGTAGCCCAGGAGCCTCACCTGTAGGTAGCTGAAGGTACCTGAAGTTTCACCCATCTCTTGGGATCAGTGCAGTCATTTCAGTAGGGTGCAAGATACTCTCTTTACTTTGGTCACTTCTAGTCATGTTAAGCCTTATGAGAATTATACATAGCTAAACCTTTGGAAAAGAGCATCAGTCACGTGCCACAAATTTAATTCATGAGACTTCAAAGTAAAGGATACAATTCTGATTTATGCTCCTTACGTTTTCTTGCACTGTGCCTATCTTCCCTGTGGAAGACTGCTTCAAGATACTGCTTTTACAGCTCATATACCCATAAAGTTAGGAATATGCATGCCAGTAAGGGCACCATTCCTATTAGTAATATGTCCCATTTAAACTGTTCATGGAGAAATGATATCCTAAACTGATGCTGTAACTTTTTTTAAGGCTCGCATCATAGAGTTAAAGAAGTGTATTTGAAGAGATTCATAAATGCCATTCATTCCCGATATTCGTACAATATATCACTGGGCTGGATTCTTAGCTTATTTATCTTTACTAGAAGTCATGTCTTGGTAATGCTGCAATCCAATTTTTTGATTCTCAAACAGTGATATCGAAAAAGTACCAATCACTTCTTGAAACTGGGCCCCTTGGGACTACAAAATAGTGACACCCCAACGAAGGAGTCAGGCCTGGAAAACTTGTCCTAGGTTTTTTGTGGTTATATCGGGTTATATACAGAACGTTACTTAAATCATAGTGCTTTCATAAGTATTTCAAATGGTTATTTCCAATATATGTTTCAGAGAGACATTTTGAATGTAGGATCCCATGAGGCCTGTAGCAGTACGACCATTAAGTATCTGTGTATAATATGTGCAACGATCAAAGGGTAAGATGAAAAGAATAAAAATATGGCCGTGTTTGATGCTCATGCAGTCTACCAAATATTACAAATTGAAACTGAGGATTGATTTGAAATATAATGTTTGGGACGTTTTCCTACACATCAGCAAGAGTCTACCTTTTAATGAATTAGGTATGAAGTCTTATGGTGTTTCATGTTCATTGCTAATTTTCCTTTCCTTTCAAGACACTTAGGACATGTTCTTCATTTCTAAGTAATAAAAATTTTCAGGTAATATTTCTGACTTCAAACAACCATCTACTATTCCAGCTGCAGACTTACCATTCAGTTCCTAAATTATGTTCTGTAGCAGAATCATTTTGCCTTATCTTTAAATACAGCTCTATTCAGAGGATATAGCCTGGAAAAATTATCCCTTATTCGTGAAACTGTTGTTATAATCTAATCAATTAAGATCTTAACGTTTTGACAGAGAAAAAAAAACATTTAGAATTCAGATTGTGGTTTTGGTAACTGTAGCATCAACTGTGAAATTAAAATCAGGGTTTTTTTAATAATTTAGGGTTTGGGGTTTTTTATGAATGAAAGAAATTGCAGTCCTAAAAAAGTCAAAGCATGTAATCAGGACTTGTAAAATATTCCATTCTGTTTTATGACATCTCGACTCCAATCTAACAAACAGAGCCAGCAAGAACTGGAGACTTGATTGACTGTTTAAAGGAAAAGCTGTCAGTTTGATTACAGGCAAGTGAACAGACACATTACTAAATGTAAACTGCATTTAATTTTATTATGCAAGCAGCTTTAATAACAAGTCACAAATAAGTTATGCAAACTGAAATACTGAGTGCGACTGCATACAGATTTCTGACATTGAGTGGGGGCTGTGGAGTCATAGCTGTTTTCAACTGAAGTTTTCTAAATTTAATAGGAAGCAAAAGGTAATTAAAAATGAGAGAGCATCAGAGGGAAAAAAACCCCACACTACATTACTTCAAACAAAAATAGTAGAGACTTCAAATAGGTCGATAACAGCGGATTCTTGCAGTGCTGTGAAGAAGTGTCCTTACAGTGCTTCTATTCAAATATTTGCAGCATTTCTCTACTACCATTTTGCTCTGGTTTCATTTCCCATGTCTAGATTTTTTTGAAATTCAAAACAACTCAACAGGTGCGGTGGATGTTTGACCTCATGCTTGTGCAGGTTCCTTGGAGGCGTGCCCGCAGAAGAAAGCCACGTACCGTTACACCTCACCTTGCTGCCCAGGGGAGATAATTCAAACCAGACTCAGCTGAGGACTTCAGCTTGGTGTTACACCACCCCAGAAAATGCTGGGGCATCCAGCCAGTGTAAGTCCAAAGGCAGACTTTGCAGCAGTGGCAATAATTTTGCGTTGCTGTGCGTTGAGGGGAGCTCAGACTTGAGCTGGGTTCTCCCACACCCTACGGGACCTGGTCTGCCAAGCTGGAGAGCCTGTCCCTTGCTGACTGTTTCTTCCTCCCGACCCAGCCAGCAATGCAGACAGTTACAGACCACAACTGAGAGAAACGCAGAATCACAGCTTCTGACAAGTCAGACAAAACAGGGATGGGAGAGACGGGCAGGGGTGGATGCTACAGGACACGGCATGAATCGAGTTGTTCCCAATGCAGAGGAAAAAGATAAAAATGTTGGAGGGATTGTAGGTTTCACCCAGGAACCCTGTAGGAAAACGCCACAGTCCTGAAGCGGTAGATGGTACATTGTCACAGCAACGATATTGTGTCCAACACAAAGTGATTCGTTTTGTTGTCTTGGCTTAAAAAAAGTATTTAGTCGCTGGAGGGGAAACTGGTAAAGCTCGGAGAGCAGTGATCACAATCTGATTACATTCAGTGTGGAAAAGCGGAGAATAAGGGTTAGTTTTCTCAAGCTGAGGGAAATTATGAGAAGTGGTGATTATTTTCTGCCCGACAGTCTCATTTTTTCTGCCTTCTCAGAGGACTCTTTAGGAACTTATATTAGATGATTAAAAAGCCATGGATGTACAGTTGAAAAGATGTCATGTTTTGCTAAAAGCTCCTTTTAGTTCAGTAGTAAAATGAAGATAATAAGTAACAAATGTTACCAAGAGGAAAGGGAGGAATAGACAGCAGTCAGTGTAAACCCAGTGTAAGCTTTTAGAGCACAGAAAAATGAGAATGGAAGTCAAAAGGGAAGAACTTTGGGAAAAAAATATGATTGGGTGGCAGTGTGAATGGTGATATGGAATTAAAACAACTATATTAGGAGCAAAAGAAATCTTAGTGATACTAAATATAGCTGCCATGAGACAGAAGAGTGATAGCACACCTAGTAATGAAGGAAAATAGTAGAGTTTTGAATAGATAATATTTTTGTTTGTTTGTTTGAAGGAAGCAGTATAGCTCCCTAATTCACAAAGAAAGGAGAAGATGTGTTTCTTATTCAAAAGGGACTATAAAAACCCATATTATTTTCATCTGCCAGCTATTTTTAAACTAGCTAGCCTGAGTAACCATCAGCATAAAAGAGCTAAGCAAGGAGACCTCTGACTGACGTACATACCTTCATTACTGTTAACTCATAGTGCTTAAAAAATTCCCACAGTAAGTGTTCAGACCTGACCAGCAGCCTGTTGCGGGCAGCTGTAGACCACAGTTATTCTGACTTCAACCCCAGACAAATATAAAAATGAATTAATAACAATCAGACCAATGAAAGTCACTTGACATAATCTGATTGCAACAAGACTTGTCAAAACAAACCTGATTTTATTCTTCAGTGAGGTTACTTGCTGTCTTATTGCTGTACATAATATATACATAATAGATGTAATGGATGTATTTTTGATTTGTTATCATCACACACATACACACACACACACATGCTGGTTGAGAAAATGGCACTGTACAATGTCATTAACCTTACACTAAACTGTTTTAAGCTCTCAAAGGGCAATCCATGAGGGCATCTTTTAAGTGGTTTTCACAAAAATTAGTGCTAAGTGATACTCTTCATCATTTCTATTTGCGTTCTAGAAGCAAATATAAAATCGTTCCTAATACAATTTGGCTGGTTTAAGCCTACATACAGGAATGCATCTAATGATGTCTGCAGCCATGAGGGCAGGGCAGCAACAGAGAATGCTCTCAATAGACCATAAGTTGAGTCCAAATCATTTTAACAGAGCCAAAATAAAAGCTATCTGTGTAGGAACATGGGATGCAGGCCACTCAAAGAAACTAAGGCCCTCTGTCCCAGCACAAGGAACTTCAAAAAAGATTTAAGTATCTTAAATCAGAAGCTGACTATTACTACAGAAGGTAATAGTTCTGGTGCCTACATTTTTAAAAGAAAGTCAAATTATTAAAATGATTGAAAACTATTAGGTTAAATTAAATTAAATTTAATTAAAAATTATTGAAATTTCTCACAGTGAAAAACTAAGTTTGTTTAGGTTCTCAAAGAGGACTGAGAAATTACATGAGTTGAGTGCCTTCCTGGGAAAGATGCAAAAAAGGAGCCTTAACTGTAGCAAAGAACAGCACATCAAGAGTCAATGGTTGAATACTGAGACCAGCCACAGCCAGATGAGAAATAAGGCGCAAACTTTTAACAATGACAGGAGTTGACCACTGGAGCAAGACATTAGAGGAATAAATTTGATAACCACAAGTCAGGATTAAGTGGCTTTCTGGAAGCTGTGCTTCAGTTAACCAGGAGTAACTGGTCTCCAGGCAGGGATAATGGGGCCAATATCAAGCCTCTGTGTGCAGATAGTCAGACTGCTTGTTCAAAGGTTTCCCCTCTAATCATAAACACTGAAGCCTGGCAAGACAAAAAATGTCAGAAGGATAAATGCTGAAAGGAAGTATTTGAGGACATTTAAAGCATGTAAATTATAGAGACAATACTGGGAATTACCCCATCTTGGGTAAATACCAGATAATTTTGATTCTGCAAAGCTCTTAAGCATGGTTTTGACTTTATGTGGGTGTTTAAGTCCTCCATGTTTCAACAGAATTTAACCATCTGTTTAAGGTTAAAGTTTAAATTCGGGATAAGCTCAATCAAAATTTTACCTGAATACCTAAGGCTGTGAAATTTGCCTTTTGAATAGTGGAGTGCACATTCTGCCCAATTTTTCACTTGACACTGATTATGACTGATTTTCACTGTCTTCAAGGAAAGGAGAACCAGACTGAATCCCATGTTTACAGCAATTTAAACATCTTTCTAGCAAGGAAATTATTAAAACAGAGGTTTGGCAAAGCAGTCAAATAAGATGAGTATAATGGCAAGAGGTCAGACTTGGGAAAGAGGCTTTGTGAACTTACTTGAATCTCTGTAACATGAAAGAGCATGAGAAAAAACCCCCAAAATTATACTTAAAATCATGCTATTTCAATATATCCCACAATATATTCAATGTACTTTGTGGCAGAGCCACAGATAATGTTTTTCTGTCTGTGTCAGGTACCTGTGGTCTTTCCTATAGCCAAAATGCAGCTTTTCCAAATTCCTCCATCCTCAGTCCTTTTCTAACTCTCGAAACTAATCCTTAGTAGTATATCCTAATTAATGGCAATGGAGAACACTCGTTTATACTGGTTGCAGCTCTACTCTTCTTGCAGAAACAAATGGTAAGAATTTCCAGTTTCTCGCTTTGGCCTCCAGAGGTCATCAAGACCTTTACCTTGGAGTCCAGTGTGTGGAGAGCAAGGGTGGCCAGAAAATCCTGCTGCTAGCTTCAGTGGCTCATCAGTCTTGGTATGGACTAAGGTGAAAAGTGAGAGGTTATATTAGTAAAATACACTACATGGGGGTGGGGGAAGAAAAACAGAAAGAGAAAAAAGAAAAGGAGGAGGAGGAGAAGGAGGAGGAAGAGAAAGGGGGGAAGGGGGAGAAAGTGAAAGGAAAAGGGAAAGGGAGAGGGAAAGAGAAACAAAGAAGAAGAAGAAAGAGGAAGAGGAAGAGGAAGAGGAAGAAAGAGAAGGAGAAGGAGAAGGAGAAGGAGAAGGAGAAGGAGAAGGAGAAGGAGAAGGAGAAAGAAAGAGATCGAGATCGAGATCGATAACGAGAAAGAGAAGAGAAAGAGAAAGAGAAAGAGAAAGAGAAAGAGAAAGAGAAAGAGAAAGAGAAACCTAACTAATCAATTACAGTCTCTTAGATCTGTGATAAAGATTTTTCAGTCATTTTATTTCCAAAGTGGTCCCCAAATGCATGTATGAAATGGTCTTCAGTGGCCTGGCACAACACAGAGTAGTCTTTGCCCATGTGGGAATCAAATTGAGATCTCAAGCAGCCAGGCAGAAAAGCCCAGATGTTTGGCAGAACATTATTTCACTCATTTGGAGACAAAATGCCAGGCTGTGCAAGTGAGATAATTTATCTGCCCCAGTGCTCAGTGCTGGAGGAGAAGACGTGAGCGCACCTCTACCTGCAGCACCATGTCGGTGGCCATGTCACTCCTGTGCCTCCTCCCTGTCCAAGCTGGCACGTGGAGCTGGGTTGGGCTAGAGAAGCTGGGGGGATGCTCTAGACCCTCTCCTGCAGCGGGGAGGACAGATTTTGGCAATGGGGTGCAAGTAGCAGTCTGCAGAATCAATTACTGGACTCAGTAAAGTCTTGTAACTGTTCTAGCTGTTTGCAAAGTTAATATGTGTCTAAAGTACCAATTTGTCTCTGAGACTGCCTGAATCTCTTTGGAAATCTGGCAGAATATACTCAGAAAGTACATTACTTTTATTCTTAATTAAGAACTTTCAAGAAAGTATTTAACCTGGGATCTCAAAATGTGATGTGAAAGTAGTTAATGAAAATGACAATCCAGTCTGAATCTGTAGAGAAATCAGTAAAGCTTTTACGTAAAAGGATCCAGTGGAATGTATCTTTATGGTATTGAATCTTTGAGGGACTATACAATGGCAAATGAAATCCATGCTATTAGGCTACTTATAAATGCAATATCTTTGTTTCAGTGTTCCTCATGATGTCTTTCCTAGTTTCGTTACTTAAATTCTTTCTGCATAATCCCTAGTTATCATTCACAAACTGCCTTGCTCTTCAACCCTACTAATAATGTCATTCCAAGGGTGTCACTAGACGATGTTTCCTCTTCATCCAGGCATATTTCTCAATTTAACAAAATCAAAGGAGTGCTGAAAAATGCCCCCAAATGTGATATGATACTGTATAGCAAGGTTAATTTCTGGAACTGGAAAGAGACTTGCAGAGAACTAGAGTATCCTGGAGAAAGTACTTTCATATTTTTGCAAGTTTGCCGCACTTCTACTGTCCTATGGCTTCTACTGCTTCTTAATAACCTTGCCTCAGATTTTTTAACAGGTTTTAAAAAATAATGGGCATGATTTCTAGAATAACAGTATCTATTAAGGGGTTGCAGGATGTAAAATAGAGTGATATTACCTTGAGATTATTACATATCTCTCTTTCAATGTATTTGTCAGCTTCAATTTTTCTTTTCATTTCAAATTTCTGCCATTTAATTATCAGGGAGTCTGTCACAGAATGCAGAAAAACAGAGTTTTATGCTAACCATTGGGTTTCTTTTGCACATGAGCGCTAAAAGTCAGGGCTGTTTAGATGGAAAGAAATCCCAATAACCTAGAGACAACAAGGAATGTCTCATATTTCTGTGACAGTGCATTTATTCTTGTCAAATCGGTGAGAACACATTAGCATATCTTCCATTTAGATGATAACTTTTCTTGCTTGCTTTCACAGACAATTTAATCTGCTCTCAAACTTCAAAAGTGCTTTAAATGTCTTGTGTTGAGGTCTTGAGATCCACCTTCCAACATCAATTTCTGTCCTTCTGGGGAAGCTGCAGTGCTTCAAAACCATGGGGCTGCTTTCCACAGCATGCCTTGCTGAAGTGAAAGGTAGACCAAACTCCTAACCACACTGTGCTAAACATGTCCTAAAAATGCCATGTTAACATGAAAGTCATCCACTGAAACCACTACTGAAATGCATTTTATAACTGTGCTTCTAGGGGTTTTCCAGACTACCCTGATTCTTTCTGGTCTTTGGTTTTCAGACACTTGGCAACCATTTTTCCAAGGTTTACATAAAAGTGGAGTCTAAAAATGCAAACATTATTAACTTCCAAGACTTCGTCTCTAGGATGGACTCACAGGAACTTCAACAATGGAGAGCAGATTTTCACTCACTCCCATCACATTGATGTGGAAACCCACCGAGAGAGTCCGGAGAAATCAGAAGCCTGGCTCTTCTCATAGGCTTCCCAGTATGACTGCTAGAGAGAAGGCACAGTGTGCCCTTCGATAGGTCTACATTGCCAGTGACTGGCAGGAATACAATATAAAAATAATAACAATGGGATAATGACAGTAATAAGCAATGGCATGTACTAAGAGGAAAAGGTGTATTTATAGCTTCATCTAGTCTTCATTAGTTCTTTAGGACTTGAAATGGCTGAATTTGACACAGTAGAATAGGCACAAGAACTGGTTTCTTTTTCCTCAATTGTAATAGCTTTAATTGTTTTAGTGTTATCACTGCTATGAATCTCAACTAGCTGTCAAATTGTTAGAAAGCTAGAAAACTGACTGCTGTGAGGATGAGCTTAAAGCGATATGGAGGGGATGCAAATCTAGCATGCTTGAGAATTAAAAACAAGCCGTATGGTGTGTCTGTGCTGTCTACTGTTGCAGGATTATTTTCAGTGATTAACACACTTGGTTAATTGCCAAGAAGAACTCTGTGCCTAAGTACTGCAGTTAACACTCCTTACTTCTATGAAATTGGAAATTGCCAATACAGAGAAACTATTTTTCTTCTCAATGAAAATACACATTCCAAATCACATACTTTATATCAGTAGATCAAGATTTCAAAAATGACCTTGACTTTTGGATAGCTGCTTTTCTTTTGGAAACTAAAGACCATAACCTGAGTCAAATAAACAACTTGAAACAAGTTAAAGAGACTTCATGTTCAGAATGCTGTCTCTTTTGACTCTCAGACACCAAAGGATCTTTGCACTTACAAGAACTTAATTTATTATCATTTGACAAAAAGATTTAGATCTTGGATGGTGGCTTAGACTCACTTGCATATTGTTATGTATTAGTAACAGGCCTGGGTGTTTGGCAGCCACAGAAGATGAAACCTATGCCTCTCTGCAAAATTAATGCATGTGGAATATATAATCACTTTAATAATATAGGAAAATTTTAGAACTATGCTATTGATTTATGCTGAATGAGGTGGTTCCACCAGAATTCAGAGGAGTTACTTTCTTGTGAAAACACAAGAAACTTTATTTGAAGATTTTATTCTTCACATTCAATTTAATCTTTGGTCAAACAGATCATGTGGAATGAACTGCCTTTGGTGTTCTGAGCCATAGCTTACTGTACCTGCTACCGACCTTCACTTGGGAAGGGCAGTTTAGGAGCCCAGCCAGTGCAGCTATCAGAGTGACCATCTTGTTGTGTCGTCCCTAAAATACTTTTGTACAACACACTTTTTTCCTGATTCATAAGATTTCTGTAATGTTCAATTTGTTGCAATTTATTAATTGAATATAATCTTTCAATGACTTAAGAAGCTGACCTGCACATAAAGCTTTGTATAGTTCTATTGTTAAGAGTCTCGTATTTTTCAAAAGTGCTGAAAGAAAATAAAAAAGTAACTAACATTGTTAAAGGGAGCACTATGCATAAATGGTATCCCTCTGGAACTGATAGATAAGATGTAAAACATCCTAAGGAATTCTGTATTTCTTCATTTAAAATCTTGGTATATTTTCTTGGCAATAGTACTGACAAGCATAGAAAATACATGCACATTAGAATTGAAAAGGTGTATTTCATGAACAATAAACTCCATCAGCACAATTTACCATGGTATCTTGGGTTGATAGTTTAAGAACTCAGTAAAATACTCTGACAGGTTAAATAAGTGGTAATGGTGTCATTATAGCTGTGATGGTCCAAGAATGCCAGTGAGGAAAATGTGCAGGGAGCGGTACATGCATTATCACAGCTGCTTGAAAAAGCAATATAATTTCTGACCCCAGAGGACAGTCCTCCCTGGGCGGAGGTGGGGGCTGCAAGCGCTCTGCAAAGAGCAATCGCAGCAGCACCTGAGGGCCTGGCTCTGCACCGGTGACTCTTTGGTGACTTGCGGTTGATGGCTGATTTGTGGAGGTAATTGTGTCAGCCCATCGGAGTTTGATAATTGCTAGGTTATTGTTGCTTATTTTCATTGCTGTGTCTAGAAGGCTGTGCTGGTATAAGAGGAAAGAGTGGTGATTAATGGCTTTGTGTTGAAGTCAATGAGTGAAACCAGACTTTCAGTCCTGATGATCAGGAGGTCACCTATATGCTCCAAGAACCCAGCAGTTACTAATTAATTGAACAACATAATTAAGTTAAACTTAGAACAAATGTTCCCCACCCCTACTTAGTTGAAAGATTTCTGCTTCTATTTCAGACTGGAAAGTCTATTTCATGCTAGAAAGTCTGACCTATATCACTCCTGTTTACAGACCGTTTTTACCTGTTTTACAGCTATGTCAAAACAATTCTTTCTGGTATGTTTGTGAATTTGGCTTGTTCTCCTAGTACCCATGTTACTTTCTGATGACTTCTGCACTCACAGAATTATGTGCTCCAAAACACAGAGAAAACAACCAACACAATAAAGAGTTTGCTTAAACTATCAGGTCAAAGAAGACCTCTTTAGGCAAGACATTCATACAGTCAGTTCAGCAAGTACAAATCAGTAACTCCTTCACCGAGATCAAAGGGTTCTCATGAAGTCTGTGCTCCAGTGAATGCAATACTGGGAAATAAGAACCCATTGCTTGGAAAAAGTCGCTTTTAAAAGGACGAAATTCATTGCGTGTGTACTTGTAAATGAATTACACCTGTCTCTTTAGGTACTTATAGAGCCTTCATCTCTAGAAGGGGTAATGTAATTAAAGTTAACCTGTGACCAAAAGCTGAAAATGTACTTTTTGATGGAAAGATAAAACAATCATCTGTAATGTACAATATATTGAACTGGATAACAGCATTTGCTTCAAAGCTCAAGGACACCTCAACACCTATAATTAGAAAGGCTCTCAAAGGGCATAGACACATTCTTTCAATTGAGACAGGTGACACCTTTTAAAACAGCTGCAACATAAAAGCTTGAATTCTTTTTAACCCTTTAAGAAAAGTGAAAGACAAGTACAGCTAGTTCTGCTTTTGACTTCACCATTTCAAAGCAGATATACAACAGTGAAAAGTCAAATGGTGCAGCCAATAGCTGTATTTGGCTTTTAAGCTCTAATTTTGAAGTCTAGTGCCAACTGAAGGAGGTTTCCAACCTTAATTTATTGAGATGTCTGAGCTTTTACAATCTTTCTGGAATTATTTCCTCTCTGTTCTTGAGTGTGCCAATAAAGGTTTCTTTTTTTTTTCATGAACTGAAATACAACCCTCTCATATCATAAAACAGATGGACTACAACAGAGGCTAATCCTGACCTTGGAGGAGGTAGCTTACAGAAGGAAGCACCTATTTATTTAGAGGAGGGCCCAAGAGAAGCCGTCTCTCCCTTCTGAATACTAAAGGGTGTGTGATGGACATCAAGGTTTGAATCCTGTGCATAACAAGCAATATTGGAATGTCATACATTTTTCTCCTCCTTTCCTTAAATATTTAAACTTCTCCTACATCTGGATAATTGAGATTCCCAAGGCAATACCTCCCTGTATGATTCAGATACTGGAAGTATCTGTGAACTTGTAATAGGAACTGCATTTTCATGCAATAAAGTGAAATAGCATGACTTTAAAAAGCTCATAATTTTGAGCATTGAAGTATTATCCCAGTATTATCTGCAGTACAGCCACCGTGGTAGAAGAAATAAATTCATCAGCTCTAAAGGGCATGCTATTCTAGTGGGTGAATCTGAACGAAGTTCCTGCAAAACCACAGTGAAATCCTACCTCACTTTGTGGAGGCAGACTGATTTTAAAACATAAAATAGATACAGCTGTTTTAATATTAAACTGTTGCTATGCTTTTAATAATTAGACTGATGCTATGAACTTAACATAATATAATAATGTGTGTTGTCTTTATATAATAGTCCTTTTTTGAAGCCGGCACATTATGCTGCAGCACGCTGATGAGATACAGGCAGTTTTGGCTAGCATCCAGGAGACTGCAATCTTCAAAAAAATGTTTTTCTTAATACGAATCGATGTGAAGTAGGCTCTGTCTAGAACTGTAGAAACTCTGGAGTGGTAGTGTTGCAGCTCCAATGGTCTGAAAGCGTATGTGAAGTAAGGCTTCTGGGGAAGAAGTAAAACTAGTCCTTGGGAAAAGCAGGCAGCCTTTTGGCACAACAACCCTTCTTTTGGGAACACCGGCTCCTCTTCAGGTCTGAAATAGAAGCCACAACCCAGTTGCTATAAAAAGGTTGAGTGCAATTGCTCTGAGTTTAGTTTAATTCCATCAATCAATTAGACAAATCTGAAAGGAAATGCAATTGGTGCCTTGGGAACAGAGCAGGATTTCAGCAAGGAAAGAAGTGATAAGGTCATTGTATCCTGTGGGACAGAGAAAGAAAAAGACCACTGATTATCACCTGTGGAACATGCAGATACAGATTGAAATAAATTAAATTCTAGCAATTATCAGAGCAAGCTAACATTAAATGGTACCAAGTAGAAATAATTTGAATTGGAATATGATTAGCAAATAAACTATTTTATCTGTGTAATGCAAGAAGCTAGTGAAAAAAAAATCATTTGAGGGCCATATTAAATACTGAAGACACGATTAATGCAACTGTGAATTAATATTTCTAATGTTTTGTTTCCAGAAAGAGTTAGAAATCCTGCATGTGGGACACTACATGAGGATCTCTACACTCTAGGGAGGGTGTGCTAAATCCCTCTGTTCTTTTCCAACCAATTATAGGAACAGATGGGATTGACCTTCAGTATCCAAGGTATTAAAAAGACCTCTTTTTGTCTACACCCATGCTATAAGGACAACATTTAATTATCCCCATCAGACAGAAACCCAAGTGGATTTCAATCACATCAGTGTAGATGTCTGCCCAGGTGTTGGGGTGATGCAGCTCGGTGCAAGACGGTGAGGAAGGAAGGAGCGCTCACTCTCAGTCAGGTCACCCCAAACCGAGGGGATGTCACGCGGCATTTGCTGTCATGCTCAAAGTTGCAAATGATGGTCGTTGGCCAAAGCCTTGGTGAGACGGAGATGCCCGTTCCTTGCTGGGACTTGACGAGAGGGTACTGACACGTGATGTTTCTGGGGAGAGTATCCAAGAAAGCTGCAGATGCTGTGGGAGGCTGCGGCACTGGGCGGGTGCCCTGCCTGCGTCACATGAAGCTGGACACCCCAGCTTTCATCATGCTTCGTACCTCCTTCAGGAAGTCCTCAGCCAGGAGATCTACCTCTGCAACACGAGTTTGTGCTGGAGCATGGCCGGAAACAGGTGAGGTGCAGAAAGCATGCTCCCTCTGAAGCCCCTAAAATGAGGATAATAACCTCTGACGCGTCCTGTGACTCTGTCACAGAGTGGACCTGGGTTGGTAACATACAAAACAGCTGGAGAAAAATCCGTCAGAGCTTGTCTGCCGGGCTTCAGCTTACACCAGCTTAAGATACATTTTGAACGTAGACCTCCTGCATTAATATGAGATTCACGACAACAATAATATAAAGGTTGGATGTTTTTACAAATAGGTTTGACACTATCTAACAGTGATGAAAAACGTAGAAAACAGGTAACAATACAAAATGAGGTCTTTCATTCCAAGGAAGTATAAGTAAGGCAATAATAAAACCACTGTTCAGTTTTGTGCGCAGGTCTTCTTTTCACCAACAGGAAAGAAAATTCTTTAGAGAAGTAAATGAGAATAATAAAATGACAAACACACTAGGCCACCTTTTAAAGTCAGTTTTAATTGCAGAAATATAATCTTTAATTGTAGAAATAGCCTGAACTCTGAGGACGGGTAATATGATCAATCTTTTGCACAAAGTAATTAGATAAACTCAAAAAGAGGTGATTAAAGGCACATGTGAATTAGTCGTTAGACTAAGAACATTCCTTTTCTGTGCTGGAAAGGAACAAAGCATTTTTATGGAAGTGCAATAACACCAGATCCCAAGATGTCACATGAAGAGGAACTTTAATTAGCAGTTAGGATGACTGCTGGTCCAACAAGACAAACTGGTCATGGTCATTACAGGTGGGGTGGACAAACTACTAGAAAGGAGAAACAGCTCATACCTTGCCAGTGATTTACACAACTGTTTGCTAGCAAACTTTGAATTCATGAGGATTTTTTTCTGCATGCTGGAAAGGTTATAGACAACTCCAGTGCAGACATAGCCCTGACAAATTTATTCTGAAAGGCAGTGGGCTTAATGGGGTAACTGTAGCATCAGGTCATATCCCTAACCATGTCAGAGCTGACTGTCTGCAGCCTCTTCCATCACCCATCTGTCAAAAAAGTAGGAGTCCTCAGTTGCTTGAGAGACACATGTAAAGCTGCTAATTTCACCATTGGCAGCAACAAGCAGTAGAAGGACATTTTCTGGACTCTTCCTTAGCACCTCACTGCCTGCCTTTGCTTTAATGTTGTGCTCAATCCCACGTGATTTTTCAGCTTTGTGCAGCCTGTAGAAAGAACCAAGACATGGAGGAATGTGCTTGTTATAAGATGGTTTAGAGAAGCCTTAAAAACTGGACCTGAGCAAGTTTTTTCAGAGACTGACCATTTAGCCAGATCTTGGCCCACCACAGTATACCCACCGGCTATGTTAAATGATCAGAGAAGAGGGACTAACAATGCCTCCACCATCGTAATCCTAGGACCTCGTTCAAGGAATGGTCCACGGGCAGGAGCAGAGACCAGGAAGCTGTGACCTCAAACCTCTGTGTCATCCAGGCAGGCTGTGTGCCAGGAGCAGACAGAGGTCAAAAACAGCCTCTTGCTGCTGAGGGGAGTCTTGCCAGGAATGACAAGTGAGTATGTAGCAGCAGCATTCAAGGAGGATGCCAACGAACGGGTCTGAATACCAATGATTTCCAGGGCTAGTGACTCACTCCAAGTGATGGGCATCCTGGCGTGAAGAGCTGTGGCACTAACCCCGAGAAGCCAGTGACTGCCCGTGGGACTGAGCGCTTCGTTTGTGTTTATGCAGCAGCTGAAATCACTGTGCTGAGGATAACCACGCCATTTGTTTCGGTTGACTTGCTAAAGCAATCTTCTGTTGCTAACTGTGCTCCCGAGTGGCCGGGACAACCCAGTGCCACCGTGTGGCCCCTTGGCCAGGAAGCCACGCTGGAGACTCCCCTGGATATGTGCCGGATGGATGCAGGTCCCCGCTGCTCTGCCGCTGTATATGGGGGAGGAAGGAAAGGTCCCCCTGGCTTCCCTCCTCTTCTCCTGCCAGCCCCCCTCTGCCCAGCTGAACCTGAACTTCCAGAGGCAGTTGGGTCCACACCCTCTGTCCATTTGGTCCTGCCAAGGTGCCCCCCTATCCTCGCGAGACCCCAGAGATCCCGATGTGGCCTCCAGAGACGGATGTGTTACAACGGGCTCTCCTGGCAGAGGGCAGCGAGGAGTATTTCCCCAGCGGCAGCGCAGCTCGGATGCTAGCCCTTTGTTAGGCTTTAGCACACCGCCCGAGAGAAGCAGAAACCACTTAAACGTTACTTATTCTTCCTAAATTCACCCTTGGAAACAGCTGAGGAATTATCGTTGAAATATTTCAAAAAACCCTACCTAAGGCGGAGGCAAGCATGGCAAATTTCAGCTTGAGCAGTTCTGTGTGGCGATAAACCAATGAAAATAGGGCTAATGGCAAATATTAAGCGACTTTAGCCACAGGCAGTTTTACTAGCTCCAGCAGTAATATGTGGTGGTTTTTCCATAAATACTGCATTGAAGTGCTGTAGCTCTCACTCTGCTTTTTTTCAGCTAGCAGCAAAACCCAAAGCAATCTTTTCTGTATGCACAACCCTAACTGAAAGCAAAGTAAATTAAACGAACTCTAAGCAGTGCTAATAATAGCTAATAGTTATTTTTGCAGTAAAAATACCAATATTTTATCAGTTTTTAATAACTATGTTTTCCTGCTGTTTGCAATTGCAAGAAGCTTCTTCCAGTAACAGCCCAGTATTTCCCATGTAATTATTCAGCAGGCCCCAAATGAGCAATATATAAAAAAACATGCTAAACAAAATTACTGAAATGTAATTGTGCTACAGAGAAACAGATATAAAGGAGGGGTTGTTTCAATTTCCTTCTGGTGACTTTGTCTTAATCTCACTCCTGGTGAAACTCTTTTGCAATAGTTTCAATTCAATAATTTTTACCATCACTGACAAATGGAAGGGAAGATATGGTGGTCGATAGCATCAAACAATTTATATGGAATATATTATATGCATTTAGCCTCTTCTATATTTATCATTTATAAAAATAATTTGTAATTTTTTTGAGTCTATTCATTACCTGAAAAAATATTTAAACCATTTATACAAAGCCCCTGCATCTCTGGAAGTACCCTGAATTTTCAACAAGACTTTTTTAGGTAAATTATGATCAGATAATAAGTTTATCTAGAATAGTTCTATTGAAATATTTTTGGGAAAGCTAAAGTTTAAAAAAAGAAAAAAAAAAAAAGAAGTCTGATTCTTCGGCTGACCTATGTTCTCACTCCAGTGTCTGGATTAATGGTACATTCCATGTGCCCTTGCATTTTATGAGATTTGTCAACTAAAAATCACAAGATCTAGCAACAATTTCCTCATGCAGCTATCCAGGAAGAGAATCCCTAGGTTTCACTTGCAGAAAAAGCAAAGAAAGCATTGCTATTGTTGAGCCTGCACTGGTGCGTTCCCAGCCGGGGACACTGAGCTGCTCGCTCAGAGCTCTCCCTTCGCAGAAGACCAGAAGTGCTGATAGCACAGGAGACGCTTTCAGTGCAGGGCCTGGTTGGCAAAGGGGTCTTCTTTCTTCAGTCATTCGGGAGTTTGTAATATCAGAATCACCATCCTGGGGGATATTCAAATCTGTCTTTTTTTCTTTAACACTGTAGTGAAAGGAGTTTATTTGGTTGCTTCTGAAAGGAAATACTGAGAAAAAAAATTAAGAGTGTTGAAAGGTTTTGTGTTTACAGAGTATTTCCTAAGTTGGGGGGGGGGAAATTAAAAAAAAAAAAATTCATTCTGGTTTATTGAATATTTCTCAAGTAGTAGTTAAACGTCAGTTCAGCCCCAAACTGTATTTCTCCTTCATGGCACCCTGCTCTCTTCAGAAGCCAACTGATCTTACTGTCCCTCCTGGTGAGCCCAGACCACGTGAGAGAATGGAGACTTACGCAACTCCCATGCGGTAACACGCTGATGGAGAAACAGCTTTTTATACCAAAATCATTCTTACAGAACTTGCCCATCCAATTCTAATTAGAAGTAGGAAAATTTTAATGAAACAAATCCATGAATATTTTAAAGACAATAGCCTGCTGGTAAAGTATTCCAATTCAGCTCTTCTGCTTCTCATTTTTTGCCTGCCTTTGCCAGTGCCTCTCTTAGGGGACTCGGAGATGCACAAATCGTAGTCTCCCCTCCAAGCATTGGATACGATTTCCTCTCAGCCAGCTGTGGTCAAAAGACTTGCTGGGGAGAAAAGATCCTTCTTGCAGAACAGTATTTGTGAGGTCTTGCCAGAACAACTAGACTTATCCCTCACCACTCCATAGTCACTGGCATGGATTTCTCGTGAGTCATCGCTGCCGAAATAATCCTAAATGGTAGCTCTCATCTGCAGCTATACGAGGTACTCTCACTTCAGTGACAATGCCATAGTTTTGCCCCTAATTTTAGCGATCACTTCCATGGTAAATACTGTGCAGTATGGCATGAGCTTGCAATCACAATCAAATGTTGTTTTCATAGGTGATATTAATATTTTAGGCTGAAACTCTAAGTGCACAGGCATGTTGGGCATCTCAAGGCACAGACAGCAGCTGGGGAGAGCCATTAACTTGGCTCAGTATGGTAGGGGCCTGACTGCCACAGAAATTACACAAGTTAGGTACTTATCCTGCTTAGCTGTTTGGATACACACTCCTCAATGTGTACCTATTTGGCATTCTCTAGATACCTTCAAAACCTATTCTATTAAAGCGTAAATCTCCTTACCACCACTTGAACTTTGTTTGTGCTAGGACTACCTCCTGAAGGATATGTAGGCATCTCTCTGCTCCTTCACCCCTTGAAAGCCATGTGGAATTATATATATCTCATTCTGTAGCCTGCAGAGTCTCGACTCTTGCACATGAATCAGATGAGAAATTGGAGCCTCTTTATTAGACTATATCCAGAATTTTTCAGTTAAAAAGCAGACTACAAAAATGACTCTAGCATTCTGACATACTGGCAGAAAATTAGCTGGAATGTACAGAAATATATAGTTATAAATAAAAGACAATGAAGATTCTATTAAAGTGATCGTAAGCAGCAACAGTTACTTGCTTTAGGCTCTTTTAACCACATTTTCCTATGCTAGTTTCCATCCATTAATTTAGAACAAGTGTGCATTTTCTCCACTTTGGTTTTTTTAGCTATAATGGTTGCCATGGTTATCACAAGGACAATTTAAATGTAAGGAATGTACGAAATTGATTTTTAGTGGTTCATTCTGGAATATACTTACAACTCGTGAAGCCCGTGGACGACAGATCTGGTTAATGAAAGCTCTCTGCTCAGTCAGGTTTCATGGGTTTGTTCACATGGATGGTTAAGAGTCTAATGGTTCGGGCACGTTCCTGAGAGATGGAAACCTGCATGTAGCCCTTAAACGGGTTATGTGTTTTACACCAAAGAGGCATTGTGATTTGCAACCCAACAACCAAAAGAGGAGATGTAATCCTGGGATCAGGCACAAGAGCCTATGACTCTCTCCTCCTTGGTTAGTACTTGTACCGGGCACTTCCTTACCAAGGGGAGAATTTATTACTTCTGTCTCCTTCAGCTATGCCTGTTTTCCATTCAGTGTAGCTTAAAGCTTGAAGAGGAGAGTGTTATAGATCCAGCTGTGGTGGGAACCAGGCACTTGACTGAGGTGCCTAACATACAGCCAGCCAGCATTTCTCTCTGCCGGCTTTCAAACGGTGCCCAGCTGTTCCTCTGCTTCTTCTTCTTCCTTCCCTCTCCCACCTGAACCTTTATTTTAGGACAACTCCTTCACAAGACACCTATAATTTAGGTGCAGGCTTTACTTACATCTCTTCTAAGATTCACCCTTAACTGGTGGTCCCAGCTGCCCCTGTGCAGACCCTGCTAGAGGTGCTTTGCCCTCCTCCTCCTCCCCTGCCTGCCCCCAGCTCTGCCCCGTAGCCCTCCACGCCTGCGCTCACGGGCAGCACGGGCAGCAGCAGGACTTCCAGAGGTCTTACGTTGCCATGGGGAACAAGGCAACTCAAATCATCACCACCACGCGTATCCCCCATTAGGCTCCTTGCAGCACTCCAACCTCATCCCTGATTGCCGTCTTTGCTTTTATTTTTTGTTAACAAAAATCATTAAGCTCGGAACACTGAAATCCCCGCTGAGCCTTTTACTTTTCCAGAACTGCCATATACAGCCTGGCACAGCTGTAATGAGAGTTTCAGAAAGACAAAATCAAGCCAATGTAGTAAATTCCCATCGGAAATGGTCACTGGCATCTACAAAGTGTAACATTATCCTCTGTCCAATATGAAATCTCTTGGCAGAAATGATGTAAACTTGTCTTCACTAAATGTATTAGCGGAGATGGGGGATAACCCTTGCTAATAAATAGACTGTAAATACTCCATAGTCTGCCTGCGTCGGAAAAGAACAAAGGAAATGGAAAACTAAAGGCAAAAGAAGAGGAAACAAAAAGGAAGAGAAAGAGAAAAGAAGCTGTTTCCTGTTCTATTCAGGATTTTTTTCTCTCTCTCAAGCCCAAAGTAGAGACTTTACAACTACAAAATCATTTTCCATGCATCTTGCTGGAGGTGGCATCAGATGAATTCCAACTTTTAGACCAAACTAAGGGTTTGCCCTATTGGCTTTTATGTGATCTTGGGCAAGTCACTTAAGTCTGTGTTGCAGCCTCGCCTGTGCTCTGGCAGTGATAACTAAAGCCAACTGGTTTTTGGAAGTACGCTTATTCATAGCATAATCTGAAGATTGCTCAATAATTATTATTTTGCTTGTTATTTTGCTTTTGGGGAAGATAGTGATAAGGGAGAATTTTCCACTGGGAAAAAATCCAACATACAGACTCAGACCAAGCTGAGATTAAACCAATCTGCTCGCAAAGCTTCAGCTCGGTTTATGGGAACAGTAGTCCCTCGGGAGTCCCGTGGTCCTGTTTCCGCAGGAGAGTGCCCCTCTGGAGACACAGCGTGTGGGCCCCTGCGGTCAGTCTGAGGAGCTGTGCGAATCACAGCGGTGGCCCGACTACAGGCAGAGGCTCCAGGGCACTGCGGGAGGCTTCACTGAGGCCGACAAAGGGATTCATATGATCGTTTCCATTGCGGGTGTAAAGATGAAACTTTCATAACTCAAATAATTTGGAATTTTTCATGCTGATTTAATTTTCTAGCCCCCCCCCCCCCCCAAAAAAAAGGGCAACAAGGAAGCATTTGATTTCCCAGAAAGAATGTTTTTTCTTTTTCTCCTAATTTTCTCTCATATCACTTGTTTCCTCACTCCTTGCCCTACACCTGTAAAACTTTGTGCTAGCTTATGGGCTTTCTAAGGAATGCCCTAATCCTGCATGTTATAGCATAGTAATACTTTCTTCTTGGCTGGAGCTTAGAGAAGCTATACCAAAATAAAAGGAAAAAAAAAAAATTAAAAAAAAAAGAAAGAAAATTGAAATTACCTAAGTATTGAGCCAATCTCGAAAGGGAGAATGAGATACATTAAACTTAACAAAAATCCAGGTGTATGGAACAAGCATATACTGCCTTGATTGAAACCCAGAAACATTCTAATTGTTACAAAATGCTAATAGCAAAACCACTGGTTCCTTAAGTGAACATTTTACTAAATCACAGGCATTTAATTTCCTCTCATGCATTTCAATAGCATGCATTGCCTGAAAATAAAGCACTAAAAGAAATGTGAAGATTCTGTTTACCAAAAAAAGATTTGTTGTGACAATTAGAGTCTTTTCAAAATGATATTTTAAAATATTATCCATCAGCTAAGCACAGAGAAAGCACATAATTTGGCATAAATTTGCCTCTAGCTCGAAACAGAGGGCTCATTTCAGTAAACTGTCTTCACTAACCTTAGCAAGGGAATTTAAAGGAGCTCCTTGTATGATTAAGGGGATGGAAAGATCTGGCACTTTTGAAATCCCAGGGATGCAATATCCATATATTTCTAATCAGAGCGACTTCATTAGTGCACTTTTGAAAGAACTGTAACTGATTAACTGATAATTAACCAGTGGAATTGATTTTTATTTCAGACCATCAGCTCACACAATGTTAGGGACATTTGACTTAGGGACAGATAACTTGTCTGCAATTTGGAAAAGCAGAATTGCGGAACAGAATATCATGTTTTGCATAGAATGACTCTGGAAGGTTTAGGCTACTTGTCTATATTTGGTACGACCTTCATGACTTAGAAACCTTTTTGATTTTATTCATCTAACTCTTCAATTGCAATATCCCTGCTCTTTCTGCTAAAACACAAGACTGGCCCTCAATGTAAACTCAATTCCCAGCCTGCCTACAAATTTCCTCTGGACAAATGCTTGCTTAAGGACCACCTCATTTCTTATCTTTCTTCCCTACCGAAAAAGATGTGGTGGTAACCCTCCCCCATACAGCCATGAGGCCTTGGGAGCTGCTCAGAGGCTGTAATGACAGACACCACCATTTCATTAAGGCTAAGCGTTAAGTATTCAGCTAAGAGGGACTTCTCAACGAGTTCGGTACAGGCGTGGGCTGGCATTCACTGTTTGCTGACCAGTCTTCCATCTCTTCTGTCCACAAAACCTTAAAGATTGAGCTGGCCCTGCTTTATTAAGAAAAGGGAGTTATTAATGTATGGGGAAATGCACGCCCTGAGAATATTGGGACAGACAACAGGAACGCTGACAGCTTAAAGGGAGAAGCTTTTTACGAGTCAAGTCTGTATTTGGGCTGGAACTGCAGGTTGACAGAAATGAATGGCCAAATTCCAGAATAACTTCAAAAGAGCATCTTTTTCATCTCAGAGATCAAATTTAGAAAATTCATTGAAGATACACAAACTATTACACATTATTCCCCTATAAATGGAAGTTCAGCTCTTAATCTTTTTACAAACCTAATTCAAATAACAATTTTAGTTGAGCTACACCAACAACTGGAAAACAGAACAATGAGACTAGGCCCTTTGCTTCATCATAAAATGGGCAATAAATATATCCTTGTGAACTATGTAAGCCAGCCCAATAAAAGTGCTGCCATGCAGAAGACTGGTAAAACTCTAGCAAAAGCACAGGAAAGATGAATGTGAAACAGTACAGACATCTCAGCTGTGCAAGTCTTGTAGCAGTATAACTTATATTTCAGTATTATAAAAATATATTTAATCAAATCTACAGAAAACTGTTTTATGAAGGAATGTTATGTTGTGTTCTGACTCTGTTCTTCAGCTGAGTACTTTGCTTCCATAGGTCATTTACACACACACGAGACAATTGCTTTTGTTCAACCTTTGCCCAAAGTCTTTCCCATCCATTATAATATTAAAAAAAAAAATAAAAAAAAAAATCAACTTCTCTCTTCTAGATTTAGAGAAGTTTTTTTGCATCTCCTGAAGAGGAATTGATCTGACCAATGATGGCAGGCTGCTTCAAGGACACTGATGTGTGTGTGACATCCACAGAAACCATCCCCGTTTCCTGGAAGCCTGGCATCATTTCTTCAGTCCTCTTCATTCTCACTCTACCATTTCCCCATGCTTTCTCACAAATGTGGGTATCTCAAGTGTCTTGCTAAAGGACAAATTGTATAGATCTAGATTTACCTTAATTTTCTGTAAACAGTCATTCCCACTGGCTGTGTTTGCTGCTCTGCTGGGCTATGTCATCTCGCAGCAGGCCCTGAAGTGCTTCAGCTCCATTAGAAAAAGTTCAGCCATGCACAGGATTCAGGGTTGAAATACTTGCCAAAGTCTCTCCTACTCCTTCACAAAACAAACAAAAAAAAGAAAAAACAAAAACACCAAAGACAAAAACAAAAAAAAAACCCCAACCCAACAACCAAACAAGAAAAAACCCACAGTGCCAGATCATCTGCTTGCACAGCCCTATCATCAGCTATTTTAGGGCTGTGACATTCACCTAAGGCAACCTCTCGACCCAAGACCCGTTGGGCAAATTTGGCTGCCCAAACATTTCTCTACATGATTCTGAATATTATATTCACATTATAAGTAAAACTCTTTCTTTTAATATTGACCTTTATATTTTGACTTCTGTTCACCTTAAGATCAAAACTGCTCCTTGGTTCTGGTAGGGAGTTGCTTTTTCACAGCAACACCCTGAGGCACACCAAAGTAACAGGGCAATACAACCTGGCATGCTCCTCTCTGCACTCCTTGCTTGCCAACAGAAGTCAACCAAGTGCTGGTGCCGGGAAGCCTGCTGAGATGAACCACCTGTAGCAATGCCCAAATTTAGGGCACTACTGATCCCTATGGGCTGCAATGTTTTTCTAAATGTCCTCGAGCACCCAGAGTTTTGCAATGGTTATCTGAAGGATGTAGGTCCATCTGGCATTCTCAGAGTATGATGGCTGCTCTTCTCTCCATGGGTGACCCACCCCAGCAAGGAGCCCACACTTTCAAAGCATCAAGGTAGCAGGCTCATGTACCAGGCAAAGCAATAATAATTTTGTTGGCTGAGCCTGACAGACGGTGCCATGAGCTTAACTGGTAAATCCTTTCATGATGCATGGTCCACTAAGACATAATAGATGAGAATTTTTCTGAGAAATTCATTTCCCAAAAAGAACATACACATTTTGCTCTGTGTATTTTTTGGGCCAACAAGGGATGAAAATGAAATCACAGAAGTTTTATTAATTTCCATTCTTCCTACCAAAAATACCCCCAAACTCAAACTCCCCAAAAAAAGCCACTGCAGAAAAAAGATCAGGAAAGTAAAGGTCTTATACAAATAATTTCATAAATATAAAATATTATATTTGTGCTTAGCAAACACCCAAATGCTACGGAGAAGGTGTGTTTACATACTAAACAGGAATCAGGAATCATATCTGTGTTTAGGGTCCAGAGAGGATCTAGGAACTGCGCGCTGGTGACGAGGGGATGAAAGAATCTGACAACAAAATAAACATATCTGAAGTGGGAAATGAGATTTATGTGTGAAAATCAAAGCCACAGTCTTGCCCTTTTAAGCAAACTGCATTTGTGGGAAAAAAATACATCCCAATACTTAGTTCACACAGAATTCAGTTGGTTTCTACACATATACATGGGGATCTGCTTACATAAACTTGTGAGAAACATAAGCACAGAATAATAGGAATAATAGATTTCTGTTCTTAGTATTGAATCACTAATATTGAAGGAAATCAGTGCAGTGCAATTTATTTTTCAAATAGAATTCAGTGGTGTCAACAAACACCATTCCAAACTCATCATTAATTTTTCTGCCCAAGGCTGCACGGGGGAGGACAACATCTATTTTCATTCCAAGTACAATTCTTAAAAACACCAGTGTAATTAAATGATTCAGAAATACTCAGTCTTGGAGCAATTATTTTTTCCAGTGCTTCAGAATAATGTTTCAAAATTGCAATAGAAAGAGTCCATAAAAAGGTAGGGATCCCACTGTATATGGCATCAATAAAAGTCTATTGTCTAACAGCTTCCATGCTCTCTCCAACAGAAGCTTTCTGGGTTTAATTGCCCTTGAAGTTGTCTCTACTTCCAGCTCTCCAGCATAGGTATGTCAAACGTACTTCTACTGCTTTCCCAGCCTCTGCTTAGCCTACCAACAGCATGCAATCAGCCATTTAAGCTTCTTGCTGTTCCTCTGGTTCCTTCTGTCCCTCTTGTTGGGAGGTGTCACAAGGATGTACATCTGTAGATCCTTGGCTTCCCCAGGGAACTGCCACTTGGGAACTTCTAGCTCTCACCAAGGGGCTCTCACACTGAAGATCCCCATGCCGTACCTCTTGGGAAAGCCCAGCTAGTACTAAGACCCCAACAGATGACTTCAACAGCTTTTGAAGGTATCTGACTTTCTTACAGGCTTTTTTTTCCCCTTCTGTCTTTATTAACTTCACCTTCTAATTAGGTCCCATGAAGATGCATCTCCTCATTTTACTTAAAAGGTTCATTGACCCTCTGGCATACTGTTATAACCCAGTAACCTGTGAGTATAGTAATTAGGACATTATAAAACATTGAGTTGATCTGTACATTTTTCACATTCAGAGGAAGAAACGTGCGCTGCGTTGCAAAGGGAACTGGTTGAAGCAAGACAAGCCCAAAGTGTAGCACAAATTTGTGTTTTAAAAAAGAAAATGGAGATTATTCATGGGACAAAGAGATTGATTGGAGCAACAGACTGCAAGGAGAGATGAAAAGGGTAGCACTGAATCTGCTTCGAGAAAGCTCCCAGAGCAGGAGGTGAAAAAAAAGCAAGCAAAAGACAGGAGAGGAAAGGGCAGCAATCACTCATTGACTTTTGTAACACGTTCCTACTGCATCAGACTAACAGAGCATGTGATAAGAAATGAGTCAAGAATCAGCTCTTGTCGCATGCTGCTCCAAGCGTGACCCATGACATGAAGATGCACCCAAACTGTCTTCACCACGTTCATACAGTCACATAACTCCACAAGGATATTCATGCAAATTCAACAGGCGCAACTTAACCATCAAGAAAATCACAACACCTTTCTGAAAGTGTTTGTCTTGTGAAGACAACTGGCTCATTTCATTCCTATTTACTATTACATTGTTTTTCAGCCAATAAAAGAAGTAGAATGTGTCAAAATGTCTGGCAACGCCAAACACCAACAGAGAGATGAAACTGCAGATACAAGCCAGTGCTATACATCACTGCGAGTGCAAAGCAGGATTTCAAGCACTTGTTTCAGACATCCCTGAAAGTAATAGTTTATGAACCACATCCTTGGCTTTTTAATCATTGCAGATATACTGCCTACAACAGGAGTACACTGATAAATATAAATGTACTAATGCATATCATGATATATTAAAACAAGTATATCATACTTAGATCTATGTCAAAGTAAAAAACGCGTTAAGTGTGTACATGGAACTATACCTAATTGTACCAATGGAGAATGTAGCTCATTAAATTGCTAGATTTAATGAGAAGATTGTTAACAGTACAGAGATATCTGCAAAATCCTTTGGATCATCCTGGATTATCTCTTCAGCTTTTCCTCTTACATAATTTTTCATTTCCTTGGCAGTTAATCCTGTTATAGAGGAGGTTTTGAGCAAACACTTTAATTTTTGAATTTTCTAAGTGGTATATGATGTGAATTGATTTCCATGATATCCTTTTTCCCTTGTGCCCCTTTGCCGATTAAGCTCTGCAATAATATTATGTAATGGAGCCGACACATCACCCTTCCCTCTTTGACAAAACAGTCACATCACGCCATGTACTTTTACAGGCACCTCAGAAAAATGCCTTGCTGGTTATAAAACCCACACACCATTCTTTTTTTTTCTTTTTTTTTTTCCCTCAGAGAGTCTGATCTGCTTCTACAACACCAGCTATTTATCCCTGTAGCAGCCTGAAAAAATAGGTGTTAGTCTCGCTTGTAAATCCTGAATAAGCGATGTTAACGATTACAGTTTACAAAACCGTTACTGCAGGAGACACCTCAAAGTTCATCAATGAAATAAAGTGCACCTTAAAGTCTAGTGCTATTCCTATTAATCAAAGCTTTTCCACTTTGTAGAAGCAGGCACACTTTGAGAGCATGTGTGTCTGGGGAACTCGTCTTAACAATAATTCCAGAAACATTTGTCTTCCCTGTAGAATCATGCAGCCAAAGGGAATCGATCAGGTATGATATGACCTGCAGTGAAAATACTGGGATCCAGACCACTGACTTAGGTGCACACCTTCCACCTCTCCAGTAGGATGCCTGTAAAGTCGGTGCCTTAAAGCAACCAGGAAACATTTCATGTTTCAACTGTAGAAAAAGGAAAGGTCATGGTGATGCATAGACAAAATTTAATGCAAGTTCAAAAAACTTTCTCTCTCTTTTTAATTTTTTCTTTTTTTTTTTTTTTTAATTGTCCATTATATTAGAAGACACAGTATAACACCATTGCATCCATAGTGCACCTAATGGTTTGAAAGGAAGGGGTTTCTGGAAGAAACAGCTATCCCAGTTTTACTAGGTATCTGACCATATACTTTCTTTCAAATATACCATGCTTTACTTTTACGTGTGGTAGGAAAACCTTTTTCTCTAGATGGTGATGATGAGATGTAGGTAAGTGCAGGATGATAATTTTGGCATTTGTTTTGTTCAAAATGTAGTTGATGCCAAACAAACCTCAAAAGGCAAAAGCAGTGTTTGTGTGGATCCCAGGACTCTGTCTCTCTCCAACAGGCTGCTACCCAGCCTTTCCACGATCACCATAAGAACTCACATATGTTTCCATTTTGTTTCTATATTTTACTTTTTGTGAAGCAAAAAGGGCCACAGGAAGCTTTAGACAAATCTTCCTAAAAAAAGATTATGCAATGCGAGACATTTTCTCTGCTGGTCCAGATATGATCCCCAAATGCTGCAAAATCTTACAAATAATTGGAACTATAGGAGCCAAGTCTTGTCTTAGCTGTCAGAAAAGATTGGGAAGCACCTGCAGAGGAGTGAGGGCATTTGGAAGCATGTCAGAGGGATTAAATAAGGAATAAGAGAATTGTGTGGGTCTTTGAAGGAGATAGCACAGAGAAGAAAAGAACGGAGAGGAGAAGACAGCATAAATAACGTTTCAAAGCTGGAAGTGTCATAATCAGGTCAAAAGGAAAAAAAAAAAAGATGGCTTTAGCAATCTTTGTGTGTATAGCTTGAAGGGAGATCAGAGAGCATCTTGTTATCATAGACAAGGAAGGATGTAAAGGGGTCTGGAGAAGGAGATTTAAAATTGTTTCGGTCCAATCTTTGTCACTGTAGCGTTGAGAGCTTAGGTGCTCTAGCCTTACTTCTGAGCATCTCCATAAAAATATAAGCAGCATTCACAACCACACAACCATTTCTGCTCCTCCTTTTTTTCCAAACCTACATTTCACAGTTTAAAAAGTCATTTGTGGTGGATGAAAAGACTACAGCTATATTTATAACACTGAGTTGTTGGTCCATTTAAATAGCAGGTGCAACAAAAAAAGCTGTCCTTGAGTTTCCATTCTCCATTAGCCTTGCCAGCAAACATAATCTGTATGGGTTTAGGAAAACATCCCATTTTATCTGGGTGTGGGTAGAGAAGGACGAGAGGAACAGGTAGCAACAACCTCGTATCTCTCTTAGTTTGGGATTTGTGCCAGATGCACTCTTTATACTTAGGCTTGGTTTTCTGTCATTTTCCCCTTAATCATATACCTCTATTAACACACACATTATGAGAAGAATACAAGGTTAGGTTTACAAGGTCAGCTACTCAAATGCAGTGGAACACCAAAATCCAGGTTGTCTTCAAAAATTGGTATCGAAGGGCATAGAACTGAAGCAACATCTTTCAGAGCCACTCTGGTATATAATCTCCCTGGCTAAAAAGTAACCACTGTCTATATTCTATACGGACCAGCTACTGCCAGGGACAAGAAATGTGGTCGCCTAGTGCGCTTTGCAAGCATTTGCTGGCAACAGAGAAACACACATTCGCATCGTCCTCCGTTCCCCTGGGTCAGGGGTGTCCAATATCCTCCTGTTTCTGCCATGTGCCCTCTCACTGCTTCCCAGATTGCTCATTTTCTCTTCTTCCTTGCACACCTAACCTGGCACCTGACCCCTCCCTGCTCCGCTTCAATACCCAGCCTGCTCTGGCTTGTATTTTTGGTGTCATCCTGTCTCACCAGGGTGCTGCTGGTTCACCTCCTGGGTCTCCCCTGCTCCCCCCACCATGGTATCCCCATCCTCTGTCGTGCCCCTTCTTTTCACTTTCTGATCACCAAGATTTGCATACAAAAATCCCCTGGCCCACACAGGAAACACCAGTCTCTGAGAGCTCGCCATTTCTGAACTACATTTCTGACCCTGTCCTCACTGTCCCCTACCTTGTTCCTGGCAATGATGGGTACTCTTTTGACACTACACTTTCAGGGAAAACAAATTATTTTTCCCTTAATTTTATTCTCGGAAACAGATCTCTCACTTCAGTTGAAATGGAGAAAAAGTCTTGAAAGAAAAGGCTGCTCTTGGAGTCATTCATCCTTGCACTGATGGCCTGCCTAGAAGATTCGATCCAGTCCCATGTTGCTCAGAAAATCCTGATACAGTTCAAGTTGAATCATCAGAAAAAAAAAAAAAAAAAGAAAGAAATTCAGCTGGAGCACACTACTAATTGAAATTCATCCTGCAGCAAATGTTCTTGAGCGAGTTCTTTCATAGCCCCTGTGGTCAACAGTAAACCATGTTTATGGACTCTGACCACAGATGAATTTCATGATAGGTGATGGAGTTGTTTTTAAAAAAAAAGGAAACATGAACTTCTGTTTGTTCAGCATGTCTACAGTCCCACTTCTGGGAGCCAGCATAGTCATATGAATATATCACTGTCACTGTTTGAAAAACAGCCCCAAATTTATGGCAGCCACAGACCCCTAAAATAAACTTATAACAAACAGTTCTGGGAGTAGCAGAAACAGCAAAGCCTAATTTATTACAGATGAATTATGGTTGAATTTGCTAACAAACTAAGCTCTGACCAATGCTTTTCCATTGGTTGAAACAGTCAAAACACCTAGTGCAATTGGGGATGAGCTCATGTCCATCTGTCCCTTACTGCTCCCCTTGGTTTACCCAGTCACTTATAAACTTCAAACCTGTTAGAAAATGGTTTATCTAAGTCCTCCATGTCAAATTCAGCAAACCAGCTTCAAAGTTACTGGAAGAATTATATGTATATATGTATTGTCTTCACACAGAGAACAGTGGGAACAATAAATCTTAGAACTATGCAGGAAACTGGAGATTTTTTCATCATTTTCAGAGCATTGACACAATTTTCCTTTCCTAAACATCTCTATAATATCCATTGGTACTCTACATCTTACCTGAGCTATTTTTAGGTCATAGAAATATAAAATTCAAATTATAACATGAGGGATCTTCAAATACCCTAATGAGAAACAACTGTTTATAGAGGAATATGTCAAAGCCAGCCTTTGATGCTACTGACTGCTAATTTGTGTTTATGCACCAGAGGCGCACACACACTCTGCTGTCGGGCACTTACATTGGAAGCTTCTGGGTCAAGCAACTAAAGATCTTTCAACTTGGTTTTCACTTTGTTTCTTAAATGTCTTAGTGAGAATATCCAATATGAAAAATCCTGGTATATTTGGTACGATTCCTCCAGATCAGAGGAGGCATGTGCAAAATGATGGTACATTCCCATAAGTAAAATTTACACTATGGGGAACAAATGATTCCAAAAGTCAGTAACTGTGAAGACAAAGACTGCCTAAGGTGAAGTACCTGAGGTGAAAATTGCTAGGGAAATAAGCAAGGGGAAAATAAAGAACTGATAAGACAGATGGAATAACCCTAGATTGCTGAATAACCTACAGCAATTTTCACATCCCTCAGAAATTCAAACAGATCTTTGAATGAATGTGGTCATGTTGTATACCTATTTTACCAGCTGGTGCCAATATACATTTCAGCCCAATGAAGACTGTATTCTTTCACGGCATTCACCTACATGTTTTAATACCTGTTCTGTTCATCCTATCCTATCCTATCCTATCCTATCCTATCCTATCCTATCCTATCCTTCTTACATCATAATTATCGTTGCATGTTGTCAAAGTCTTTCAGCTGAATGTTACATAACATGACTCAAAACTGTTACATGCAGTATTCACAAATTTTTGAACAATTATTTTATTCTCCAGAGAATGTTCTCCTGAAAACATAAACTCATGAATTCATGTTACAAGGACTAATTTATATTTTTAAAAAATCAGGATAGTTTCACAAAATATAGAGCGAATCTTTACATTCCTGAAACTACAAAGGGACTCAATTAGACAGAACATAGTTCTTGGACTTGGGGCTGGTCTCCAGAGTTAACATCCCCACAGTCATTCCTATGTCCAGAAAAACCCATCTGGTAGTTTTTGGTGAATTTTTGTAGATCGGACACCAACAACAAATTTTGAACCTGATTGCCTCTAAGAAACTAACCATTAAGTCTTATTTGAGCATCCATTATCTTATTGATTTCAAGGGGAAGTTTTGGGTGTAAACTGGACATCTAGAAGTGTCTATGGATTTCACCTTTAGTGACTGTAAGTTATAAATTAAAATTGTGGGGTTTGTGAAAGATATCTGAAAGATGCCCCGTTCAGAATCAAAATGTCATTCTGTGCTTTTACTCTGAAGTGACTGCTAGGGAGGAATGCCATCCACTTAAACTGCAATATTTGTTGTTGTTTTAGAGTTTCACAGCTGCGTAGTTCCTGACCCAAGTGTATTGGACCTGCAAGTCCTAATGACGCATAGCACAAATGACCGTTTAGAGTAGACCTCAGGGTCCCAGTGTTACAAAAATGACACAAAAAAATAGTTATGAAACTAAAGAAAAAAGCTCAGAGTTAAAATTTCTCTGTTAAGATGAATGAAAAGATTTTATTTGAAGAAGTTATTGAACATTTCTGTGAATAATGAGGCTGCTGCCAGACAGCCTAGGAGACGTGTCCCCCCAGGCGGTAGTATAGAACTAAAACTCGAAATACCAGGTGAAAGAGACTACAATATATTAATTAATCAGTGGACTTCCAGCTTCTCATTAACAGTCTCCACTGAAGTTTCAGTTAAGTCCTAAGCATTCAGTAATAAAATAGAACCCACTTCAGGGATCCATGCAACAATGGATTAATTTAGCAAACTTCTTCACCTAGTGCAGGGATTGAGTTTTAATCTTTAAGAGAATTAAGGAAGAAAATGCTGTAAACACAGAAAGGCCAAGACAAAAACAAACAAACCACAAAAACCAACAAAGCAAAAAAACAATAATGCAAGGCAAATTTTTTATCATAGGGTCTGGAAAAAACTACCAGAGTTGGATCGCCTGATGCCATTAAGAGTTTTCTCAAATAAATATGAATACTACCATCTACAAATTATTGTCTTCTCAGTTGAACATCCCTGAAAAGTTTGCTTTTTAAAACCTTGACTTAGTACATATGAAATAAAGAGTTCAGTTAGTGGAGCATCAAAAATGTGAAATTTACTGAGATGTTCCGAAGACCCCGGTTCTCCAGTCAGATGCCAGGATCTCTGTGAGTACTCTAAGGAAGCCTGGTTTCCAATTACTTTGCATCTTGTGGTAGACAAATATTTCGGTTTTGTTATGTCAAGGTTGAAGTGTGAGCTTATTAGACTTACTAACATTTATTAGAGACCAGAAGATCTCTAAGTGGAGGAGGGAACAGACAGAGGAGGAGGTAAGAAGGAGGAGATGTGCATCAGAGTGCCTGACCATCATCTCCCCAAATTCTCCAGCTTTAGTGGACATCTGAAGTTCTCTCCCTCAAAACAGGTCTCTTCTATGTGGACCTTCATGAAGTTTGTTGGAATTCATCTCTCCAAGTACTACATTGCTCTGTCAGATGTCACTGAGATTGACTGGAGGCTGCAAATTATCAAGCATGGACAGGACACGTGCGCATATGAACAACTACAGCATAAACCCTTTCCTTCAGGAAACCAGGCTAAGACCAAATCCTTGGATATGTACTTTCTATGGCATACAGTTAGTCATGAGGAAGCAATGCAGGACAAGAAGTCCTCTGTGGAAGCCACAAAAAACCAGAGTTTTCTAGGAAATTTTATAGCACATTCAACTACTGTACATTTTCCTAAAAAGTTCTGGGTGCTTTGAAAAAAAAAAGAAAAACAAAGAGAAACTTACTTTTCTTTTCCTAAGAGTTCCACTTTTCATCTTCAGGATGGTGTTACAAGTTCATGAGGATAAAAAAAGATAGCAAAAGCCAAAGCAATAAGTCTGTGCAGCTTATTCTAATAAGAAATATTACTGTTTTAGTCATCCATCTGTCTAAATGATCCTCCACTTTGAGTTTTAGCATTACAAGTTCCAAAGAAAGAAAAGTAACTCTAAAAATTTTAACACTAAAAAAAGTCTACACACTATGAGAGTCAGTAAGAATGCATTATTCCAGTAACTTTGAAATTAGGTTTGACATAAATTAGAGGGCTAAAGAAAATTGTATTTCAGGGAATGCTGTTTCTCCTTAACAATAGATACAGCCATTTTTTGCTAAATTAAGTCAGGATAACCCTAGAAGGGCTCTTCATCAGTTATTCTGCTGATAAAATACTATTTATGCAAGGCACTGTCTTATGCAAGTCTTATGCAAGACCTACAGAAATCACAAAGTTCTCACTCTCAAAGAAACAAAGAAAGAAACCCGGTGACTGTACTAGATTGGTCCTCTCAGCTGCACAATGGAGGTTTGAACATTCCCTTTCTGCATCTCAGTCTCAGTGCCAGGGATTTATTCAATGCATGGAAGTATGAAGATGCACAATGGCTTTTCTCACCTTTACAGAAAGCAGCTTCACAACTGCAATGAGTAGATATTCTGCATGATGCAATGACAGCGAGGGAGGCTTAAGTTTTAAGCTCAAGTCTCTTCTGCCAAAGGAGCTGCAAAACTTTCTGCAGAAGGTGAGGAATTTCTCAGTATAGGAGAATCAGTGGCTTATGTCTGTTTAGACTCAGTATCTATTCTTATTTTTGCCTGTATTTTAGAAGATGATGTTAATGATTCTGCTTCAAGTCTGAAAAGAAAAGCATGATAGGAACAGTGTAGAGATCTCTAATAGATCAGCTGGGCTACCTACCTAAAATGGACCATACTTGCATTATATATCTTACTCTTCAAAGAGACAGTTTCTTAAGCAAAAATTAATATTTAAATCTATGGAGCAAAAGTTAGAAAATATAGTTGGTTTATAAATGTTCTTGCCTGAGTAACTCAACAGAACAAGACCTAGAAAGGGAAAAATCCTAGCATTGTGTTCAAAAGCTCAAAAAAAGGTGGTGAGGATAACATCTGTGAGCTATATATAGTAGGGGGCAGAGGAATAACAAATCACTGTCAGAGATGGAAAGACTTGCCTGAAGGATAAGTTATTTTATCTAAGCATCTCAAGCTCAGGGACCTACAGATCTCCCATGGGCTCTGACTTTTTTTACCTGGTTTGCAATCTTCCATTTCTTCTGTAAGTTGCAGCACCGTGAACATACTATAACTCATTTAGATTGAGGATAATCTGATTTTTTGTTAAATCTATTTTGTGTCAAATGAAAACCCCAGGGATATTATCTGTGTTAATGTATACAATGAATAGCATTTTTTAACCAGTTGAATGTCATTTTGTCAATTTGGAAAAGATCAGTAGGACAGCAAGTTGAAACCTGTTATCTGCCCAGACTGGAAATAAAAAGAAAGAAAACTGTTAACTCTTGGAGGTCTCCCACCTTCCTCAATACAGATGATGAACTGCAAGCACATGTGGTTCACTGGTTACTTCCCTGAAATCCCATTGCACAAACTTACCTGACACCACCTTTGGGGTGAGAGATAATAACAAGCCCAAGCAAATACTTCCATAAATTTGGCATTCCTTTGATGAAAAATGCTTAGAATTTCAAGCTAATTCAAAATTGGAAATACAAAGAAGAATGTATAGTTAAGCTCAGACCACTGATAGACTAGTTTTACCTGTATTTAGAACACTAATTTATAGGTATCTGTTGTGGTTTAACCCTGGCCAGCAACTGAGGACCACACAGCTGCTCACTCACTCCCCCTTGGCAGGATGGGGAGAGAATCAGAAAGGTAAAAGTAGAGGAAACTTGTGGGTTGAGATCAAGGCAGTTTAAACAAGTAAAGCAAAAGCCTCACACACAAGCAAAGCAAACCAAGGAATTCATTCCCCACTTCCCATGGGCAGGCAGGCGTTCAGCCATCCCCAGGAAAGCAGGGCTCCATCACGCCTAACGGGGACTTGGGAAGACAAACACCATCACCATGTGAACAACCCCCCTTCCTTCCTCTTCCCCCAGCTTTACATGCTGAGCATGATGTCATATGATATGGAATATCCCTTTGGTCAGTTGGGGACAGCTGTCCTGGCTGTGTCCCCTCCCAACTCCTTGTGCACCCCCAGCCTAGTCACTGGTGGGGTGGGGTGAGAAGCAGCAAAGGCCTTGGCTCTGTGTGAGCACTGCTCAGCAGTAACGAAAACATCCCTGTGTTACCAATGCTGCGTTCAGCACAAATTCAAAACACAGACCTGTACTAGCTACTGTGAAGAAAATAAACTCTACCCGAGCCCAAACCAGCACAGTGTTTTATATTAAGAGCAGGTAATCCACATTTTTTGTTTACCCCTTTCTCAGTGACCTCTCTGTGAAAATCCAGAAGATTCTACCCAAAGTGACTTTTAACCGTAGGTATGCTGACCTTTAAAAATCAACAACACTTTGTGGTTTTGTTGTTATCTTGCCCCTCAGTGATAACTATGATAAAATGGTTGGCAGATGGTCAGTATCTTGGACCTCAGACTTTCAGTGACTCACCAATTGTTCAGATACTTTGTTATCCATAGCCCAGTTTCTCCCTCAAGCCAGGGACCACTGGTGTGGGAACTGCAAGATATTAGTTGCAAGTCTGGCTCTGGCACCTCTGTAATAAAGTTATCCTGCCTTGAATCCTAAGATAAGAGCAGCTGTAAATTATATCAGCTGATTATGGTACCAAAATGGCATTGAGTTTCATTGAGGTTGCCATAGTGGGCCTTTGACATATAAAATGCCTGTGTGGCTTTGGGGTCCCATACTCAGGAAGGCTTTGCAGGCTAGCTAGCATGCACTGCTTCACCCAAAAAGCACAGGTTACTGGAAACTGAGGGAGGGAGTGGAGCCTGCTAACCTGAAAACTTATTTTTTAGAGACAAATGCTGTTCCAGCTCCACTCCAGTGGTTCTCAGTGTAACCTATTTGTTATATTCTTTTAACACCAGGGGTATTGGTGAACTGTGGAATAGTAAAGATGCCAGCCCAAGTCCATAAGCTTAGTACTATTTGAACTTACCTGTTGAAATCAGAAAAACCATTGAACTTCATTGTCTTTTACCTGAGATAGGAGGTGCAGGAAGGGTCATGAGAAAAGAGAGGAACAGACAAATATTTTGTGTCATAGTCCCCATGATGGAGCCACATCTTCTCCCTGAGCTGTGGTGATGCTGCTGCAGGTGTCCCACAGGGACCTTGAGCAACAGTGAAGGTAAAGACTGGAGCAAAACAGCGCAGGGCTGCGGGATGCCAGGAGGTGCCGGAGAGTATGAGTTGGGGATGAGGGACTGAGAAGGTCTCAGCAGGCTGAGTGTCTGGGATGAGCAAGGGGAAGAAGATGAGAATATGAGGATTTGTTTGGTGAGATGTTAGGCAAGTGGTCAGGGTTGAGGCTCTAGTCTGGTTAGAGAAAAGGGGTGTCAGAATTAAATATTATTTCATTATCAGCAAGGGGCTAGGTCTTGAGGCAGTATAAATCAGCGTGTAGTTGCTGACCATGGTGACCTAATACCGATTCACACACACTCAAGACCTCTCTTGCTAACATTACACATCCTGCTTCTGCTCAGGTCATCGCATTTTGTTTTAATGAACTTTGCAGCTTCTTTGGCTTCCTGTGGCTATGTAATGTGTTTCTTTTCTCTCAATTATCAAACTAAGACCAGCAGCAGGTACCTTTGTACAGCTGACTGAAAAGACCCCCCATGTATTTGCTTTTGACATGTGTAACCAGTTATCACCATTGAGAGGGACTGCAGAGAACATTCACTAAGGAAAAACAACACTGAAAAAAAAACAACTCAAAACCAAACAACAAAACAACCAAGCAACACTCTTGTTGAAAATCCATCTTCGTGATTTTCACATTACATAGTTGTGTTCATACAGTATTTGAAGTAAATTTCATCTTGTGATATTTAATATACGGAAGTTTAGTTCACTCATGCATGATTAGCTTAGTAAGAAAAGAAACACTGACTTACTAAAGAAATACAATAGATCTTTTAGCAGATCTTTGTTCTAAAGCACAATAAGAGGTGTCAGAAATCTCCTGTACTTGAAAGTTGTCGGCCAAAGCCCAACCACTGCAGCTCAGCGCCATGTAAAATTATCTGCTGGGATCAGAAAGAGCAGAGCCCTGCTGGTGTGACACTGGCTGAATTAGTAAACCCTGCTTCTCACCACTTTGCTGCTTCCAGGTACGTTTGGGTCCCTGGTGCTTTCAGTCCTGGGTTTAGCACATGCAGAGCTACTTTGGTGGCTTCTCTGCCTGCCATCCTTACGTATCCTTTCAGACTGAGAGAGATAAATACATGGATGGGGGTCATTCTTTAAAGCAGTATGTTCAAGAGTGATCTTTAGCAACAACAAATAAAAAGAATAACAAAGAGTTGCCCAACAAGTGTCTTTTTAACGGCCTGAAATGGACTTTAGATTAGGCCTTGGTACTAGTGCTTATTATCTGAGCAGAATAAAGCTTCATGGAATTGGAACCTAGCTGTATACAAATTGTGAGACGTTTATATATTCCACCGTTCTTCAAATGTCCTATAAAGTAGGATTCCTCTACATAATTGATATGTAGAATGGAAGTACTATGAATCTGTACACATACACAAGAAAAAAACAAATCTAGCAGCTAAGTGACCCAGTCTAGCAGCTGGCTACTACAGTGATTTCAAAGATTAGAAGGTCTACTCCTTTTTGTTTTTCAGAGGCATGTAAGTTGTGTGGCATATTTAGGATTGTCCATTAAATGTGATATGATAGAAAACTACTCTACTTAAAACTCTTATGAATTGGGACCTTTATTTAAGCACAGCAAAGCCCTAAAATGCTGAAGCACATGGGGTTCTCCACAACGGTGAGGTTGGAAGAGCCTAAAAATAGGGCTCACTGGTTTGAATCTGAGATGGCTGAAGCCAGGTAGAGAGGAGCAAAAGACTTCGTAATTAAACTGCTATGTAAGAAAAACTCATCAGATGCCTTTAGAGAAACATACTGCAGATCAACCAGCAGTTTCTGGGATGCTTTTGAGGAAGCTGCTGATGAACTTTGGGTTATCCCATCCCTGGAAGTGTTCAAGACCAGGTTGGATGGGGCTCTGGGCAACCTGGTCTAGTGGAGTGTGTCCCTGCCTATGGCAGGGGGGTTGGAACTAGATGATCTTTGAGGTCCCTTCCAACCCAAACCATTCTATGATTCTATGATTCTGTGATTCCACAATTCTACGATTCTACAATTCTATGATTCTATGACATATAGCCACACTAAACTGTGCGACTCGTGGTTGCCTCCACAATGCTTATTCCTCCTCAAAACTCTGTGCTGCTGCTTCTGATTTCTGCAAGCTGTAGGGATTGCTTAAACTCAGAGTTCAAGGAGGGTAGTATGGACCTCACCTTTTGTGAGATGAAGTTTCAATACATCACCAGTACTGGCAAAGCCTCTGAACAGCTATTGTATCAATGGCAGCTAGGGACTGTGTGATGACAACCCTAGAGCAGTGTGGGAGAAAGAATGGATAGAAAAGTTTTAACTTGGAGTTAGCTGTCTTACATTGACATAACTGCAGTTACCATTCTTTCAAGATTACTTGGAATATTTTTTTCCTGTAAGTGTCTCATATGAGGTTTTTTCCCTTGTTTCTCTAGCAAATTTGAGAATAATTATGTTTCTATTAATCTTCTATTAAGACATTTTTCATCTTTCATTTTATGATCTCACATTGACTTTCCTTTGATAGAACATCTTTTTTGTTAAGCCACTTCTCTGTGATATTTGGATAGAACAGCCTTTGAAAGAAATTAGTCCTTGATTAGTCTCTGCCTGTTTCTCCTCTATATGCCTTTCCTTAAATTTATCTCAAAATTTCAGTGAAATTATAGATTTCAACTTAAAACTGGAATTCGTGAGACTAAAATGTGTGCAGTGAGACCCATTACTTTTTATCTGAAGAGGGGTAGAGTACAGGTAGCATTTAGTACTTTCCCTTTTTCTCTCAATCACTATCTCTATTTTTTTCTGCTGTTGGTCTGTACCTTTGCCATACCTGTATTGGAGAGCACATTAGAAAAAAGGAAAAAGGAGGATGAAATGGTTTTTCTGCCTTTCTGGTGTCATTTCTTTCCCCCATTGGTTTCTGTGAAAGGATCAAAGCCATCTACTGAGATGGCAAGAAAAGGTTTAAAGTGTATTTGTCCTCTGGTTTCCTGCCGCTCTGCCCAAGTCTCTTTTCCCCTTTGCCATTTGTAGCTCTGGTAACTTCCTTAACAAGGGGTTACAACAACCATACCTGCCAGCCCTGATTCTCCAGGGAGTGCCCTCTCTCCTTGTCTTTGATTACCTATTTTGCTACTGCTGCACATTCAAACCAGGCCCTTTTTCAGCTAGTCTGACCTGGTCAATCAAACAAGAGCAGCCCTAGCCTGAAGGTCTGTCCCTATTGAAGGAAGCCCTCCTGGGTGATTCATCCTCGCCTGGCACAGAGCTTCCCCAGCTGCACTTTTGCTCACCCCATAGAGCTGCAGGAACACTGGTGCAGGCCAGGAACAGGGGGGCAGCTGCAGTTCCTGACGCCTTGGCTGTTTGTGGCTGGTTCTTAATCTTCTGTTGAACCTATGGGTCATGCACCTTAGCCAAAAGTGGTCTCCATGCTAGTCAAATTTAAGCAGAAGAAACATAGTCCAGATTTTAGAGCATGTGCACCTTGCTCTCCCCCGACTCCTCCTCACCACCCAGGGACTGAAAGTTTTATCACTGCTAACAGACTGGACTCAGATTAGCACATCACATTTAACTTCGAGGAGTTGTAAAATGTCTGGCTTTTCAGCATGAGAAAACATGGATTTGGATGCACTCCCAAAACACTGAAGAGAAACATGTAAAGATAAGTCAGTTCAGCATAGAAACCATGAGACCAATCATTCTCAGCCAGCGAAGGAAGCTGACAAAGGATTTACCAGTAACCTCTACAAGTTCAGAAAATCAGTAGCAAACTATGCTCTGCCATCACATGTAGCTCACCAGTGGAATTTTATGAAACCAAGATGATGCTGAAAATATAAGGAACTCCCAACAGCTTGTTTTGCACCAAGGAGATGCCAGTTCTTTTGGGATCTGAATAAGAAAGGCATAACTAGCTTATTGAATAAAGAAGTGTACCATGGCACAGCACACATATCCTGTCGGTGGCTGGGTTCATCATTGCTGTGGTCTATAGAGCTTTTGTAGGATCTTTTTAGAAGTATACAATTCTATTCTTGATTTCTGCTGCCAGGTGAAGAAATGTTACTTGTAGACATGATGCTTCATCTCAAGATAAGGCAAAATATGTAGATGGTGTTGTCTGCACGTACAGCGTGGGACCCACACACAGGCATCTCTGCTGCAGTTTATGTTAAGTTGGTCCAGCGGTCACCAAGTTGGCTGAGAGTGGTACACTCCTACACATCTCCACAGGAAAGAGCTAAGGACAGTCATGGGATGGTCTCAGGTTATTTATCAGTTACTCATGCTAACATATGGGTCTCTACAACCAAGGCCTGTGGTCACCTTCTGCCTAGATCTGGCTCAAAACCACTATCTCCTAGTTACCATGTCTTCTGCAGGGGCCCACTACAGAGATCAAGGGAACCACAGGAAATCTGCTCTATCCCAGAAACCCACTGTCTCTGTGTACAGCAAAGAAAATGTCATATTCTGTGAAAATCAGTTAGTTACTGGAAATTTTTTTTAGCTGAGTCAAAAAAAGAACTGGAAAGAAAGCTACAGTCTACAATCTCGGTACATTAAAAGTTTCCTTGATTTTGTAAACAAGGTTGAATTGACAGGAAAAATAGCAATGTCCATTCTGTGAGCCTTTGGAAACAGCTGTCAAGGAAGATCAAAACCAACATCATTTCCAGTCTAAAAGTAAGCTCTGTACTGCATGTATCTCTCAGTCATTCTTTGTTCCTTTTGCACTGCTTTGGCACAAATGGGCTCTCAAACCAGCTGATAACACTGAACACCTTGGAGGGACAGATAAAAGGAATCTCTTCTTGAGAAGAACAAAAGTGTTTCTCACTTCTAGGTCTTACCTGTCTCACCACTGGGCAAAGGGCTTCCACCTCTGGACGCTGACTTCTATACCAAGGAACGTGCAGGTGGCCCAGCTGCAATCACAACATGCTCCACCACGGGCAGAAAGTGCAAGTGAGCTCAGAACATCCCTGTCTTTGAAGAGAAGTTGCACAAATTCCCAAATCCTAACTTTTTCCTATTAGCAGCTAGAATTGACCAGTTAGACCAGTTCTGCTTAACAAGCTGGCTCTTGACCAAAATAACACTAAAATTAAGGGACCTCTGGAACGACACTCTGCTTTATCCATAGTGGTGCTCTGATTTGCAAGAGGCAGATGAAATTGTGAGTTGGATCCTCTCTATTTGGGTGCAGAGTGCCTAACAGACATGCAGAAATCTCAGCCTACTATCAAGACTTTCTTCATAGCAGGGTAACTGGCAGATAAATCTCTCATATGGCTATTCAGACTCAGAGATAATGGAAACATTTAGGCACATTCTGGACAGCCTTATCTTTGCCTTTTGTACTGCCTAAAGCTTCATTTGAAGTGGAAGTTACACCCACTGGAAACCTTTATGTCCTTTTGTGACTTTTTGCATAGGAGAAAAAATTTCTATGAATTATACATTTTTTTGCTCCAGAGACCGCTGCTAATTCAGCCTCAAAACTTCAGTGCTCTCCTTCCATGCATCTTCTGAAAGACAGTCTGAGAACAGTACTAGTCATTTGCAGTATTTTGTGGCCACTTACAACACCAATGGCTACCAGATTCTTGTTAGACACTGCGGGTCAAAAGAGAAGCAAAACCTCAAACTCACAGAAGCCCAGGACTGCTGCGCTGGTTTAGGTCTAATTCCCCTTGAAATGCATGGCAGACGGAGCCCTAACGAGCCCTTGGCAGGGCTGACCCTGAGCTGATAACAGCGAGGGTCCCCTGACACTCAGTGATTCCACTACAGGACAGCTGGGGAGCGGAGGAGACTCTTCCTTCGTGTCAGTCAGTTGGGCAAGCGCCACAGCTTCCTTCCTGCGTGGGCTTGGCGACAGCAGTACCATTCCTCTTCGTGGTCCCAGAAGGTAAATGTCAGTCTATTCAGGCCTTCACAAACCCATTTTAATTTTATTATTTGTGACATTTCTACTGCGGCCACATTTGAACCACAACCGTGGGGAGCAGTGGGTTGATAATTCTGCTGTGATGGCTGTCCCCAGTTGCTGGTACAAACCCTTTTAATCCACGCTGCTCAGAACATGTGGAAAGGATGTGCAGTCTTCCAGGAAGCTTTTCATACGCTATTCGCTTCCAGCAGAAGAGAAGGCTTTCTCAGCTTACCAATTTTAAACATTGAATCAAACTGAGGCTGAAGATTATTGTTTCCTTATGCAAAATGAATGAATAATTAATTGTCCAGGGAGCTCTGTGTAGTTCCCATCCCTGAGGAATTTTAGCAACTGATAAGAGTCCTTGAGATTGAAAACGATTCAAGAGCACAGGAAGTGCAGTATCTGCATGAATATTTATGATTATTCCACATCATATTCTGCCAATAATCCCACTGTTGCTAAAGCGCGCATCCAAAGTTCGTAATTTATGGCTCATGTGATGATAATACATTTCAAATAATGCACAGGATACGATCACCTGTGATTTCAGTGGAATAACTGGCATTGATACACACCCAGCATGTATTACAGTGGCTGTAAAAGAGTCATTAGGGTGGGATGCAAATATTTGAAATGAACAATGTACAAAATTTGGCAAGTGCTAATAGAGCTGTGAAAACACAGCTGAGTGAAAAAGATGTGTACTGTTCCGTACAATGGAAGTGTTTAAAACTATTCAGACCCTGAAAATTAAGCTCTATACGTTGTTCAGGAAACACAGCAGTGCTACCACCCCTAGCACTGCAACCCAGCCTCTCTCAACCACATTCCTGCCGAGCGCTCTCTCACTGGTACTCCCGTCCAGCTGGCCCAGAAACATGCCTGTTCACCTGCCCTATCAGCTTATAATGGGTACCTCGGGACAGACCCAGCCTAAACCCAAGAAAATAAAGGATAGGATTAGTTTACAGTTATCTAAGATCTTTTCGTCTCTCTTTTTCTTTGCTGCAAACTCCCCTCTATTTTTCAGCACAGACTCCTTTACAAAAACCCTCAGTTCTGGAAATGACTAGTCTAAATATAGAAAAGCTTTTTGTGGCTAGTGGGTACCCTTGCTCTAATATTAAAGGTCATCCCCTTCTTACCTAGAAAGTGCATGGCCATATTGGGTTTATTCCAGTTCTGACAGAATATATGTAGCAATAGCACTTACGTAGAAGTATAAAACTGTTTCAGTGGCTTTTGCAAGTTGAATGAACTTACATTCCCAGCACATCTTGGGTGTTTCTTCCTAGCTGTAGATGCTACAAAGCAAATCCTAGCAATTGATAAGTAAACTTCAAGAAAGCTTGAAGTTGCTTTCAGTGAAGACTTAAATGTTTGGAAAGTTTTTCACAGCCATCAGTTTTCTGATGGCATAAAACTGATCTGGAAATCTCACAAGCACTGTCATACAAGGTCAGCAATTCAAGCCTGTGATGCCACAAAGCCGGTTTATGATATCTTGAGGGCTGCTCCTGACAATAGAAAATGAAGATGGGTATAAAAGAAAAAAAACATCTTTAGAATTGAGCAGAAATAAAATTTGTCCATCTTTTTTTAAAACAGTGTCCAGACAAAGCAGGGAGATCCAAGAAGCATCCCACCTGAGGAGAAAAACCTTCAGTCTGCATTCATAGTTTTGTAGATACCAGAGAAACCAGGGAAAAAACTTTGTAGAAGTCCCAGAGATAGCGAAAACTTCTGTTAATTTTTTTTTTTTTCACATTCTCAAACATAATCATAGAATCATAGAAGTGTTTTGTTTGGAAAAGACCTTTAAGATCGAGTCCAACCATAAACCTAGCCCTGCCAAGTCCAACGACTAAACCATGTCCCTAAGTGCCACATCTAAACACATCTTTTAAATACCTCCAGGGATGGTGACACAACCACTTCCCTGGGCAGCCTGGTCCAACGCCTGACAACCCTTTTGGTGAAGAAATTTTTCCTAATATCCAGTCAGTTAGGAGAGACAATAATTCACAAATTCTGCTATTCCACGTGATTATGCTGAACTTGCTGGAATTTACCCAGCTCTGACTTTCAGAACTGCTGCATTTTGACTTTGAGATGAAACCTTGGATAGGTTATCAAGTAAACCAGACTGATTCATCCGTTTTCCTCTACCATCCTTCTTAACACACTTTTCATGAAAGACATTAAAGGTATACACTCTATGTAAGGAATCAAAATACCAGATACTACCACATACACCTGCAGAAATACAGAATTGCCACCTCAGTAGATCTTTTGGAAAAGGGGAATGGATCCTGGCTGAATTTCTTAGGAAGCAGAATTGCAAAATGTATTTGTGTGCTGCAGAAATTTCTTTGTGCTCAAGAATCTGGATGAGTCCAGCTGCTGTCTTTGGGGAACCTAGGCAAAAGGGCAGCTTAGTCTGGGGACTAAGTCACCACCTTAGGTGGTTCTCCCTCTAAAGCAAGTGTCCTAAATGCAGGTATTATTCTCCTGTGGAGATTATGCTTTTTGTAAATGGGAACTTTTTTTATACAGTTCACTTATGCCTGGGAGGAGAAGCCTCACTGTTTTTGTGATTCTTTCCAGAAGCAGTGTCCCTGAAGATGGCACATTTGGAAATGACATTATTTCATGCTGCTGCATAGCAGCAATTGGCACACCGGTCTATCAATGATGCTACTTGAGTAATATAAAATATTAGCCAATAGCCACAAGGAGAAAAAGATTTCTTTCCTATCCCAAAATATACCTCTGCAGAGTACCTGTTGTACTGCATTTAATCTAATTTACCATAGGAGGGATGAACACCCTCCCCGCAACCACACTATTTTTTAAAAGAGATTGGTGATTCAGCTGAATGGTGACTAAGCCACTGACAAATTTTTCCTGTTAGCTTGTGCGTATAAAAAGACACTTTGCTGGAATGCATCATCTGCAGATACTGCTATCTTGTTGGAGTGAATAGGGGTTTTCCAGTCAAACTACATTACTTTTTTTATCATTTAAAATTATATGCATGTGAAGCTTTTAGCACATTTCAGGGAGGTATCAGGTCATACAGTTGAGCCACAACACAGAGAATGTAAAATAGTTATTCTACATGACCATTGGCAGAAACCGCTTGCTTAATTTACTTTCTATGAACTGAATATCCTAAAGGATAAACAGAGATACATTCCAATTAACAGAAAATCAGAATTATCCCACATTCTGGATGTTAGTCGGCAACTCAAAAGATGCAGGTTAAGTTGCTCTCTACAAACTGCTGCCTATGGCAAGTACAGTACTACGTCTATGAACTAGAGATGACACCGCCGCCTTCTACAGCTGTTCCTGCCTGCAAGCTGCCAGCTAATACAGCAGAATAAGGAGGGGAGAAGGTGAGTTCTTAATTTACATCAGCAGAGGGAAAGAAATAAAATGGGCGAAGTAAGCTAAACTGAAAATGAAGTTAAGGAACAACTATCACAGTCTTTTAAGTGGGGCGTTTAATCCTTCTATAGCTCCTTTGGAAACTTCCTTCTAGGGACTATAGCAGAAGCTGCTGCTCATGACATTCATCAGGATGTACGTTTGGAAAAATAATAACCCTGGCAGCTCACTAGTTGATTTATCTGGTCCTGAAAAACTGATTTCCTAGGAAATTATTTTTAAAAATCTACCTGTAGTTCTGCATGGTTTCTCTGATGATTTACAAGACTAGATATCCTATTTTCTTGCCACGGTGAGAATGAGCCTTAGAGAGCACAGACTAGCGCTTGTCCTTCTCTTCACCTTGATTTTAAAATCTCCCAGCTTGTGTCAGTGAAAGTTGTTACACATTTAATTAGCTATTTTGGTTGATGCAGAGTTAAAGACAGTTCAGTAAATAATCTGTCTATTATTTCCATCCTTATAAGCCAATAATGAAAACGATGCCACTCACCAGACAGCATATGCAAATAAATGTGTATATGATAGACTGCAGCTGAATTTGCTGGCATCTAATAAGCATTTAATTTCTTTGGAGCGCTACTAAAAAAAAAGCAAATATTATTAGGACTTTTTTTCTTGTAATTTGGTTTTAAAAGCATATGGTCAGTGTTGTTTAACCATAGTCTTATAATTAAAACTAAATAGGTTAGAAATTATAAGGTAGAAGAAAATAAAAGCTCAAAAGCATGTATATGGCTAAACACGGATTAGTATTGGTGAGGGGTGCTTGTGTGTAGGTCTAAACGTTATGCTCAAGTACTATGCCTGTTAGGAATTACCATTACGGCTTAGGAGGAACTGTGGTTACCTAAGGAGGCCTCAGGGAAATGAATTCTTAGCTGGGGCTGGCATAAGTATAAATTAACCAATTAAGGCACCTGTATCAATATAAGCATCCTGACTCATTGTTTAATGGGATAATTGGAATTCTGCAGAGGAAATAAAGTTGATTATAAGGATCAAACAGAGGGAAAGCTCTCTAAGCATTTGTCTCTTGCTTGTGACAAGCTGTAGCTCAGGGGCCAGTGAATCTGTTATGAGGCTGCTGACGTGGAACAAATAGCAATATGAGGAGTGAAAGATCAGATCATTACTTTTTAATGCTCATGACAAAACTGGGTGCATACTTATCTACAAAGAAATAGACAAATTTCTGTATGTTTAAGAATAAACATGAAGTTTATATTCCAAATTTCTATATGTATCTGGATTCCCAGAATGTCCTAGTTTTACCTGATGAATAGTTCTTGATATAACGCAATTCAGCAGATGATTTTTCCTATCACTTTACATGCATCTATAAAATAGTTTGCAATACAATTACAATCCTCAGTACATATAGATGTCTAATCCTCGGCTTTGATGGATAGATTTGCCCACCAAAGCATATGATGAACAGCTGGTGGAGGAGGAAAAGTTGAAGAGATGAAGGGCTAGTGGGGTTCTTGAATCCAAGGAATTATGATGTGGATGATTTACTCTCTATAAGCAGAAGCCAGACTGGTCTCCAGAGAGAGGGAAATTTACCATATTCTCGGGAAGTCATCTTTCACAAAAGGTCGGCAGGCCTTTCACCAGAGTACGTTTGAAGAAGAAAATGAAATGGCATCTGCACCTTCTTGTGTCCAAATGTATGCTTTTCTTCGAAGGATTCAAAATAGTTTTGGCCAATGGAAACTGAGGCATACTTAGCTTCTCTTTCAAGTTTCTGAAAAGTAAGAAGATTATTTGGGGGAAAAAAAAGAAAATCAAGTAAAAGACCTGGCATTATCTTTTCTTCATATGTCAGAAGAAAGTTTTGGGTGTACCAGACACACCATATTTTATCTGGGATATCCACAGAGGAACACTACAGAACATCCAACTCTCTCTTCAATCATTCCCATTCTCTTACTTCCCCCACACACCCTTAAATCTGGCAGCCACCACTGGAGATGGGATTAAACCGAACTCAATTCCTTAAAAAATGGAAGGTATAGTAGCCAGTACCAAATACAGTTATACAGTATCCAGAGTCCAAATATGGTTGGACTTGATAGTCTTAAAGGTCTTTTCCAACTTAAATGATTCTATTCTTAAATGGTTTTGTATGTACTCTCTTGGGAACTACTGACTGTGCTCAGTGATGACATTAGACCCAGGAGGTTGCTCAAAAAAGGCTAAGGCTCAAGCCTAGGCCCCTTCTCATCTCTCACCCTGCACGGGATAAGTTGCAGCACTACTTGATCTAGCCTGTGGAAAACCTGGACCCTTCCTGCCCGCCTGCAAACCCACCTCTGCACTCAGGACATTTTGTCACTGAACATTTTCATGTTTCATGTTTTTCTGCAGTGGGCCACTGTGATGCAATGTCTTCCTCCCTAAAACCTGTACTAAACTATTGCTCTCCATGTTCAGAAATCGTACTTGTGGAATGAAAGATTGTATGCCCAATTCTCCAGTGTGGTATTCTCTAAAATATGGGGGAAAAAGAAAGTGATCCCTTGAAGTTTTTATCTATAATAGAGTAATTTTTATATATAATATAATACTCCACATATTTGGAAATAGAGTAATGAGTAGAGCCGATTAGAAACACTCAACTGAAATATACTGGAGAACATGGAAAATCCAAATGCTTGTATTTTACGCTGTATTTCACTGCATTTACATTGCATTGTTTACTTTTTAATTCCAGCCCCTACTCTTTTTGGGGCAAGAATTTCTAAAGGACTCCAGCTGTAATGCACTGTACCTCTCAGGATGTATTTCTTCCATGTGGTGTAGTATAAGAATCCTATGGTTCAATATGGGAACTGCAGTAGGAGCTGGGAACCATGAAATAGAATAAGGACCAGTACTGTAACTCTCTTTAGGCTACAGGAATTCTCTTCCATTTCAGGAATGTAAAAATATTTTATTTTGATTGAAAATGTCAAACATTTCTGTTCTAATGTAATGAAACTGACATTTCAACATTTTGCCTAATTTTACATCAAAACCAAATATGAAAAGGGATGGAAATTCTCAATTTCATAATAACTGACACTGCCTAGGACACACAGCACACCATAGCGTTATTGAAACTAGCAATGAAATAAATAAAAGTATTCTCTAAGCTCCAGAACACATGATGAAATATTTACTATTATTCTCCATAATGAGAGTCTATCCACCTTATCAAACTTCTTTGATAAACTTTGCCCCTTCTGGACCTGATGATTTTTGCAAATTGTACAAATCAAACTAACGATTCTTCCTCAGAATTACACACACAGAAATAAAGTGCGTGCTTACAGAAACTGAGGACATGCAGAAATTCTTTAAATGAAACCACATTGAAGGTGCATTAGGATCCCTCTGTAGAATAAAATCAGAAGAACAATCACATTAGGAGAAAAGGATGATGAAAAAATATGCACTTTTTACAGGCACGCAATGAAGTTAGTGTCTCAGCACATACCAGATTCTGCTTTGAAATTCGTTTTATTGACCTGAAGCTTTAGCAAGTGGGATGACTCAAAGGTAATTGACAGGAGAGAGAGAAAGAAGTGGGATATTGTTGTATGTGCTCTGAGCTGTTTTCTCACCACAAAACCCTCCAATATATTATGTAAATGTATGCAGAACCCTTGTAATTAAATATTATAAATAAATCCTTGCTGAATACAACTATCGTGTCTTTCAGATATGCCTGTTCTGGAAAAACTCACCAAAAAAACCCCCAAACATCACAGTAAAAAGAATGTATTCTGCTCTTGGCATTTCATACAGTGTAAGGTAAAGCATACGCTATGTTGCCACTTGCAGCAACAAAGCCAACAGCAGCAGCACGTCATTAGGACTCTGAAATCTCTCTCTATCTGAGATTGCTTTCTGAAATCAAATTCAGGCTGAGAGCAAAGGAGAAGCAAACAAGTTTACCCCAGCTCTGCAGCAGTAAATAATCAAGAGAACTACTTGAGGAACATTAAGTGAAGCACCAGATTCTTCAAATAATATGATAATTGAAACGTGGGTCTTGAATATTCAATTATCTGCAGATCTGTCTTCCCTCAGAGAACGGAAAGGGCACAAGAGGGTTAGCCAGTGGTGAACGACGCTGAGGGGGAAAAAGAGCTAGTCTGTGAACTAGAGGACAAATCTATCTGAACCTATGTCATCAGCTATGTTGAACAGGCAGTCTTTTCAAAAACATGACAAATGATGCTGCTGTTCATAGAGCAGAGACATAGCACGGGTTGCCACACTGTAAATTGCTACCGATAGCGCCCCACAGACCAAGGGATGTTATGCATTCAGCTGTAGAGCACCACAGACCGAAGGTGCGCTCAAGTGGAAATTACAGCTCATACAATAAGAATTACCTAATAGTTATGTGTAACTAACATTTATGGTTTGTTGCAAAAAAATAAACATCATGGCTTTTGGCATCTCTCTTTGCACTTGCACTTTCATCTCTGGCTATAAGGCAGCAATGTTTTGTTTTGATGTCAGGTCAGGGGAGCGGATTCATCCAAGCGCTTCACATCAGTCCTTGATTTGCACAGCTTACAGAGAAAGGATGCACCTTCAGCGCATTTATAACCCCCTACTGTCTTTTCAAATATATTGTAAGAAGGGTGCAGGTTCACAAGTCAATCAGTTCAATAAAGCTGCATGCATAAAAATATATGGATAATTCTCTTCTGGCTTCTTCATGTAGCTTCATGGGGAATCGTGGCTTCAGGCCAAACAACTGCAAAAGCAAAGCTTTTTCCCCTCAGAATTTTAGTGTGGTGCACATAATACATCTTTAAGTAAATTAGTGCTGTAACAGGTTTCAACTGATCCATCTTGGGAAGTCAAGGAAGAACCAAAAATAGATCCTGTTTTCAATTTCCCCTGAGCAGCAAAGTGATTTGAAATCCTCTCTTGCCACAGGAAACAAAGAAATAAAAACCAAATTTGGCAATTATTCAGTAAATACATGTGCTTATTTGGTACTTAAATTTAGGACCCAGAGAAATGTGTGTTAGCGAGGGCCAATCAACATATCCAGCAATGGTAGGAAGCAAGTGTGACCCTCCAAGACAACCCCTTCCTCTGCAGTCAGGTGCTCTGTGGCATTTACAACAGAAAATTCAACTCAGAGCATGCATTGGTCGTCAAAGATACCTCTGCGGAGAGACGCAGAACACCTAAACAGCCATCTGCCACAAGGATACCTGTATTTTAAGGGATGGGCAGAGTATAGGTGAAGATTTGAGCAGATATTAATTATGGGAATAAACAGTTCAGCCTAAACAATACAGATTGTGACTTCAACTTGAATTATGAAAAGGGGGAAAAAGCAGCCCATTGGAAAATTCCTGCAGAATGGTATAGCCATCAAATCAGTAATAAACACAGCAAGCATTTTAAAGCAGAGGAGCCCTTACCTTTATTGCCTTTAGGTCTGATAGGATTATATGCCGTTTCTCAAGTAACTGCTACTAGAGTTGTCTGAGATAAGTAATTGTATTTTCAAAACTGGAAACAAGATGGTCTCACTTGAAAGTTTAGTACTTCTAATAATAAAATATTTATGTAATAAAAGTGGTGCCTGGCAAGGAAATCTAGATGTGTAATGAGAGGTCAAAAAGAAAAAAAACAGTAGCTAAGCATTAAGCTCAATTTTTAGTACATAGTTTTTCCAAAATTATAAAAACATAGTGTATGATTTTATAGATAGTTGAGATTAAATCCCTGAAAGAAGGATTCTGTTTCACTGAATGTACTAGACTAGTATAAACCAGACTGTCTCTAATTTTGCTAAAAACACGTGCATGTTAAATTATTTTTCTTAATGCATGTTAGTAAAATTGGCACCAATAACTAAAATTAATGACATTTTGTATCATTGTTTCTAATGTGAGTGTGATGTTCTCCTGTTTGCTTTTCCAAAGGTCAGGTCTATAATACTCATCATTAGTGGCAGTTTCTCCATGTTTAAGGACACAACATGGTTATCACGACATCGAGCTAACTACAATTAGCTTGAAGAAAGCAAAGGATCCCTTCATCTCCAGCTCTGTAGGACAAAAGGAAGAGGGAGAACAAGGGAAATATTAGTACTATTTTATATAAAAAGGGCTTGATTTTGTTCTGCTCATGCCAACTCACATCTGAAGAAAGTGACAGGAGAGAAAGTAAAAGGAGAGAAAGGGAAAATATTTCCTGGGTCCTTAGAAGAATAAGTAATTGGCAAGTGCTTAAATGGCTGGTTCTAATCAGGGTAAATGGGCTTGTTTTTCCAACACTGGGTCTCACATCAAAACAACGAGAAACAATTGAAAAATCTCTGCTGAAGAAAGCAAGAGGAAGTGGGTTGTCACCAGCTGTTCAAAGACAAGATCCTGCAACAAATGTGTAGCAGCAGATGCCATGTGAAGCACGGGGAATGTAAATGCATATGAGTCATCCCATAAGCTCAGAGGGGAGAAAAGCTGCAGGCCAGATCCTGGAGGAAAAGATTTTTTTGTGGCTTTAACCATTTCTCTACTTGCTTTGTACTCTCTTTGAGTACAGGGTGTATTTTTTTTTTTTTTTTTTGGAAGAAGGTGTCCTTGAATCCTGTTAAAGAGCCACTAGCACCAGGAAAGCATCTTACAGAGATATTATGCTTTGTGCCTAGCACATCAAAAAGGAGAGGATCCAGCATCACTGTCTGTACAGCAGGGAAAGTAGTTTAAAACATCTCACCCTTTCCCCTCTCCTTTTAGGCTAGGCTAGACTAGAATATTTCAGTTGGTAGGGACCTATAACAATCATCTAGTCCAACTGCCATTTAGGTTCATTGTAATAATAAAAATTGTTAAAAGGATATTTTTTTATAATTTTTATAATTTGTAGCCTTTCACTGATTTGTTTTCCAGTGCGGCTTCATAAATAGCTCCATTGTCTCAGCTATACGTATCTAAGCACTCTTATGCTCTAGCCATTATGAAATACACACTGATTTACACAATCCCATAATCATATAACAAAATAGGTCATCGGGGATTATCAAATTGCAAAATTATCTTCTTTTTTTCCCCCAGCAACGCCAAGCTGTCATGTAGAGAGGAAAAAAGGCATTAGCAGTAGACTCTGCATAGAGGTGCATCTACATTTGGAACCCATTTTTACATCTTGTGCTACCATGTACCACCATGACAGATCCCAAGAATTCCCTCCTACCTGTCACCCTCAGGGCAGCCATCCCCGATTTCTCCATCGAATTCCATATTGCTTAGCAAATCGCAAACAAGGAGAGGCTCTAAGGTGGTTGAGCTCTGGGGGTTTTTTGCACTTAAGATGAACTCCAGGGCTGACTGGAAAACACGGATTTCATTTTGTGAAAACGTTTTAATCTTTTGATAGTAGAGTCTTTCCTGATACTAAAAAAAATCAAAGAAACAAAACAACCCCAAACAACCAAAAACAAAACACAAGAAAAAAGAGAGAGAGAGTGAGGAGGAAGGGCCCTCAATAGCCAGCGGGGTGGAGATTTGGAGATTCACCTGACACAAGGGACACAAGGGACAGTGCGGGAACACCCATTATGCTCTGAGTTGCTCAGGGTTATGATTTTCAGGCTCCATCAGGGTGATCCCATGGACCCGGTGGCAGCAGGGGCTCATGTTGAACTTCTACCAGATAAACCTGGGGAATCCATCAGCGGTCAGGAAGAAGCATATAAGATTACAGTTTCTGTTGAGATAGTTTATCTGCAAAGCTACTCTTTAAGAAACAAAAAAACCCAAATGCGTTTGTAGGTGGTCACAGGAAGAAGGACCGAGGACTGAGCTTTGCCATGTCTCGTTGCAGAGAACAGGCAGAGGCCAAGCATTAATGGGTCCTTCTTCTGCACCTGGACAGATTAAGCAGGAAAGGAACAAAATGAGCTCCTCCTGCCCTTCATCCCTTGCTTGTCAGACATGTGGTTGAAAGAAACTGCTAGTGGCATTACACACGATTGGAGCCAGATTTTTCTCCAGGCCCATGATGTGGTCACTGTTCTGATCGTATTTGCCACGGCCGGTGGTCGGGGTCCCACCGTGGGAAGGGATGGGACAGCATGGGGGAACCTGACAGCACCCACGCTTGTTCCTCAGACCTTGGAGGTAAACTGCAAGATGACCAAATCTATAGCTCACGGTCTTTTGTTCTTCAGTGATGAAACTGGAGCACAAAGCAGTTACTGTATTTCCCAGGGAGGGGAAATCTAGCCTGACTTGGTTGTTTCATAAGTGATTAGATTTTATATTGTGCTTATGTACTTCTCCTAATCAAATTGGCGTGTTGCTTCAAAATCAACCTAGCAGAAAAACTCTCATTTTCTTACCCATTCCACTGTATTTATCACCTGGATTTACCAAAGATGTGACTTGGGTTTTTTGGGGGTTTTTTATAATTCTCTGTCTAGGCCCAGTTCTGCTTAGCTTATAAAATCTGAAACATTCATAGCCCAAGGTTGCAAAAGCAATGAATATTTATAATCCTATCTTCCCAGCACACTCAGAGGTGTCTCACAGTGTGACTTCACATTAGAAATGTCCCACCTGTGGGGATCATTCAAAAAAACACAGATTACAAGTCTGTACAACATAGAACAAGGCCAATACCCAAATTATGGGAATTATCACCTTAAAAAAGGTTGCATACCTGATGATGCCCTGCACCAACACTGATTCATAGGTGCTGTACTAGCATGACTCTCCCCTGTGAAGATAGTATTTCAGCTATTAAGTTATGACATTATTTCCCAGTTCTTGTTCTGAGCCTTCTCATGAATAAGCTGCAAACTGCGTATTGCACTCCTCTCACCATCTCCAACAGCAAGGAACAAAAAAGGGTTTCTCACCTAGCGTCAGAGCGCAGGGAAATATTACAGTGTAAAGAATGTAGTGACAAATCACAGGCAGGACTCCAACGATGAGAGCTGCTTAGAAAATACCGCAAGCAAAACTGTGTGACCCTGCAGGTACCTTCTGTAACTTCACTGCAGATGTATTTCCTTTCCTAGACTGAGACCACACTGAAGAAAACCAACCCCAAACTCATTCGTCTCCAAAAACGTAAGTAAAACTTAACATTAATTCAGATGATTTTCATATTCAAGACAGAGCTATGAGGCGAAGACTCAGTTTTAATGCTTGGCAGGCAAATATGGTTACTTCCATTTTGCAGACAGGAAACAAAGGTTCAGCAGCAGCACTGGAATTAGAAACTATCTGGGGCCCAGTTTAGGCCAGGAAAGTTTTGCCATTGATTTTAATGCAGCAAGATATAATGTATCCTCCAGTATCCTGCCCTTTCCTATTTTCCCCAAACTTAGGGTGAACCATTAAATTGATGCTTGCCCTGTAAATCCCATAAGCTATTAATGTAGTTCCCTTAGCTGGAAGATAGATTAATGACCTGAAACTACTGTAGAATATTTGCTACTTCAGTGCAAATTAATATCATATTTTATCCTCATTTTATGCTCATATCCAGCACTTCCTTCTGCAAAAGATACCAGAAGGAGCTGGATATTTAAATGTCAAAGTTCTAAATCTTATCTTCAAATTTTTAATCAAACTGTTTAACACATGAGTCTTAAATTTCCATATTTTATACTTCTCTTACTTCATTTTCTTCTGCTAAGAACAAAGAAAATTTTAAAAAGTCAGACATGTTTAGGAGTTTTTTTAAACACTAATGAAGTTTATAAAATGCTTTATGTTTTTCAGGCCTCCACTCTCCTCCATGCTCCACAGCTTGGGCTGGGACTAAATACAAACATCTTCCATTTTACTCAGGTTTAAGTTCTCAGTTTTAAGGTAGGTAGTTTTAAAGTTTCTAGGTATTGCGTGCTATCCTGCAAATATTTTTAATTTTTTTTGTCCACAGTCTTCTATCTCTTCTTTTTTTTTTTTAATTAAACTATCAATTCTTCTTCCACTGCCTAAAACAACATAGTTTACTAAACACATTTCTCTGATATTGGATGCATTTCTGGAGAAAGCAAAATAATAAGAACATTAAAATGGCTGGATGCCTAAGACATATGTTTAGTTATAGAAAACTCCAGTCAAATCTCCTTTCTGCAGGAATTAAAACTTATGGCAAGGTCTCCAGTTCCTCAGGCAAGCACAGCAGGCTATTAGGTTTTCTCTTAGTGTTGCTTAGAAGAAATAAAGGAAGTGGCAGTGGGGGAAAAGGTAAAGTTTTCTCTCCCTGTTCCTTCTTGCCAGCACTTTTCAAAAGTTTGGTCTTCATTTGTAAACAGTAAAAATAGGTTCAAACTTCAAACTTTCAGGAAAATTTTTCTTTCCCTCTACACTTCAAACCCTCAAGATTAAAAAAAAAAAGTAAAAATGTTATGAAAATCACAGAAAACAAACAGAAGTTTGGAATGAAACTATACATATTATTTTCTGGTCTATATTTACTATTACTATAATTTATGGAGAAAACATAGCCACTTTACAAAAGCTTTATTGAATTGTAGAATCACAGAACAGTTTGGCTTGGAAGGGACCCTAAAGATCATCTAGTTCCAACCCCCTGCCATGGGCAGGGACACCCTCCACTAGACCAGGTTGCCCAAAGCCCCATCCAGCCTGGCCTTGAACACTTCCAGGGAGGGGGCCTCCACAACTTCTCTGGGACTGTGCCAGTGCCAGGGACTGCTAAATGACTGGCTAGGTGACCCTTTCAGAAACACCAGGTTTGGATACAGAGGTAGCAAAAGTAAGACCCGTGGGGAAAAGGTAATCAGAGTAGGTTTTGATTTGAGTGGAGACGATGGTGGAGAAAGAGAGGTGATCAAGGGGAATGGGAGAACAGGCATGGGAAATGGAGCGCAGGGGGACAAAAGGGGCCATCTGAGTTGCTGGTCAGTATGCGTGAGCTCTGCACCTGATCACAGCAATCCATCCTATCTTCTCATTCAACTCAACTCCTAACTATTTTCTGTGTAAGGATTTGGCTTTGCCTAACACAGGAATTATTGCACAGACCCTTTGTGTGAGAAATAGCTGCAGTCAGTCATCTGCTGTTGGATGATGTATTGCCCGCAGCTTCTGTACCCTGTCATCCTTGTTTTCTTCATTTTTTCCTCTAAAGTTAGGAAAGAGAGATAAAAGACTACAGAGGCAAGAGAGGTAGCAATGTAGGGAACGTGAAAAATTTCAGAACAACAAACTCCCCCATAAAATCCTATCCAGACACTGCTCTTTATTGTTATTGGTTCATTGGTGCCCAAGTTGCTAAGCTTTTTGGCAGGGAAAATCAGAACATACTGGACTCCACTCTGCTGTAGCCAGCATGCTTCCAGTACCCAACGTAATTAGTTTAATGCCAGCTCGAGTATCTCTGCACTGCAGCATGGCCATACTCTGTCTCAATGAGGAAGATAGAGAGCTAAACTACTACACCTCCACTCAAAGCTTCCTCTTGTTCTTTTGTCCTAGAGGTAACACTACAAGCGGCACTAACAAAAAGAAATAAAAAATTTTTTAAAAAAATATTGGCAGTAGTATTGCCTCTGAGTTCTCAGTAACTCTAATAATCTCAATATATTAGAGCATTTGAGGACCCAGCAGAAGCTTTCACAAAAGCCACTGAAGACCCTAGCTATCCTATATACAATACTGACAAGGGAAAAAAAGGGAAACTCACTAAACCAAAATCCACATGAAAAAAAATACAGTCTTTAGGTTTCAACCTTGATTTAATAATTGAAACATCATGTTCCCTAACATTACACGTGACATGGCTTCTCTGATGTACCAAACTCACAGACAACTCCCTGGTTTAAATGTTATTGTTCTGCTGACACCCTGTGTGTCTTAATTCTGCTGTTTCCAGGTAAAAATAAAGTCATGGCTATAAACCATGGTGTAGATACCCATTCATTGCATTTGTCTTTCCAATGGAGCCTTCCCAAACGATCAGTTTACAAAGGCCAACCCCATTTGGCTGGTACCATTCTCTTGAAATCCAAACTGTTTGAGAAGATAAATTATTGTTACTAGATGCATAACACATATTTTACCCACTGAAATGTTCTATAAAATACTTTTCCAATGACTGGCAGGGAAAGAAGAATTGGCGTCGGCTGCCACTAGTGACAAGTCCCTTCCTCCATCTTTTGCCTGAGTTGTGCAAAGCCCCCGTGAAGATTTATCCACACCCATGAAGTCAGACTTGAGGAAAACCTCGACCTGAGCTCTTGGGTACTTGTACAAATTCTTTCAACTTTAACCTGTGAAATAGATGCTGTCTTTCGACTGTTAGCAATTAGCTCAGTGTGAGAGGATGACAAGACGGAGACTCTGGGCTCTTGTTCAGTAATGATACTGCTGCTCTCAGTTTGTCAACCAGCCAGGGACAAACAGTTTGTTGTGCAAGTATAATCATTTTAGTGAGCAGATCCCCAGTGTCGCACTACAGCTGGCAAGCAGCAGAAACAGAAGTAGCTCCATTCAAAGCATGCACTGCGCACCAGCCTTCGAATGGGACACACTTCCCACGTTCACTGTCTTCGCTCTGGCTTCCCCACATCCCCCTTGCCACCAGAACTTTTAGAGTACCAAGTTTGAAGGTTTGCAGCCTCCTAGGGGAAAAAAAAAAAAACCAACCCAAAACGTTTAGCAGTCACACAGTGAGAAAACTATCTTTTCCAAAACATTACATTTAAGATTGATTCAGAATCATAATGTGGTGGGACCTCAGCTGAGAAAAGGGAGAAAATGAAGTTAATTAAAGTGCTGTCCAGTTGGAACTTGAAAATTCTTCAGTCGAGGGAATATATCATACCCTGCCTCTTCCCATGTACATTGAAAAATAGAAAGTGCTGCAGATTTAATTAAAACTTAGACTTAGTTTTTAGTAAATATTCTTTACTTGATTTATTATTACTCAATCAAGATGAAAAGTTATGACCCCCATCATGAAAAAGAATGTTTTCCACCATTATGAAAATCTATGCAATTTTTTTGTTGGTTTTGAATTTAGGCAGAGGTTTTTTTAATACCTGGGGAAAGCTGGAGAACTATTACTAGCTCAGCTGGTTTAAATTGGCTTTGCTGACCTGATTCAAAAGGGGAGGGTTTTGCTTGCTATATTTTGCTCGATAAATTTTTGTTGTTTCTCAACAACAGACTTCAAGCTAAAATATCATATTTAGAGACAGATACTCAGAGATCGCACAAACCTCTTTCTCCATGAAAGCGCATAAGCCAGGGTCCTTCACTAGCGAGGAAATACGCTGCAGTTAATTGTTTATGAGCCCACCTCAAAGAAGTTCTCTGTGGTTTCTTCATCACCTACAGAATCCAAATCCCAGCTCATCAAATACATCTATATATAATTAAAAAAAAATAAATCAAACACATTCCCTCTCCCAGCTACCAGCACAACAACTCGGACGCCTTTTGGCATCAAGACCAGTAACTCTTCTATCAACATCCCTCATGTCCGGCACCACATTATGAAAAAAGGATGAATTCAAAAACGCTGCAGGGGTGGATAACTCAGCCTACGGTTGCTCTGTCAGCAGTGGAGGGTGACCTGCGCCGGTGCCACGCTCCAGGGGCATAGGTCCAAGTCTGGTGGGCTTTGCTCGTTCGCATGCGGTGCCGCACCAAGAGGGCTCCACTGTTCTCAGAGGCCGTTCGGAGAGCTTGGATCAAGCTGGGATGGTGCTCGGCCCAGGCTAATAAGGTGCTCCAGACATTAGCTGATCTTGAGCTGGTGCCTGCACTGCCCTCCTGGGAATGGGTGTGCTGAGGAGCCGAAAACGGACCACAACAATCAGTTTTTATCATCTGAACATGCTCCCTACCACTCTCTACGCTGATGGATTGGATTCACTTTTGCAAATTGAAAATAAATCCCTCTGGCCTAATTGCTAAGTCTGATCTACAAGTTGAAGCCACTGCCTGCCTGTCTGCCTCAGTGGCCTGGGAAAATGGTAAAACCGCCGCGTTATAGACTTACAGTGTGCTTTCAATTACTGGAGTTCAGCAGCAGAGGAAACTTTTTACCTTTCCAACTTAACCGCTTCCCCAAAACCATACAGAGATACCGTGTTTCTTACTATAGTCTCCACTGGCGCAGTACAAATCAGGAGCGCAGTGTCTGAGCCTCCTGGATCAATATAAAAAACAACCCACGGTCTTTAAAAATATACATACTAAGAAGTTTGTAGTTAAGGTGAAAATGTTAGCAATGCAGGGTCCACTTTCACCTGGAGAGGCAAACGACATAACAAAATACATGTAAGGCTTGTAAGAATGGTATAAACGAAAGAAAAACTTGTATCCGGTAGTTATCTGGGATCCCGCAGGGTCGTTGTGTAAGTACCATCTTTTCACAGCGTAATCCGTAACCCAGGCAACCCAGATGTTTTTAAAGGTGACAGGGTTGGAAAATAAGGTCTCCACTACGTACAGCCTGAGATAACCATCACAAAATAGCAGAGGCATAGGCAGGGAGACATAGCTGGTAGGAAGGAGATGGGGAGAGGCTGAGGAGGCTGCAGAAGAGTCAGAGTCAGGCAGCCGTGGAAAGGAAAATGCTCTCTGATACCTGCACCCCTGCAACCTGCACCGCTGCTCACTTACAGGGTCAATTTCATTTCTTTCTTTGTTTCAAGTTGACCTATGGGTTTAATAAATTAAAATGTAGATTGAAAAAATACAAATAAGAATAAGAGAATTCTAAAAGAGGTTTCCCTCCATCAGCATTACGACAGAAATTAGGAAAGATAACAGACAGTTGCTGCTCTCTGTGGCTTTCTGTCCCACTCCCTACCTCAGCAGTTACGATTTTATGTCACATCAAAGATTCATAGAATATGGATTTAGATGCAAGAAAATGCTACCTAGACTTTAGCGAGACTATATTCTTCATATTAACAGTTTTTAATCTTTGTGGGTTTTCATTGTTTCATATCCTTTGCAAAAGGAAAGGAAAAAAACTCACAAGAATTCCTTAAAATAATAAAATCTTTCTTTTGATGTTTTCTGTCCTGTAGACAAACACACATAATGAAAGAATATGAAACACAAATTAATCCCCCAGTTTAACATAAAATGTGATGGATAAATCCATAGAAACCATTAAACAGTATTGATATACTTCTATTCAAGTTGTAGAAATGTGTTTCCATGTGTCTAAGATAAACCAGAAAAATAGATAAAAAGACTCAGTATACTTTTTAATGTTAAAAACAAAAAAAAAAAAAAAGAAAAGAAAAATGAAAAAAAGAGACGTGAAATCCATTAGGTATGGGAACTGAAATTAACAAGTCAGCAATCCAGAAATCAATTTTTCACATTCATAGTAGTATAGAAAAACTAAATTTAAGGCTATGTGGTAAAGAGAAGTATCATTTACATACCTCCTTCTAGAGCAGGAAGCAGTGCTGACAAATACGCATGGTATAAGAGAAAAGAAAACGTTACGACACTCATTCAGCAAACCTAGGAAGATCCATTTAGAAAAGATGCTTCTCTCTAGAAATATTCTACTGCAGTCTTTGAGTTTTCAGCAGGCCTGTTTCACGTTAGCCTGTTTTAATCAACAGAAATCAACTCAATGCCTGTTTTAGAAACGCCAGATACACACTCCTGTCTACGATGGTGAGACCCTTCCCCCCGGGCGTGAGGAGGTACCGCCTCACCGAGCACGCTGCAGGAAGCAGAGGTCCAGCAGCAGCACGGCCTCTCCGTCCAGGGCACCTGCAGAACAGAGTTAGCGAGTCTGCGACGATTTAGAATAACGCCGATTTAAATTAACTACCACCATATAAATGGTAGCCTGAAAGATTTGTTCCACAACACACGTACTCGCCGCTCATACTCGGATGAATCTGAATATACGCCACAAGCATTTGCCGAGTGTCTAGACAAGGATTTGCAGTGGTATTAGCTGAGTAAATTTACAGTGAGTTCGCACAAGCTACAACAGAGCCGTGAACATCAATCTAGAGAAGGCCAAAAAAGATAACGGGTTTATCACATGCAGTCAGTTACTGTATTTTAGGTAACACAGTGGGTCAGGCACATCTACACAGGAAAATACTTCAAAAAAGAACAAGAACAAAAAGGTGAGAAGATGTCTGTACACAACACCATGCAAGCCAATGCGTTAGGATAATGGCAAGTTCACGTTCTGCTTGCTTCAGTTTCCTATTCCTTGTTGAATTAAGTAGTTAGAAAGGATGGATGATAACTTGTGGCAGAAGTAGGTGAATTAAAAAGAAAGAATGAGGAAAAGAAAGAAGGGGAAGGAAGGCAATTAAGAGAAGGTCAAACAACTTTTGCCAATTCACTGACCTTGTTATATTCTGTTAGATTTTTAACACATGATTTTTTCCTTTAAAAATACTCGTCATTGGCCACATGCCTGGATGAGTCAAAAAGGAGACACATGGGCACTCATCAGACAGGGAGATTTAACATATTGTCATTGTTCTCTGGAAATTATTTCAGATAATGAATGTTCCAGAACAGAAAATTCTTCCTTTGGTCCAAATATTACAGAAAATATTTAGTTTAAACCAGTCTGCTCGTGTATTTTCACTATAGCCCTGTATCTTTGACTGTAACGATAGCAGCCAAAAATCCATGAAAAAAACAATGGAGGGAAAACTAGGGCATCAATCATACTGTGGAATAAAAAACGCAATCAGAGCTACTTTTAATAAATGCTCACCCAGCATTTCTGCAGTTCTGTGTTTCTTATACAGAAACTTTGATGTTGCTAAATATTCTATGCTGATTTTTTTATTTCCAAAAGAAGTCATAAATTAAGAAGCCTGTTGTGCTCAGAGTAAGGTTATGATCACTGTACTATATGTCAAGTCATTCTTTCAGACTCTGCACTAAAAATACAACTATGTGAAAATCCCTGCTACTGCTAACAGCCCTGTGAAGTTCTTTGAAGTGCAGTGTGACTGTCAAATGTGTCAGTTGCTGAGGGAGCCTCTCGTGGTGCTCAAGGATGAAATACTCGATTTGTGAGTCAGGAAAAGCGGAATAGAGACGTGCTGGCACAGAACCGCGCAGGTTCAATAGTCCATTCACCAGTGCTTGAGTTGGATACACAAACATCAGGCGCCAGGGGTAGACCGAAGTGTCCCAGGTTGCCCCGGAGCTCTGCGTGGCACGCAGGGATGCTCGGGGACATTAGAGAGTCCGTCCTTGCACTGCAACACAACCACAGCAAAGTCCTTGCAGAACAGAGGCCAAAACGCAGAGGTAGGCACTAAGGGGGTAACACGGGGAGGCGAGCGTTTGGAAAGATGATCTGGGCACATCGAATTGAACGGAGCGACCCTGTGGCATCCCGCAAGCCCTTGGGTTGAATGCAGCATCTCCGGCGCACCCAGTCGCGGGGTGCAGTGCTGCTGCCTGGGGAGGGCGTCCCACAGCCCCTCCCGCAGAGGTATGTTTCTTACAGGGTAAAAGACAGCCTCAAATGCTGGTTGTCAGGACCGGTTCCTAGTGTTAGGCATTATATGGGGTAACATCTGAACCACTTTGATTATGACCCTGTTACGTTAGCCACTACCTAACATACCGTAAAACCCCCATTCCAAAACCAAAAACACTAACATCCCTCGCACTCACACAGCTCTGACTGTGCTAAGCATTTTTTCATTATATTAGAAAAAAACTGAGCACATGAAGAACATTTAGTCCTTCTCAGTTTCAAATTATAACTATGCCTCCTAAACAGGGACTGCAAAATAAAATTGTCAGAGGACTTTGAGTTCGCTTCTTCTTTTAATGCAACACATTTTTAGTTTCTTCATCTCTAAAGTCATAAAAGAAGCTGCTGTCACTCTGCTGACAAAAACAGATTTCTCTTCTTATTACCATTCTCAAGATACTTCCAGTTTTTGTCAAGTTGAATCTGAACTAGTTTAGAGAATGTTATTTTTTTAATGTAATGGCTTAGCTCTTAAAAAGCTGACACAGTTTTACTTCTCTTTCTAATATCTGAACATTAAAAGTATTGCCGTATGCTTTTATTCTCCAAGGTTCAAATCTCACTCAACCAGCTTCTTACATTTTTCATTTAATTTTTATATTTATATATAAATTTGAGTCTGTCTTCCCAAATTCTTCCCAACCCGCGACAGCAAGCAGAAATCAAGATCGGCATGTGCTATACTCAAAATCACTTTCACATGTTATTCCACCTGGTGTGCATGTTTGGTAGACTTTTTTTGTATTGTCACAAGAGACTGCTACCCTGGTGAGCAGCTCCATGGTGAAAGAGATCATCAGGTTTGCTAAAGGCGAAAGATGAAGCACCGAAGTCCATGAAATTGTAAATTCTACCAGAGTTAATCTGAAAATGCACGCCAAGCATGTGCCAAGACACAAAGCCATGTGAATACAGAAGACAGTTTCAACCTTGTTTTAACATTGCCTGGATTTTTATACCACAGCTTTAATGTTCTTAAACCAAATATTAATATCTGGTTGTCGAAAGGGTGAATTTGCTTTATTTAAAAGTAGACATACAGCTAAGGAAATTTGAGGGAAATTGTAGGGTTAGGCAGGAGGGGCGTTAGTCACACCCTCAGTAATGCATGGATGTCTGTGAAAGACATAAGAAATAATCAGTTTTTAGAAAGAAGAATCTCTGTACCAGTATGCAGGTTAACCTTATAATCTTGTAATGAGTTCCACAGATCTTTCAATTCGTATGAACGATAACTTTCAAAGAATCTGTTAGAAATAATGAAGTTATGATTAAATGCAAATAAGGAAAGCATGCCAAACCTCAGGCTGAGGTGGCTGGCTAGCCTCTGGAATAATCTCTTCTCATAGAAACATTTTTACATGCTTAAACTAACAGGAGATTGGAATAATTGGTTGGAAATTTTCAGAGAAAATAAACTTTCATTCGAAAATATCATTTTGTGCCCAGGGGGCTTCACTCAGAAAGTTCATTTGGCGTTCAAGCACTCCACTCCAGACAATTCGTGTCCAGGAGCGGGAGTACTGCACTGCGTCCAAGCTGCCAGCCTCGTCAGCTCATTAACTCGAGCCGTGTACGACACGAATGCAGCCACCTGCCCCTCTGACCCCCGCGAGCCTGCCCAGACCCGCGTGGCACAGCCTGCTCCTCGCAATCCGGGCGCGCTGCCTCCACCCCGCGCTGCCCCCGTCTCAGTTGGATCTGCCTCGATGAAACGGGTGAGCCCTCGCTGATGAGCCTTCTAAAGGAGTCTCACGTTGCCGTGTGTTACAGATAGCAAGACACACCTTATTAGAGCTCATCTGGAGCGTTTCCTAAAACAAGAATCTCACTGCTGCTTCGGTACGTGTTGCAATTCATCAAAGTTGATTTTTTTTTAAACTGCCATCCATTGTATTTATTTGTTGATTTTTTTTCAGTATTTACACAGGATGTAATGATCCACTAATAGTTCATTAAGTGCTTGGAGTTCATTTATCTTGTTACAAACCAAACTAGGAAATCTCCAAACTGTTTCACAAGAGCTCATAGAGGTTTATCAGCCGTGGGTCAGTATGCAGGACCAGTGTTTTCAAAACTCCTCAGTTCCATATTAAATATCCAAGAGAAAGCTATATTTTTTTAAAACCACGAGCACAATCCAACCACTCCACCTGGAGCCTGCAGGGCAGGTGGCCCTTTGGAGAGCAGGTACTGAACCGCCCCTGCGCTAGCTTGTCCTTTTGGTTCCCATTTCCCTGGTCCCTCTTCTCGCCACCCTCGTTTCATGCCCAGACCGACCAGTCCCAGTCCTCCTGAGGGATACTGAATGATACTGCCATACAAATAAATAATATAAACAGCAAGACTTGAAACCGCGTGCAAGGGAAGCAAAGAAAGACTCTGTTCATGGCATTATGCCTCTATGTACTATCATGCAGTCATCCTAAGTCCTTGTTCCTTGTTTTGCCATCAGCTGGCAGGTTTCTGGTATCAGTTTATGGCTGAGCCATGCTAGCAGCCACTCCGGGATATATTCTCAGTAACCCTGCTGGAATGAGCCGAGTTATTCCAGCTTTACCCGTACGTTACAGAAAGGGACCCATCTCTAAGCAGCGCACTGGTGCAAGGCAACGCAGACATCATAAGACCATAGGAATAGATACCTCCTGTACTTCACAGAGTTATCATGTTCACATACTGCTGCAGGTAATAAATACATTTTACTGTGACTAAAGAGATGATAAGATTTTTCAGGGTAAAGCTGGAGATTATTAAAATGCTTTGAGATGAGTTATTTGATTTATTTTATGACCTTTTTTTTACTGCTTTGAAAAGTTGAATGTGCTAAAATTAGCTTCAGAACACTGTATTGAAATGGAAAGAGAAAATCTATCACCTTTTCAAGATTCTCCTCTTTTTTTTTGTCCAATGATTGTTTACCGAATTTGGCATAAGTTAACAAGAAATTTCAGTTTGGGGCACTTTTTTTTGCATAAAAAATGGGGTTTTTTAGGAAATATTTCACTCCGATTCTGAATTGACTTAGAAAGGAAATTTCCTATCTCCATTTCTTAATAAGAAAAGCATATATAACAATAGTAGCCACTCCTCTGATGTTAAAGAGAAAATAATAATAATAATGAAACAACTGAGGTATTACTATTTTATCTTCTTTTATAATTCCTAGTTCAGGTATTTAAAACCGTACGCCTCTGACATCTACGTGCCACAGGCATTTACATTTTACCCTGTGTAAAGCAAAAATTCTCACCTAGACTCCATTAAGAATTGCATGTGAGCGCACAAGGCAACATTCACTCAGCACCACATCCCAGCCCAGCTTGTACCTGACCAGCGCGGGGGACACTGCGGGGTCAGCAGCAGACTGCAGAGTGCCAGCAGGTAGGTGCCTTTGCTATTCCTTGCTCCCACATGCTTAGACATCAGTGGCACTTTGGGGAATTGGCATTAACAAGTCTTGGCATCAGAACATTATTTTTCTTCCTCTTCTTCCCCAAAATGATCCTGCACTCTGGTCTTATACACGCTAACATGTTTTCATGCCGTGGAGTCAGTTTGTGGAGTCCAGGGAACATTCATTCTGGCTCAAGGAGGGAGAGAGAAGGAAAGAGCTCGGTTTTGTCATCCTCTGTCACGCTGATTTGTACTTTGTACTTTATTCTGCAAGTGCTTCAGCTGGGGCCAACAAACCTTCATGGACAGAGTAGTACACTAATCAGGTTAAATAAGGTTGGCAGATTCGGGTCATGCCACAGGTAAAAATATCCATTTATTATTCAGAAATCAAAAAAGTAGATACCAGAAAATAGGGAAAGACAGGACATATTTGACAAAACCCTGGATGAAGAGACGGGCCTTGTAGACCTCTAAAGGCTAGCAGAGACTGTTGATCCCACAAGCTGCACAGTCGGCAGCTCTCCATCACTTCTCTGCTCTCAGTGGGAGCACCGAGACAACCAGCAAAGCCTGCCGGAAAATCACTACCTGCGGAAGTACCACCCTCCTTGATTTCTTTTGATTTAGAAATTATTCCTGTGTTCTAGTCAGCCAAGGGCTCAGCAGATAATTGTTTTATAAAAAGAATTACAAGTATCAGAACTTCAGCAGCTCTGAAATGTCCCTCAGCAAGCAAACAACTAACTCTTCCACCCACTCGGTACACCCCCACTTGTGAATTGCAATTAGCATTGCAAATGCCTTTCCCTTTTCAGAACTATTGATTGTGCTGTTAAATAGCAGCAGAGAGTTAAAATGCCTGGAAACCTGCTTTAGCTTCCATTCCCCATTTTCTTTCTTTCTTTCTTTCTTTCTTTCTTTCTTTCTTTCTATCTATCTATCTATATATCTACCTACCTACCTACCTACCTACCTAAAAACCTTCCAATTCTATACAGCTACCACTATTACACAACCTTCTAGTTGTGGGCAATGTATGTTCTTCATTACTACACCAAGTTACCTTTCAAAATCCTTATTTAATATATGGTCTCAATATTCTTCCCAACAGTTAGGGGAAATGGTCCCATTGTACATCCTGCCCTGAGCACATCCTATATCAAAGTTTCATGTCTCGTTAAAGGAACAGTATTTGGCCAGCTTATCTTCTATGAGTCTCTTTGGTTTTCCCACTTAATACCTTGCTTTATTTGAACCTGTATATATGGATATATATGGATATATTGGTTATAAGAAGGCAGAAAGAGAGCGAGACATTAGATATATGGTTGATCTTACATGTAGACATTGCTTGGAAGGGTGGACAGAAGACTGTATTATGATTGGCAGGAGTTCAAAAAAATTGCAATGGCGGGCTGCGAGCAAAACACCACATAGATACCAGTATTCTTAATATGCCTCATGCAACCTCTGTATAAACCCAGCAATTTATCACACGCTGCAAGAGTATCAGCAACATCCTATACATAATCCTTTGTAAATTGCTGTGGCACCATGAAAAGATTCAAAGCACAAGCTCTGTGTCCAAGAAGGGAGGAGTCGGAAAGACTGCAATTCAAACAGCTTCTGAAACGGGGATGAGCGGGGTATGGAAAATCAACACATCAAAAGGGCTTTGTCTATCCCAGTCACAGACAAGCTTGAACAAGGCTTCATTTGCATTTGCACAAACAGCCAAGTGTGCTACAATAAGCTTCCCTAAATTGATTAGCCAGAAGGAGGGGAAAGCAGACCTTCCCAGCAAGTGCTTTGAAGATTCATTTGCATGCAGGGGCACGCTTACGCTGCACAGGTATCATAGGAAAGAGGCGATCCAGAGCGGGGGCGTCCGCTCCAGGAGACACCACCTCGGGAGAGCCCGCTGAGCTAATCCTCTGCCGCAGCTACTGAGGCAGCTTTCCACGAAGTGCTCAGTTACAGCTTGGGGAACAGATTAGTTTCTGACACGAGTTTACCATGCTTAATTTGATGCTTTCATAGCAGCAGCTCCATCTCCATAATCAAGAGCTTTTCTCTTTGCTTTCCTATTTTGATTTTAAGCTTGTCTAGCCACAGTATTTTGACAAATTTAGAGTACATCAGTGTTAGGAATGTAACACATCTAAGTAATGTTGCAGACAAGCCGTATGCAAACTGAGACGAGTCTGGGAATCTGTGGGGTCATGGTGAAGCGCTAGGTACAAAGGGAAAAGTTTCATGGGGAGGGATTATTCAGTGGTTTCTGACAGAGAGCTTCAAGCTGAGAGAATCCGTTGCTTTGGAAAAGTCTCACATCATCACATATGTCCCCTCTAATAAAAACATCAGGTAACCTTATGTTCCAGATTTAAAGTACTCAGCTTGGTTATTGACTGCACAATGGCAAATTCTTCATTAAAGTTGGTTTCTAGCTGTATCTCAGAAACTGAATGTTCATTTAAGTGAAAAGTGACCCTGAAACCATTGCTACTGAGGAATCTGACCTTACATGGGAAAGTCTGCTCAACTCATCAGTCAGATTGTAATAATATATCCGAGGGGTGAGAGAGAAAAGCCCAAGTGCAGTTGGCTTGGCAAAAAGCGTTCTCACAGGAATATATTGTTCCATCAACGCTGCCATTCATAGAAATGTACCGGCTTTAGGGATGGTTTCTAAGATTCAGGGTAGTCTGGGGACCAGATAGAAATCCCCTCTTGAAAATGAGAATCTAAATTATTTCCTGGACTGGGCTGGACCAATCGAGCATGGAAGACCCAGGCCAGAAGAGTGTAATCCCCCAGGAAAACTGCCACGCGCACAGCCAGTCTGTATGAGGAGAAGGGGATCTTGAACTTGTGACTCCTGCACGCCAACAAACTTTCTGAACTAATTGGCTCTTCTGAGACCATTAGTTTCCTAACTGCTTAGCTATTCCTTCCTTCTTATATCCACAAACATGAGGGTAAATTTTCCTGTGATAGGAAATTCAGCCACAATATTACATCCTAAGGAGAGTAGTTTCAAAGTGCTTGTTTTTCTCTTGAGACCCTATGAGACAGAGTCTATTTGCTTTAATCTCTATGAGTTCAGGAACTCAGTGACCTTTTTATATATGTATATGAAAGTAAGATCACTCACCAGGCAGGCAGTCCCGCGCTCTTGCAGCTCTAATTTATAATTTTTAATTTGAACTACATTTGACTGCTCTACTTCCAGCACCTCTAGCTGAGCTACATGCCTCAGATTTCAGTCAAGGTAATTTCCACCTAATGATAATTTTTATCATTCTGCTTTTACATCGATTTATAGAAACTGCAATGAAAGATTGGGGGAAAAAATCTGTTAACTTTAAACTGTTTCTTTTTTTATACCAAGCTAGTTACATTAAATCAAAAAGGATATTAAACTTCCACTCTGTCATCCAAGAGCAAGCTGAATTAGATTTGCTTATTTGACAAAAATCAGCCAAAATGAATTCATATTTCCTTAAATCTTGCATACATGCAAATATTCTTAATGCTCGGTGAGCAGACAGTTTAGTAAACATACAGCACGCTATAAAACCTCAGCAGCATCTGAATGTGAATATCACAGAAAAAGGAGTTACATGCACAGAATAATACTCTTGGACTGAAATCACCATTTCCCTGTACAATTACATAGTTTATTAGAGGTGATTTTTAAGCCAATTAGTAAATTAGATCAGGGTGTTCTGAGTTTCTTTTTCTGCGATCTGCTAAGCATTAAAAACATTGAAATAATAAATCCAGGCATTTATACTGAAGTGCCTATGGGGCAGGTTGCAACGTTTCAGGCTTAGTAAGGAGTTTATAGCCAAATCCCAAAGTATGGGACTCTGACATAAAATGAATCCTTTTAGCGTAGCTGTGTTTATTTTCATACAGAGTGCGACTACGTTTGTGCTTTAGTTGAGATCATGAACGTGCTTTTGAAGGCAGATCTCGCAATTGTTGCCCCTTAGCATGCTTTGATTTACATGATGAAAAGGTCTCGGAGGATATGAACCAGATTCTTTTCAAATTAAATCAAACTGGAAGATGGGATTGAGGAGCACATGTACTGCCCTCCAGCTGCTACGACCACTTTGTCCTGTGGACCAGATCAGAGCTAGTTTGAAGTAAAGCTCACCTGAAAAGGGGAAAAATTGCCCACATCAGGTCCTCAGCACCAGCTGGATCTCCTCCTATGGCACATGTAGGTATAGCCTCCAGAGACCTACAGTAAGCACCAAAAATTCCTTTCCCCTCTTCACAAGGAAACAAATCACAACCACAGTGAACTGTGGTTTTCCCAAGCAAGTGCTTTTGAGTCTCTGGTGTACAAGTGAGATCATAAATTATCCAACTACTAAACCACAAGCAGAGATGTTTAACCTGGTCTTTCCCACATAGCAATTAACCTAAGATTATCCTGCAAAACACTAATGACATTTCAAATCAGGTAGGAGTATGTCGTTAGAACATTGCCTATGTACTGGCATATTCGCGGGCTTACCTGAAAACCCCCAGAAATAGATATCTACCTTTTGCCTTTATTTTAGACCGTAAGGTCACTGGCTGAGGGAGCACATCATCGTGATACAAGAACAGAAATCCCCATCCTGTTTATGACTTGTATTTGCTACTGCTAATCAATTCTGCAGCAGCATCTCCCCCTGTATTTATCTCATGAAAGCTAAGCGTGCTGGTCCACACATTTGGCAATTAGGGATTTTCATCTCTAGTTAAGTTACGCACTGTTACTGAAGTGCCTCACAAGGACAGTCAGCCATAGTGATGCATAACCTCCTACAATACATAATGGCGTTACTTCAATGTCAAGTATCTAGAGTTGTTAAAATATTTCTTTCAATTTTACATTTTAAATCAAAACATAGAAGTTGAACCGCATATTTTAAGTCAAGTATAAGCTCTGCTTCTGTGACCTTAGACTTATCTATATCATTTGGTGATTTTATTTACTTTGTTCGTGGATACAAATAACAGGGGTTACAGCTAGTTTTCATGTAGCCAGGTAGTGATTAGTGCTCCCAAGGACAGAGTTCGAGTGAATGTCACCCCTTAACTCAGTACTCCCTCAGGGAAGTTTAGTTGGTAACGTAGTCTCAATCAAGTGCCAGTAATATGTAGCACACAAAAATTACATAATTATGTAATTGTGCAAGGCTTGAGTAGCAAATGACACTTGCATGATATATGTCACCTGTAACAGAGAAAGTATTACTACCAAGCCTTGTATGAAAGGGTTTCCTTGCCTTTACAGGAACTAAATTTGGATGCAGTTGTGATTTAACCTGGCTGGCAGCTAAAACAACCACACAGCCATTTGTTCACTTCACACCCCCACCCGGGGATGGGGGAGAAAATCAAAAAGAAAAAAAGGTAAAACTCATGAGTTGAGATAAAGACAGTTTAATAGGACAGAAAAGGATAATAATAATAATAATAATAATAGAATATATAAAACAAGTGATGCACAGCAAAATTTCTCACCACCTGAAGCCGATGCTCAGCTAGTTCCTGAGCTGCATCACCTCCCAGCCAACACCCCTGTTGTACACTGAGCATGATGTCATATGGTATGGAATATGCCTTTGGCCAGTTTGGGTCAGCTGTCCTGGCTGTGTCTCCTCTCAGCTTTTTGGGTGCCCCTGCCTTCTCATTGGCAGGCCAGTATGAGAAGCTGAAAAGTCCTTGACTGCTTGGCAACAACTAAAATATCAGTGTGTTATCAACATTATTCTCATCCTAAATCCAAACCACAGCACTATATCAGTTGCTAGGGAGAAAATGAACTAATTCCATTCCTACTGGCATAGCAATGTTTAATAGGACACTGAAGTGCTCTAACAAAGCCCACCACTGCAATACAATCTTCCAGGGTATCTGTAAAGCATCAGGGTGCACTCCATTTTAATGCAAGGGACATCTTGGGACCTTCTAATGCAAGAACCTGTGTAGAAGAGGCATCTTTCACCGGCCAGCAACATAGAACTAACCCTGGGAAGCTGTAGGAAAGTGAGAAGCAAATGGTATGCCTGAACACTGAAGGTCCTCCAGGAGCTCCTAAGAACAGGAAAGCTGAGGCAGGACTTCTGTCTGTCTGTCATTAACTTGAATCATAGCTGTTCCCTGACAACACAAGACCAAGTTGCAATGCTTTGGAGATTCAGTGTACATTTGCTTTGTCTGCTTTCTCTTTATTTGGAGAATACAAATGAGGGTAGAAAAAAGACAAAATTTTCAGAAGAAATCTGGTTCATGAGGCAGAGAGTAAGCAACTGGAATAGAAAAGCCTTTTCTTGATAAAGGACAGGGTTGCATTACAGAACCATGAACAGAGAAGCACTATGTAAAACAAACTAAACAGAGCCTGATGGGCCAGTCAGGTGTATAAACATACAGAGATCAGAAACCCGTTTACACAGAAGCAGTGATGGCATTGAGAAACTTCTCAGAGAACTTGGAACATAGCTAATACGTTGCTGCTGAAAGGCAGGTACAAAGCTCACTCCAGACTGGGACAACTGACCGCACTTTTGGTTTTCCAGTGAAGAAAGTCTGCTGGTGGTAAAGCAGGGGTAATTTCAAGTCTAGTGGTGCAGAAGCAGGGAGCAGAAGTAGTTGCTTATGAGATGTAGATGGAATTGCCAAAGAACATTAGGACTGGTTGGGAGGTAAGGCTGAAATAAGTAGCTGTGGGGCAGCCGAATGGCCGTACCCTGCAAGGAGAATTGGTCATGCTCGTGTTTGTTACAGAGAGGAATAACTCACCTTTTCTGAAAGAGTGCAAAATGTTCACAAGGTAATAGAAGGCTCCAAGATGTACATTCTCTACAGCACGTGTGGAAAGCTTAGACCACTTTAGCACTGTACCACAAGAGAAGGTGTGTACTGGGTCTGGCTGAGATGGCGTTACTTTTCCCCACAGCAGCCCTCACAGCGCTGTGCTGTGTATCGGTAGCCAGCAAGGTGTTGATAACACACCAGGGTTTTGCAATGTCAAAACCACTAAAACTTCTAGAAGAAAGAATGAGAGGTTCATGGAAATATCTGTTAAACTCGCTAGCTCTGCTAAGTGAATAAAGTGTAAGGAGAAGCCTGATATACACAAGGAGATCATAAGAGGCTCAAAGCCAGCTTTCAGTAGTAGGGGAAAAAATTAACATCTCAGTGGGGGTCCAGAAAAAAGGTGAGAGAAAATGTGCCTGCTGAGGTCAGGATTTATGGCTCATTCACAGCGCACAAGAAGAAACTAAGAATATCAAGACCTGTGCAGCTGAACTCCCAGACTCCAACATTCAACACCTTTTGCTATTCTGAAGCTGAAACTTTCCTAGCAGATGCTGCAAATCTTGCCAATTTTTGTAGTGGTTTTGTGAGGTGGGCAGATGTGCCCATTATAAAACCATCGGCTTGTACATAGCATTTCAGTACAGCTTAGTTACTACCAGCATGTCTATTCCCATATTTCTGTTCCCACTTATTTTCTTCTTTGTAGCGGATGAAGCACAAACACAGAGACCCAGCAATTAAACTGTCATTCACAACGCCTGGAATTGAAGCACATCTTTCCAACAGGGGCATCTGTGCCTGCATTCGCATTATAGCTAGATCCTTCACTGTTGCTTTTTCAGTGGTTTCACAGTCGCCTCAGGGCTTATTTCATAGCCAAGCTGCTCTTCAGTTCCCTTTGAGTAACCTCTTCTGCTGATGAATTTCCTCTGTCCTACAGTCAAAAAGCTCCACAGGACAGTCACATTTAGTACCCTTGTGTGGTAAACTCCAAGCAGTCAAGGAATAAATGTCTTTAAATGTGTACACCTACCTGGGAACTATGGGAAGGCTGTATCTGCTCAAACAATGCATGCTCACAGCACCAGACATGTCTGTCAGACAGCAGCAAGAGCAGGCTGTGGGGCGAAGGCAGGGACCGTTGGGGCAGTGGGGCAGGATGGGGCAAAGACCTCCCCCCCAGCCCCATCCCACCTCAGCCAGAGCTGGCAAGCAGAGTTGGGCCAGGAAGAGCAACCAGGGCCTGCCACAGACGTGGGACAGCCGGGCATGGCCACGGGGATGGGACGGCTGCAGAGCCAAGACGAGGAGGCAGGAGTAGGTGATGGGAGGGCGCAGGCATGACTGCAGTGCGGCTGGTGCAGGGACCCAGTGCCAGGGACACAGCTGCAGTGCAGCTCCTGAGCTAAGGGGTGGTCTTCAGAGGAGGCTTCTCACAGCTCCTCCTCATCACTGGGCTGTTTCCCAGCCATGGCTGGCCCCCGGTTGCACAGCAGCACCACATCAGAGCTTGATGGCCTTGAGCACAGGCAGCCAGGTGCCAGGGCAGGGTGGAGGAGGCTGCAGCAACATCTGGTGTGCTCGGGGCCCCAACGCACACATCACTTTCAAGACCCCTGGGTAAGGAGTCCATTGGCGATGTAGTTTTACATATAACTGAGTACAGTGGGACCCAAGTGGTTACGGCTTTTAGGTGTTATGACAGAATAAATGTTAAAAAACAACTATGATACACATTTAAACTGCATGTCCATAATCAAGAATTAGCAGAGAATGGGTGATTCCAAGGTGCACATAGCTTCCTACAGCATTTGTATAAGGTCAGATGGCAAGTGCACTATCTAGCACCACCAGTAAGGAACAACAGAGCTCAGCTCCTTCATTGCTGGTAGATCTGTTGTCCATGTCCTTAATCTCGTAGTTCCCATCTTAAGCAACTGCAAAAAAGAGAAGGAAGGCAGCTTTTGAGCCAGCAGCAATCCACCTTGAAGCACAAGACAGTGTTTTAAAAAGCTGCATGTACATTTCAATGTAATCAAACACAGAATAATTAGATATTCAGCTAAGCTGATAAAGAAACTCCAGGAAACATGATACAAAAAAAGAAAAAAAAGTGAGAAAGTCACAAATTCTGATATTTTGATATGATTTTTGGTATCTCTGTCTGGTATTGCAGTACACCTGTCTGAGTGAATGCAGAGAAAGACAAACTCCATCTGCCTGCACTGAGCTGCACAGACGTCAGCCATACATTGTCTGAAAGCCACACGCTTGCAAAGTTAGTAGGGCTGCACATCAGTTTCCACACTGGAGCTGAGCACATTGGTTTGCCATGATGCAAATGTGGTGATCCAGCCTGTTGGCCAGAGCTGCCTCATGTCCCATCAGCCCTGACAGCACCTGAGACCTGCCCACTCTTGCTTTACCCCAACGAAATTTATCCATGTAGAAAGCCACCACCAATCTTTATCTTTCTTAGTTTCTCAAGCTATGATTAGATGATTTATTTCCCTTGCACTGACCTTCTGCTTTTGAGTGAATTTTGCCTCTGTTGCTGGATAGGAAAAGTCTTTTCCATATGTAACAGGTTTTCATTAATCCTTTTTATGGCAGCGTCCTTTCAAAATCACAGGCCCCAGCATATCTCCAGTTAACACCTGGTGACAGCTGCTTTAAAATCTTGGGATGTTTCAGTATGCAAGAGTTGACTGGACAAAGCGGACAAAGCTACTGACATTACGGCACAAATAAAGGCAGCAGGTCAGGTCAGGGATGAATGAGGACAGCATCCTTCAGGCTAGATAGGGACGGCAAGGACAGGGCTGACAGGCACAGCAAAACTGAGGGGCAGATGGGGATAGAAGGACAGGGAGAAAGGATGGATGATCCTAAAGTTCATAAAACCTTACGTAGTTCTTGAGGCTTAGCAGTATTTAGCCAGAAGCAGGAGCTCGTTTTATTTAAAAAGGCTTTATCTCAGCATTACAGAAATAGACTGGTCTCTCAGTGGCATTACATTAATCAACCTCATTATCGCTATTATAAGGAAACTCATCACTATAGTTATATAGGGTATGGCTATAGACCTGTGGAATATAGCTCCAGCAGACCAGGATCAGGGACTACCAAAACAGCTAATTTCCTAACAGCAGTGGAGCTATTCCTGCATTTATCCATTCCGCTTAGCTCTGTGCCCCGCTCCTCAGAAAACCAGCCTCTGCCACATCCCGACACGACAGATGTATCGCAAGATCTGCTCGCTGGTGACATAGCATTGCACACAATACCAGGTGCAGAACAAGAGATGATATCAAGCAGCTGCTTAGTTATCTTTGCTTGCTCGAAGTCTGTAAAGGAATAATGATGAAGCTAATTAATTGGAGGCAATTAATTGCAGGTATCTGAACAAAGGAAAAAACGCACAAAATTAAACAGAATTAGTTTGGATGTGGTCATATCTTTTTCTACCTTGTCTTGATAATTCATATTGAGTTACACATTTGACATCAAAGGAGGGATTTCTGTAAAGATATTTACATTTAGGCATTCACATGTAAATGTCTAAAGTATATTTTTAGTTAGTGGATGCTAAGGAGCTCCTTAGGAAGAGCTCATTTGGACACCTGCTTGGGATTCAGATGCCTAAGCACAGACGCCTCGTGTTGTTCGGATGCCGTGGAGCCCCCAGCCCAGCCCCTAGCTCTTGCCCCCGGCAGTGCAGAATGCCTCCTGGCCTCCCCTGGCACTGGCCAGCCCTGGGCACACCTCTGGGGGACCTTTGGGCATCTCGGAGGGCCCTCAGAGCTATCTCTGGGCAACTGGTGACTGTCCTTAATGGCCTTGTAGATGGCCTGGCCCTTGGGCTGGGTTGACTGTATCTCCTTTGTCAGGAAGGAGAGCTCAGACTCTCCTGTGCTCGCTCGCACACTGAAGCTCGGGTGTCTTAATCCCACCCCTGGGAGAGGCCGGGTTATGACTGATGGGGTGCACAGGCAGTGTTTGTATTATATCTCATTTTGTACCTCTAATCTGTTACCAGTTTTCATATAACAACAACTAATTTCTGATGCTGTTCCTCAGTAACACAATTTTTAAATTATCTAATTCTATTTATTAAATTATTAAGTAAGCACTTAATTGCTTCAGTTACATCCTGCCTCCCCCTTACATTTTTTGTTCTGAACAGCTAGTGAATAAACTACATTTAAAAAAAAAAAACAGAAAAAACAAATGCAGAAGTTATTTTGACTATCTAAAATAAGTTACTGTATCTGTTTCCATGAACGGATAGCATGGTTTTGTGCTTAAATGTGCATACAAATAATGCTCTGGGAGGTAGATGGTCTCTGTCAGCTGAAGTTCCAGTTATGTAAATGAGGTCATTTACTGGATCTTTATCAAATCCACAAACTTTTTCTTTGATTAAAAAAAACCCAAGGGAATCTGTCTTTGCACACAATTTATTTGTATTTATGAGTACATTTGTTTTGTAAGTGAGCTCTCCACATATGTCTCCATTAAGTTCAGATCAGGAATGCATTTCTGAAGCCAAATCTCCCAGTTTTTCCCAATTACCATGCCTTGGTTTGGTCTGGGGATCAGTCTCAGGGAACATGGATTGGATTCCCTTCAGGTGAAACTAAACTGGAAGATGAGCTTCAGGAATGCACCCACTGCTCTCCAACTCCTAATATGCCTTCAGCTCCTGGGATCAGAGTAGAGCTAGTCTAAGGTTAAATTAATCTGGAATCAGGTACAATGTGTACAACAAAGCCTGCACCGCATGGATCCCTCTACAGATCCAGTCCTGTTGAGCTGCAGTATTTGCTAAAGTAGATGCAGGCTCAGAGAGCTGGAGCATTACATCCTTAAAGCAGCAGAAACTTCTTCATGTTTTAATAGCATCCAACCACGCAAACAAATTTGCCCAAAACAGAGTATCTATGCAGATTGCCTATCTGAAATACTTCTATAGCATCTTTCAATATGAGGCCATTCTTCATGAATAGTTTTCTGTCAAAATGCATGGTAGGTTTGAAAGCGCTCTTAGTCCTGTTTTTCATTTAGGGAATTAAACTGTGCCTGAGGATGCCTTCCCAGTCCTTCCCAAAAGCAGATACACAGGTCCCACACAAGAAGCTGCTGTCCAAACCACAGGATTATTTTTCTTGATTGTCTGTATATGTAGAAGATTACCCCCTATATTTCTTTTTCTCGTTTTAATACTGTGTAACAGACCATATATGATGCTGCCTAACTGGTAGGGACAGGGCAAAGCATTATGGCGAGCAGGATATGTGATGATTTCTATATTATGGAATTTCAGCTACTCCTCCAACATATTTTATCCTAGACCCTGTCAGAGACAAGATACTAGACAAGATGAATCACTACTCTGATCCAGTATGACAATTCCTGGCAATCAAAAGGAAACCTTTTTATGGCAGCAATGCCAGTAGTTTTAAAAATGCTCCCAAATGAACTCTTACTTTCTGAATCCTAGATCTCAATGGAATCTGTTATGGTACCATGGCTGAACGCATGCTGACTTCCCAGTTTTGATCTTCTGTTGATATCTTCTGATTTCAGTTCTATTCCAGGTTTCCTTCAACATACCTTAACTTCCCTGTTTCTTTATTTCTTTGTGTGTGCGCTGTGTATCCCCACACGCATGAATCCATGTGATCCTGAATTATCACCTTTCTTCTTCCAGTAATATGGTCACATTCAGTGCTGATACATACTGCATTCTTTTCAGAGGATTAATTTTACCTCCAAATGGCCCATCTCTTTGCCACTCAAAGATATTTGACACTCATTTTTCTTCTGGATTCTCCTTTACTACTTACAAGTCTAAAGATGTAGACATACACACACAAATATGTATGTGTGTGTGTGTGTGTGTGTACACACATATACACATACACACACCCTTTCTTTCTACACATTGATCTCCAGAAATCTGCAAAAGATAGGGTTGTTAAATGTCTACCCAGGTGGGTCTCCAGCTTTTCTCTGAAAACTAACTCTCTGCCTCTCACCTACAGGATTTTTTTTTTCTTTCCAGCTTTTCACATCTCTTATACTGGTTTTGGCTGGGATAGAGTTTTGTTTTGTTTTGTTTTGTTTCTGGTAGCAAGTACAGGGCTCTGTTTTGGATTTGTGCTGACAACAGTGTTGTGGTGGGTTGACCCTGGCTGGAGGCCAGGTGCCCACCAGAGCCGCTCTCTCACTCCCCTCATTCACTAAACAGGGGAGAAAAGGCATAACGAAATGCTTGTAGGTCGAGATAAGGACAGGGAGAGATCACTCACTAATTGTTGTCACGAGCAAAACAGACCAAACTTAGAGAGGGAATTCATCTAATTTATTACTAGGCAAAACAGAGTAGAGGAATGAGAAAATAAAGTCAACTCTTAAAACACCTCCCCCCACCCCTCCCATCTTCCCGGGCTCAACTTCACTCCCGGCTTCAACCTCCACCCCCTCAACGGCACAGGGGGATGGGGAGTGGGGGTTACGATCAGTTCATCACACGTTGTTTCTGCCGCTTCTTCATCCTCAGGGGGAGGACTCCTCTCAACATTCCCCTGCTCCAACATGGAGTCTCTCCCACTGGCTACAGTCCTTCACGAACTGCTCCAGTGTGGGTCCCCCACGGGGTCACAAGTCCTGCCAACAAACCTGCCCTGGCATGGGCTCCTCTCTCCACGGGTCCACAGGTCCTGCCAGGAACTTGCTCCAGCGTGGGCTTCCCACGGGGTCACAGCCTCCTTCAGGTGCCTCCACCTGCTCCGGCGTGGGGTCCTCCACGGGCTGCAGGTGGAATCTCTACACCCCCTCATCCTTCCTCCATGGGCTGCAGGGGGACAGCCTGCTTCACCATGGTCTTCACCACAGGCTGCAGGGGGATCTCTGCTCTGGCACCTGGAGCACCTCCTGCCCCTCCATCTGCACTGACCTTGGTGTCTGCAGAGTTTCTTACATCTTCTCACTCCTCTCTCCAGCTGCAAAAGCTCTCTCTAACTGGTTTTTTTTTTCCCTTCTTAAATATGTTATCACAGAGGCGCTGATTGGCTTGGCCTTGGCCAGCGGCGGATCCATCTTGGAGCCGGCTGGCATTGGCTCTGTCAGACACAGGGGGAGCTTCTAGCAGCTTCTCACAGAAGCCACCCCTGTAGCCACACGCCAACCTCCCCCCCGCCCCTCCCGCTATCAAAACCTTGCCACACAAACCCAACACAAGTGTTGATAACTCTGGGATGTTTTCGTTACTGCTGAGCAGTGTTCACACAGAGCCAAGGCCTTCGCCGCTTCTCACCCCACCAGTGACTAGGCTGGGGGTGCACAAGGAGTTGGGAGGGGACACAGCCAGGACAGCTGTCCCCAGCTGACTGAAGGGATATTCCATACCATACGATGTCATGCTCAGCATATAAAATGGGGTGGAGAAGAAGAAGGAAGCGGGGGATGTTTGGAGTGATGGCGTTTGTCTTCCCAAGTCCCCATTAGGCGTGATGGAGCCCTGCTTTCCTGGGGATGGCTGAACACCTGCCTGCCCATGGGAAGTGGGGAATGAATTCCTTGGTTTGCTTTGCTTGCATGCACGGCTTTTGCTTGGTTATTAAACTGTCTTTATCTCAATTCATGAGTTTTTTCACTTTCACTCTTCCAATTCTCTCCTCCATCCTGCCCAGGGGGGTTGAGCAAGTGTTTGCATGGTGCTTAGCTGCCAGCTGGGGTTAAACCATGACAGTTATTTGGTACCCAACATGGGGCTCAAAGGGTTCAAGATGATGATAGATTGGAATGTGCTAGATCGAATTTATAGCTGTTATTGCTGTTTAGCTATTAATTGGCAGGCTCTTGCATGTGCCATGGGGCTTACTTGCCCTACTGTATACTAGAGTCTAGTGCTCGTTAGTGGCTGCTTTTTGCTTTCGCTGCTCGCTGTAGTGCTGTACTGCCGATCATCGTACTCTGCTGTGCCTGGGAACATTTTGATAACAGCAATGGCGATGTGCCTGGGCTGGCTGATGGCCAGGGGCATCGCTGCTGTACTGTGCTGCTGTACGGGACAGGCTGGAACTCCTGTCTGCACTCGGGTTGAAGGGACTATGACCTGTGGATGAGTCCATGTGGGAGCAGGACAACCTGAAGCGTTTGTGGCCATGGGTGAGCCCACACCAGAGCAGGTACACCTCGAAGCATCTGTGGCTGTGCATAAGTTCATGCTGCAGGAGGTACATCGTGAAGCATCGGTGACTATGCATGAGGTCATGCTGGAGCACCTCAAAGCTTGTGGCCATGGATGAGCCCACGACAGGGCAGGTTTACTTCTGAAGGCACTGTGACTGTGAGTAAGGCCATGCCAGAGCAGGTACATCTCGGAAGGCATTGTGGCCCATGGAGAAGGCCGCGCTGGAACAGGTGCACCTTGAAGTGACTGTGGCTGTGGATGAGTCCATGCAGCAGCAGGTGTACCCCTGGAGAGACTGTGGCTCATAGATAAGGCTCCACTTGGAGCAGGTACATCCCTGAGGGACTGCCATGATGACTTTTCCTCTTGATCTACACTCTCATTGTATGTTTCAGAATCAGTAGATTGAGATTGTATACGTGATGGGGGATTACAAAATTAGCATTTGGAGAACCATGTAATTGCTGTTTTTCAAAAGCTGTGGTGAAACAAGGAACCACAAAAGTAGCAAGCAGGGAGACCTTCCAAAGTAGCAAGAATCTTCAGAACAAAATACACGTGTATCCAAGTGTTACTGTACAGAAAATCAGCAGCATGCACAGTAGAGAATCAAGCAAACAAACACCCAGATGAATACATTGTATGAATCATGAAATATTAATGAATAAATGATGCATAGCATCTTGATAGCTTTTTTTGGCAGAACTACGAACTCCATGGTTGATGGAACAGGATATAAATACAAGACTTTGATTTTAATAAGACATTTGAAACATTCTGAAATATTCTTACATTCATTGGTTTGGAAACACTCAGGGTACCATGTTTTATCTACCTGTAGTATCAGACTGAGACACCTGACATGGTATTTGCACTTCCCTTCCCTTTGACACTGTCTTCACATTTGGGAAAATGAGGGGGCGGGGGGTGTGTGTTAGTTTTACAAAGAATAATAATATTTTTGCTTGGGGATGGGACAGCAATCTCTTCTTTTAAAAACTGACCTGAGATATCTCCATAACTTACAGTCTCACTTTCAAGGCTGCAGAACCCACTGTTCAAGCATCACTGAAGGTCAACAAGTGCTAGAAAGAATTGTTAATTAACTTCAGTTCCAAACGAGGAGCATAGCAGGGAAACCTGTTGAGAAACCACATAGCCTGTCTTCTTGACTAAGGCTCTGGAGAGAGACTTGAGAAATTGAAAAAGAGCAGCAAATGAGCCAAAATCTGCTGTTTGTAATGTGGGGATCATTATGTGACTTGACCTCATAAAGTCCAGACAATAATCAATTTCTTAGTTCATGGGAGGACCCCAACGAGGAGAAACACAAATACTTAAGGCAATGCACTATGGAGCCTGGTGATACTGCCTAGAAACATTGAAGGAGATACATATTGGAAAAATGCAGAAGAGCATATCTGATGAATCATACACTGCAGCATAGACATTCCGTGGGAGAAAGAAAACAGAAAGGCAGCAATGCTGAAAAAGATCTAAGGAGTATGCACAGAAAGAAGGACCAGAACGGGGACTGTGGTATTTAGTAACAACAAAAAATAACCCAAAACTAACAGCCAGTGCAATTTGCAGCTCTTTTATTAGATGCTCCACAGCGTGCAGTCTGTAAAATAGAGTTAGGGAGCAGGGAGGCACCAGGGCCACCAGTGGTCCCATGAGCTTACCAAGGTGACCTGGGAGATGGAAAGGATTGAGTGGTCCTTCCTGATAGCATATTCCTGAAAGCACACCCCAAATACCTCCATCTGGCTACCTTTGTGCCAAGATGAATTGGAAGGAGTTCAGACAAAAGCAAGACAAATGACAAAGAGCTGGAGGGAATGACTTCAAAGGAAAGATTAAATGAGCTAAAATATGCATAGCGGGGCTAAGGAACAACTGTAGGTCAGGAGACAGGGAATACAGTAACTGCTAGCCATTCTTAGAGGTGTAAACAAAGAGGTCTCTCATTGACAGTAAATAGGGAGGAGGAAGAATTCCTCATCTTATTAATATTTTTTGCTTCAATTTTTGCTTGGTACATGGTAGCTTTACCATATCATGGACTGCCAGCAGCAGGAAAGAGAGACAAGCACTGAAAAAACGCCCTCTCCCTTACCAGTGCACTTTGAGTTCTGTTTTATAATTCATTTGATTGCCTGCTCTCCTCTCTTACTGCTCTAGGCCAGGTTCATCATTACACGGGGCTAAGGAACAAGTTCTCTCTGAAACCAAGAACATTTCAACAGGGCATGTTCAAAATAATTTATGAACATTTTCAGTATTGCTATCGGATTGCTCCTTCTTCTATGCCTTGTTATTGCAGGACCAAACAGCCTTGGAAATCCTTGGACTCACATCATTTCAATGAAATAGAATCACAGTTTCTGAGCATGAAAATTCCTCCTCCCATCTGTTTTGTTTTTTTCTTTTCTTTTTCTGTTGTGTCTTCAGGTGACATGCAGAGAGATCTGAAAACAGACACACAAGTCTCACCTCTCAGGAGAAATATGCCTTGTCCTGGCATCATTTCCCTGTTTAGGTAGATTGCGGCTAACCAGGGACGGCAGAGATTCCAACTGTGCTCTCTGGCAGCACAGAATTAATGCCTAGGACAGTTCTTTCCATATTATTCTCCCCTATCTTCAAATGCTAATTTTTCAACAGCCACCTTTCCACTGTTTTCTTTCTGTTAGATTCTTTATTGATTACTAATGATGGTAAACTTTTCCCAGTAAGGATTTTTTTTTTCTAGCAAATATTTTGAGGATGTCATTCCCACTGTACCTTTTCTTCCCTCTTACCCTTTACTCACTGGTGTAATTTATATAGCTCCTTCTGTGTTATCTTTAACATCAGAAGGTCAGTATCTAATCTGCCTTTAATCATACCAGTGAATGCTTAGCCCTCCAAACTTTTCTTGGAGTATGAAAGACTGATATTCTTTCAAGCAATAACATTAACCCCTATCAATATGAAAGAGAAAGAGTAGTTTTGCTAACAAGTGTTTTAAAAGTATGAGTTAAGAGCATCTCATCCTTTACGCTCAGTAGCCATTTGACCAAGAACTGGAAGAAATGAAAGAAACACACTGAATTACGGAAGTTACAGCTGTGCAAAACTCACATACTGGGAGTCGCTTCGCCTGCTCTACGCTCTACTCTTTTCATTATGGAAGAGCTCCCTACGCTACCATTTCCTTTCTTTTTCAGATCATAAATTCATTTCCATTCACAATGCAAAAAAGGAGTAACACAAACCAGGATGTGAAAAACTATATTTTAGACCAAAATAAGCCTGTGGAACCTATGACAGGTTGAAAATTTTTAAACTGAACAGCTTTCACTGGAGTTAGCAGCTTCAGTGGTATGAGAAAATTCATGGGAATGTGTTGATTTTGATGAAACTTGCCCATACAAAATTGGTTTTGAGTAAGCTATTATGAGAGTGGAATGTTACATTTTGCATTTTGGCAAAATAAAGCATTCTGGTGGTGTTTGAGGGTTTTTTTAATAGAAACCTCTGTGTGATATATATTTATACTCCTTTGCAATATCAGGCATATATAATAAAATTATATTTCACATTGTGATTTTTTATGTTGTCAAAACTGGAGGATTCAAAGATATTGAAAGTGTAGTGATTAGAATACTACATGAGCATTTCTGGGTTTTTAATTGTATTTAGAAGTGAAAATAGATGGAATTCCATTTCTTTACAGGATCTGGTAAAACTTTTTTTTTTTTTTCCTTCTTATTGCTTTCCTGGTGAGCAAGCAATCAAATTTTAAAAGGATAATCTTCTTCCAACCTTTGGCTATAGCTAACAATAGTACTTACAGACAGCAGTTTGAAAAGTTACAGTATAATTAATGTATCATGAAGTGAACCAAGAGGGCAAAGTTGATATGCAGATATTAATATAGTCCGCTCCTCACATTCCAGAGAAGTTTATATTCTTTCTCAGTGTGTAATTTCCTTATAGAAAAATGCTTCTACCTTCATAGCACTGTCCTCTCTTGGATGCACAAATGACAGCTTTCACATCCTCAAAGACAGTCAGTAGTCTTCCCTGCTGTCATAGCCTGGACATTTGGAGGAGAAAAAGACAAATGCCCAAGTTTTTTTGGTTTTTTGTTTGGTTTGTTTGGGTTTTTTTTCCAGAGAGAGCAGCCAGCCAACAGCAGCCTCTACATGCAGCTGTTTCCACACACACAGTACATATTTTTACGTCAACTCAGAACCAAAGGCATGAATAAACCTTTTAGCTTCCTAATAACATGTAAACATGCTCAAATCAGTTTTGCATTAGATTACTGATTCTCACTTATTTTACTGCCTGAAAACATTTGAGAGTGGCTCAGAGCAGAACATTTTCTTGTTTTTAATTTATTTAATTGTTTGCATGAGCAGACATAAAAAGAAAAGGGCAAATGAGTTTGTTCTCTGAAGGGATGAATGCACTACGAGCTTTCCAGTGGGGCGCTCTATTTTCTCTCTGCAGCAGACACACTTGTGCAATTACAAAATTGCAGAATAAAGTAAAAAATTTAGAAACCACCTTATTTGGGCTCACGATTAAGCTTTCAGGTGCCCTTTATTAACACAACCATTTGCCAAATCTGATCATGCACTTGGGAGATGAACCAGTTTCGAAATACCTATTTTGCTTGTGCGACACCCAGCAGTCAGCAGTCCCATCTGTGATATCCCGCCCTCAAAACTAACACAGCGAGAGTTTTTCTGCTGGTTCAAATAGTCTCTGCATTCAGCATGGGCACCGGTGTGTGAAGCAGAAGGGACAGAGGGATATGAAAAAGGAGTGAAGAAGTCAAAGCAGAAAAATACTTAATTAGCGTGTGCTGGGGTTTCTCCCCCGCTGGATTCCTCCCCAAAGATTGCGCAGCCAGTCAGAAAGCTCGGTACCACTTGTCCGTATCTCCAGCTGTACTCAGATGGCACGTAGGTACTGCCGTCGTGCTTGGCTATTTGCTAGCTAGACGCGTCAGAGGAGATCCTATAGGATCTCCTTCCTGACAGCTGCTTTTCAGAAACGGAGCCAGTCTTAATAACCAGAGCCAGCAGATGCAGTAGTTGCTCAGCACAGCTGAAATTAGGCCACTTGCATTTAAGAGCTTACAAATGGATTTAGTTTTCTAATTTCAGGACCTAAATTTGGGGGGAAAAAAAGTCTAACTGATCATATGGTTTTCATTTTTAACCTCTCTGTAGATGTGCAGATCTTTAATTTTCAGTGCTGTGTATACACACTATAATTTCTCCATGTATAAATCAGTTGTCTTCCTATATATAAATTCAGTATTCCCTGATGAGTGTATGCACATAGATATGCATGAAAAAACTACCCCACATGCTGGTGCAGCCTCATACATTTCCCTGTTCTTTTATTCAGCAGTATTAGGTTTTTATTTTTTTTTATGCAGTCATACTCCTTTGACAGCATGTAGCTGTCATGGTTCTGTCTCACAGGTTTCTATACATCAGAGACCAGCTTTAAAACTGTTTTGACAGGTTAAAAGCTGGGATTTTTCCAGGGACAGGATGGAAAGAAGCAGGAATGTGAGAAGTGAAAAAGAATATTCCTTGACACCCCCTAATCTCCTCAGTGCAGATGGCACTGTCTTTTTCAAGTAGTTTCTGTGCACAACAGCCATTGCAAAAGAGCAAAAGCCTGAATGCTGGAAATAGTCTTCTTGGGAGATACATACATATCTGTATGTATATCTATCCAATATACACAGCCGTGCAAGCACAAGTAGACAAATGTGCAAAGCTTACCTTCCTTCTTCTTCCTCCCCCATCCATTCACTAAAATTAATTGCTCCCCAAGATGCTGTAGGCCACATTGTTAATTATTGTCTCTCTCTTCTCCACCTGAGGCATCACACTGGTTTAGAAAACAGCCTGCAAACAGATGGAGAGCTGCTGGAGATGAATCTGCAGGTATGTGAAAAAATGGATACAGACTTTATGATACTGCAGACTCAGATGGTCTATTAATTTTCAATAATATTCTGGAAAAGAAGGACGTCTCTACATGTTTTTAGGCATAATTTGTTTTCAAAAAAGGAGTTAGAAGAGCCAATTACTTTTATGATTTCATCACCATCGTTTACGTTTAAGGAGTATTTATGGGAAAATACGCCAATCATCACTGCACCAGCCTTGCAGTTTCTTAGACAACCCTGCCCCTTGGCAGCCAGCTGCACGTGCACTATGCCCGGGGGCACCAAGGCCGCGCGTCTCGCAGACCAGACCGACACGCCAGCTTGAACTGGATGCTGCACGCAGCCTCTTGCCTGCTGCCTTAATGCCACTGGCTCGCCCCCAACATTTACCCTAACAGCCTGCTTCCGCCAGCATGTTGTCACGGAGAGCCACAGCAGACTGGGGCAAAGCTGTTTCCTTACGCGCCTAGCCTGCCTCCATCCCACTTCCATGAGGCAAGGTCCTGATGCAATCCCAACAAGAATGCTCCACTCTTTGATCCAGCCTGGCAATTAGCAAAAAGTCACTGCAGTAGTTGACACCAACTAGTTTTTCGTCTTCAGAGGCCGAGGATCAAAGCTAGCACAGCCATAACGACGAGGCAGGTATGCCTCTAATGGTGCTCAACACTAATGATGCTCGATGCTGTCCTCTCCTACAAAGGAGGGCACTGCAAAGGCAGACAAAGCACAGGCATCCAGACCTACCTAATGCACACCGTGCCTGCTTCAAACCAGGTAAAAGGGGTTTCCCTTTCATAAGTACTTCAATATGGCCATTTTTTGCCTAAAAGTACCCAAGAGAAGTATCTGAAAACCAGAAGCTGTTCTAATAGAACCATTTTACCTTCTTCTAAGGGAAAACTATTGCTGTACATAGGGAACCTTTGCATTTTCTGAACTGGGAAAAAAGCCCTTCAGACTTGGCTGGAAGTTCTGCTCTGCACATTAGCCAAATTACTTTAGAAAGGCAATAGAAGAGTTACCAATAGATTTATCATATGACTATCCAAAGGCATCCAGAAATTTTAGCCAAGAAGCATGAAAAAGTGAGTTAATTATACCATGACCAGATCTCTGATCCATACAAGAATGAGGAAAAGCAGGTGATACTCACATTATAAAGGTCACTCTTTTTTTTCCAGTGTTGGCATCGTGCATATTTTGTGGAGCAAAGTCTACTTGGTAGAGATTGGTACGCAATTTGTCATGTGTTGTACACAATTTGTCATGCTGTTATATGACTGTGTAAAGGAAACTCTGGAACTTAAACATGGTATAATTTCCTCCAGTACCCAAATGCTGCATATTAGTATTTTGCAATCCAGCAGAGATTTTCAACATCTGCCATCAGTTTCTGAAATGCTTGATGTATGCAGAAACAACTGAATGCATAATTCATTGTATATGCTACCATATATTTAGCTTAGAATATTAAACCTACTGTCTCTTTCAAAAAACACATCAAATATAATACTTATGACACTAGGGTCAGCCTATATCACTATCACCTGCCCGGGTGAATAAACAGTATATTGTTACATGACCTTGGGATTCGTAATCAAGGATTGGAAGTGAAGGATTCGTAATTTGCCTTTCCTCCTGCTCTGCAGATGGCACAAAATGTGAAAACGTAAAGCCAGTAGGGTTAGATGCTTCTCCAGTTCTCTCTCTCACTAAAACTGACTCTGCAGGAGTAGTACCAAGGTCCCAGACACTCCATCTGCCCCATGGGTAAGAGATGGAGGTAAAGGTGGTCCTTGGGGAGCCAGCTTCCCCCAGGTGCTGCAGAGGCACCAAGAGATGGCTGGCCAGTTACCCACTGGTGGTGCTTAGCCAGAGCACTGCAGACTTCCTAAAAGCAGTGCCACAAATAACATTGACATTTGATCTGAAAAAGACAACCTATTCCAACCCTATTTTAGATTCTTTTCTTTCTGCACTGAACCTTTTATTTTGGACAGCAGTTCTTTGGTATAATGCAATTGTCTTTAACGAATTGCTTTTCCCAGCTGTCACTCTTATTATACCAAAAATTCAGGGTGATTTGTTCAACCTGTAGCAGGGGTGTAAGACTAAGGCTAGCTCTTCTCCATTCTAAAACAGGAGTGTTTCCTCTGGTAGGAGTGGTTCATTGATGGGGACTGTTGCCTATGGATATATAATAAAGATGCCAGTATTTGGATACTGTGACAGATGCTCTCGACCCCTTAACCAGAGGAGTTTAAGGGGTAAAGGTAAAGGGTTAAGAGGTAAAGGCTTGAGCTGTAGCTGGGCCAAGAACTCCTCTAGTTTCAACCTGTTCTCTGAAAACCCACAAAGCAGCAGAATGACACAGTAAATATCAATACCTCTGAGTTTGGAACATTGATCATGTGATTAACACATAAATAACAGGTGGCTTTTCCAAAACTCATTTATCAAAAAACAAAGTAGGTTGTGGGTACAAGGAGTCTCATGCCTACTTTTTCCATCGCATGCCATTTGACTACAAGCCAACCACTTTATCCCATAAATATGGCAGCCTAAGTGAGCCTTCTTTAGGCTCTCCCTGCTAAGCAGCATGGCTGCATGGCAGCAATCTCCCCTTGAGCTGGGACACCTTTTGTGGTTGCTCCTCGAGGCAGAGAGACCTCTTACCAATGGCAGACTGCTGGGTGAGCCCAATCTGAGCTTGCCCTGAATTGCAACTAGATTGCCTCCAGGTGACTATCCCCTTCAGCAGGGACGTCTCAAGGTTTGAGAATCTTCACCTGAGTCTCGAAGATCCTTCCTTGCCTGAGACTGAGAGACCCCTTATTCCTTGACATTGAGAGATTCCTTGCCACAACAGATCCTTGGTAAGTGGCTAATAGCTTGTTAAACTTTGTAAGCTTCACTAACTCAATTTTAATTTGTATATTTCTTCCATGCAGTAATTAATAAGGTGAACCTTGCCATTAAACTTATTGAACCTTAGTAAACTGCTGTTAAACCTTGTTAAGTTCCATTGAATTTATTGAACTCTGTCAAATCATTATTTTACCTCAATAAAACATATTGTTGCTTCTCTCTTTTGAGTGAGCTGCATTCCACTCTTCCATGACAGATACGTACCAGACAATTTAAGGTTTGTAGGCTGGGCTCAGAGCAAACTTGTCCAATGGTCATGATATATCATAGACTGCTCTCTGGCTCTCAGGCCTTAAGATGTTTCTTCCATTGCTGGTTTTTATGAGGGAAAATGAGAGAAGCTCTATGAAATCACCTCACACTCTCAAAATGGTGCTTTAGTTGTGGGTGACACAATTAGCCACATCTGCAAAGCAGTGCATTTGCTGATTAGTAAATTCTCACCTCCAAGAACCTAGGTTAAATTTTAGTTTAAGTGCTTTGGTACACAGAAAAGGCATTGCAGTTGCAAGTTTAAATGCCAGGTACTGCAATGAACATATGAGTAAAGGAAGGCTTTTTCTCTGGAAAAAAACGGTATGTGGATTTCAGTTTGCAGATGAAAGTTACTTGCTCTAAAATAATTGATCAGTAAGAGATTTAGGTTGGGTTGCTCTTCCAATCTCTTCCCTCCCAAGATATGGCAAATAATTCTGATTACTGAGGAATCATGATGACAAAATTTAGTAAAGCAAATTACTATTAATATTGAAAATTTTATATAGAAATGCTTTCAGACTCACTTAGCCTCACTGCAGGGTATTAACATAGCCTAAATTCAAAGGTTTACTTTCCCTGGCTCCCTGTATAGTTAAGGACTAGAGGTAGGCTCCTGCAGAGCTTTATTCAGAGTGAGAACCTCACCTGGAATCATCTTCTCCAAAACCATTGAGAGAACCTAACTACTACACAAGTAGCACCTGAGTCTGGAGCTTAATGCTAGACAGCATATATACTATGATTTTGCCTCTAGCATCAGTTGTCATTCATCTAGTTGTTGAAGAAGCTGACAGATCTGCATTCTCCTTGCTCTTCTTTCTCCTGCACCTTAAAAAATATTTGCCCTTCTTTCACCCAGTGGCACCTCACCATCCTCTTCATTTCTCAAAGATATCTGCTAACAAGGCTTTCAGACAGCATCATCCCACTGTTAAAAATCCAGACATCCATACAGGCCACCTGATTTAAAACTGTCTTACTTAGCCAGGCTCCCTCCCATAAGCTCCTTTCCAGGCCTGAGCCTGAGCCTTGCGCTGCTTAGTGATGTTATGATCTACCCAAGGACTACTTCTGTATGCACGTAAGCCCTGGTACAGTTACATAGGTAAAATATGGTAAGCAGCCTTCCAGTTCTGACAATCAACAATAACAAGGCCTCAGCTGAAGTGCAGATATTTACAAAACCTTGGATTTTGCTAATAAACATCACAGATTTTGTTGCATTCCTCATATGGATCATATAAGATACGCTTCTATAGAAGCCTGCCAATGACTCCAGTGACTGTGCTGAGCTCACCAAAGAATGATCAGCCCAATGCAGAAGGGTTAAAATAGAAAGAAAAAGTAAAAAAGAAAAAAGTTCTCTGTCATAGGAATTAGCAAAGCAATCTACTGCATTTCTTGGTTGGGGGAGGACATCAGCACTAGCTGGCATCCGCTCCTAGGAGGGGGAAAGAACAAAGTCAATGGCAGAAGGGAGTGAAATGTTTCGACAGAGAGGGAAGACTTGCTCCACCTCAAATGAGAGACACTGCTAAAAGAAAAGGAGAAAGAAAGAGTATGAGAAAAGGCTGTAAGGGGTGAAAGAAAGCTAGCATGACGGAAAAGGAAAGCACACAGGGAGGATAAAGAGAGCTCCATGAAGAAGCAGTTCTGCGGAGGGACCATGCTAAAAGCCAAAACCGGTGCAGCTTTAGCAATGGCACTTTAGGAACAGAGGAGAGAAATGTGACCCAACAGTAGCCAGGAGAGATAAAGCCTCACTGAACGGGTGCGCCATGAGTAACAATGTAAGGAAGAGAAGAAAATTTCTCACTCGCTCTCTCATAAAAACTGAACTTTTCACAAATCAGCGCTGCCAACATAGCTAAACTACTTACAACACTTGCAAGTAGTGCCTGCACCTGTCAATGAGAGTGATTATTAATTTTGTGTGCATAGGTCATGGAAAAAGTCACATAGTTTCTCTGTGATTTAGTTCCCCATCTGTAAAGCTACCACCTCTGCGTCATTAAAGGCAAAGAGGCAATAAATTGACAAGAAACAATATAATAATAAAGAAGCACAAAGCAGATGATTTAATGGCAACATCAGGCTCAGTTCTGGATCAGAAAAAATGCTTATAAAACAGTGAAGCAGTTAACTGATGTATTTTATAATAAAAATATAAGCAACTTCCAAAACAAATCTGAAAAGGGAACAGGATAATTAAAAATATCAGTATGAAACTGATGTGCACTCTTTGCTGCAGGCAGTCACAGGCTCTGCTTCCCTGTTACCTGCCATCCAGTAAGACTTTTCCCCCTTCTTTACTCTTGCTAATTGTCAGGGTTTAAAGGACACTGAAGAGCACAGGATGGGTTCATTAGAATTGCAAAGTATCGCTCCTTACCATTTGCAGCAGGGTACCATTCATCTCTGTTGCCACACCATACTGTGAGGTGGCACCAAAAACCAGATGCCGCAACCCAGAGCTAGGGAATGCTAATCATCCTACATTAGACACAAAATCACGCGGGATTCAAGGTTCACTGTGGTTGAGAACATCTGCTCATGGCCGTAAATGACTCCCAAAAGCAATCTGGGGTGGGCTTTGTGTTTTTGACGTGGTCAGCCTCCTTCTGCTGGCCTAGAAGACCTGGGTCAAATTCTTGGCCATTTCTTGCAGCCCCTTGCGTCTACGTAACCACCTCTTCTGTCCCCTTCCTTCAGTGAAAGACACGACTACCTCTCCTCAGATCCTTTGAATGCTGGGATGCCACCCACAGTAAACAATGAACACAACCATCTCTTTCTTTGCTTAGCTGCTGATAGGTGAAGTACAATATAAATTACAACTACAGCACAGAGCTCAGCACAGCGGTCTGTCTATGCATAAACACCATCACATAGCTTAGCTAAAGGAAGCACAGGTTGACCTTAAAGTCATGTCCAGACCACCACTTGAGTTTAGGCCACCTCAGAAATTTCTACCTTTCCCCTTTAAAAATGTTTATATTTTACTACCTTCCATAATAATACCACACGTTGCGTTCTGTCCTATAGCAAAAAGGAAGCAGAACTGGAAAAGGTACTCAGTCAGCACTACACTGTGGTGCCAAAGCAGGACTAAAGAAGTAACTATGAGGTTGCCAGATCAAAGACTGAGACTGGGTGTGCTGGTCAACAGCCGGCTGAATATGAGCCAGCAGCGTGCCCAGGTGGTCCAGAAGGCCAACAGCATCCTGGCTTGTATCAGACATAGTGTGGCCAGCAGGACTAGGGAAGTGATTGTTCCCCTGTACTCGGCACTGGTGAGGCCGCACCTTGAGTGCTGTGTTCAGTTTTGGGCCCTTCACTACAAGAAGGACATTGAGGTGCTGGAGCATGTCCAGAGAAGGGCAACGAAGCTGGGGAAGGGTCCAGAGCAGAAGTCTTATGAGGAATGGCTGAGGGAACTGGGGTTGTTTAGCCTGGAGAAAAGGAGGCTGAGGGGAGACCTTATCGCTCTCTACAACTACCTGACAGGAGGTTGTAGCCAGGTGGGTGTTGGTCTCTTCTCTCAAGTAACTAGTGAAAGGACAAGAGGAAATGCTCTCAAGTTGTGTCAGGGGAGGTTTAGATTGGATATGAGGAAAAATTTCTTCACCAGAAGAGTGGCCAGGCATTGGAACAGGCTGCCCAGAGAGGCGGTGGAGTCACCATCCCTGGAGGTGTTCAAAAAACATGTAGACATGGCACTTCGGGACATGGTTTTAGTAGACATGGTGGTGTTGGGTTGATGGTTGGACTTGATGATCTTAGAGGTCTTTTCCAACCTTAAAGATTCTATGATTCTATGATTAAGTTACTTTGCATTTGGTATAGGTCTGTAGTCCTGCTTGTATTGACATCAATAGCAAGCCTGCAGTTAATTGCAACAAAAGATGTATTTTAGGAAGCAATCATAAAGAGGTAGGCAGGATTATCTAATGGCATGTATGTATTTTACTAAACGTGTTACTTGTCAAGCTAATTAGTTACCCTGTAAATGAAAAGGTCAACCCTGCATAATATTTGCATCTCATTCTTTCTGAGTCAAATTTCCTGTGCGTGGTAGGTGGAAAGAAATAAATTCTACTGAAGTTGTGAACGGCAGACTGGAACACTTTGGCAGGCAGAGAAAAATGAGAAAAAAAGCTGTTTAAGGCTGATCTGAAGCTAAGAACGTGGAACAGGTCCATCAGGAAGATACCAATCCCATGGCCACCAGCTCCACACGTACGATTTGTTGTGAATAGCTCTGCAGCCAGGCAATACATTGAGCCTGTCAGTCACACTTTTTTGGCTGCTTTTGCTGCCCTTTACTAATCCACATATGCAAGCCGAGAGCCAAGGCTCATGAAACCACTCCACCACACCAAACCCGTACTTTTGACCCCAAATTGCCGTTCTCTAGAGAAGACTTACCTGACATCCCACACTGCTGTGTGCACACTCCAGCTGTGTGCATATTTCCCCCAATTTCCACAGCTGGAGGCACAGTCCAGCACAGTACAACTATTCCACACCTGCAGCTCACTAATTTTGCAGCTCTCAGAGCGTTGCACATCTACAACAGCCTGGATCCCCTTTTCTTTTCCAATGCCCTTGTCATTTACGTATATGTGAAGTATGCAAACTTGACACAAAAACAAATGCTTGAGAGGTATTGACAAAGCCATTATAAAGAGGTTAAAGAAGCAGCAGCACCAGCAGCTTTCTTAGGAAATATCAAACAGAAACAAAGAGAACATTTCAGTATTTGTAGCCATGGAAAAATCAACGGGGCAATCAGCAGATTAACTAGGAACTTTTGGATTTTTTTTTTTTTCTTTTTTAATGAAACAGCAGGTTTCATGTTTCAGCCTGTAAACATTCTATGCCAGGAGAGGATCTTCAGAGGCTCTTTGCCCTTGCTAAAGGGCTTTACTTAATGGGGTGTTACATGAAAAAGCGTATCTGTTTTTCAGGAGAATGTGCCCTGCGGGCTCACTGAAACAGTGGCAGCAACTAGAGGAAAAGAAAACCACGATATGAAATACATCTTAGCTAATACAGGTTTAAATATATACAAGTTACTCTGCCAGGACTGAAAACTCTGGCGTAATAAATCTCTCTGCAACCTGTGCACACAAAGGAGGTGGCAGGGGACCTCGCTCCCTTTCAGCAAGAAGCCACATCTTCCGGGCAGCGTATCCTGCTCTCAGAGGCTGATGTCCTGCTTGCAAAAGCCACCCAAGCCAGGTCAGAGCTTGCTCTCCAGCCAGGCTCCCCACTGCAGGCAGCCACGGCAGCACGGGGCTTGGCACGCATCCCCTCGCCCATGGTCTGACCTTCCGCAACACTTCAACGGTGACTGATACATGAGCTGGGAATTTAAGGCCACTATAGGTATATCACAAATAATTGTGTCATACTTCAAATGACAGATGATTTGAAATATCTGAATTACGGTAGACTATTTCCTTTGTGAGCCAGGATAAGAATTTTGCGCCATGTTTTTCTGGGCTACATATAAGAGTGCTGGCCTATACATAAGAGGAGCAAATGGATTGCTTAAGACACAATATAAAGAAAGTTTAGCTGATGGATTGTATTTTTGAGACCCTTCATTCCCCAAATATTTGAACCAAAGCTTTAAATTCGGATGTACTTAAGACTTCTTTATTTCTGGTGCATATACAAGCTTATGGCCAGGAAGCACTAGGAATCAGCTAGTCCATTATAAATGAAGTGAACACATATTCGGATATAGGCCTCAGAGGAGACCCCCCCCTACATCTTCATTCCGGCAGGATTTTCCTGAATCCCAATAGCAGTGAATGCAGCACTCAGGTTCACATTCCTCTACTCATGGCACATTTGAGAATCGCTTCCTTCTGGCACCGAGTCACCCATCCTACCTGTTAGAAGCGATAATTACTCCTCTGTATTATCTGAACTCAATTATCTACAAAGGAAAAACCAAAATTTCTGGGTTTTACTCCTAACGCTCACACAAGAGTATCTGTTTTGTGTGTAACTGTAGAAATACTTTAGGAGCTATCAAAACCCCCATAATATGTACAATTGTGGAATTAATCTGAAAAGGTTTTGGTTTTTGGAAGAAAAAAATTCTGTGTCTGTATTAGCATTTTATGAGCAATATGGAAATTGCCAGTGCTTACCTTGAGGGCCCAAGTACCTTTAAACCCAAATTCCCTTTGAAGCCAGAGACTAACGGTTCCATTTTGTAGCTCTTCTACTGGGAAGAGAAGTGTTCGGCTCTGTGCTGCGCCATTTCCACCGCATCAGCCCCAGCTGTCCTAGTCTTGGGTTGCTTTTTGTCCAGTCTTTAACATACAACTTGATGTAGAAAGAGAAAGCCCGAACAGTGATGCAGACTTATTCTTAAAATAAATGATCCCTTAATCAAAATTGGATGACTAACAAGCATAAAATTACAGTTCTAATACCACATATAATCGTTTATCTCATTGCAAAGAGGCATACATCATTTGCATTGTGTTCCAGTAGTGTTTTATACCCACTTTACCATAATCTAAATGAGCATGCACAGCACAAACAAATGAAGATTCTAGCCCATCTTATGCATTTGCCTGGGGAGCATGATGTTGTTTGTTGTGGGTGCTTTTAAAAATTGTATGGCTATAAATAAACATGTTAAAATGTAAAGACAATGCAGTGGGCAAGCACACTGCCTGAGCAGTTGTAATTGTGAGATAAATTTTCCATAAAGAAGGGATATTTTAACTATTTTTTTTTCTGGTCAGCAATTTTAATAAAGTATATTTGAAACTTACATGAGCTATGGAATAAGTTCACTGAAGAAAATTTAAACCTGTGGATACATCAGCTCAGCATGCGGGTATTGCCAACCGCATTTTCAGCTCAAAATATATATTTTCTTCTGCCCACTTCTCATTATCTGGGATTTACTTAGCAGTCCAAGCCAGAGACTCAGCTTCAAACAACCTTAAAAACTTATAAAAATGGCAATCATTAAAGTACGTATTTCTTTCCTTGAAATTACTTCTGCACAAAGGCTGTAAGAAGCTTTTGCATCTCCATCTGCAGCATCCCTCCTATACCCAAAACCACCACAGCTGTGAAGTTCAATAACGCGTAGTCCTTCAGAGAGAGCAAGTATGGCTTCACATGACAATATTCGCAAGAGTCGGTTCCCAGCTTCCATGTAGGACTTCACATCTTTTTCTGACCTTGCAGACCTGCGAGAAACTGGCACTGAAAACTCTGACATTTTATGAGAGAGAAGCTGGTCGTCTACTTAATTTTAGAGAGCTTTATGTCTTTTTCCCTCTTAACAGGGATAACTCACTTGGCACAACTGATCTTAGAGTACAGAACTATGAGTCTTTACAAGTAAAAAGATACGCATGCTAAAATACACTTGTATATTCTTAAAATCATTTATCTGTGACATATGCGGCATGAAGATGAAAATGTGATATGGTCTAAATGTTTTATTGTTACTTCACTTGGACTGACTTGCATTACTCACTGCTTGATTCACCATTTGTGCAACATGCTTTTCTGATTCTGCCCACAACCTAAAGCTACCATCCAAAAACCCAAGGAGCAGTACAAGCTTGACACAGATTAACCTCAAAAGTAAACTACAGCTACATTAAAGAACTGTCAAGTTCTACCTGAAGATTATTTGCTCAAAGAATGGGAACATGACAGAGATGCTAGGAGGATGAATGATCCTCAGCAAAAATAAAACAGATAGATAGATGTATACTCTGCACGGCACATTAAAACCTTTAGAGCTCAGCACAGTATTGTCCATCTTTTGCCATCAGTCTATCTTGTATGTATTTAGCACTTCTAAGAATAACTGTATGACATGTAGATATAAGGTAGAAGTATGTTTATATGAGAAATTAAGTATTCTATGTTATTAATCTTGGTAAGCATTGCGTAGATGGTTTATTATCTATATGTCCAGCTCTTCTTATTGACTGACATTCAACATTCTGCTGCTGGGGGTGGGGTTAATTGCATCCCTCTACTACTTTAGATTAAATGAAGCAGTCATGCTTTCCTAGCAGCATAGTATTAAAACCATTATTTTGTCTTTACACAGCCATATTTGTGCAGTCGTTCCCTTCTTTCTTCTTTTTTTTTTTTTTTTAAATCAGCTCTCTTTCCAGTAACCCCCTTCTTGTATACCAAAGAGCGGTGTTCAGCTTTGACCTCATTTGACCTTCTGCCTCATTTGTTCCATCTCTTCTTATAAAGCATTTTCCTTCAGCTTACATGCTTTATCTTTTTCTCCTAAATTCACTTAAAATTCATTTCACCAGCCCTCCATGTTTATCTCAGCCTGGCTGTTTAGAGTAATCTATTTTGTGGCATAGTTTCAAGAGGCTCTTATGTCCAGGCAAAATATGTCCTTTAGTTTACTTTTCTCTAGCTATTCAGGACTGTCCGCACAGAAATCTTGCTCATTCATCAAGTTTGATCGCTTGGTCTTTAAACAGCAGAGATTGCTCTTTCCATATTACACATTCCATAGACCTCTCTTCGACCTTCTCCCAAAAATATGGAAACATCACTACTGTCTTTCTGTCTTTTGATGTTTCTCTAGCTGTTAACAAGATGTGAAAAAAAGATTCTAAAGGCTTTTCTTACTTTACCTTAATGATTCTTCTGGAATTTGTGAATGTTATTCATCTAGATCAGGTGCCTTGTCAAACTTTAATGGTTCCATGTACTTAACTGTGTGCTCTGGCATAATCATAAAGCCTTTAATATCTTCTGTGGGGAAATACATTCTCGTCTTCCAGATGTGACCTTCAGCTTATTTTCAGAAATGTCTATACTATGGAAGAGAAAACACAAGGAGTTCTCTGAAATAAATTCTTTACTAACAATAGTTCTCATTCATGTTGCTTTATGGCCTTGCAAGCTAGATTTGACAGATAACTCTGTACATATTATATGCTTTTAAAACAATTTCTTTTTACCATATTAATGGCATTAATTAGCATTATTATTACCAACATTAAAGTCTAAATTTTGCTTATCATCAATTTATCATCAATATCTTCAGCCTTCCTTGCAGCTACAAGAGCTCTCCCTTTTTCATGTGAAGGATTTTCTTCCTCCATAAGTAATTTTATTGAACTTGAGGTAAACTCTGGGTTATCTGATCCAACCAATCTAGCTTACATTTGACATTCACATACTTTTCACACGTGTAAGCGTATACTTTCATAGCTCTTACCTTCTGCAACAGAACATTGCACAGAACAGAACCATCTGTAGCCATTCATAATGACACATACAGAAAGGGGGAAATTCTAAATTTGCTTCACACTACCAGACTTGTGCCTGTGATGTTGGGTATTATAAGACAGAGGCAACAGTTTGCAGGCCCAGCAGCACTTCCGAGCAGTGCTGCTAGCGGTGCAGAGCCCTGGAGTAAGAGGATGCGTAGCATACGTGCCCTGCTCAGCCCGCTCATTCATGTTGTGCAACTGACAACTGTGAAACTCTTTACTGTAGATAGAGCTTGAAGATGCTGCCAGGGCCAATGTATATATGTATGATATTACACACACAAGAAAATCTCAACATTTCAATTCAGATTTTTTCCATGCTGCCCAGGTACCAAGTGCCTGTCTGGTGCTCCTGAACATAGGTTACGGCTTGTTGATTTAACTGTTATTAGTTCTGTATCATTTCCCTATATGTTCCCTTACAAATGTTTTCTGCATACGCAGAAAAAGACCAGGTAGGTGTATATATGTATCTGTGCGGTGTACAGGAGCTGGAGAAACTAACTACACTACCAACAATAATTAGATACTGTCCAAATACACAAGGAGGCAGTCGCTATTGTGAATGTCTTACAACATGACGCATCACACCACAAGGCAAGCATTTGACTATTTAAATTAAAATACATACACTTATATTTTTGCTAGATAACTATTTTTGCATGGCTTTCTCCCCAGTTAGATCATTATCCGAGCAGTAGCAGGTCCTTGTTTAAGACTGCTGCAGTGCAAGATTGTTCTTTCCAGGCAGTGCCATTCAGTGAGTCTTCGCCAGTTTGCACTGATCCCACTTGCACTCCACGTGCTCTCACCCTCCTTGTGTGTCTTTTACTGCTATTGTGCCTTTCATCTACAGGACACTTCCCTTTCGTCTACTGTCATCCCCACCTTTTTCCTTAGAAGAATATTTCACTTTATTGCTTCTATATTTCAAGCTTGCAGCTCTCCCCGCTTGCTTTGTCTAATTGGCTCTTAAAACCTTTTTCACAATGAAGCAATTAATTAAATTATTTTGATCAATTTCCAAAATTTTCTAAAGGAATTGCATAATGCAGAAGTTTGCATTATAATTTTCTTAGGTATTTCATTTATGTGACTTTGGAGCTTTTTTGCATTTATTGGGACAGAGATAAAGAAGCAAGCTTGGCTCTGTAGGGTAGCTGGCTACGGAAACTGTTTCCAAAGGGAGAGTCCTTAATATCGGTCTCTGCTACAACTGTTGCCATACATGATCTACCACCCGTGTAATAGAAAGTAACTAAATTTTCCTTGAAGCACAGACTAGAGTCTTCCGTACCCATGGAAGTGGCCTAACGGCTACGCTGCAAAATCAGGGTTACTCTTGCTCCTACTCCCTAGCTCACTGAATCTTTAAATTTTCTATATAATCTGCCATATCTTCCAGGGCAGAGTTTGAAAGTACTTATCCTCCCCAGCAGCCTGTATACCGGGGAACTTTCCAGGTCAGATTGAACTTGTATTACCAGAAAAAAGGACAAAACGAGATTTCCTCTTGAAAGGAAGCTGAGGAGGAGGTGAGAGGAATCACCACCTACTTCTTCTCTGGTTCTCTTTTAAAAGAAAAGATTGATTCTTGTTCTATCTGGTTTTCTGTGAAGAAGAGGATTAAGTGCCTAATTTCATGGCTATAAATCATGTGTGGAGAGAAATGCACAGTTAAGCACCTAAGCTTCTGAGAGGGTGGGGATTTAAAACACGAGAAAGTCCTCGGGGCTTTGGTATTGCTACCTCAGATGGCTCACTGCTTGGGGTTGTGCATGCCATCACGAATCACAATCTTTCTTTTACATCGTGTAGGAAACCTACGACTCCAGCTCAAGGCTACAGATTCTGTCATGAGTCTCCAAGTATTAAGTAGTATCGAAGTCCTTGTTTGACCAGAGCTTAAATGTCTATAACTCATAGATAACACTTGTTTACTTCTTTTACACATATAACACTGTATGGTTTTGATCATCCAGACACAATATGTTTCAGCACCTGGAGCAGATCATGTGGCCCTGGTGAGGCCACACCTGGAGTCCTGTGTCCAGTTCTGGGCTCCCCAGTTCAAGAAAGACAGGGAACTACTGGAGAGAGACCAGCGGAGGGCTACAAGGATGATGAGGGGACTGGAGCATCTCCCTCATGAGGAAAGGCTGAGAGAGCTGGGTCTGTTTGGCCTGGAGAAGAGAAGACTGAGAGGGGGATCTGATCAATGCTTATAAATATCTAAAGGGTGGGTGTCAAGAGGAAGGGGCTCTTCTCAGTGGTGCCCAGTGACAGGACAAGGGGCAATGGGCACAAACTGGAACACAGGAAGTTCCATCTGAACATGAGGAAAAAGTTCTTGACTTTCAGGGTGACTGAGCACTGGAACAGGCTGCCCAGAGAGGTTGTGGAGTCTCCTTCTCTGGAGATATTCAAAACCCGCCTGGACACAGTCCTGTGCAACCTGCTGTAGGTGATCCTGCTTTAGCAGGGGGGTTGGACTAGATGATCTCCAAAGGTCCCTTCCAACCCCTACCAATCTGTGAATCTGTGAATGATATGCATGCAGGTATGTGCACACCAGCATTGGCAGGCAACATATTGATGCAGTGTATTGAAATCCAATGTACCAAAGGGCACCAGACTTAGTAGGTGCTGACACCATTGATGTGTGCCTTACCTTACTGCTCTTCTGCCTTACCATCCCACGTATGGCACATCATAAGTCATGCCTTGACCTGTTCTGTGTTTCGTGGCCTTGCTATAGCTCTGAATTTCTCTTCTTCTCATCCACTGGTCCCCTCACCACATCCAGGCTAGCGCTATTTGCATGATCTCACTGCTGTAGCAGGGGGCAGGGTATAGGAGCAGAGCAGAGCTGCTGGATGCACGGGGATGGTTGGAAGTTGTAGGTCCTGCAAGAACAGCACATTGTCCAGGGTCTATATTTCAGGAGTGGAGGGAAATGGAAGGTTTCGAGGTTCCTGGCATCCTTATGCTGCAACTTGCAATATGATTTAGAGGTGTCTTTCTCCTCTCCCTAGCCAGATGCACCATCAGCTCCATAGTCAGCAAGACAGAGTGAGATGATAACTCTCCCCCTCCCACAGCCCCTCAAAACCCCAGAGAAGCTTTGCCCCAAGACCCTAATGGTTTCTCCACACCTTTTGCTTTCATTGTATCAGCCTCATGAAAGATTCAAATCATATCACCAACTCTGAGCACAAACAGGCACTGCCATCATCTGATTCAGCATTTATCTGTCAAACAGCCTGGCTTTATGCAAAAAGTTGAGAGGCTGAAGCTAATGAAGCCCTAATCCTAAAACTAAAGACAATAAAGCAATCAGCTGATGGAAATAAAAATAGGATATATTTTTAGAGGATACATACATACACATACAACTGGCAGAAATACTTAGTCAAAATTTGCCTGCCATAAAGTCCTTGTCTCAAAATTATAGGAATTATTTGGATTTCTGAAGATAGTACTTCTTTCAAACTCACAGTTTAAATGAAGACACACAGAGTAAAGAAATACTAACATTACAGTTGTACTTTGTTCCTGGGGCAAGAAAAGTGAAGACACAATGAAAAAAATAATGAGAGAAAATGGTGCCTAACAGAAAGAAAAACTGTCAGCTGGGGTTACCTCCTCATACACTGAAAAGTCAGTCACACTGAGGGCCAGACACTGGTCCTGAAACCTAGCTCTGAACTTTGACAACCTGTGCTAATTACGTTATTGAGTGATCATGTCCATTTTCTGTTAACTTTTGTTTGCATGTTTCATTTGCTAAAAAGGTAATTTTTAGCTTCTAAAACAGGCATTCTAAGTGAAACTCAGAACTCTGACCTGGAAAGATCATATAAATGGGATTTTTCTCTGTCATCTCTTTATGTTTTTGATTATTCTTGACATTGTATAATCTTAAGTTATAAATAGGAAGCATTTTGAAAATGACATAATATCTTGAGTCTAATAAGAGAATACCAGAGCTGGAAAATATGCTTAAGAAATCAAGTTTACATGGCAAACTCAAGATGAAAAATTACACTGGGCTTCACTGCAATGGAATTTAACTCTTTTACAAAAAATGTGAATTGTGAGCTCAAGTTGAAAGCTACAATTGAAATGTAAACATTCCTTATTGAAAGCAAGATGCCGTATGAATAACAACAAGTACAAAAGCTGAAGACTTGTGGCACTACTGTATAGAGCGGTGATGCTTTTTCACCCTTTCAAGTGGATCTAATTCAGAGGATGTCCCCCAGCTAACCCAAACATTCAAAGTCCGTGTACTTGTTCCTCCAGCAGAGCATAAATTTGTTTTGGAATATTCTAGCTGAATTGATTTCTTTTTCTTTCTCCTTTCTACCCCATATATATTCTTCCTATCTATTTTTAGGTTTCCTATGTCTAAGCTCTGCACAGGTACAAGGACTGGTACTGCTGAATACGTGACAAGCTTGCCAGATTCTCATAAATTGCTAAAAATCAAAATCAATTCTTTCTTTTCTGTGCTTGGTCCTAAAGAAGAGAACAATTTCTGCTTTAATTTGTACAGATACCTTTACTAACTATATCAATAACTACAAATTCACCCCAGACTATGTGGAACAGAATTCAGTTCCTAGAATGTGCCTGGGGGCATTTCCTGGGCTCAGCATGACTCTGCATCACCCCTGCAGGAGGCCCTGGAGGTGCTCACCAACAACTCCTCCAGAGTCTGGGGATGGCCAAGGAGAGAACAAACCCAAGGGAATGGCAGTTCAAAGGCTCCCTTTAGAGTTAATGGGAAAAGAAATGTTCCTCCAGAAATGGATTCAGAGCACCTGCATGACACTACTCCTCTTAATATTCTTTCAGAAGAACTCCATTGGCAGCCTTCCAGTACCAGAAGGGGCCTACAGGAAAGCTGGAGAGGGCATGGAGTGACAGGACAAGGGGTAATGGCTTTAAACTCAAAAGAGGGTAGATTTAGATTAGATATAATGAAGAAATTCTTTACTGTGAGGGTGGTGAGGCACTGGAACAGGTTGCCCAGAGAAGCTGTGGATGCCCCCTCCCTGGAAGTGTTCAAGGCCAGGTTGGATGGGGCTTTGGGCAACCTGGCCTAGTGGAGGGTGTCCCTGCTCATGGCAGGGGGGTTGGAACTAGGTGATCTTTAAGGTCCCTTCCAACCCAAACCATTCTGTGATTCTGTGATTTGAAGTTTAAGAGTTACCTGTCCACTTAAAAGCTATCTTTATTTTTCTTCCAAATGTGGCTGATCTGTCCTAGGTGCATACAAATTCTCCTCATTTCTGTTTTGTCACTTGATGTAAAACTAGAAAATTGTCCCTCCAATCAAGAAAAATAAAATCATTATTACTGTAATCCAACTCTTACATGCAGTGATGAACCTTCTATCTGTCTCAATGAATAAAAATTTGAACTGAGCCTGAGCTCAGCATTTTCTGAGTTTCTGAAAAGGATGTGGGACTTTCCTTTTCACTTTTAAGCTGTGAATTATGGACCACCTAATTGACTGGCAACAACTGAAGGTCTTAAATTATAAACAGTGAATTATCTTCTTGTTTTTGTTATTAAAAAAAAAACAACTTTTGGAGATAAAAAAATAACATAATCAGTAAGAAGTCTATATAAATTGATATTCTTTTTTTTTTTTTCCTTTGTCAGCTTTTAAATGTGCATTTCCTGGACTTGATTGCATTAATTCAGTTTTAGAAAAGATGGTCATGTTGGACTTGCCTCCATACAAATGTACCAAAATTTTACATTAAGTGCAGTAATCAGAAGTTACGAGAAAGTTGTGTGTACCTACCTACAGAGAAGGTGAATTCCCACAACCCCAAAATTCTTAAATGAAAGGTCACTTTGTTAATTTTTTAGGGGAAAAAAAAAATATGTCCTGGCATGATCCATATTGCTTCTGAATGTCTTGACTGCACCCAAAGTGATACTCCTTTTTTGAAGAGTTTTAGCATCTGTAACAAGTAATATTTATAAGAAGTGAAAAGTAGGTCTTGAGAAAATCAAGCTGACATTTAGAGAGCTACATTTGGTGCAACTCAAATTTACTGCAGCTGCAGTATAAATAATCTGAGCACTGCCAAAGATGAGCTACTTATGCCTGTATACACACAGAACAATTTAAGCTTCTCCACATTTAATTTCAAATAAAGAATAGTTTTATGGCTGATCAGGGCAGTACATACGATCTCAAGCATAACAAAGCCATGAAATCTGACAGAACTTGCACCACAAAGAGTCCAAGAACATGCCAATTTCTTCAAAACTAGTCTGCAGTCCTCTCCCTTGAATCCAGCTGTAATGTAGGAATTTGGTGTAATTCCTACTTAATTATGTTGAAGTTGCAGATAAAATTTATACAAAGGAGGGTATTCAGGGCTCTCCACAGCACTTTATATTTTTGATAGTGCTGGGGGAACACAGGCAAAGAGGTGACTGGAATTTTTAGATCAGCAATTGTTACAGAAAATACCTTCATGATAGCTTTTCACCAGATATTGCACAGCAAGGTATCTGTACTGATTGTGACAGGAAAGCAGTGGGTACAAAAGCCCACAGATGCTCAGGTCCTCTGTGGGTTTGGAAGGGTTGTGGCCAGCACTGCAACCACCCCAGGGACGGCGTGGGAGCCACATTGCTCACAGGGACCAGGAGGCTTCATCCTGCCCCACGTTGAAGCCAGTTGCTTTGGCTCAATGAGACATGGGAAGGAGGGGAATGAGACATTTATGACTCAGTTGGGCCAAGCCAATATTGGAAGATTTTCACGGTTAGGGCATACTGGATTTAAGGAGGGATCTCATCTTAAGCTTTCATTTTGGAGTCAGTTTTTTTACTATCTCAAAGTCAATTTTTACAAGATTTTTTTGGAGCATGGAGTTTAAGGAAACATTTATGCTATTACAAGTGAAGTTATGAGGGAAATAATGGTGTGCTGATTCTTTTAAAAAATGGCATTGGTTATATTGGTGCTTGCTTTATCTACATTTCAGTGTTGTCTCACAAACACCTGCAAGCATGGGCTGTGGTAAACTGGAAAAGCAATAGGCTATAGAATAATGGTAGAAATGAAAAAAGATAACTCTGCTGCCAATTCTTTATTCAGATGTGGTGTCTCATCATAAAAATCACGGTTCCTATTTTCAAGCTTTAAAATTATATAATCCAGATGGTATTTTTCAGATGTCTTTGTCCCTCTTGCCTAAAAAATTTGGTGGCCTTCTATGATGGGGTTACAATATTGGTGGACGAGGGAAGAGCAACAGATGTCATCTACCTGGACTTGTGCAAGGCATTTGACACTGTCCCACACGACATCCTTGTCTCTAAATTGGAGAGACATGGATTCGATGGATGGACCACTCGGTGGATAAGGAATTGGCTGGATGGTTGCACTCAAAGAGTTGTGGTCAACGGCTTGATGTCCAAGTGGAGATCAGTGATGAGTGGTGTTCCTCAGGGGTCGGTACTGGGACTGGCACTGTTTAACAACTTTGTCAACAACATGGACAGTGGGATCGAGTGCACCCTCAGCAAATTTACCAACGACTCCAAGCTGTGTGGTGTGGTCGACACGCTGGAGGGAAGGGATGCCATCCGGAGGGACCTTGACAGGCTTGAGCGGTGGGCCCATGCAAACCACATGAAGTTCCACTATCCCAGGGGGTGTTTAAAGCCAGGTTTGATGAGGCTTTGGGCAACCTGATCTAGTGGAGGGTGTCCCTGCCTGTGGCAGGGGTGTTGGAACTAGGTAATCCTTAAGGTCCCTTCCAACCCAAACCATTCTATGATTCTACAATTTGAAGTTCAACAAGGACAAGTGCAAGGTCCTGCACGTGGGTTGGCACAATCCCAAGCACAAATACAGGCTGGGCAGAGAATGGATTCTCCCCGAGGAGAAGGACTTGGGGGTATTGATTGATGAGAAGCTCAACATGAGCTGACAGTGTGCACTTGCAGCCCAGAAAGCCAACCATGTCCTGGGCTGCATCAAAAAAGGTGTGACCAGCAGGTCGAGGGAGGTGATCCTGCCCCTCTACTCCGCTCTTGTGAGACCCCACCTGGAGTACTGCATCGAGCTCTGGGGGTCCCAGTACAAGACAGACATCAAGCTGTTGGAGAGAGTCCAGAGGAGGGCCATGAAGCTGATCAGAGGGCTGGAGCACCTCTCCTATGAGGACAGGCTGAGAGAGTTGGGGCTGTTCAGCCTGGAGAAGAGAAGGCTCCGGGGGGACCTAATTGTGGCCTTCCACAAGGAAGGGGCCTACAAGAAAGCTGGTGAGGGACTGTTTATCAGGGAGTGCAGTGACAGGACAAGGGGTAACAGGTTTAAGCTGAAGGAGGGTAGATTTAGATGAGATATCAGGAAGAAATTCTTTACTGTGAGGGTGGTGAGGCACCGGAACAGGTTGCCCAGAGACGTTGTGGATGCCCCCTCCCTGGAAGTGTTCAAGGCCAGGTTGGATGGGGCTTTGGGCAACGTGGTCTAGTGGAGGGTTGGAACTAGATGATCTTTGAGGTCCCTTCCAACCCAAACCATTCTATGATTCTATGATTCTCTTCCTTTTTTGCTTTTGCACATCAATTCTTAAATTCTTAGAGTTGCCTTAGCATTTTAATGGCATATGAATAACATCCAGATTGCTGTAATGTATTTGGTTTCATTGGCAGCTATTCTAAATATTTAAAGAAATACTGGGTATGCTTGGAAGTGTTCCTGAATTATAAAAAAGTATTAGATATGTGTTAACATCAAAGAGCATTTTTTCTTAAAATCTGTAATTTGTAATTAACTCCCTTTAAATCTTTGGATCATCTCATGAAGTAATAGAAAGTCTATGTTAGATTTAGAAGACTTACCATGGACTTCAAGTACAATTTAATCCATATTCAGGGTGATCACTGCAAAAACAGAGTCAGACTTTAAACTGTTCATTGCAACCATTTCAGGTTTTGTAGGAATGTCATAATCTAAAACCAAGCCACTTTGTAAATTTATAGTTGAAGCTGCAATTAAGAGTAATGTCTGATAGATTTAGGGAAAAATATGAAGTTACATTACACAAATGCCCTTAACCTTGCCCTGCAGAGATGATATTTAATAACTATATTTAAATATCCTACTAGGATCAATTGGATTCCTAAAAAAAAAGTGTTCCTTCTTTTTGGCATCCTACAGAGAAAAGAAAAAGTTGCTAAAGTACCGTACCTATGCATTCCTTCTGCTTGCTCAGAACAACAGCTGCACATACCTGTGGGCATAATTTTGCAGGTAGGACATTAACCAATATATCTGTCAGTCAGGAAGACATATAAATGACTTAAGTTGCACCTGTAATTGAATGTGCCTACAAAGTGGAAGCCAAAAAAAAAAGGCACATGCTGCAATTAAAAAAACCTATCCCTTCTGGTAGGTCTGACACAACTCTGATCTCTCATGCTATATGACAATTCTGTCATTAGTGCAACTACACTGAATTTGAAGGGGCTGTTCTTGACTTGACATCATTGTGGAAGTCAGAATCAGGCCCAGAGATGCTCAGATCATCAGATGGATGCCACAAATGTGATGGCCCGGCCTTGTTCCCAACAGCATGTGTCGCACCCACTGCCAATGGCAGTCTTTGGAAAACGAGCTTCACTCTTCATGCCTGGTTTAACAAAAATAAGAAAGCAGCCAACATCAAGGCATAGCTGACCTCCCATGCCCTAGTTTTATGATGTCTCAAAATGGAGCCAAGGCTACAGGACCGGCATGAGGGGGCAATTTAATGCAGTGACCTGTTCTGAGGTTCGTCTGAACTGGAAAGAGGAGGCTATCATGGTCATCATAAACTTACTGGCACAAATGCAAAGTCTGCACCTGTCTGAACTCACCCAGTGTGTTTCCCTGCAGGAAATCAGCTGAAGATAGTTCCATGCCTGTATAGTGCAAGAAGCAGAACATCATCTTTTCCCACCTGGAAATGAAAAAGAGCAATCTGGGGTCTGAAATGGGTCTGTGGCTTCAAGGCTGTTTCTGTACTGCGCTGGCCCGTCAGATTTGCTCCTCTTCTACCAGGGCTGCAGATCCCAACATTAATCTTGTTCATAAAAACATGGACAGAAATATGTACAGTGGAGAGTGATCTTCTGTGTAATTTGCTTTTGTTTGTTTGTTTATGGGACAGTTATTCCCTCATTCTGTTTTTACACATTTGAGAATATATACAGTGGTTTGAATTGTCTACAGCTCTGTAACTTCTTGAAACAACGCATTCAACTGCTACAACTCGAGCCAAAGGGCAAAAGATTTATACTATATGGCGCTCATTCTATTTGAGACAGAGACTGCCAGATATAGATATGACTGAAGGAAAGGCTCCTGAGTTGCTCTGCCTTGCTGGTATCAGAAAATGTCAAACTGGTTGATTTTTGCTGCCGTACGCTAAGTAACATAATTAAAGAAGCCCTCTTCTGTCATACTGTAAGGGTGCTAATATCTTCTCTGTTATTCAGGTGTGAGATATGTTTATCTCTGAGGTGCAGGAAATACTATAAGCCATATTTTAAAGGTGTGCGGGAAAGACTATAAGCCATACTTTAAAGGTGGGATAATCTTTAACTTTGGGGGTAGAGGAAGACTTGCTCAAGGTAGAAAATTATGTCTGCATCAAAGTCACAGCTGCTCTGCACACTGGCTACATGTAGATAGGGCAGAAGAGGAAGGGAACTTTTATGCTCCTGACACCAGCAATGCAGATACGCTGTCCAAATAAGCACATCTTCTAATGCAGCAGTTGGTGAGGAGCTGGGCACGCAACAGCCCAGCTCCTACATCCTTATCAGTCATTCTTAGCCAACTTTCTTATCATAACTGCTTCTTCATATTGCTTCTGGTTGCTGCAACGTTATGGCCCACAGGCAAACAACTTGAATTTTTTAGCTCATAATTTCATGCATTTCTAATTTATTGTCTCACTTTAAATCTCCATTAAAATGAGAATAGGAGGGGGAAAAAAAAAATCCAATCCCTTTGCTTGCTGATTCACCAAGCAGTTTTCTTAGGTTCTTAGAGGTCTAATTATGATATGAAAACATGATTTCCAACTTTGCAGATGACACTAAATTGGAAGAGAATAAAAACAAATGAGGAATAATTAGGTAGTGCATCCAGATATAGAAGAATTCAGATCATTTTATATTTCAGGAATAATAGATGGCAAATGCAGGCCTGTGCAAATAAATTGAGAGTAATTAGCTTCACAGCAGCATAAATGTGGGGCCCTGTTTAGAAAGAAGAGAGGCTACAACACACTGGGTGAAATGAATCCTGAACTTACGAGTGCAAAATTCACATCTAAGGTACCCTTACCTATATGACTTGCTAGTGATCTCAGTGGCACTCTGCTAGAAATAAGATAGCACTCAGCGTCAGCAGGAAGATCACGATCTGGCCTCTGGGAAAGAAAAGGCTACACGGTATCATCCCAGAAGGACGATTTCTTCTGCAGTTATTACACAAGACTGTAATGCCCAAATGTTGGACCCCAGGCTGGATTCAGTCTGCAGGACGTCTCTGCCCAAGTCAGTGTCTTTCTCCAGGGGCAAAACGAAAAAGAGGTTCTTGATCCATAAATTCCCAGGAGCAGGAATAATACACCAATGAAACATCAGCTTCTGCTTTGCTCTAGTGCTCCTGCAGATGAGGCACCTGCCACTGGCTGCAGAAGAGACAGACTGCTTGACTATAAAGAGCTCTAGGCTGATCAGGAACAGCCAATTTTTATATCCTTACATTATGTTATGTTCCTTAATGTATTGAGGCCTGCATTTAGAAGAAGGTTTCCAACAGTTGAGCCAGGGAGGTCCTAAGAGAGCTGTCAGTAGGAACAATGGTGGGAAGATACCTTGATGGTTTTAAGATGTTGCTTCATGAACCATGACAGATTATATGCTGACAGCTAGGATGGCAAGGGACATCAGCCTAAGAGATCACCATGGTTTCCCATGCTGATGTGAACTGCTTTCCGCTCTATATACTGCTGCCTACTTCTCTGCTCTTGACTGAACCACAACCTGTTAAAAATACACTCCCTCTTCTGCATATATCAGCACATTCATCTTCAGTTCTGTGGTACAGGAGGTTCTTCTATACTGGCCCAAGAAAAATTATGGTTTTTTCATAGCAGATGTGGACAAGAGCCTGTTTTTTCTTGAAGAAATGAAGTTTTGTTCGGGAAACTGATGTTTTATTTTATTGAGAGTTGTCTGTTCACATGGAAGGTAAGAGGAGGAAGGGAAATGGACAAATGCATGAGGGAATTAAGGGCACTGCTGGTGAATCAGTACTGAAGGGGATTACTGACTACAGAATATTTTCACTGAAAACAAAATTAAATAGACCTCTCTGAAATAATGAGGTCTAAAATCCATCATTAGTCCATGCAATTTGAAAAGTATTTGGCTGATCTGTTTGCCTCTCTAGACATGCCTTTATGGCAGTAAAGATTTACCTGCACAGGTCTTCTCATGGTAAACTTTTAGCTTGTTCAACAATAGCGAAATAGAGACAAAAGCAAGCTGCCTTGTTAGGGCATTTATACATCTCTTTCTAGCTATGTTTTCCATGGAATAGGTCTGAATTATTAGCCATCTTTCAAAGTATGCAAATGAAAGGAGTTTCAAATCTTCCAAATGCAATGAACTACATTTCAGCATTTCAGCATTGAACGTCTGCGTAATTTACGGTAGAGTGCACATAATTTCTATGTATGGCTATACCAAACATGGGTAGCTCATTTCACATTTGAAATTCAATTCTGCTAGCTGACTAATTGATTCGTTTTCATAAACACTCTAAAAATTGTAGTAAGAACAATGCTTTGCTGTAAGATACTGTTTTGGGGCTGTACCAAAATTAACTGTGAATATTTACTTTCAACAAAAGCCAGCGGGACCAACAGCAAATAATGAAAACACAGTGATTTATCATTTCTTTTCACAATCCCTATTGTTCAATGAGATTCAGCAAAATTTTAAATCTTTTAAATCATCCCCTTAAAATACCGGTACTTTTATTCAATCTCAGTTTTCTCTCCTCCACCTCCTTGCCCCCCTCCCTCCCGACAGCCCTCCCTCTGCCAGCAGCCCTCCACTTCTGTCTCGGGATGTGAGGCACTGAACAAGCTTCAGGCATGGGCTTTGATAGCCACCATGTCCATGATCCTTCACCAGAAGAGTTGAATTAGGATGTTTTCAGGAAAGATGGGACGTAGTTTGTTTCCAGAAAGAAATATAAGTCATTCAGAAAGCCTCGAACATCTATTCTGAAATCAAGTTGCACTGGTTTCCAGAGCAAAGACCTGGTTTAAAACACACAAGCTGAGACTGGCAGTGTCCTCAGGAACTGCTGCTGAGGACTACAGTTCAGTTCCTTCAAGTCCCAGTGGGTCAAGTCATGCAGCTGCTTTAGCAATTGCATCCCCTGTCTCAGACAAAAGTGTCCTTCCTGGGAGCATATATCCCTCCAAAGAGCAAGCTGTCTGACACAGAGAATATAGGAAAGGATGTACCACAGAAAAACGAAGCTGAACATATTCCAAGCTGTGTGACAGAGGTACAGCCACGCAGGTGACAAGAAACCTCATAGCAAAAGTGTCAGAGCCTTTGCACCCATCCTTCCCTTCTTCATTCCTGTGTACAGACTGTGGGGAAAAAAAGTACCAGACCTATCATTGGAAAGAAATTATATTAAGGGACAAATATGACTGAGAGTTAGGGTGCTCTAAACAAGGGACTGAAGGGTAGGTATTAGAGCATCTCCTTCAGAACAAAATCGATGGATCCAGGACAAAATAATTTTTAGATGGCTCATACCCTGACAGTGGTGTGCAAAACATTTATTTCCAGAAGCTAGAGCCCGGTTCATGAATACAAGGAAGCATATGCCTTTGGCACGTGTCTACATTCCAGAATAGCAACAGAAAGCATGGGCTTAATGTGAAGCATGGGGGTAATTCGTTAGCGCACTGCAAGTCTTGTGTGGTCAGGCTTGGAAAGCAGCACCTGGAATGGCAATGGTGATGGTCCTACCACCTTTGGCTTTGGGGAGCATGGCCTAGCCTTGCCATGTTATCCTTGTCCCCAGCTGCAACGCAGCAGCTCTCCCTCCTGCTTGACCCTTAGTCTGCCTGGCTGACATCTGGTATTTGGGGAAACAGGCAAGATGGGCCTCAGGTAGGCTTAGGATCAAAGATATTCATTAATAAAAAATGTCAGGTTTAGATTAACAGGATTTTAAATATATCAGAGGTAACTTAAAAGCTGTGACTACCATTGAGCTCTCCATGTCCCAGAGCTCTTTAACGCAGTTTGGGGACGAGCACACCATCCCCTCTAACGCACCAGCCTCCCACTCATCGTAGCTCTGTGCTACTGCCTTGCGCCGTTTTAGCCGCAGAGGAGGCAGAAACCAGCAGCAGAGCCAGACCTGCCTGCAGCAGGCACCGGGCATCACGCTGCCTCTCCAGCAAAACCCAGCTTGTGCCCTCCGCTGCACCGTGGCTGTGTTCTTTGCAGAAGAAAAGCAAAGTTTGAGCATTTTTTGTCTTCACTAGGTTTTCTTGGTCCAGGAATTAACCCTGACATTTAATTCAAGTTTAATTTTGTTAGTGATAGATACATAGATCCTTTTTTTTTTCTTTGAGAAAAGCATCTATATATAAATAAAAATAAAAACTATTAAAAGGTTAAGAACAGCTTGACTTGCCCAGCAGACTTTTCAATCCTACAGGACCTGGCAAAAATAAAGTACTTTTAAATCTTCAAAAAGCATTTAGCCAAGCACTTCATCAAAGGTTAAAGTGCAGAAACACAAAATAAGTGAAAAGTTGGCTCACTGGGGTGCAAATTGGCCAAAGAGAAGAAGTGAATTTCAAGAGGAAAAGAATTTATAAGGGGTTGTGATAGAGATCAGCAGTAGATCTTCAGCCTCTCAATATTATATTAATGATAGTTTTTTTCTGTCTGCTCCTGATAGTAAATTCTGGCTAACAATAAGCAAAGAACAATACAATCAGAAACAGAAAAATGTAAACTATTTATGCAGTGCAGTACTAATAAATAACAACACATGTGAAACAGAGCAAAAAGTCAAGAAAGAGATCACTATCTAATGGAAAAGTGTTGCAGAATCAGAAGGAAAATACTCCTGTTCCAGAAAAGATTGTCTATAGCCAATTCAACTCAAAGTGCAGCTCCAGTAAATAAGACAAGCTGAATTGCCTTAAAATTAGGCTCAGCTCTCAGGAAAGCATTTCTTAGGTGTATATATATAAGGCATCTGTAAAATATAATCTAGGTTAAATTGAATTCAGCACCTTGGTAAAAGTGAAAGCATATGTATAGGTATGTGTAGGCACATATGTACACGGTACAAATCGTATCTAATCTGCAGTGTCCTACTGGACAGCCTTACAGTGTCTGCAGTTTGTCTCAAACCATATTTCCAAGTGGTTTCCACTCTTATTAATTTCATAATCATCACAGGGTGCTCTGCTTTATCAGCATGAGGTCCACCGCAGGTCTAGGAAAGATGGACAAGTCGCAGCTACCACCTGCCCTGCATCAGCAGAGATGCATCAGCAGAGATTGCACCAGTAGAGAGGTAACCAAACACCACAGTTAATAGCTGAAGTTTAAAAATAGGGTTTTCAATTTTTTCAAAGATTCTTCATTTTTTCCTTCAAGCCGTATAGTTTGCTACACAATCCACAGATGTGTGAAAGCAGACAAACTCACACCTTCCTCTAACAAAAGGGTTAGGCTGGCCTTCCATTTGTTGCCTCTCTGCTGATGCCCTAGTGAAGTCTGAAATGAAGAATAATATTTTAAATTACTTTCTCACTTCTTTAAGAAAGAAAAGAAAAACTAACAAAAGCAACCTTGTAATTTATGCTTTTGTATTGTGCTTGCTTTGCAAGTGTCATTCAAATACTCCCTATGGTTCTGTGTCTCTAAACAGACACTCTTTTTACAGTTTTACCACACACAGTTCCTGAGGAACTATACGTACATAGTCAATGTACATATAGATGTAATAAAACTCCTATATCTTTTCCCGGGATGCCGGTTCTTTCCTTGTCAGATCCCAACACTATTTACAGGAATCTCTGCTGCTCTTTTTAGCTTCCTTAATTTCAAAAATTAGAGAAAAATATAACCAGTTTAAGAACAGTCTCTTTCAAGTGTGTAACTTTTCCACACTCTGATCTTGAATGCAGACAAACACTGAGCCAGTAAGGTAAGAACTAGCATGTGAGATTTCATGTTGTCATTGAACTAGTGGGCTCAGAGAAATTATGGGTTGCTAAAACTTCAAAGTGACCACTGAGGGCATGACCAAAGAATGTGGAGAACCTGACAAAGAAGATGCCTGATGAATAGTAGACTAAGGAGATATTAATGGGGGAGAAAATCTATACTATTTCATCAGGAAAAAAATGTCATCTGTGCTCCTGAATAGTAAAGTATGCAAATGCCACCACTAAGTCAACAAGTACTGGAGTGGCTAAATCTTTGCACAGCATCTGATTAATTTCTTCATTGCTAAAGGAATCTCAGCAAAAAGTCAGGAAATATCTTTCTTGGAATGGGTTTTAATGGGGCAGGTTACAAAGAAGGCAGTGCTGTGTTTTCAAAAGACTGCCTCATTCCTTCTTCTTTGCAGTCAAGTCATAGCTATTTTATCCCATAAAATATGATTTGTGTCAGAACAATGGCAGATTTTTTGAAATCTATGATGTAGGGCCTGTATTAAATGTCTAGGCATGAAAACAAGAGATCAAGACAGAAAATGTCATTAGTTAAAGACACCAAATATTTAACAAAATATACAATGGAATAAAACCATAAAGAATATCTCTCACAATAAATGTTCAAAATGAAAGGCTTTTGATTGCTCTTGCTTCTGAAAATTGTGTTTATCTGAGTAAACATAATTCTCTTTGAAAACGAGACTATCCTTTAGCAAGCATTATTTTCCTGTCAATCAACACTTTGCACAGCCATGCAATTGCAGTGTGGCCAGAGTTGTCTGGATACTTCATTACCAATGCCTTCCAGTTATCCCAGTGCCACTCTGTTTTTGAAAACCATGCACTCTGGGAATTAGCAGTTTTCTATAATATAATATAATAACTGAATAATATAATAAGTGAAGATATTAATGAGAAAAAATCGAGGGTGGGGGGTGGGGGGGAAAGAAAGTCTCCCCAGATAGCTTCCCAAAGGACACCACCAGAGGAATATAATACAAAGACAAAGCAAAAGCTGAAGATAAATATTCTTGTTTCAGTTTTCACATTCAATTTCCAGTCATCAGTCTAAGAATGTTCACGCTAAAAGCGGTAGGAAATAGCCTGGAGAGGTTAAGTGACTTAATAGATGGTATTTTGTAAGGATGAACTTTAGCATAATCTTTGATACCTCTATGCCTTATAATGAGGGTTTTCAATTTGCCTAGCTAATGACAAACCCCAAAACAACTAAACCTTGAATTCCACCAAACTGTGGATTCTGGTGGAAATGTGCAAGACATCTTCAATACAAGCAAGTAAAATGAAAGATTCATAATTGTACCAGGAGTATGGAGGTGTGGAAGGCACAGGGTCTGGTGCAGTGATTTGAATGGCAGCACTAGGCTCCCAATGTGTAAAACAATAATAGTTTTGGAAAGTAGCGATGAAAACAAAAGCTATTAGTTCAGAGCTTACCACACAGGACTGTTTTTTTAAGGGCAGTTTTCTTAATCCTTTCTCAAAGCTAGGTTTACATCTTTCCAATGAAGAACTTAAATTTTTTCCTTTATTAGTATCCTGATTTTGGCTGAGATATAATTTTCTTCCTAGTAGCCAGTATAGTGCTGTGGTTTGGATTTAGTATGAGAATAATGTTGATAGCACACTGATGTTTTTAGTTGTTGCTGGGTAGTTGTAGTGTCTACACTAAGTCAAGGACTTTTCAGCTTCTCTCGCCCTGCCAGGTGCACCAGAAGCTGGGAGAGCACAGCCAGGACAGCTGGCCCGGGCTGGCCAAAGGGATATTCCCTGCCATATAGCGTCATGCTCCAGATATAACTGGGGAAGCCAACTGGGAGGCAGATTCACTGCCTGGAAACAGACTGGGCATCGGATTGGGTTTTTTTCCTTCTGCATGTGCTAAGTAATTGCATTTGTGTATCACTTGTTGTTGTTGCTATTATTATTATTATTATTAATTATTATTTTCCTTTGTTATCCTATTAAACTGTCTTTTTCTCAGCACGCGAGGGTTTTTTTCCATTCTCTTCCCCATACCCTTGCAGAGGGAGGGCTGAGTGAGTGGCTGCATGGTGCTTAGTTACCAGCTGGGGGATAACCATGACAATTAGATTCATGGCCATCTGGGTTCATTTCATTTGACTGACATCTGACTTTCTAGTATTTCAAGTAAGCTCCAAAAGCAGAGAAGAGAGATAGCGGGTTTGATGTCAGCTGTATTTTTGCCAGAACCAGATTCCTACTTTCCACTGAAAGTCTTGAATCCATTATCACAAGCAAGACTTAGATAAAAATGAAGATGTAAATTTCAAGTCAATATGTAAAATTGAATAGTAGGAAACTGTGAAGACAAACATGAGGCAATACATCACTAAGAGTTCCAGTTGCTTTTTGACGTCATAACATCTCCCATAATGTCATGGCTGACTACTCCCCTACTGCAATATGTAGGCTTAAAAAAAATGGTTTCAATGGTCCAGGCCTTTAATTACTAAGAATGGAAGACACATTCATCTACTGCACTAAATAGATCCCCTTTTTCTTCCATTTTCAGACCCTCCAAATACCATAATTTTAACTATGTCTCAAAAAATCAGTGTTTTTTGTCAAGCTGCACATTACCTTCTCTGGTTGTCATCACATATCTCCTTCCATTGTTAATTTCTCTTTCACCAAGGAGATAACTAACACTTAATTCAAATGGAAATTTGGTATGATCACTTATAAAGTACTTTCCATAATCAGTTACAGAAAAATAACAGAAAGTTGAATAAAAACTGTCTTTAGTGCAGCTACGTAAACTATGACAATATAAATAAAAGAAGCAGTAGAATGAACATAATGAGCAGCAAAAAATCATCAAAGTAACTTTCAATACACTTGAGGTACTCGGCAAACCGCAAAGTCAGGAGGACCTAACCCAGAAGATTACATCTATGGGAAGAATTTCTCCTTCCTTCCAAATGCTGACATATATATGTAAAAAGAGTGACCACTTTTATGTTGAATCTACTCCACATAGCTTGATAAATAAAATAACCTACAATACTAAGCAAATGAAGTCAGTGCATGCTGGTTTGAACACAGACTTTCTGTTCTACTGGAAAACACCAGATTTGTTTTCATTATGGATAGGGACAAACGGAAAAGCTGAATTTTATTTTGTAAGGAAATTTAATAAAAGAAAAATAATTGGATAAACTAAAATGTTCCACTTCAAAAAAAAGAATATTTTTGTTCAGATTTTGATTTAATATTATGTTCAGTTAGACTATAGATTTTGAAAATAAGAAGTATTTTTATTGAGAAACTGCAACATTTCATTATGGATAAGACTGAAAAAGATGTTTTCATCATTTTTCCCTAATTAGATTGTATTGAAAGTGATGTTATATACAAAGCTTTACTATTTATAAATAGAAATGTTTTTTCCAATGAGAAACTTTTATTTCAGAAAACTCTCCAGCTCTTACTTCCACAACTGAGAAAATAATATGACTGTGTTATCAGTCCATACTACAACTTTTAAAGGGTTGAGAATTTCATCAGAACCAAATCAAACCAAAATCAACATAGACAAAAAACCAACTTGTTGGAGCTGACAGATTGTTAAAAGCGTAAATACAAAAGCCAAGCCAGCAATTAAGTGCAAACTGTGTGTCCTGTACACTGTATGCATTGAACACCCAGTAAGCAGATAAGATAATATGACAGAATGAAGAGCATTAAATGTCAAGGGTAGCAGATATAAAAAGAGGAAGTCAATGCACTTAAGTCATCAAGAAGTAGAAGCAACGAAGGAACATTCACAGAGATATGCTATGAGGTGAACAAAAAAGATGCTTTTAGTCAGAGGCTATTGCAGCAGTACATTATGGGAAGGAAAAAGTCAGAATATGCACCAAGACTTTAAGTGTGAACATTATGAAACAGGCAAAACAGGAAGAAAAAACAGTAAAGATATTTTATATTTTGCAGACAGATCTTTATTCAGAAATCAGTTTGAGGAACTAAAAGTCTGCAGAGTCCCTGGCTATGCTCAGTTTTATATGAACCAGCAAAACCAGGAAAAAATATCACTTTCAGCAAGGGATTAAACCAAGCAATAGCTCAAAAAATAAAGACCATCCACTTAGCCTTTATTCATGCAGAATTAGTCCAAACACTAAGAATAAGTCCAAAAAATGAGTGATGAAGCTGATAAATCTCAAAATCAGATTATGTGCTGTATTATGTGCACTTACCCACCCAACATTAAAAATTGCAATCCAGTGAAACAAAGAAAGTGGTCTTACCACAGACTGTCGAAAAATACTGTTTGGAGCAGTCAGAGTTGTCAGACAATATGCTGTTTAATATCATGATAAAGGACATTGCAGGTGAGGAATCTAAGGAGAATGGACTGGGGGTTTCTGCAGGAGCAGAGAGGGCAAAGGGGTTATCTCCAAAGGATTCGCTACGAGCAAGTTTGTCTTTACCAGCTGTGGGACAAACCCTGACAACCTCGCTGCTTTGGAGGACAGATATAAAACATGCTTGATGCCTGCTGGTCAGTAGGATGCCTCCTTTGGGAGGCAAAGAAATGTTAAGCCAGGAAACAAAGTTTTCCCAAGCCAAGTTCCAGCACACGACAACGTAACTGGAGGCACTCAGCCCCTGAGACCTGGAGTGCTCAGGCAAAGAAACACTCTTACCTCAGGTTTTAATTTTTATTTGATTTATATCAGAAAGAATACTTAATAGCTCCCCTATTCACCTACGTGCTCGGTAATGCTCACACACACAGAGTATGCAGATTATGAGACAGACTAATGCCTCTCTCCACTGAAATTACTGTAATAGCAAAGTCATTTTGCAAATGACAGTGTAAGTAGCAGCTCAGATAATTCCAGAAAATTAATGCCCCAAATGAAATGCAGCCTCAGAGCTGAGGGAATACATTTCAGACTTTAGTCTTTTTATTCCTACTTTATATATGTATTGTTTACTATGCTGTTACTATTTATACATATATCGTCAAATGTGCAAGACTTTTGCAGTATGAGAGTTATAATTTCTTTGGGTTTCCCCCTTACCCCCCATTTTTCAGCATGAGGATAATGCAATCATTTGGCAGCCTTTAGAATTGAAAAGCCTTTGTATCGCAAGCTTTGGATCTCAGAATCAGCTAACATGAATGCTGAGAGCTACCAAACAAAGATGAACATTTTGCAGGATGAGGTGGAGATCAGAGGCGTGCAAGAAGGACAGTCTCTCCTAACCTGGAGAAGGGAATGGGAAAGCCACGTGCACCTCCAGGCAGCAATTCATTCATCTTACGTGCCTTTAAATTGCCCTGCAGAGGTGCCACTCTCTCTCCGCACTGATAGATGGAGGTCAAATCATTAGCATGGACTAAAGCACCTGATTTTTGAAGGCTCAGAGTACTTTAGAGAGATCCTACCCACAAGACTATCTGACTCTGCAGGAGAGGGACAAGGAAGAAAAGCTTCCCAGGACATTACCAGAAGACGAAGAAGGGTGGAAGGACAAGGTGACTGAAACAGTAACACAAGTTTGTTCATTGTTTGCTTTTCAATTTATTGACATATTTCTATTTTTGAGACATACAGAACTACCTCATCCTATTTATGCTATTAGTAAATTGATATTATTTACTGCTAATAGCAAGCAATTATTTTTAAACTGAGAGTTTTCATATCCCTTTCATTGTATCAGACTGCAATCACCAAATGGAAAGGTCAAATTCTTTCCTTGCCCAGATCCTTGGAGGTTCCCCAGTCCACAGGGAGCTAGACACAGGCTTTAGCCATTAAGAGGAAAGCATTCATAATACATTAAAGAAACTGCAAGAATCCTCTGAAGGGGTTGGATCTAAAGCAAAATCAAGTAGGAGAAGAGTGGGGAGCCTATATACCTCAAAGATGTTCTGAACTGCAGCACATTTTGATCTGTGACTTACACAATGCAGATAAAGAACATTCACTCTTTGTTCATATACCACTTGGTATACCCAGCTCTTCCAGTCAATGACATCAATTTTAATTTATTATCTGCTTTCTGAGCAATTTGATCTTTTCTCTGCTTCAAGGCTGTCGCAGCTGCTTTTGATACTTTATGTTGGAGTCATCATAGGGTTTTAATTGCCATACTAATTGTGGTAACTTGTGTCTCGTGTTGTCTTTTTACTGAATTCTGTCTCCAAGTCAATCTCATGAATGGATGAAATGTGCTCTCTTATGGCATTTACCTGGTTGCAGCATATCAGAAAATACTTTGCAGAGACTCAGGTTCCTAAAATGCAAAGATTCTCATGATCATTTGAAGATCTGAAGTTCCTATTCAGGGCTCATCAATTATTAGTTGAAAGTTAGAGCTAGGAAACAGATTTTGTTATGGAATCTCTAAGTCTGCCAATTCCTTCTGACTGCACTGCTTGATAGGAAACATGGAACATTGTAGTCAAAAGGAATTACAAGGTCAAAATTAAAAGCAAATGAAGAAAAGACAGAGGGTGGACTCACAAGATCTTTTTGCTGCTAAAAGGACCGGAAAGCAAAACTACACACTAACACTTAGACAATAATTTCCACTTTCTTCTTATCTCCTTCGCTTTCTTACAATTTTCTTTGCATGCAATTACATTATTGCTTTATTTAGGATCAAAATGAATCTTGCCTCTCCCCACTTTGGTTTGCTCTAGTTCACTGATTCTCTGGTTCAGAGAGGTCTCAGAGCAAGTGAATTAGATTCCAAGCAGGATTCCTCACTGGTCAGTACTACTGGGGCCTTGTACATTCAACGTTTTCCTGATAACCCAAGCATAGTAACAGAGGTCACGCTTTGTTAGATGACAGCAGGATGTACAGGACTGCGAACACTGGGAGATATTAAAATGCAAGATGTTCTTGACAAACTGGAGAAATGGTCTGGACAAATGCAATTCAATAAGCATAAATTCTAGCTCTAGATTAGTGTACACAAATACAACATGGGAAACAACCAACCATGGCAGCAGTCATGCTGGAAAAGATCCAGGGGATGCAAACAGAAAATGATTCAGCAATAGTCTATTGCTGTGGAAATTAGTGGTCCTTATAGTGGGATATACAAACAGGAATATAACCTCTAAGAGGTGTGAAATAATCCTCTTTCCCACTTTTTTCAACAGCCATAGAGTCTCAGCAGGTCTGATGTGTCAGGTGTTGGGTATCACTTTTCAAGGAAGATGTAGACTAGCAAAAGAGAACCCAGAGGGGAATGCTGAGTAAAGTCAAAGAGATTTGATCTCTGAAGAAAAATTGAAAGGAATGGAATTGTTTTATCTTGAGAAGAACACTTGTAAGGCACAAAAGAAAATATGTTCTGTATGAATCACATGAAACACTAAGAGTTTGGACTGTGGCAAAGGTCTTTGAGAAGTTTTTGGCGTTGGTTAAGCCAGTAGAATACCTTTTTCTGGAGGGTGATGAAAACTCCATCAGCATAGTTCTAAGCACTGTTTGATTGAAATCATCAGAAACGTCAAAGGTAGAGGGATCTTGGCTTGGAGCAAAGAACCCCCAGTCCAGATGGCAGACACAGCTCCACTGAATAGCCTGCAGTCTGCCTGTTATGTCCCATATTTTTCTCAGCAGATGACAAAAAGATATAGTAGGATTTAATACTTTGTAAATTCTACCAGAAGATCCACATAGGCTTGGTTAGTCCAAAATTTCCACAAGGCATCACACCTACTTTGTATGCACAGTCAATCTTAGATGGGAAAGAGACTTTCTATATGGGATATGTGATCATCAGACAGCCCTGTCAGCACTACTGCTCAGACACATTGTTATATTAACATCCCTGCACACGGTGGTGCTGATGAGGGAGAGCGATGTCCTGATAACCTCTGTCTTTCATTTGATGACACCCTGGTGTCCCCTCCATCTGACTTCCATGCTGCTTTTGAAGGATGGTCAATCAGATAATTGCTCTTTTCCTCTTCCTCACTGTTTCTCCTGACCCTCCCTCTGCTTCATTTTTGTTTTTCTGTCACATGCACCTCCTCCATTCCTTCTATTTGTAGCATTTTTCAGAGCCATGCCTCGTTTTTCCAACACAGTTTGCATCCATTTAAAATGTGTACATATGCTATTAGCTTTCTCGTCAGCTCTTGCAGCTGGGGTTTCTCCTGCCCCTGAGACCTTGTCAGAGATCATCACTTTAAACGCCAAACATGGAAGGGCTTCACAATCAACATGGACATGCCAACAACTCTGGCTATCTCACTTACAAAAACAATCCGGCACCACATCAGTCAGCCTACTTAGTTTTCTGTCACCTGATTGTTGTAGGTGATGACCAAGCATCTCCAGACAGAGATGTGGTCCCATTTCTTGGCACTTGACAGAAGCGATGGGGATAAACCAAAAGCAAATCAAACTCGCTATAATTCAATACTGTTGGAAAAGGTGAGACTGGGTTCTTTGACTGCTAGTGGCTTATGAAAGAGCAATTCTTAAATATTATTGTATTTGAAAGACACCAGTTAATACCGTATAATATACACTATTAGCTATTGATACACTTACTTTGTTTAGGGAAATCTGAAGAATAAAACAGATTGCTGTTTCCATCAAAACACTTCAAGCTGGATTTAATAGTGCTGAAATGCTAATTGTGAATTGTACTTCACACTGCAGACTAATTTAAAAAGAGGAAATCATATTATGTTAAATACCACAATGCATGCACTATGAGTCATCTAAGCATATGATGAACTGGAACAATACCAGCAGCACAACATAAAGCAGCTGAATTTAAGCTAGAGGGAGTACAATACCTTTTGATCAGGCCTAGTATATGACTGAGAATATATACAGCTGCACATACACCATTAGATTTCTGGCAAAGAAAACAATGTGAATATCTTTTCTCTCTCCTTCTTCTTTCCCCCAGTGCAACCCTTCCAAATATATTTGCATTAAGTCACTAAGAAGCTAAATAAATACAGTCTTGTTTGTGTGAAGAACAGGCAGCCACAACATCAGTTCCCCATGCTCCACTGTGGAGCTGACCATACTCATCTTACACAGATGCTTGCTTTTAGCATCCTAATGAGAACTTTCAAGAATTCAATGACTATTAAATTAGCTTTACTGAATGTTATCAGAATGCTTCTGAGGGTTTCATATTATCCTATCAGCACAGGAAGGAAGGAATACCACACTGTCAATCCAATTATTTTTCTGTGTACTTTTTGCAAGGAGGGGAAGGGTCAAGCACATGATTTGTCTTCCTCAGGGGAAGAAGAAGGGAGCTGTCATCTTTGGGAATTCAGTACCAGTTCTCTGGAACTTGAAGAAAGCCACTTTTGTCAAAGCCTCACAGCCCTTTCAGTAACCACCAGCTTTCAGTGGTCACTAAAAGTGGTAGCATTTCAAGAGGCCCTGGCTCCCTCTGAAACAGCTATTGAGTGGACACACAGCCATACAGGATACTCCTCAGTATCTACAACATGGAGCTGGAATTCAAACAAGTTAGCTTAGCCTCTGCCTCACATAACAGCAAATCTTCTCCAAGGTCTCCTTGGAAGAAGCTCTGGAAAAGCCCACCTGGCTTCGTCCCTCAGTTGGGCTCTGAAGCCCTCTCAGAAGTGAGATACCTGGGTGTGGAGGTGTGGTTGCTCACAGGGAGCTCGCCACTTTCAGGAGAAAGGCCAGAACACTGGTCCCTCGTCCTTTCATCCAATAAATTTCCATGTTTTCCCCAGTACCTTGGAGCAATGTCCAAAGCAGTAGTACAGACGGTAGTGTACTTCAGTTACAGTTCCATAGTTACATTATGTGAATGCTAGGTATTTTTAAACAGGCATTACATGACATGTCTCCTTTCTCACAGCATTCCTCCTTCATATCCCTGGATAGTCACGTTTTCCTCTAAAATATGCACTAGAAAGCTTTTTGGTACTTCACTCTCTTGATTTCCATTCTGGTAGTTGTGTTTCCTCAACTCTTTTCTGAGGCTCAAGCATTAACAGGCCTCCATTGGTTCAAAATTGTATTCAGTTTCTGAGATGTGTAACAACCCTGTTAAGAACTGAGCCAGCAGCTAGAGTAGGGGTTTTTATATATAAAACCCCAGATGTCCCACTGTGCCCATCATTCATCTATAGCTCAGTCAACTGCCCTGCTATTAGAAATGGATGGTATCAGCAGGGATCAAAGCACAAGGGACTCTGAGTGCATATTAACTGAATTAAATTGTAAATGTATTAAACTTCCATGAATTCACAGGTTGATTTTAGCTTGTTTAGCAACTAGACTTCTACCGGGTGGATATAACAATACCCACATACAAATATATACCTACAAAAAGAGGGAATCAATAGTCTCAATATATTGCAAATTTAAGAGAACCAAACACAATTAAAACCTGCTTAGCTTAGCAGTAACACAGAAGAATATAATTATTTATCAGAGTGCTTAGATTACCTTCTCTGTTAAAACCTTTTCTTCTGGAAAAACTTAGCTGTTCAGAGAGCATAAAGAACAGTAAATAAATATGTGCCAATAGTAATTTAGTTATTCATATTACCAGAAAAATGGTTGTATTTAATGCTTCAGCACTGTGCTGGTGCCATAAGATTGCCTTTTCTTATTTTTTGAACTAAACCAGGAAACAGCTACCATCCAAAAATGCCATATCTCTAGGTACGTGGATACCCAGCTAACTCATGTTGTGATTCTTAGTGCACAGCGGTGTACCACTGTGCCGCACGGCAACAGGGGACCTCAGTGACGCTGTTAGGTGACAAACCCCAGCACGGTGCTCGGGAAAGAGCAGCACCGCATGTTTCATGCAGGATGTAGCAGCCAGAGGGTGCTGCCTTCTTTCAGCATCAGTCACCATTTTGCCAGGCAGGTACCACCCCGGCAGAGAGCAAGGGGGAAGGCAGCAGATGTGCTCCCATCTCCCATCCTCCTGAGCCAAGGCACGACGTATCCTGCTCCTTGCACTCCAAGACGGAGATTTCCATGAGCCTCCAGCTGTCGCAGCAGCAGGAGCTTCTGCTGATGGAGGGCAACGCACAGCAAAGGGATGTCAGCCCCAGGCAGCTTGCGAGAGTCGGGCAGGGTTTTCCATTCAGTGTCGCACAGAGGCGAGGAGAGACCACAGAAGTGGGAGGGAGCGGACACGACTCCAGCCTGGCTGGCCTTACACCTGCAGCTGTTGAGTCAGCACCAAGAGGAGAGCATCTCCCTCTCTCGCACTCATTCCTCGCTGCTCACCTGCCCCCTGTACAAGCCCACAGCTTGAAGAGCCACAAAATTATTCCTGTGAACAAGTGATTCAGATTGTACTCTTGGGGGTTGATGAACAGTGCTTTTTTTTATTTCAAATGAACCAAGTGGTGTTGACTAGTGCGGACCACACAAACCAGGCATCAGCGGCTTTCTAGCGCCAGAAAATGAATCCACTTCAGATGAACCACTGCAGAGAAGTCTCTGCACTGCTAGTAAATTGGAGAATTAGATAGACAGCATGTCTTTTAAGCTGTGCAAAACCAGGACAGTTGCCCAGCTACCTTCCTTCATACTTCGTGTATGTTCATTTTTATACATGGCAGAGGGAGATTTTAGACTAAACTCTGAGAGCTTTTTCAAAGTCAACCATATGGCTTTTTCCTGTGTTTATTTTTACTCAGCTGAGCTTCCACTGACTTTGATTTTAACCCAGTACACTGGCCTGAGCAGAGCTTTGGGTGGACCTTGGTATATGTCTCAGAACAGGGGCTTCTACCTTTCCCTCCTCCTCTGCTCCTCCAGGGTAACTGGCAGCAGCACCTCACAGCTATTTTACCTCTCGTCACCCCGCAGCAATGATCAGTACAAGCTAAAAAAGGCAAACAGTGAGGCTATTATTTGAGAAAAGAAACTGCAAAGATTCCCATGGTCTATGGTCTGTGGAGATGACTCATTCCACAGCACAATCTAATTCCAAAACAATTACTGCAAAATCAAAATCCTCACACAAAGGAGAGACGAAGCACAAAGTCTGGACCTCTGCTGAGCACATGCCTCTATAAAGCCGACATTACTGCAGAGATCACACTGCCATTTAACCATAAAGCACAACTGCCCATTCGCCTTAAACTCCTTCATGGAAAATTAAAGGTAAAGAAAATGGAAAACAGGGCAGCAGGGGTTCAAATGTGAGTGCTTGTGCACTGAATTTGCTACAGCAGCTTAATTCAAAAAGAGAATTAGTACTCTTTCCCTCCACCGCAATTTAAAATAAATGAATCACTGACCAAAACCAATAGATTATCATATTAATTGGTCACTTTTATGTTCATTATACACTAAGAGAAGACCACAGTTTCTCTAAATATGTTCATTACTCAGATAATTATCCAAAACAATTATACAACACAATTATCCAAACAATTATCTAGAAGGGAGATTATCTCCAGATGCATCACAAGCTATTCTGTGAAGTGCTCAATATTTATTGTTTTAGTTGTATTGGCTAGCTGGGATTGACCAAATGAGTTGTACATTGTTCTGTCAATTCTCCATTGAGAACTACTTCTAGAGCAAATAGCCACTAATTCGAACCTCAGGTGATGTAAATAGCACACATGTGAGCTCACACTTCACATTCATACTCTGTGGCAGAAAAAGTCTGAACTAACCAAAAGCTAATCCAGCCAAAATGACACTCGACTATGTATGGCACTGCCTGTACTTTCTCTTGAAGGAGCATTTGCTAACAGTAAAAAGCAAACAAGGCCAATTTCTGTGAAACATTCAGAACAATAGTCAGATTCCTCCTCTTGATCTGAAACCAGTCACTATCTGGTGGCAAAGATATTTAAAAAATCACAGTTTTCCATGTCTCTGCAGAAAATTAAGTGATAACTAGCATGATCTAGTAAAATATCGCAAATTGTCAATCATGCAAAAAGCCTTAAGCTTTTCTTTTAGATCGGACTTGATGGGGTTCTTGTCTTGAGATTCAACTAATTTTTCAGCTTTTCTTGAGGTTTAGAACGAGCTTAAGAATTCAAAGTAAAACCACAGTCAAAGCAGGCAAATTTTACCTATGCTTGTGGGCAAAAGGAAGGGAAATGATAAACCAGACTTCAGCGCCTATTAACTCTGAGTAAAAATTTTAACAGATTAGCTGTTCTGAGTCCATACTGATTCCAATGCCATGTTTTATAATTAAAGTTTCAGGACATGCTGTGAAAGCCCTAAGAAGGCATATGTCCTGAATAGCCAAATTCTTGAGCAAGTTCTCCACCAGCTCGTTAGTATTTCTGCAACATTGTATTTCTAACATTTTTTGGAAGTTTCAAGGGTCATTGTGTCAAGGCTCACTGAGGTCCAGTGTGTTCTCTGAACTACCTTAAGCAGCAATGTTTAAAAAGCTCATGAAGTACATCTCATTTTATTGTTTTAAAACATCACATATTAAGAAGTTCCAGTTTGATCATTACAAAGACTTGTCACAGCTTACCCTAAAAACACTTTCTTCAAACTATTCTTGGGCCTTATTTTCAGATGATTTTCTCTTAGTTGGACAGATTTGACAGTACAGATAGGCAACTAAGCCCTAGGGCTAGGCATGAGTTTGACTTCTTAACAATATTGTATCTACAAAGAACAGCATATGAAAAGACAAGTTGCTCTGTGCTCTGCAGCTTCTATTGACTTTAAACCGCAAACTTGTATTTCCTCCTCCGCTTTTATAGAAGAATTTAATTGGAGCCAAAGTGAAAGATCCCAGCATGACCTGTCTCCGCTATAAGCCACTCCAACTGTGATTGTGAGCAAATTTGTACATTCAGACATCGCTGCAAGAGAGACCTTCCCAATAAGCTGAGTTTTTGCACTGATGGAGAAAAGAAGTGCTTGGTTGGAAACAGGGAGAGCTGAGACTGCCCTTACCCCACCCTTAGAGTCAATCAAAGCTTTAAAGGCTCCAGGAAAGACCAAATGAAAACAGAATAAGGACTTGACAATTTACTCCCCACAGAAGAGTTAGTACAGGCATAGGCACTAACAACTTGTGTAGGATAGGTGTTAACCTATAGTTTATTAACCTATATTGTATAGGCATTAGGATTGCAGTTCCTCACACATCTTTTCCACCTTTCTGACCAGAATCCCACCAGGGGCATGACTACTTTGCAATCACTAGGTTTTTGGCTGCGTCATGATCAAATCTGAGGTAGCTTTAAACTACCTGCTGCTGCTTATGAAGAAAAGCGAGTCATGCAGCCTCAGCGTAATATGCTCGCTACCCATCGCTGCAGGGTGGGCACACTTTACGAACTGTGGTGCTGCTGGATGGGCATCCCCGGTTTTCAGACGCTGGCCTCTTTTCTCTGAGTCTTGCAAAGGGGGTGGTCTAATTCAAATGTATTCTATGTGCCCATCAGTGACATGACAATATCCACCGTCACCATACATATGGCAACCTGCTCCTCCTTCTGATTTTGACTTTACAAAGCTTAATCCTTGCATGTTAAAAGAAGAATTTAATCACAAAAAAAAAATTAAGCTCTGAGTATTTTGAGCTAGATATTGGGAAAAGAGGTTGACTATTTTTCACTACTGCCAATGGAGGGCCATAGCATGCAGGTGAGTGGAAATACAATCCCAGTCCTTTAAAATGGTACTTCAGATGGAGTTAAACGTGAACATATGCAAAATGCTCTCAGTGTCCCAGTAGTCTTCAAAGGAAAAACTGAAGCCTACTGAAAATAGTCTAGCTAGGAGAATTTTTCCAACCTTCGGTGCTTTTCTATTTATCTTTACAGTACTACAGACACATAAAAATATGTCACATGCACATCTGGCCAGAGTTAGGATTTCATCCAATTAAATGTATTATTCTGACGCTAGGAAAATAACGACCAAGCAGAAATAAAGAATCAATAGAAATAGCTTTAAAATTACGTGTGTCTTCATAATTAAAACATAAAACCAGATGATTTCCCATAACTTCAGTTTGAAACAATTGAGTATCACCTCCGCATGCTCAGAGGAGTGCTTTCTGCAATCAGTGGAACTAGAAAGGACAGACAAAGCCAGTGGTGAAAGGTAGAGCTGGCACATGGGTAGTATTCTTTTCTTGCTTTTTTGTGCAACTGAATTGCTCCAGATCCTGAGTTTGCTTATGTGTCACTTAAGGCTCCTGTCATGCTCACTCCTTTCCATCTCAGTCCTAAGCAGAGTACCTGAAAAAAAGTCCCTCTTCCACTAATGCTACTGCAAGGATGGATAGATCAAAATTTTAACTCTTATGTAGAGGTTCTTCCCCCAGGTAGTTTGTCTGACAGCAAGAAGTTTCAGCTTGGCACACTGGGAAGTAGTTCATTACTAAGAAAGAAACAAGGTCTGATTGAGCTGATATGCTATAAGAGAAGGTAAGGTAAAATATCTGCATGATGAGTTCAGGACATCAATCAAATACAAATAATGGACCAAAGATTTAATGCCCTTTGGGATACCATTACTGCTAAAATTTGTGATCCAATGAAGCATGGATTTGCCACTGACTGCAATGGGACTATAAATTGATAGCGTGTTTCTCTTACTCCCAAAGCGTGGAGGATTCAGGTTTTGAAACTTCAGGCACAAATCTGGAAAGAGTGAGAGAAAACAACTAGTCACAAATCAGAAAATGTAAACAGTGATTATAAAATGAGCCTTTTCTTTGGCAGGATTTTTGAACGGAGAAATAGTCATGTAGATTAAAGTAGGTCAGACTATTTTTTTGGTGAGTCTAAAATATTTTGCAGTGAAGCATTCATTTCAATGACATTTTAAAGAAGGTCCATGCCAATTTCGGAAGGAAAACAAGGAAGAGAAAAAGGAATCAAAACACTTCCTTTCTCAATTTGAAAACTGACATTTTGATTCAAACATTTTCAAATAAGAGAATGATAAGGTTGTGACTTTGTCCCAGTATGGAACAAAAATAGATGTATAACCTTAAAAAAAACCATCATAAAAATCAATCTTTTTCCTTTGACCAGCTCTCTAATTGTCTGAAATTGTATCATATAGCTTAAGAAGCTGTCAAGAAATGTCCACAATTAAAGATATTATGAAAGTAAGCAAAAAATAAGGTAATTTTTTTAAATGTAACCTGACCGATTTTATAAAAACCTTGGCTTGATGGCCACTTTAAATTGCCATTTTCCTCCATATGTGGAACTATAAGTCCCTTTTTGCTACTAGATGTTTGTGAATCGCTCGTGATGTTAGATCCAACTTCCTCACTTTTAATTAGTATAAAGAAAAGTTATTGGCCATACCATCAAAATCTGCTATTTTTATTAACTACTATTCTGTAGGTGAGAACAGAGCTGTAAGTGCTGTTGGACAGTCTTTAACTGGAAGCTCAGTTTTGCTTTCAAAAACATGCATGAATGGTGGGATGGGCACAGAGGAGGCAAATGCCCTTCTTCCTGGCAGACTGAAGTTGTGATATTGGCAGATAGGAAATGGACGTTTCTTTGGTCTGGAAACCAACAACGTGAAACTTATGATGGGCCTGAGTTCTTGCAGTGGCTCTACACCACCAAACCTCAGCTTAGGGACTCCAGGAGTCTATTTGCAGGACCACGTCATTACCCCGTAACACTGTGCTACCCCTGCCCAGATGTCTAGAAATCCAGTGGGGGCAACATTTGGCACAACTCGAAAAGGTGCTGTGAGAAACAACCTAAATAGGCAGCCTGACACTAGAGGGCAATGCAAAACCGAAACCGTCCCACACCTGCCACCTCCGTCCTCTCGCAGCCTGTCTAGCGTGTGTCCTCCGTGAGCCTCACGCCCCCAGGCGTGCTCCAGGGGCGCTGGGCAGCACCTCACCCCTGGCAGCACCCTACCGTGTGAACCAGCAACACCAGCCTTTGGACGTGGTGCCTGTGGTTCTGTGCATTGTGCACGAACCGAGTGAGGCTCTACTTTGCCGCGTAAGTAAGACTTGAACCTCATTCTCAGTCTAGGGTAAGACAGTGCTTAAAAAATATTCATTTAATTAAAGAGGGATGCAGGATATTGCAAAACACATGTAATGTTCGGTGTGTAATTGGAAGACTGTTAACTAGGTCAGGGGACATCTGTATATAACTGGACCTCCTGGCAAGGTGATAATGTAGGAGAGAATAGGCAATAACAGATGAGAAGCAAGAGCTTGAGGAAAAATTGACTCTTCACATAAGCAAGCAAGAACCCCATTTAAGACCAAAAAACATAGTGGTTGTTAGACATCTGAAGCTGCATATATTCACAATCAGTTTTGTCCAGAGGGAGAGCAAACAACCAAGTTTTGCACAGGCAGAGTCCGGAGGATATGTCAGATCTTGAACTCAGTGCTGAGGTAGAATAGGTTTGGTGCTACTATGTCATGTTACAAGAGTTTGGTCTAAGATTCTCAGTATTTAAAGAGAACCCTATTTGAAATTTCTCTTTTTAATGCAGATTAAAATTCTGTACCCAGTTATAAATCAAAAATTAACAACTTTATCTAGGTCAGGGCATTGAAGCTACATTAAAGTTTTATCCTCATTCACTAAATTTTAATTTTAATGTGGCATGTCTGACAAGTCTTGTGGGACTACTTAGAATCAATGCATTGACATCCTTCTGTCATTGGTATCAAAGCCTCATCTCTGAGACTCTTGTTTCCATATACCTAGCTGTCACTGGATTATTTTGTCTCTGCAATGGTGTCACAATCGATGGCTGTGTAGGCATTCACATGCATGCACCCCATTTGCCAGCTAAAGTTCATGCACCACAGAAATAATAAGCTTTATCTAAAGAAACACAGGTTTCTGTATAATCACTTAAAGGTGAAACAATAACTCAGGTTTTTATCCATTCCAGCCTTTTTAAAGTTACTGGAACTGCTTGCCTGTAAATTAAAACTCCCAAACAACTCTACAGTTTAATTTGCAAACAATATTTTATTCCAGGAATGGCTATGAGAAGGAAAAATATTTTTTATATCCCTGCCATTGCTTTTTTATGACTATTTATGGCAGAAATGTTGATGCACTAATTGATAAAACTCTCTGTGGATGTGGAAGACATCTAATCCTGGAGTAGAAACAGTATCACATGATTCATCTAGTCAATCAGTCCTGAATTATGGAAGAAATAACTGTAGCCTTTAACGTTTGAGCAACTATCAGGCTTAAATACAAACCTCTTATTGAATAATAGTTATGACACATTCATGGAATGTCAAAGTACATTTACAGATCATTCACTAGCAAAACTTCACTGTCAATATTTCAAAAATTCAAACGGTGAAATGCACATTTACAAGGTAGGTACGAATAGGTTCATATCAACTTGTTGGAAATTAATTTGACCCACAAAAAAACCCAAAACTTTTCTTCCAAGTAGCAGCCAAGGTTTGTCCTCAAATCTCAGATCTGCTGTTAGCATGGCTGAGACTCAATAAAAGAAATACCCTGTCTGTCTGGGCACCTAACTAGCCCTGGACTTGTGCACAAGCATACAGAGAAGGGAAATATGTAGGACAGTAGGAGATATTCACAACACATGGCAAAATTACGACAAGATATTCTTTTCACTTGCACTTGCATTCCATGACACGTACCCCTGCTGCAGTCTTGCACTTGGGTTCAATTGTCCCTGTGTTTCACAAGACCCCAGCCTGAAGGTGTTGCGCTAGGTCTGAACCCACCAAAGTATCACATCACTCTGCGTTTCTCATTGGGGTCCAAAAACTTTTTGCTACTGGAGAGCTTTAAATCTACTTTTTCCTTCTGTGATTTTGCACATAGACCAACTTTCAGGCACCAGAGGCCTCTAACAAATATTGAGCTGGGACAAAGAACAGGAAGGATAAAATACATTCAATAATATATGTTCTACCTGATTAACATAACCTGGCAGTGCCCTCACTGCATCCCTGACTTTCAACCCAGCATGCACTCCATTCTGTCCCAACCTGTTCACATAACTATGCACCAACTTTTTAACTTGACTTTCCAGAAAATGTTAAATGCTTCTCCTGTCACCTGAAGTCACCTGAAGCTTCCTGCACTGTTTCCTGTCCTTCAGAATCACTGCCTAGTATGGGGAAACAGTATGTTTCATTTACTTACCTTCTTCAGCAAGGAATAAAAATGTGACGATAAAACTCCAAGAGTGCCTAGAAATGTTTCTGCCCGTTAGAAATACTGGCCTGGTTCTACCTAAAATAGTCAGGTGGGAAGACTAAATGTATGTATCTCACAGCCATAAGGCACTGGGTAATTTTTCTTAAAAGAAAAATGTGACCTTATTTACAGGTGCTTGCTGTTGACAATTGACCCTCTAGTTCAATGTTTAGATGCTGCTTCTGAGCCCAGCTACAACTAAGCCCAAAGTATTTGTTCTTCTTGACATTTAGGATTACATTTATTAAATTTCAGCTTTTTTTTTTAATTGAATGCTGATGGAAAATCTTACCACTTTGTAATATTAGCCTTATTTCTCTTTCTTGTTGCAGGTCCTTAAGTGTTCCAAGTACCATTCCTCCTTAAAAATAAAGCTCCTACTTGCTTGCTTTTTAATTTCCTTAGCCAGATTTCAGACTGCATTTTCCTGAACACCACAGCTATTCATCCAGGGGAAGGACTAAAGGACAGATTCCTTCTGACATTCTCAGCATGCTGCTGTGAAGACTTCTGGCTTCAAGGACCCATAATGATGGAAGATGAAAGCTTTTTAATGGTTCAGCTTCTTGAGTAAATTACTCACACACAAAATTCAAAATCAGTTCAAAATTCATATTTCCCTCCTCAGGAAATGATACCAATGAAAGCAAAGTAAATGTATCAGGACCACTGAATGCACATGTATGCATTTACCTACAGAAAAGAGGACAACACTACTTTTTTCCAAAGGAAAAAAAAAAAGGAAGGAGGGAAGGAGAGAGAGAGAGAGAAAGAGAGAGAGAGAGAAAGAGAGAGAGAGAGAAAGAGAGAGAGAGAGAAAGAGAGAAAGAAAGAGAGAGAGAGAGAGAGAAAGAAAGAAAGAAAGAAAGAAAGAAAGAAAGAAAGAAAGAAAGAAAAGAAAGAAAGAAAGAAAGAAAGAAAGAAAGAAAGAAAGAAAGAAAGGCAGGCCGGCCTTTTTATAGCACCTAATTTCAAGGATATTCCAGGATCCATTCTTCATTATTTCTGTTTGGAATAATATTTTCAGGCAGGCAAATCAGCCAATTCTGCAAGTTGGCTTCATTTAATTACTTTCTACATAATTCAAGATGGAAGCCAATTCTTTTGTCCTTACTCACAAATTATAGCAGAGATAAATCACTCCCTCCCTCTTTACACCTGCAGTCAGTCATACTATTACATTTTGGTAGGTAGAGTGGAAAATATTTTCTACACTTGCTCATGCACCAGGGTGGTTGATTTAAATAATCAAGGTATTTAGGTAGACAGCTACTACAGGCACAGTACATGTTTGTGGCTAGAGGACTCCAGAGGTTGTTCACATACGCATGCCTTTAATCCCTTGCCACCTAGGAAGCCGCCTGTGTCAGGACAGAAACCCAAGCCACCCAAAACATAAGCTAGTTCCCCTGCCATCTTTCTCTTGACCTGTCATAGGAATGCCATCTCCATTTAAAAGGCAGGAAGGGAAAATCTGTGTTTAATAAATGTATCTTCATCTCAGCTATGTTCCTTATTGAACAGCTGCCAAAGTTGCTCAGTAGACAGGTTCATCTTTGCAAGTGGGGGCTACATGGCAGCAGGGGGGCTTTTAAACCTCCTGATGGTAGCAAACTGAGAAACATTTTTGAAGCATGGCCCATTCCTGTGGCCGTGGGCAGGGGGGAATTCCGAAGAAGTAGTACTTCAGTGAACCGTATGTGGGCCACAAGGAGCGCACTGAGCATCAGTACCAGGGTAGTCCCTGAAGCCATGAACATCCAAAGCAAACAGAATAGCTCAGGACACCACTTTGTTCCGCTGACCCACCCTCACCACCGAGTTCTGCCCATTCAAATATGCTGCTTATAGTCCTTTAAGTCCCTGTATCAGTTGATGCTTGTCACTGGTTAGCATTCTGGTATCTCAAATACCAAGAATATTTCCTAATTCCACATACATAAGGACCTCAGATGTTACAGGAAGGGAATATTTTGATGAATGTTGACCAATATATGCAAAAAAGCAAAGAAAAAAGTCACCACTTTCTTTTAGGCATCAGATATGGCACTTTGCACAAAGGAAAATCCCCTGCTGAGTTTGTGATTGCCTAGCAGAAGAGAAGAATTCAAAAAGTAACTCAAATAATTTAAAACTTTGCAAATCTGTGATATTATTATAAACAGTTTTCCAACTTTAAAAAGGCCCTGAATGGTATATAGTAGGCCTAAAAGCAAAAATAGAAATAAAAAACTCCTCAAACTCCCTCATCTTCACATTAAGATGGATTTTTGCAATGAATGAATAATCTCTTTCAGTTTTAATTTAGGTCTACCCATCAACATGGCTGTTATTATTCACAGCAGCAAAGCCCTTGCCACACTACAGCAGAAATAATAGCTGCATCTCCAGGTTCTTTTTTCCCCAAGAATTCACGTTATTTAAATAAGTCTAATATGCCATACGTACAGCAGACAAGGCTGCTTTTAATGAAGGGCAATTTTTATTTCTGTCCCAGCTTTATATAACATGACTGGAATTTGCTTGTGGAAGAAAGGATCATTAATAGCATGCCATCTCTCCGCTGCATGCAAGGACTCATGACACCCTTGGACATTTTCAATATGCATGTTGACATCTATATTCTACCAAGAAGCACTATGCCATTTACTAAACAGCACGGGCAAGACAGTATCCTTGATGCTTCCATAATACATGATGTAGTGTTTCCCTGAGAAAAGAAAAGCAAAGCAGGAAACAGACCTATTGCCAAGTAAGTCATGAACTATGGAAGAGCCATCAGCTTCTTCATTTATGCCTGTCCAAAACCTAGCACAATGGGATGCTACTGCGTGGCTCGTGACTGGAACTCTGATCCTGCTGCCGCGCAGCTAATGCTGATTGAGATAAACCATTGGGTCTTCTCTTCTGCATGGCAAGGGAAGTGAATTATAGCATCAAGGAAAGCTTTTTCTGGTCTAATTCCACAGTTCAGTCTTTCAAAGAGACTTCAGTGAGATGCCCAGACCATGTGCTGTTATGATGGGAGCTGGGTGTTCACGTCCCCAGGGCCCACCTGATTGCTCCCTCCTCGCTTTCCATAGGGATATTTTTATTCAGAGTCCAGAGGAGGTTCCTGTGCAAAACTATCTGAAACAAAGTTGGATGTGTTCTTCCCAGGCTACTTTTGAAAACCATGTAGGAGGAAACAAATGCAAATATTTGCAGTCTTATTCACACCCACACATAGAACGGTATAGAAAAGTTAATTACAAGCGATGCAAGTGGCTAGGTTACTATACTGTACTTACCATTTTCACCTTTGTTGTATTTAGATCTCTTCAGATGAACGTCTGTAGCATACTCAGCATTTCTACCAAACAAATTATTTGGGATGTATCAATAATGCCATTATTAACATATAGCCTACCTTCCAAGACAGACAGCCGTGATGGAAGATCTAGGTAGAGCCATCTTATTTTAATTCGGATCTGCAGAAAACCAAATGGGAAATTAAGGAATGACCTGAAAAAGGACCTTCATGTGAAGAACCTCTGTGTAACCACCAGGGAAATGCCTGTGCCCCTGGTTGCAGACACATTATTGGCTTGTTTTTTCCAGATCTATGGGGTTCGCATTAAAGCTGCCATTTACAGCTGTTGCATTCGGGGTAAGTGATTACTAAATCAGAGACGAAGGAGAAAATGTTACATAACTCAGGAAAAGAAAATCTACAGCGGGGCTCTTTGCCCCTTCCCTCTTCCCCACCAACCAGAAGCAATTTTGGAACTAGCCACAACTTGCAAGGAAAGACTAAGATAAGACTTAGATGAACAGGCTGTCATTGGTACAGCTGTTTTATCTTTTAGCTGTATAGTTTGGGGAGAGATACAAAATACACCAGGTTCTGAAAAAAAGGCTATCTTGAAGCATGTAATGAGGCTGGACCACACTGCCAGGAGGCAGAAAGTTTCTTCCAGGAGCTGCTTCCCAACAGCGGAGCAGATGTGCACAAGCCTTAAGGCTGCAACCCACTGAACCAGTGCAGGAGAGGCTCTGCCCCTGGGTGTGCTGTAGAGGTGAAAGAAGTGAAATACCTCACCTAAGAGGTAGGGCACCTGGAAAACTCTGAAGCTTTTTGCTCATAACTTGCTGAGAGATAACCTTGCTGAGAAACAAGAAGGCCCTGTAGACTGCCTTTTATATTGTATGTGCACGTACTGTATATAGCCAAAATGAAGAACTTGTTCTGAAGACCTACCAGCCTCAAAATAACGCTCAAGATAAAAACCACACAACTAAGTTCTGCTGAAGTTAAAATTGTACTGGTTTTCAGATTGACCTTCTACGAACTTCTGTGATTGCTGAACTCAGAGTTTAATACTGACCCAGTTAGGTATTCCATGTAGAAAAGATTTCAGCCTGCAGTGCTGTGAAGCTGGGATCCCCTTTGAGCAATAATCTGTTTTAAAATAAAAATACATGCACAAAAATCCATAATATTAAAAGGAATCCAAATCTAAAATTCTTTTTAAAATTAAGCATGTGTTTAAAATTGTGCCACTTACATAAGATTTAGGGCTTAAAAAATAAAATAGTCATACAATAAAAAGTAAGTTTATGACACTGTTGTGACATAACATCTGTCTTTTAGTTTATTCAGAGTAACCACAAATGATTTTTTTGCCTGGGACTGTCTTATTTCTATCAGTATAATTATTATTTTATGCATCACTTACATGCATGTGTAACAGCAGTTCCCAAACTCTGATCATTTTACTCATTTCTACTACAATGCAGAGATAAGTGATTAGCTTCTAATTTATCTGATTAAAGTAGGCAGCAAGAATATTTCACTAAGGAAAGAGGTGTGAAAGATATGTTGCTAATAAAAAAACGTGGGTGCCATGAATGAATTGCAGTAATTTTAATATTTTACATTAGTCAGATGAGATAAAGAAGTTACTGACGTACTTTTCCAGCTGCTCACTCTGACACCATACTGATAGGTAAGCTGCTCAAGACTTACGTATGAGAGACTTCATACAGCTAATAATAAATTATAATGAAATCTCAACAAGGATATGTGTAAAATGACTGCGTCCACACAACACTTCTTACTGCAGGAGGACAGGCTTGAGTCAGCAGGAGGCTAGAGAGCTATTGTAATGAAATGAAAACGAGCTTTTCAACTTGAGGGACATGAGAGAACCGGGGTTCTAACTCCCAGTGAAAGCCAGCAGGCAGAGCATATCACCCACCAGGTCCTGTACAAAGTCATATGGTAAGGGAGATGCAAGCCCTCTCCCAGAACCATGCCTGGACTGGAACAATATGCAGAAAACATATTTATTCTAGCTTTAGGCAGCATTACCTCCAGGGCTTCAAGCCTCTACTGCAGGGTAGGATAGATAGCTTTCCTATTAAAAATGGCAGTATAGGGCTGGAAGTTGAAGCTGAAGAGATTTTAATGAAACTTTACTGGGTCTTACACTTCACTGGTATATTAAGACCTAAAAGCATTTTAACCAAAACCTTGGACTACTGTAGAACTCAAAATAGAGACCTTCTGTTCCAGCTCAAGCAAATGAATGATGCAGCAGTCTATCACTGTCGAGAAATACTGTTTTCCGGGTGCCTGAATACAGCCCTTGGGGTGACTAATTCTCTTTACCTCAGTTTGAAAATCCCAGCTTCAACAGACACATGTCTGCTGGTATTTTAGCTGGGGTCAGGAGTGCGCTTTTGAAGAGACTCTCCTGCGCATTCCCCTTTACTTCGTTTTGCTTTTCACTGCAGGGCAATCTCAGAGCACACTGACTGCATTCGTTTGGGATGAAAATAAACTGGGGGGCACTGTGTGTGTTCCATCTGCTCATGGGCATTCATTCAGCGGGACAGAAGTATATCTCTAAGAAGGTGTTAGCATGGATCTTGGGTCTCCTGCATTCTCTGCTTACCTCTGCAGGATGATCCCCACCTGCTAATTTAGACATACAACAGTGCACATCGCACATACACTGCTTGTGTCAGCCTGTACATCGCAACCGGTAAGTTGCGAAAATGAACTTTTGAGGTAGGAATTGCTTTAACTGAAGTGAACATTTGAACAAATGGATGTTCGCAGAATTTCCAATATTACCCCTCTGCCCAGCTTTACAGCCATGTAACAGGGACAAGGAATATAAAAGTAACTATGGGACATATCGACACACTATATGAGCATATTGTACCCATAAAATGCTCCTGATCATTATCATAAGCACTGCATACTAGGTATGTAATTCTTGTCATGTTTTCTGTAGCATCATGACAGAGGCTACAGTTTCAGGAGGGATGTGGGTTGGAGGTGAATTAGTTTCATATACATTCAGATATTTCCATAGATTCTCCCATACAGAAGAGACAAAAGGACAGGCAACTTTGCAGGAAAAATCATTCAGTGTTAAACATTCTTTCCTAAAATTAAGTATATTCTTTCAAACAGAATTTTAGTCTTCCTTAAAAGAAGGCTGGAAAAACAAATAATAAATACAAATATTTATTTCTTAAATAATGAAAAATTGGAGCACTGACTCAATTTCTTCCTTTTTTTTTTTGTTCTTTCTTGATTTTCCATTTCAGTGAAAATCTGTATGATGCTCAGAACCAACAAAGAAGCACACATCTGTTGAATATTCATTATTCATATTCAAGATGTGGTATCTAATTACAATGCATTTTTCATGGTACCATCACAGATTACCATGGCTGATTCTTGGTCAGTCACGACCTACTTAATTAGCATGAACTTAACTATTCTATTTTTTGACTTTTCATGTATTATATAAGGTATGCCTTTCAGCTCTTATGATCAAACATACTCCTTCCTCAAAATATAGCATTAAAGCCAAGTTATAGTGATCAAATCACAAGCGGGCAGCTTTTTGCAATGCTGCACAAATGTAAAAATGAAAGCAATATTCATAAACTGAATGTGTTACAGCATATGAAAATGACTCACTCCTCTAAAAGCAAAACACAATGTATCTGAGGAACTTCACCATTAAAAGCTTCACTCCTGAATAATTTTAAGAGTATTTTTAGATATTAGTGTGGGTGTGGGGGAAAAGCCCTCATTGCTTTAAAGTCTGCCTTTTGTTTAAGCCACCACTTCAAAAGATGATGTTATGCAATAAGAACCGAGAAAGGAAAAGAGTCTAAAACCAAGTGATTCAACCCAGTTATAGTAACAGAATTTCACACAGTCTCTACAAGGTTCTGCCTTAGACAACTTTAGAAATATTTAGGTATATAGTTTAATAGATCATTGACGTTTATGTTCATATTAGATGAAAATATCAATATAAATCTTTCTTTCAAAATAGATTTACACCAAATTTTTCTCTCTTTACAAGGAAGTCTCAATCCATATGCCATTACTACTCTGTCTTAAATACCACGTCCTGAAATACAGGAATCTTGAACAGATGTTCTCACTACCTGCTTTAGATTAACTGCAGTCCTTTGCGTCATGCAGTGGGCACTATATCAAAGAAAAATTCCATTTGTGTCCAGGAAAGGGTCTGGGCTGGTACCTGAGAGGTAGGATACTATCTACAAAAGAGGAATAATACAGCAGACACTTATTCACCAAACCTCAAAGACGGAGACAATTTCTAAGGGAGAAAAGACTGTTTACTTGCAGTGCTGCTCGCACTCCTTAGCCCTCTGCTTAAGACTGCCAAAACACTTACGCATACTACGTAGCATCAGTAGGACTTTCCAAACCAATGTCTTGTTTCTGAGGACAGCCATTAGCAGATACTGGGTGGGAGTGGAAGGACAGAGAAGGCACACAATCATGCTTCCCTCCCATATGCCCTCCTCACTTCTGGCAGTTTAGGGGCCACCAAACTAGGAGGTTACATCCACATCATCGTGTTTAATAGGTAGTCAGCCACCTTCGTCCCATAAATCTCTTGAACTGCTTTTTAACCCAGTTATATTTTCTGCACTGACAAACTCAGGCTTCAGTTTACAGATTAATGCTTGGTGTGGTTTATTTTAAACAGTTCTCACTGGGTATCCCCTAGCTCTAGACTCATGAGAAGCAGTTATGGGAGAAAAGAGAAGAGGAAGGACAGGAATGAAGGAGATCAAACCACTGTCTCAAGGGCCTTCAAATCACAGAGGCTTTCTGATCATATTGGAAAACTTGTCCAATTTTCTCTGCATGTATTTACCTGGATACCAAATATTATACATCAACATCTGTGTTATTTAAAGTCTGTGTAAAGCAAGGCTTAAATTGTTTGTCCTGGCTCCCAGTTGGAGCCTCTATTGCAATACATCATCCCCAAAACAAGACCCGTATCTCTCAGGAAGGGGTGACTTTGCATATCTGAAAAATAAGTATAGCAAGAAACAGAAAATCCACAATAAACTAGAGATTATTGGGGAAAGATACTCCACTGGGAGCTTAGGGCTACTCACTAAACATGGCAAACAGGCTACAAGTCTCCAAATTTATTCCAGTGGAGCCTGCATAACCTGGTGTCACTGGCTGAGTGGAAGGTTTAATGTCTTCTCATGTACCAAGCCAGAATTCTTCACAGGGAAATCTCAGTGCATCGCAGATACCATCAGCCCCTAAGAAGGTGGTCTCTTAGGACAGCAGAACCTTAAAAATGAGAAGAATAAAGCTTTCGAGTTTTGTTCTTCTGTAAATCTGGCCTGGGAAAGTTCAGTGCCTGTCTTTTAGTTCCATTCCTCTGAATAACATCATCACAGTAGAGATGACAAAAATGGCAGGGTGGCATGCAGGTAGGTTGGTCACACTAGTTCACATCCTAAAGAAATAGCAAAGGCCTTTTCTTCAGCAATTTATGTACAGAAAGATCATTTCAGTGCCTGGCACATTTCTACTGAAGTCCAGAGTGCCTCCCCAAGAGAATACTTCTCCTTTAAGGGTACAACTGACGCCAAGCTCAAAATTAAACATTGAAATACTTTAAGTAATAACAACAACATATATATTTAGACTTGTGTTCCAAAGGCAATAGGGTAATTATTTATCTATAAAGTTCTAGGGTCAGATCTTTTTTGCCAGGAATACCAAGAGCTGCGGGAAGATGCCCAAGCATTTTACTGTTATCAGCTCACCGCCTCTATTCACCTGTCAGGTGCTGCACCATATTTAGCAACTGCTGTCACCGCCACGACAACGTTTGTCATTGATTTGCCATTTTTGCGTATTCCTGAATACCCTGCAGCTGCTTCTCTGAAAGAGTGAGTCATCCAAAACTGTTAAATCTGGAAGCCAGTCTCAGTTTGGCTCTCAGCAAAATCAACACGTATGACGAACCATCAACACTTGTGTGGAGGAGTTCAAGGGACTTGCAGTTAGACCCTAAGGTGCTGCGGGGAGGCAAGGAGCAGAACAGCCACACGCTTTGCACGGCATGGGAGCTCAATAACTCCCCTGTAATCTCCTGGGGGCTAACCCGGAGGGCCAGTCGGCACCATGTCATGAGCTGTAATTCAGCAGTGGTGAGGGATTCATCCCTTAAAAAATAGGCTTGAGGGGCAAGAAGCATCCTGTTGCCCCACTCACTAGCAAACTTGATGTGACCAACGCTCAAGCTATGCAGATGTCGCCATTCTGCTGTATCCAGCCATGTATTATTGTAGTTATATTACACCAGAATCAAAACCAAATTTAAGATCAAATCTCACCAAACTAGGACAAAACACTAAGCGGGTATGAACATTACATACTTAAAATATATTAAATATATATTATAGATATAAATATATATTTTTATATATATAAAATTACATGACTCTGCATATGAAGCTTCTCTCTAAGGAAGGTGTCTTCAGATCAATAAGCATATTAAGAATCATTTAAATTCATTTATAGTTGATCAATTTATATACCAATGAGAAAATATAAAATTGACTTCAGCTGGACATAAATTGCTCCCATTTGGGATCCTCTTAAACTCCAACAGAAAATAAATTGATATCTGGCTGCAGGAATTCTTTCAAACAGCAATAGCAAATAAACAATAGCAACACATTTAGTTATATCCATATGAGAATGAAATAGCAAAGTTATATGCTGACATTTCCTCAATCATTTGCTGTAATTGATGCATTTTTAAGATTGCCAATGATTATCTTCTATTGATCGGTGTTCAGTGGCTTCACCTACAAGGATATTCTCAGAGACTATTTGAATTTTGCCTGGGGAGGTCCAAGGAGGTAGTTTTACTTGGTTTTAAACTTTTCGCTCCTGTAGAAAATCTGATTTGCATAGTAGATACTCTTTCGAGTGGGAAATGTCATTGTCCTATTATTACTTTATATATTTCAGGTTTATAACTGAACTACTGAGCAACGTTAGAATATTTGGTATGTTTGAAGCTATTCCAATTCTTTGCTTCATAAACTTCTGAAAATAATAAAATCTTGTTTTCATGGAGCAGCTCCTAAACGTGACCACAAGGTAAAATACCAAAATCAAACCTTCAGGCTGTTTGTTTAAGCAGTAGGAGAGTGGTCACAAAGTAAAAACAAGAAGTCTCAGGAGTAAATTCATCAGTGGCAATACTTTTTTTTTTTTTTTAATTTATTTTTTGCATATTTTAAAGAAAATTTTGTAATACTTAGAATGTACATTTCAGGCTATCCACTGGACACCACACCTTTCTTTCTCCCTCACAGCCTTCATCTCCCCTCCTCCCCATTCACAGTTCTGACTTCAAAATTATTTTGTCATCTAGGCCTTGTACAGGAACGAGGGTAGGCAGCCAAAGATAAGCTCAACTACATTTATGCATTCAAATCTGCATTTTACAGGAGCTTCTGCTCTTTTGGCATTGTTACTATTCCTCTGTTCCTAATCTTCCTAAAATATTCCTTAGAGTCTTTCTGCTGCCTGGCACTGGTCAGGCCTGACACACGTCCCCTTGGGGTCTGGAAGTGGTCAGAGGAGACAGGTTCTCTCCTGTGAGAATCTTGTTGCAGAACTGGGGAATATAATTCACCAAAGTCTTGAAAAACTAGAAGTGTCAAACTTGGGAAGTTGAGTGGTGATTCCATTACTTGAAAGAGGCAAGGCTGAGTTTCATTTTATTGAATTTACTTATCTACAGCCCTGCAGTTCTTAAGAGCTTGGAAAAGCTGTGCATTATCATTTATGCAGAGGCTGTTCTCTGCAAGAATTTGAATTATTCAAGGTGATTTCAAATCATGTGCACACACAGATTCTCACACATGGCGGAGGAAATAATGCATGTGACCAAACAAGGACCTTAAACAGTGAAATGATGCTTCAGAGCAAATGTGAACTTTTGTGTACATGTTAAATCAACCAGCTCTTTCTAAAGCCAGAGAAACATTAAATCAGAAATCTGTTGTTTATAATCATAAAAATAATTCTGCATCAGACAGATGGTCCTGCTTGAATGATGAAAAAACAATAATTTAGAGATAATGTATTAGAAGAAAATGCCAAAATTCATCACACAAACTATTCTGCATAGGGAATATGACCAGTTATACTTTCAAAGCAATTGTTTCCTGTAAGTTTTACAAGCATCTTGAATTATTTAAGCCACCAATTGCTGGCATAGCTTTTCATAATATATCATCCACTAAGAAATAAACAATGGCCTACAGCATTCCCTACACAGGAGTTTACACCATGGACAAAACTTGAGTTTATATGTCTTTCCACTGATGTAAAATAGACAGCATTTATCCCTTGCCAAGCATATAGCTTGGTCAACACCTCTCCTCTCACACCTTGAAAACATGCATTTCCCATTCTTACTACCTCAAGTCACACTGTGAGAAGTTGTAAATCGCATCATAAACCTCACTGATCATGAGGGTCATACAGCTGTAGTAATACAAAAGTTGAAAATACACTTTCTCCTGTACTGGTGCTGAGTGTAGTATTTTCTTAGTCTAGGAAACCCCATGCAGTTTCAAGGCATCTGATGCTGCAGATACTGCAGACCTGTGAAGACCGACTGCCATTGATCACCTCCCTGCAGGGCTGCAGGTCCCTGCATTCAAAGGCCACTCCTTCTGGAAATGCCAATGACCAAGTTTACATGCTACACTGCAGTGCCATGTGGCTACATTTAGGCTACCTTTGAAGTTGAAATTGGCATTGTATCATCAGCACAGAGCCCCCTCAGGTTAATTTAATCTGCTGATGTCATAAAATCATAGAATGGTTTGAGTTGGAAGGGACCTTAAAGATCATCTAGTTCCAGGGACACTCTCCAGTAAACCAGGTTGCCCAAAGCCCCGTCCAACCTGGCCTTGAACATTTCCAAGGAGGGGGCATCCACAACTTCTCTAGGCAACCTGTTTCAGTGCCTCACCACCCTCACAGTGAAGAATTTCTTCCTAACATCTAATGTAAATGTACGCTCTTTTAGTTTAACCCCATTACCCCTTGTGCTATCACTCCATGCCCTTGTAAACAGTCCCTCTCCAGCTTTCAAAGTGCAATGTCATTGCACTGCTTTTGATAGCTCAGCAACTCCATTTCAGTCCAGTGCATTTACCTCTAAGCACCATCCAGTTGTGCCGTCACTCCACGAAGACACAAACTGTGACAAACCCAACGCATCCCTAGAAACATCTCACTAGGGTCATGCAGTACTCAGCAGATATAATGCCACAGACTGCTAAGAAAACACACAAAAAAGGGTGAGCCCCTGTTTTGGCATTTTTCCATGGCAAGACCACCAGAAATGCAAGGCAGAGCCTGACAGGGAGAGAAAAATGTCTAGAGTCTTTACTGACCGCCCTAGAAAGAGAGATATCCTGACTTGAAGATGTCCTGATGGGCAGTGGCTCTTGGTTGGATTTGTTCAGGCAAAATAATGATAAACTGATACTGAGATCCTTGGAAAACAGCAGTTTAAAGGGGGAAACATCAGGCTGAAACCAAAACCCAGTGGAAGTGAACAGGTAGGAAGTGAAAGAGCAACCACTGGACATATGGAGGAAAAGCACTGGTGTTAGTTTCTATATTGCTTGCATTTGCACTGGAAAACACCTCCCAATACTTTGAAGAAAAGATGGCACAGGCACTGTCCAGGCCCAGCAGTGGGAGCCTGGCAGGTCAGGAGCACCACAATCTTTCTGAGCACGCATCGGCCGAGAAAGTTGCACAGTCTTCGCCTCATTTGGAGACACCCCTCAACACCTCTCCCCAAAGCTGGTCAAATATTGGAAGATGATTTTTTTGGTGGTGGGGAGAGAGGTTTTGTGGTTTTTGTTTGGTTGTTCTGGTTTTCTAAGCAAGCGTTTGGCCAACCTCTGACTTCATCCCACTTGAAGAATTTAACTTCCTTCCCTGTAACACAAGTAGCCCCAAGGCATTTACCTTTGTTTATTAAGGAACATGGTAAAAATCTCATGGTATCTCAATATTTACTTGCGGGAGAGCTCTGTCAATTGCATATGTCAAGGCACCACGGGCACCAGGGTCTCCCAGCAGCCCAGGACCATCAGGGGCTCCCCATGTTGTGGGCAGCAGGGCAGGGCCTGGCAGCCAGGAGCAGGGCAGCCGGGGGGCATCGGGGCAGCCCCGGGCATCAGGCACCTCTCTGGGGACAGGAATGGGCTGAGGCTGGGCTGGGATGTGGACCCGCAGGTGGGCCTGGCTCGGTGGGGCCCATGGCCAGGCAGGGCTGTGGGGAGCTGGAGACCAGCCCTGCCGCGTCGTCGCTGGGGTAGGGGCTGATGGCCCTGAGGGCTGACATGGGGTACTGGGCAGTGGGCGGGGTGAGGGGAGCCCCAGGAGGGCTGGGCAGGGGTGGGCAAGCCTTGTGGTGCCCTCAGGGCCCTGACAGCATGGGAGATTATTTATGCAGCTTGAGGCCAAGGATTAGATAGTAAAGCATAATCTGGCTTTCTCCACAGTTGAGCATTTGCTGCTTTGATGCTAAGCGATGTGAAGCAGTATCTCCAAATAAGATTTGTTGGTGAACATTTGGGCTGTTTTGAAGAGTGCTGGTACTGACTAAGGCTGATTTAATGTTTTCTCTTTTGCACAGACTTCCTTTCTAACTACTGTGGTGATGACGAGGCCAGCTCTGGGCATGAGAATAGTGTTTCTAGTGTCTCATGTATCTGAGGCAGGAGGTTGCTACAGCCAGCAAAACACATTGCCTTGTAGGCTGGCTGTTGAATCCAAGGAATATACGTGTAGGAAAGCAGCTATTGCTGGGGAAGGATGGGTGGGAAGGCAGAGGACATCTTCTTAAGATCAGGACTCCTAAGACCACCAGGAATATCCTTTCCCTGACAGCACGGCAGCAAAGCCCAGCTTGCCAGGGCTCTTCCTCTTTGCTCCCCAACCAAGATCATAGAATCACAGAATCACAGAATGGTTTGGGTCGGAAGGGACCTTTGAAGATCATCTAGTCCAACCTTCCTGTCATGAGCAGGGACATCTTTCACTAGATCAGGTTGCTCAGAGCCCCATCCAACCTGGCCTTGAACACTTCCAGTAATGGGTCCCTGTAGGTGGTAGGCGCTGGCTGGCACAGAATCATTTCTGGCTCTGGCTTAGTCTCTTCAGGACTGCAAAGTTTACTTTTTAACTCAGTTTCCTGGTGAAGTGTGAAGGTGTTGGAATTGCTGCAGACTTAAGTTCTCCTACAGATTATTAAAATATGCACCTTAGTAAGTAGCGTGATGTGACAGCAGTGGATCTACAGAGAAAAACAGATGTTTCTGAGGACCTGATGCCTAGGCTAGATGTGTTTGGGGATTTTATTTCAAACTAACTATAGGCTGGTATCAGGGACTGAATGCTCATTTGTGGCTGACATGCATTAAGCGTGTTCCTGGAGCCCAACTTTTAGTGAATTATATCTGAAGGGAACCCAGTCTGTGTACTGTAACATAGTACAGTAATATGAATCAGTGCACAGTAAGTGGGGATGTGCTTCAAAAGGCCACCCTCGATCCAGAGAAAAATGCTAATGGAGATGCACTCCTAAGGGTAATCCATTAGCATTGTCTATTTTTTTCACAGGCAAAAAACCCCAACAAAATTACAGTAGTAGACCAAAGAGAAAATTTTCTGACAATCTCCTCGTGTCCTTATTCAGTTCTAGCCCAAATCCCCCTATCTCAAACATGGTATTGCACTGCATTAAATTGAGTGCACTTGGCTAGGGGATGGACTAAAGTCTGAGGATTATTCATACCCAAGCTGGTAATTTGCAAGATGCTATTCTCCCCAAACAAGGCCAACTCAACACTGGTCACCCAAATGAATTTTGCTGAGAAAATGCTCTCCAAGATAGAAGTAATTTCTAGTCATTTGGTTTTCACCTGGAGAATAAAGGGAAATTTAAACCATGAAAATATCTTCTGAAAACCCATATTAAGCAACTGCATTCTGCTAGCCTAAGTGCTTTCTGCGGTAGGGTAATGCTACTCTTTTCTTAATCAGTAGTTTGTAAAAACTCTCTCTTAGCTTGAACTCCAAGTATTGGAGTGCTGCTAAACCTCTGAGAGTTTTTACCCTGTAGGATTTTGTTGTACAGTAGAAAGACAAAACAGTACTATTCTTGCTTATAAGAAGAAGGCATTTAACTGAAACTGTGAAAATCCACTTTTTCAGATAAATGGCTCTATTTTACTGTGAATATGAAAAGGGTAAAAATCAATATTCTGCATTTATTTTTATCTTTTTTTATTTATATATGTGAAACCTGTTGAGATTACTTGCTGTTCAGTGGCAGTGTAAACTTAGCAATCACTTTCGTCTGAATTTCAGTCTGGTATTACTCTTCCATTACCTTCCCATGCCCCGTGTAAAATGAATTAATAGTGAAGTAAGAGGCAGAGTAAAGTGAGAATTCTTAAACTGCCTTAACCATAATGAGAAATGAAAATGATTTGCTATGCCAAGTGGAACTAGACAATCGCATAAATTGTTCTGCATCTTAGCAGTTAAGGAAAAAAGTGTCAAAAATAGAGTTGGAAGAGTATTTTTAAAGAATTTTAAAGTTTTTTAATGTTTGGAATTAATACATTCACTGGTGTATTTATATACTCACTGTGGTAGGAAGAAAATTAAACCAAAAAGCTCAGTCATAAATTCATGCAATGAAGAGCATTAGAAAGAAACTGCATGTCAAATATTTTGTAGACATTAAAAAATGCTATTTTTATCCTAAGTAGAGGACAGCTGCAGCTTTCCTCAGAGAAATGATATTTTAAAGTATATTATGCTATGGTTAAAATGTGTTTTCAATGAACAGTTTTGCTTTTTATCACATTGAATTTGTACCTTTGTACTGTTTGTAGTGTCTATATAGTAATATATTTTCCTCAATTTGTTCTAATGTAATGTTTGAATCATTTGAATATATGATATTGAAATCTCAAGTAGTATGAGATTTTCACAATGTTTACAGCTTGAATATAATAATCATTTCCTAGTTTGTAGTCCATTATTAAGAAGTCCAAATGTGGAGCAGGTTGGCTCCACCACAGCACAGAAAATCCAACTGTGAGAATTCTGAAGCAGCTACTGAGTTTGGACTTTCATAGAAGAAGAAAGAAGTAAATAGAGAGGAAAATCAAAGAAACACTGATGTCTTAAGGAGCTTTAATGCTAATTTTGCATTCATTTTTCAGCAAGATTCCTACTGCGTCTTGAACATATCCTCTATCCTCATGTCCTTTGAAATCATGCTCATAAGCATGAAATCTAATACAGTAATGGTGTCAAGCAAGGGAGGCAGTGTCTCCTCATGTGCAGTAAATTAGTTTACATGCAGCTGAAAGGGGGAAGATAATCTCCCCTTCCTCATTGAAATTTTTATTCTGGTGTTAAAAGTTCAAGAAGTCTAGCCAACTTTTGAAACTAGCTGAACTCCATTCAATTCACTCTCCTTCTCAACCTTCTAGTAACTTAACATGTTTTTCTTTTAAGCCTGATGGAATTTCAGAGCATTCAGGGTTGAGCATTTTTTTCCTAAAGCAAATGGAACTGTAAAGCTCTGGGCACATTCTGTCAGACAGGTGTGTCACCTTGTGATTCTTCCAAACACTACAGCTATAGAATAATGTAGATCAATACCAGTACAGAAATCAGAAGTGGAGGAGGACAGCATTTTTTTCAGTTTGGTTTGTGTTGTTACACTCATTTTATATTAAAGCCACCAATTAGAAACAAAGCAAGTGGCTATTTTAAGAACCTTTTCTGATTCCTAAAGATGATTTTTCCACAAACAAAAAGTTTTCCACGGGTAAGTATCCAACTTTTTATATACTTTTGCCGAACTACAACATAGCAGTGCACCATGATAGTCTTCCACAGACCTCTTTCCTACCGATATCTAACATGAAGCTTCACAGACACATAGTTTCACAACAATGTGCAACTACTTGCACAAAATTAGGCAGCTGTTAATTAATGTGGGATTGCCTTTATCCCGGAAGGTTACCAGGAATTTCCTGACAGAATGAACTCAAGGCGAAACTTCTGCAGCACAGAAAAGCAACTGAAATAACTGAGATCATCAAGAAAGAAACACGCTGATTGAGACTGCTTGTGTTGCAAGAGAGACAAACTTATTTTGTTTCCTGCTGAAACAAAACATTACCATCATACAGCCAGAAAACACAAACCTGCCTTGACAATCTGCCTTATTTCTCTTCATTTTAACCTGCTGCACATTATCATTTGTAAATTAAAATGACCTGAATCAAAGAGGCCCTAAATGCAGGCATCCTCCTAAACACTTTTATCAGAGGACAGGAGATTAGAAGTTAAGATAGTTCCAGCAATGTTGGGTTTCACTCAGATACTCAGAACAAATTTTTAATCCACTCCCACTTTTCCTAGAGAGAGATAGGTTACTGCACGTAAGAGCTTTTCCCCTGATATTTATGCATGTTAAGTAACAAATCAGCATTCCCCATCCAAAATTTTGCATCGTGGTGCACAAACACATAAGAGTCTATAAGCCTTATCGAAAAGACACAGAAGGTTTTTTTCAGAGGAATACTTCAAAAGGATATTCAGAACTAACCAGGACTTATGTCTTTTCAAAGTCCTTGGCCAAAAGAGATAGTTTCCATGTATTTTACATAGATATGAAAACAAAAGGGAGTTTTAGTGTGAGAAGAGAGTCTGCTGAGAGGAAGGGACAGGTTGTTCTCAGTAGACTTGAGTATGAACAAACGTGCAGGCAGGCTTTGAGCCTTACCTCGTAATTGGTGTTGATACAAGAAGAGTGACTGTGTGCAAGAAAGGGAGATGATGCCCCTGTCCCTGAGGCATGCACTTCAAACCTGATTGAGAGAAATTTTTCCCTTGGTACAATCATTTCTACTTTAGTGAAACTCCAGCATAACGAGCATTTTATATGCACTGCAGGGGGACTGGAATACTAATTTCTAAATGGAAAACGATAAACAACTTCCTATATTTAGGCTTGTGGCTGTGAAAGGGAAGGCAGGCATGGCTGGAACTCCAAATAGCAAATGCCTCTGCAGAGATGAAGATCTTCAATATCCAGTAAAGACATAAGTTCTTTATGACAAATAAATCCCAAACAACAAATTTTTCTGGTCCTGGAACATTCATTCACAGAAAGAACTTTTAAAAGTCATCACTTTAGATTTTGCTTTTGGATATTTACAAAAATTATTACATCCCAAAAGGCAGAACATATTTGAATAATAAATCCCTTAATATAACGATATGATTATGTATAAATATTTGCCTATCACAACAGTGTGCTTGAACTATTGCATCTTTAAAATTATATTAGCTATCCACATGTCAAACTTGAAGTGAGATTAATATAAACAAGTCTCTCATTAACTTCCCTTCCTGCACTGGGAAAATGAGCCATCAACAAATTTCAGAAGGTATGAGGGTTAATTTGGATAAGCAGCCAAAGTGTTGATGTTTGCCTGATTTATCTCTTGCATCTGAACCATAAGCCTCATAAGCCTGAAACTTTGCTTAATTTAGTTTTCCTGATTTCTTAGCTCACACAGAAATGAATGAGAGTTCATGACATCCTCATGCCCCAGGCAGGGGACGTACAGGCCTTGCAAGACTGGATTTTTTGTCTAAAATATTTTTATCAGCAGAAGATGTCACTTTTCTATCATGCCAGTGTACAGGACAGAAAATCCTATTTTTGAGGAGCCTTTTTTTATTTTTGCAATGGTGCTATCATGAATGACATCTCTTCTGTATGCCTATTTTGAAAGCTGCAATCTAGAGATGCACAAGGAAGATGAACTGCTAACCTCATCTTTGAAATATTTTACAATGACTGTTCCCCATTGTCTCAAGAAGTTAATCTCACACACCTCGGGTTATGATAAACGTAAGTTTCTCCTCCTTCTCTCAACCAACATAGGGATGCTGACCATGAGACATATGGGTAATTTTGTCATGAGCATGCTGCCCTTGCTGTCATCTAGTTTGAGGGGTCACAAGAGGGGTGGGCAGGGCACAGCAGAAACTGATCCCTTCAGCTTGGGGAGGGAAATGATGACTTTTAGGTCTGGCCCTGAGAGAGAGAAGAAAGGAGACCCTCCTTCTGGGACACGTGCTAAAGGAAGGGATGACAGCAACAGCAGGAAGCAGCGTAAGCAAAACGATGAAGGCAAAATTCACAGGAGAGCGGACTGCAGCACAGCACACTGGGGACAACTGACAACACCCGGCTCAGGGGCTGGCTGTAGCTTCAGGCTGTGGTTTAACCAGACTCGCCTGAACCACCCTCAGTGTTCCTGCAATAATGATAACTTTTCTCCGTGTTTGTTCCCAGAGACATTCAAGACTGTTTCCGTTATAATGTGCAAATATGATCCTTGCAGACAGTGAACAGTTTTGAACTGAAATACACTAACAAAGTCACCACTGACAACTTAAAGACACCCAAGTTTTATCAGCTGCAGTAAAAAGAAATCTGTCCACCTAAGTCTGTAGGGGTTTATGTTAGTGCTAAAAGAGGTTGGAAACTTACAGTCTATTAGAGAAAACAGGATTGTTTTCAAGACACTACTGTTTCCTCAGAAGGAGCTCTTCACCATACAGCCACATCCACTGGTGAAGGACAACTGGGAAGCAGTTACTTCTGGTCGATTTACCTGAATACTATATAAATGATAACAGTTTCTCACTGAAAGGGCTTTACATCAGTCATTCAATTCTGCACCGGTAGCACTCTGCACCCTCACCTTTGCTCTAGGCTTGGTAACTTTTCTGGATATGATGCAAAATGTATTTGACAGAAACCACATCTTTTATTTAAAACCAATAGCAGTTCATCCACTTCATGCTCATAGATACAAGGATTATTAGCACCTAAGTGACAGAGTAAATAAAATTATCCTGTAAAATTCAGTCTTAAATGAATGGCAATTATTCAAAACATCCCAAGGCACTTTGTAGGCAATGAGCAAAAAAGGAAACTATCCTTGCTTCTTGATGCATATATTGAAATTCCTGTATCTTGCCTTACAACAAATAAACTAACCAACCAACCAACCAGAGAGCAAGTCTGTTGAAAGGCACAAATTCCTTTGCTTTCCTATCAGGTTGACAGTAAGTCTTAAATGAAGAAGGTTCATCTTTTTTGAGCGGAACTTAGTGTTTTCCTACCAGGTTACACTTATAAGCTATCACATGAACGAACATACACTTTTCATCTTCATTATGAATTACGTAGAAAGACAAGACAGATTGCACATATGTCCTTCCTGAAGAAAAGATTATATTTACAAGAATTTGTTCATGGCTTAAGCCATTTCTCTCATATGCCTTCAGCTAAACAGTCCTGTTGTCTCTTCATTCCTTTTGCAAATTAGACTGTCACTAGGTCATGCCTTGCTGTTTAGTTATTTTTAGCCTTCTCATTACACCTGGAAATGTTTGCAGTTAAAGTGCTGCCATCTGGAGTTGTTAATGGCATGCTGGTGGAAGTGTAATCACTGCATGACTTTGTTCCGCACTTCCCCAGGGTGCTGAAAAATGTGATACGCATTTAATTTATGTTAGTTTGTGCTTACAGCTGCTCATCATCAAATGTGATAATATATACAATTTGGTGCTCTCCTACAATATCTCGCCATCGAAAATTACCTTTGACGTACCAACAGTTGCTACCATCACCAAAATACACCTGTAGACACTAAAAATAGCTGTAAGTGAAACCTGTTGTTTATTTTTTCTAGGAATTATAAATTTAGGAACCTTTGAAATCAAGATGCAATTATATTCATCTTAGTAGGAGGTTCCTGTCTCGTTTGTATTGCCACTAAGAATTATTTTGGGATTCCAATTTATCTCTGCTTTTCACTCACTTTAAGCTGCAGAAAGAAGATTTTAGCTGCATTATCTGATTTGTCTCTGCTATGTGATAGCAGAGAATGAAATATTATTGTCTTAGCTGTAGCAATTTATAAAGCAGGAGCCTAAATTCTGCCTTCCAGCCAGGGGCTGTTTAGGCTTTGCAATGGAAACTATAATGTAGGTGCTTTGCTGTTTGTGTTTCATTTGTTATTGTTTTGGGGGTTTTTTAACCACAGTATTTTACCAGGGAACAATCAAAATCATGCTCATATTCAAAACAAATGGAGCCTTTCTTCCATTTAAACAAGTTATTCTAACTCAAAGGAGACCTGGGCTCCTGACTGGGGGGGAAAAAAAAAAAAGTCTGAATTACAGAAGAGGAAACAAGAGCTTCAATATGCATGTAACTGCATAATTCCTAGAAGACGAAACAACAGCATGTAGCCTGCTGTACAGAAGACCTATACTTTAAGGTGCTGAGCAACATTATCAGTCACAGCTGCCGTCATCGCTCAGATGTATGCTGCCTAAGTTTCTCAGAGGGGGCAAAAATCATCAGTTTTCAAGCAGAGGCTTGATTTTATCCCACAGACTGTACCTGGCTAAAAAATGTACCCCTAGCTTGGGCTCCATCATCACAAGTTGTCTTTTTGGTCATCAAGCACCTCGAAATGCTAGTCAAGCCATAGCCAAGACTTGCTTACTCTCAATTACTGGGGAAGTCTGGAGTGACTTTTCTCCCCTGACAGGGTCTTGTAAAGACCCCAGAGACAGCAGGACTTGCTCGAGTGTAAATAAATATCTGGCATGGGTAAGACTGGTGGTTTACAGAACAGAAGGAGCCTTCATATCCCAGATAGGGAGGAGGAGATACCTGAGCTGCAGCACTCGCACAGATCCTCCTCATCCTCTGCCACATTACCGCTGACCAAGAAAGGGGCACTCACCAGCCCTTCTGGCACAACAGCATCCCTGATTGATGGGCTCAGCCCTCCCCTCCAGAGCCACAGAAGCACCCAGCTCCCAAGGAAGCTCAGTTTCTACACTTAGAAGGCAATGCCACCTGTGGATTTACCAGTCCTCTCTCCCACCTCACGCAAAATATATTCAATTTGAAAAACACTGTGGTGGAAAAGCAACAGTGAAGAGAAATCTCAGTGCTTCAGTCTCAGGGGGAACCATAGGAACCTGGGCTGAAATTAGACGCTTTTGAAAAGCAGGGCATGTTAGGCAGCCAACCTGGAAAATTTCGGACCCTGACTTTTATACTAAATGTACACGTTTGACAAACAACAGTTTGGGAATTCTACTTCATACATAATCTGTATGTTTGAGTCATACCTTCTTTGAAAATTCAGACCTCACTTAAAACTCTAAATATCAACCAATCTGAGGAACTGTTAGTGGACATGTATGGATGAAGGGGCACGTAATTTTTTCCAGATACAATGTTGATGCAGCTGCAAATTTCCATATTGTATTACAGCAAAAAGCCAATCATTTGTCACAGTCACATAAGAAGAATTTGGAAAGCTGTCTTTGCAGTATATTTCCTAAACCAACTTTTAGTATCTCTCAAAAAACATGATGATAGTTCAAAAGAGGTACCCCTCAGCTAATTTTCCATATTTGCTCAAATGCTTTAATGATTTGTTTCAAGGTCTGTGTTCCTTACATATTCTTTTTTGGTCTCAAATCGCTTCCTATATATTTAAGCAAAAAAGAAAATACTCTTGTAGAAACAGAAAGAAATTACTTTTCTGGAGCAAAGATTCCTTTATTCAGACTGGTGGGAGGAAAAAGGCTGCTCTGCAGATGCGATGAACCATTGAGATGAAGGTGAAAATGCAAGTGGTAATATTGTACCAACAGATAAACAATGGAACTGATATTTATATTAGAGGATATATGAGGAGAATGCTGGTGTGTGGAGACACCCTCTATATTTGGTTCAGTATTTACATAGCCTAGGGAAAAAAAACAGAAGAGAAACTGGGAGGGTCTTCCCATTACTAGAGTGGCAAGTTCTAAAGTAATGGAAATAAACATCTTTGAATTTCTTTTTCCACATTTGCAAAACACACACCCATAATTCTACTATCTTTGGACTGCAGCTGCTGTGCTTTGCACTCCAGCCTTAGCCAAAAGAAAAGAAATTAAATGCTTCTTTCTGGTAAAAAGGCAGGTACACCATCTTAACAGGATACGATAGGATAAGAAGGTTGCGTTACGAGACCAGTGGCAAACTTTGGCTTTATAATTTCAATATGAAAAATTCCACTTTGTTTATACTGTATTCTGAGGTTTGTATTCTTAAAGGAGAGAAACATATCGTTTACTTTCTGGGCATGATTTTGGGCCAGCTGTAAAATTTGTCATAGGTGAATAGTCAGTGGGATTATTCTCCTGTACAATCATATTGTTCAGATGATCATGTGGGCAGTGTGACCACTATGGTTTTATTCAGGAACCTTAACTGGATGGGGATTTTTTAACCTAAGTGCAAGAATACAGTGTGATACCTTGATTTCCTACTATCATTGCTTCAAAAACGGAAAAGTTTTTATATGCCAGGTGGAACCAATGACCTTGTGAGAACTATTTACTAATATAAGAAGCCATCTGAGGATAGAATATTTATAATAATTGGGAACTTAATTAGATATCTGGCAGTGCTTAAGCAACTAATTTAAAAAAAAAAAAAAAAGCCAGATTGACTAGGGTCACCTCTCCAATGAAATCAGACAAATAGTGGCAATGTTTTCTTTAACGAGTATTCAAAACTACAGTCTTTAAGGATCATTTAACTTTTAAAAAGAATGTTTTGACAGAAAAGGATTTCCTTTTGGGTTAATTTACAACAAAATTTCAACTATGGTTGAATCCTAAAGAATTCCTTTAGTTAGGAAAGTCTCAGAAAATAAACTGCCTAAAAGAAAAAGCTAAAAAAGTCAGAAATACTTTCGAAGCTTCCTCTACAAACTCAAGTCAATGGGAACACAGCCACGTGTACATTAGCACGTAGCACATCCAGGAGATGGAAATGCCGTTGAACCTTTGGATCACAACAGGCTGGGAATAGACAGGCCATTCTCTTTCTCCAGCGATGCCAGGGAAAGACTAATATACCTCACATACCTCAGGGTACTGGGCGCAGGAGCCCGGGCGCTGCCGGGGGGCTGCAGGGTGGCCCCTGTGAGGGGGGACCAGGGGCTGCCCCGTGCCGGGCACAGCCAGCTCCAGCAGACCCACTGCAGCCACCATGGCAGCACCTTGAGGAAAAAGTATTTAAGAAAGGGCAAAATGCCACACAGCAGTGTGAGGAGCGAGGAAAAACTGAGAGAAACAGCCCTGCAGACACCAAGGCTATGGACTGACCGCAACCCCCATTCCCCAAGCCCCCTGCACTGCTCCAGGTGGGGAGAGGAGTCAGGAATGAAGGAGTGAAACTGAGCCTGGAAAAGGGCGGGGAGCGGGCAGGTCTTAAGTTTTGTGTTTGTTTCTCACTACCCAAATCTATTTTAATTGCCAGTAAATCAAATCCATTTTACTCAAGTCAAGTCTGTTTTGACCATGACGGTAACTGGTAAGTGATCTCCCTGTCTTTATGTCCACCCATGAGTTTTTTTCATCTATTTTTCTCCCCCCATCCTGAGCAGGGGGAAGGAGGCGGGGAGGGAGGAAGGAAGGAGGGAGCAGCTGGGTGGGCGTCCGGCAGCTGGCCGAGGCGTTGCAACCCACCAGACTCAGAGTGGAGGAACCAAAGAACACCTCTTGCTGCCACCTCCCAGCTTCCATCCTACCACACCACAGGTATGTCCTACCCTGCTAATGCAGGTCGGGAGAACAGCAAAGCAGCATAAGCCTTTCCTGCGGCTGGACACCTCTGAGGAAAGAAAATTGCACTTTATTCTCAAGAAGCAGCTGCTTTTTAGTTCTGCACCATGAGTACTACCGATGAGATGAACTTTTTGAAACCACACAGAGATCAGTACAGCAGGAGGTTAAAATTCAATGCCTGTTTTAACAAAGTTAGTGGAATACAGAAAAACTATTGTAATATAATAGAAGCAGCTTTTTGTACAAATAACTATAATTTGAAATTCTATAAAGCACCAAATGTGGAAGATGAAGTCTTCTACTTGTAGATATGTAAGCTAACCTTAGTAAACAGACAAAAGGGTACAGTTTAATTTGGGTCGAAGATGTGTGTACGTGCTACTACTGCATAGTAGTAAATTAAAAATAAAAATACTTCAAAAACCTTTCTAACCTACAATCCCTTTGAATTATTTTACATACCTTGGGGGAGCCCTAAGCTTTAACAGCAGAAAGCACATCCAAATTGCTTGAAACATAAACAGAAACTGTACAAGGTCAGCAAGGCAAGGTGGAAGGGAGATCTCTCTTAATTATTGGGAAAGAAAATACATTTTCTTAAAGAGAGGTTCAGTTTTTATCCAGGTTATTTTATCCCAGTCCTTTCACCCTTCTTCACCGGAAACCGTGTATTTATTTCCCTTTGTCAGTTTGTTTAGTTCAATTTGCTCTTGAAACAATTTCTATTTATTGCTGATGCGATTATTTGAACACAAATGCTCCACGTCAGTGGCCTGTGTACTAGTTTCCAAGTCTACTTGTCAGCCTCATGGAATGTGACCTCACGTTTTTGAAGCAACTAGTTTTAAACCACAGAGAGGTATCCATCTATAGCATTCCTTCAGTATATTTCACCCCGCTGTGAGATGCCCTCTTCGCCTCAATTTATCTATGCTGTCTAATATACTACGGCCTGTAGCTAGGTCTGTCTAATCTGTCTTCATAACTCATATCCTCACAGTCCTAAGCACTTATACAGTTCTTCACTGCAGCCTCTTCAATCTTGACAGCAGGTTTTGCAATATGGGAAAGGAATTGCTCGCAGCATTTAGAAGCTGGGTGAACCTCAAATTACATGATGATAGGTTTTATCGTAAACTAGAGACTCATTGGAAATAGTTTGAATGACTCTTCTTTTTACGTATTCCTACAGAATTTAATAAAGATAAAACTCTTAGAGTTCAGTTGATAGTATCTTCTGAACATTTTAAAGGAAAGTAAGGAAATTAAAATTATTGCAGATGACAATTTCTTCAGTAAGCACTATCAACTTTTCAAGTGGATTTGAGTCTATGTGGCATAAATTTGGGAATTTACACCAAAAGTCTTGCAAAATAGACATGTATTCAATGTCAGTATGAAACTTTTAGAAAATGGGTTCATTTAGATTTCCAAGGATAGTAATGTCAGTTTTTCCACACAATTATAACCATTGTAGTATTTCATACAAGCATATACTTGTAAGGACAGCCCTGGAAAAAGTTACTTTTTTGTTTGTGGGGATTAAACAGCACTGAAAGTTTCACTTTGCATCTGAATAGGCAGCAAAGCACTGAACTGGTATTGATATGGCATTCACAACGTGGGGTGATCCAGTGAGGCAGAATTCCAGACCCAGGGGCTGCCTACTCTAAAGGAATCCACTTGCTTTGAACTCATTAAAAGAAACACCTGCTCTACCAGATTGGTCTTGGAAGATTTCTGGAGACTGGGAAGTCTGAGCTGTGGTGTCCTGGTTTCGGCTGAGATATAGAGTTAATTTTCTCCCTGGCAGCCGGTATAGCGCTGTGGTTCGGATTTAGGATGAGAATAATGTTGGTAACACACCGATGGTTTAGTTATTGCCAAGCAGACGACGAGAAGGTGGGGGGTGCCCGAGCAGCTGGGAGGGGACAGAGCCATGACAGCTGACCCAAACTGACCAAAGGGATATTCCGTACCATACTCCAGGTAGGGCCATTCTCCCCGGCTATGGTGTAGACCACATTCCATATGACGTCATGCTCAGTATATAACTGAAGGCGGGCTGGGAGGCAGTTCAGCTCAAGAACTAGCTGAGCATCGGCACTGATTGGCGAGCAATTGTGCTGCACATCACTTGCTTTGTATATTTTATCATTATTATTGTTGCTGTTGTTGTTATTGTCTTCCTTTCCTGTCCTATTAAACTGGTTTATCTCAACCCACAAGTTTTATGGTTTTTTCTTTCTTTTCAATTCTCTCCCCCATCCCACTGAGGGGGGGGTGAGCGAACGGCTGTGTGGTTGTTTTAGCTGCCAGATGGGTTAAACCACGACATGTGGATAAAGTGAAGACATCTTATCTTGCATTCTTCAACTAGTAGTTCATTTGCATTGACAGAATCACATCTCATAATTGTCTGGGCTAGAACCATATAGGACCAGATGAAAAATTATAATTTTTATTTTAAATATTTTCCAGGTAAATTTTTCCACTTTGTACTTAAACTGTCTTCCCTATGGAGGTAATTTTGGAACATAAACTGCCATTCATGGTACATCCAGAACATATTGTGCCTTTATATGAAAAATCTTTCCCCCTCTAAGTGGAAACATGGAATCAGCCATAATCCACCACATCCCAGTTCTACAGCAGTTCTATTCAGTGAAGGCCTGAGAGTGCCTACGCTTGTACAAGATAAGTCACTGTCAACTGGAATTTTCTTAATATTCTTGCAGTGACTTGAACAGATGCTTTTCCCTAGGAGGTGAAGGGACACGTTGCAGACATTTCTTCCATTTAATTCCAAATGTGTGTGTTGGGTTTGCGTGGCAGGGTTTTGGTAGCGGGGGGGCTACAGGGGTGGCTTCTGTGAGAAGCTGCTAGAAGCTCCCCCTGTGTCTGACAGAGCCAATGCCAGCCGGCTCTAAGACGGGCCCGCCGCTGGCCAAGGCCAAGCCAATCAGCGCCTCTGTGATAACATATTTAAGAAGTAGAAAAACACTTAGAGAGAGAGAGCTTTTGCAGCCGGAGAGAGGAGTGAGAAGATGTAAGAAACTCTGCAGACACCAAGGTCAGTGCAGATGGAGGGGGAGGAGGAGCTCCAGGCGCCGGAGCAGAGATCCCCCTGCAGCCCGTGGTGAAGGCCATGGTGAAGCAGGCTGTCCCCCTGCAGCCCATGGAGGAAGGATGAGGGGGTGTAGCGATTCCACCTGCAGCCCGTGGAGGACCCCACGCCGGAGCAGGTGGAGACACCTGAAGGAAGCTGCGGCCCGTGGGAAGCCCACGCTGGAGCAAGTTCCAGGCCGGACCGGTGGACCCGTGAAGAGGGGAGCCCATGCCAGGGCAGGTTTGCTGGCAGGACTTGTGACCCCGTGGGGGACCCCACGCTGGAGCAGTTTGCTCCTGAAGGTCTGCACCCCGTGAGAGGGACTCCATGCTGGAGCAGGGGAACGATGAGAGGAGTCCTCCCCCTGAGGATGAAGAAGCGGCAGAAACACCGTGAGATGAACTGACCGTAACCCCCATTCCCTGTCCCCCTGTGCCGCTGAAGGGGGGAAGGTTGAAGCCGGGAGTGAAGTTGAGCCCGGGAAGATGGGAGGGGTGGGGGGAAGTGTTTTAAGAGTTGATTTTATTTTCTCATTCCTCTACTCTGTTTTGTCTAGTAATAAATTAGATGAATTCCCTCTCTAAGTTCGGTCTGTTTTGCTCGTGCCGATAATTAGTGAGTGATCTCTCCCTGTCCTTATCTCGACCTGCAAGCATTTCGTTATGCCTTTTCTCCCCTGTTTGGTGAATGAGGGGAGTGAGAGAGCGGCTCTGGTGGGCACCTGGCCCCAGCCAGGCTCAACCCACCACAATGTGCCATCCATACATTGTCTCTGACAACATGCAAAAGGTGACAGACACTGAAATATTCAAATTAAATAGCAGGATGCAACTTGTTTTTCCTCTATATTTTTCCAGGCATACAGTGCATTCAGGATCAAGAACTCCCACTTTTCTTTTCATGGATTCTGGGCCACACTGGTTGACTGGGATAAGACCATACATCTGCAAGTATCCTACACTTCCCCAACTCTTGTAATAAAACCTAAATTTTGGGCAGTGGTTTGCTTTAGCTCAGAAGACCACCATGGGCAGCATCAGAAGGTCTAACATGACTTTATGAAATACCTTCCCAAATTGGCACTCAGTGTTATCCAGTCTGATAAAAAAATGCTTTTTTTTTTTTTTAATCTGTGATATGATTATATTGTGCTCACTGCCTCAACACCACTGGTGTCTTTAATTGTTTTATGAACTCAGGACTTAATGTTCAGAACATCCTAAGCCTGTACTGCAGCCGGTTAGCACAATGGTTAGCACAAGCTGGTTAGCACAAATTCCTCCCCTTCTTGGCAGCATCATTGACCAGATGAACCAAGACCTAAGCCACAAATACTTAGGCACTGTACCTGCTTTATGCATTTTATCTTTTACGGGACATCAAGTATAATATGATTTTGTAAACTAACAAATCTGCTGACCACAAGTGTTCCAAAGGAAGCATTTATGAAGACTATAGCAAAGATGCTTTAATAGTCTACCCCAAGCAGTGGTGTAGCTTTGCTGTGCTGGAGACATCCTCTCTAGACTAATCCTCCAATAATTTCTCCATTGGGATGCATCCACATGATTCTGAGCAAGTCATTAACGTGCAAGAAAAGGTGATTTACAGTAGCCTAGGTCCTTATCTGTACGACATAATCATCCTACTGCAAATAAGAAGGATCTCAAATCCCTTCTTACCTTCTGTCGAATCACAGGCTTAGGGAATTCACCCAGGTCAGATCTCTATATTTTAAAAATCTTTTTGGCAAAAGCCACTTTTTGGGGAAACAGACTATCTGCAAGGTACCATACTTGGCCAGGAATTGTTAGGTTTCTCCAGAGCTACAAGTCCCCACTGTGTCCCTAAAAGCCAAATGTACGTGGTTATTCAGTCCTGACATTTCAGTTCTATTACCACACCAAGATGAGACTGTCCCATCCTTATGTTAGTCTCACCAAATAAGTGCTTCTGCTCAGGTGGAAAAAGCTCCAACACCATCCCCTTGTAATACTTGTAGCCACTGTAATACTTTCAACCATTTTTGCACAAACCATTACACACACATGGAGACAAAAAAGTGCGCAATCACCTTTCAAAGATTTATGCGCAGGAAAATAATTCAGAATGCCAAACAAATCAGAAAGCCCAAAACTGCATTTCCCCGGTCACAAAAATATTTTGGGGTTAAAAATCTGTTGCCATCCTCCTTTGGCACTTTGGAGCCTGAGATAGAAAAAAGACTAGGAATTTCTGCATAACGCAGACTGCCAGGCAAGTTTATAAAAGCACATCATTAAAATAAAATATTTTTAATATTTAATCATATTTCATCGCTACTGAAGTTATTCTTTTATAGAAAGTCCCAGAAGAAAGGGATCTGAACTGATTCTTTGACAGGGTTCCCAGCAAAGATGAAAGCATAACCAGAAAGAGATTAGTTAGTGAAGAAAAATCAGAAATGGAAAGAAATGGAGTGAGGAAGATTTTGAACCTCGGTTGCACGCACAAAACTGATGTTACCTGAGGCGCCACTGGACAGCCCAACATATCACAGAAATCTTACATCTGTTTCAGACAGTGGGCTATTACTCCTACAGAACACAACGCTGCCTTGTCTGTGCTTCGGAGGCTTCTGGATGTTAGTTTCAGTGACAGTGAAATTGCACGTAATCTCTTCTGATTACACCAAAATTGCTAGGATTTGCAAAGAACATATTTGAATTCATAGATCCAAAAAGTAAATCAAGCTTACCATTTAGGCACCATAACTTTTGCAGATCTGACATCAGACCATTCTGACTGAAAGGTTTAGGGAGGCTATTTTCGGATACATCAATAAAATACAGTTTTCCAAGGAACTGTGATATTTATGTGGAGGAAGAAATTCGGTTCTGCCTGCTTAGATGGGAATGTTCACTTTATCTGCAAATGCGACATTTTCTACTATACATTTTGAAATAAAGATTGTTCCCTTATGCTAATGCTACTCACCAGTGGCAGATTTCGATAGCCATGATGCGTTGTACGAAAGTAATTAAGCAAGGGACCCTATGCACTTCAGTCACAGCTCTGTTGAACTACACCAGCACAGCACAGCGATAATTTCCCAATAGTTCAGAAAGAGACCTAAATAGTTATCTACCATAATCATGAAGAGGGAAGTAGATACTGAAGAGATTATGGTGGCAAATTTACTACTTGCATTTTTAAAATAATGCTATTTCTCAATGCTGAATTGTCACCTGAGAAAATGGAGAACTGCCTTGCTTGCTTTCTGCGTAGGGTCTCCTTCTACAATGCTTCAGTTAGACTTCAAAGGTGATTCAATAGGATTTCCAGACCCGAATGGTTGAACAATCCAAACAATCCCTTGTTTATTTTCATTCAGTATTATTTAATAAAACATTAATTTAAAGAAATGTCTTGGGATATACAAAATCAAATAGCAACAAGAATTCCCTCTTTGATGATCCACAATGTTAAATGAAATGAGAGAACTGCTTTTGTTTCCCATACTACTACAGCACAGGTTCTGAACGCCTGGTAAGGCAGATTTCTTCAAACAAAAATTCAGATCTAGCCTTGCAGTGATGGGAGGAGAAGGGGCTTTTAGGTTTCAAACAGAAAAATAAATTCTCATGGAAGATGATGAGATTTGTATTCCTAGTTCCCCATGAGAGTGTGTGAAGTTAAATTTATGCCTTCTCATCATCAGGACATCATTTTGAATTCCTACCCTTTAACCAAAAGGCGAGGGCAGTGGCAGTTAGTAAAAGCAACTAGTATACAGCTAGAGAGAATCAAACAAACAGGGCCAAAAATCAATTTGCAGAATCTTGGCTGACAGCAAAATAACCGTACACCTCTCCCGAGGTTTCTGGTTTGAACTCTATGTCAATGTATCGCACACAAAGTCCTGCAGCAGCTGATTTCACTGGCCTCCCTGTCCTCCCCAGAGCACGAGGGAACGAAACCCACAAGCAGTGATATGGCTGTCTTCACATTCAAAAGGCCTCGCATGTTTGTACTCATTGGAGTCTACACCTGCGGGAGCGGAGCAGCTCCCTTCCTTCCTTTCTGGACATGAGCTGGGTGCCAGCTGCAGGGCTGAGCTGTGCATAGGGCTGTAGGAGCGGGGGAGATGAGAGCCATGCACACAGGCTCTGCCCTGCTGTCTCCTTCTCCACGACACTCAGCTAGAAGCAAGTGAGCACTGGACTGGAAGTAAGGCATGAGAGACAGGTACTGTCTTTAAGTTGCTTCTCCTCAGCTCAGTGAGACAGGAGAGCAATAGTTTGGCAAAGTAATTCCCTTGCGATTGCCCTCCCCTACTTCCCCACTCAGAGCAACAGTGATGCCAGAGAACGCTGAGTAGTATACAGAGTAAGTTCAGTCCGAGCCTTTCTGGCTATGAAGAACTTTGCTTTATCAGAGTGCATTTGCCCATTGCTTGTTCAGTCACACTAATGAAGCGCACCTTTAAAAGAGAAACTCCATGTTCTCTGTTATCTTCTGCACCATCCCCTTCAGCATCATGCTCAAACATGAAGCCTGAGTTTTTCCACATAATCAAGCCACTTGTTAGGAAGTTCTTAATCGCTGCACATGGTTAAGATCTGGGCTTAGGCTTCGCCACAAGACTAGCAGAGCAGCAGGAGAAAGCTCCACTTACAGTTCATGGCCTGGATCATCTTCTCATCATAGAATAACACAGATCTTAGTGCTCTTCACCACAAAAGAAAGCAGCAAATGAATGAATGAAACAGTTCTACTAGCTTCTTAACCTTTAATACAGTTTAAGCATCACCTACTTTGTATGTTACTGCATGGCCTTTTTGATCTTCAGTGTATAAACCTTAAAAACTTACATATTGTTACTTTAAATTCTTTATTCTTTCATGGGGTTTTGCTGTCTTTCTTTCTACCATCCTTCTTTCCTTTCCAACATAATCCTTTAAATAGACTTTCAAGTTTTTTTCAGATATTTACTGTATATTTATATTATCTAGGACAAAGACCCACAAACGTACTTCCCATTGAAATCACCCACACACGTACTTCCCATGGAAAGCAGTGGGCAACAGGCACTTAAATCTCCTTATGACTGTGGGCCCTGAGGCTTACAGGCTCCACCTACAAACTGGGTCCAGAACACACTTCTTAGTTTAAGTGACGGTTTTGTTCCCAGAGCTTATCACCTGAATAGATAAGACAGCAGGAGGATAAGGTAAGGTTTATTCCCATTAGCAGATCAGAGTAGAGACAGAGAGTTTCATTATCCAAGGTGATCCAGAAAGTCTGTGTTAGGAGCACAAGTCAAAGTCATTTCTTCAGATCCAACACTTAAGCAATGATGTCCAGCCTTTGTATAAGATGTTTTCCTCCTTAGGCGCAGTAATTCCTACCCTGTAGCTCAAGTTTTCTTTATCTAAATAGGCACACTGATGCAAGTCATACCAATTACACGAATCGAGTTACAACCCCTTCTAAGCTGGACCAATGTATGCAAATGTGGAACAAGGAGAGGGGCACCAGTCCTTCTCTTGGATATAGTCTCTTTCCTTGTAGTGGGCCATACAAGGTCAGCAGGACAAACATCCATTATGCATAAGAAGATGATTCCTAATGCCCACGGTTGGAGCTGTTCATTACAGTCCACATGTCCAGCAGATGTTTATGAATTCCACCAAACTGTTTCACAAGTCCTGTGTGAAGGAGTTACAAGTCGACGTTTTCTGCCTTAATGGTTGCTAAGGTCCTAAAAGATCCTTCTAGCATGGCAGTTTCAAGCTGAAACAGGAGTTATTTCTGGAAGCTCTTACCACTTCTTGGTCCTTCTTTACTGCCGCCCTTTACACAGAAGACTTTGCAAGAGCCACTATCTCACTTTTGGACAGAGAGATTCAATGGGAAGGAGCTGAGCTACGGAAAGTTCTTCATTAGGTATTTTTTCAGTGAACTGTAATGACTACTATGTCTACTATGACCTACAACTGCCATTTCTTTGTAATCCAGACTGTGAAAAGATGTGTCACCTGGCCAATCTTGTGGCAGTAGAAGTACCTGGGATATAGTTACATATAGGAACTCTTTTACCAACAAGAATGATTTTTTTTTTTGAGAGAGGGATGGATATTTTATACTAATTTACAGTATAGTTTTGCCAATGAATCTGAATTGGGAGCATTGCAGTTACAGTATATTAGTATTCTTACACTAGTGTATGCATGACAAACAATTCTGGAAGCATTAATTACTTCTAAACAATCAGCCAGAAACCTTGATTCTTCAGCACACCAGCAAACTCCCAATGATAGAACAGTGCAGCCAGCACAATTACAAAGAATTCCTTCCTCCCAGAAGATGTAAAATGTGGTTTTGACCAGACAAGAGTGTTATTGTTCTGCAATACATACAGAATCTTATTAACCTGGCTGAGAAGATAAAAGGAAAGGCAATATCACAGTTAATGAATTTTAATAGAGTCTATATACACTTATTCTTTTAAAAATGAAGGAAAAGGGAAAGATTTTTTCCCCACGATTAGCCAAAGAACAATTAGAGGAGTCATTCCAAAACCAGATATATTTTTCTCAACTGAGTGTCACATTTTGGGCTGTCGGTACACCTTTACTACACTATTTCTGCTTTTGCCCTAGACACAGTGAATCAGCTTATGACTGATTCAAGTGAAACAACAATCAGAAACCTCACTACTACAGTCATTTCGTCCTCTGTACTGAGACCACAACCTTCATTTCTATGTCAGCAGCTTCCCCAGATCCCATTTAAGATCTCCTGTTAACACAGAGGTGTTTCTTCTTTCTCCTCTGTGTTTTCTCTGCTCTTCCTTAAACAGTATGTGTCTGATCTTGGTTGAGCAAGACTATTCCACTGAAGTTAAGAGAAGTCAAAGCCCACAGACAGTGACATGACTCAGTCTAAGAATATATACTGAAAACAAAGAAGGAGAGTAATTATTCTTACTGAGAGATAACACATTAAAAATCTGTCCTATGAGGAGCTCAGTATCAGCACATTACTATTTGGGAAGAGGGGACAAGAAACACCATCGTTCAGGTCATAAATGTAAGAAAAGAAGACCCTGTGCTCAGTCCATCAATAAACATGTGGCCCCAAAACACATTGAATATTGCCTCATTTTCAGCCTCAGTTCATACTTTGTCACTTTAGGCTGATGTGAGCATTCACTTTAGTCCTTTTGCATTTCTTGCAGTTCAATTTGTAGTGCTGAGGTAAACCTCTCACCTTTTTTGCCCCTTCAGATTGCACTCATCTCCTTTTGTTCTTCTCATCCTGAAGAGTTTATGATTCATAGGATATTTCTCCTACAACCTTCTAGGCAACTCTTTTCCTATGAAATATTTACACAACCTGACTGAACATGGGAACAATCATGGCACCACTTTCCCCAGTGTCTCCTGTTCATTACTGGGGATAATAATCTAATTTTACTTCCATTAAAAAAACAGATATCACCTACCAGCAACTGATTTCAGAAGGTGAAAATTCTAATATATTCTAATATATTTGGGTTCACTTACAGAAAAGTATGTGCTGTAGCACAGCAGTTAATCAAATAAGGATTTACAGCAATTTAAGCAATGTTTTACAGCAGAAATTTCATTTGCGTTTGTTACAATAATTAGTTCTCAGGAATGCTCACTTCATCCCAGCCTTCTGGATCTTCAGGTTGATGAGCTCCAGCCTGAAATAAATAGTATTTGTTGATTGGAAAAAGAGAGCCCAACAACAGAGAAACATGGCCTTGAAAACTATTCATGCCATGCCAGGAGGTGTTACATCCTCTGTACTAAGAACAAACATAACACCAAGTTGCTACAGCAGTAAGAGAGTAGAAATGTTTCAATTTCAGTGAAATGTTAGGCAGGCCAAGGTAACCGATCCTCAAAACAACACTCAAAAAGTGGTTCAAGCACCTCTCAGGTTCAGTTTGCATTTAACAAGAGTATTAAATAAAGTTTCCTGGAGAGTAAACAAACAGGTTTCAAAACTTGAGAAGTGAATCAAGAGGCTACCTGTTTATTACCAGGGCTCTGGCAACCAAAGCGAATGCTCTTAGAGTTGCGGTGACCTGGCCGTGCTGCGCATTTCGGGGCAGGGCAGATTTTGAACCTGCTAGCAGAAAGGAGGGCTGGAGAAGGGGCTGGTGATCCATTTCTGAGACACCATAAAAAAGGGAGCCTGAAGCAGTAATGTGTGGCTGTATTACTGCTACACAGTGGTCGTGCAATAATTAAACAAACAATATGTGCCAATCAGATGGAATCATTAAATCCTGTTTTCTTATAATGAGGTGATCATTGCTTATTTCTCATCACAAACAAAGACAACACAAAGAGGTAAAGCCACATCAGATGCCTTCCCTCAAAATCTCTTGAGGAGACATACAGAGAGAAAACTGTCATCTGAAGTAGGTAAGACCTAAACCAAGAGAGACCCTTGGAGAGGGGTATATAATCACCCACCAGCAATTCCTTCAGAGACGAAAAATGAAAAGCCACCCACTCCCGCCTCAGGCCCACATTTACCACAAGCATCATGATAATATAAAGCAGTAACGGAAAATGCTAACTGGAAAAAGAATCAAAAAGGAAAACTAATGCTCTACTGAGGCCTAAAATGAGACTGCAGAGTGATCAAAGAGATCACTGTTGCAGCCCCTGTTGGGAAATGGCCTTCCATGGTCAGGCACTTTTCTCAGCAAGGTACAAATAGCCTTCAGACAAAACCAGAACAGCTTCTGGAAACCTAAGTTTTCATTAGAGAGGCAGGAGATACAATAATGTCAGTGAGCAATTAAAAACAGATGGAACTGAGCACCTTCTCCTTGAGCAGGGGTGGAAAGATGGTCTGGGAAACCCCCCGAGGAGCACACTGGGGCCATCGTCGCACCAGCTTCCCAGAGAGAAGCGAATATGCTGGGCGTTTCACCCCAAATCCCCACACTGGGAGGCAGCAACTAGGTAGCCCTCCCCAGAGCCACAACACACCCTGGCATCGGAAGGGGCACAGTATCAGCACTGGCTCCGGGTCCTGAGGAACGTCGATGCTGTTCTGTAGCTGTAAGCTGACAGCCCCATCAAAGGATTCGCAAAGGCATTTTAGCATCTGCAGCATCCACTGATCTTAGCTGGACTTTTGGCTAAAGAACTGAGAAAACAAGGCCAAAGGACAGTTTGTGAACAGCATAGATATACCTTCAAATGAAGGAGACAGCTGTCTTGTCCAGCCTGATGACTGCTACCTTGTAGAATTTCCTTTTAAAGTGCACTACAGTGCACTCTGTCTACTGGTAGCAAAGGCTCTGAGGGTTTTTCTGTTGATTTCTGTTATTTGTTTGGTTTGGGGGTGTCAAATCAGCATTTCATAGATCAATAAGAAGGTATTTTGATACGTATCCTTCTGTGTGAAGGGTTGGTACAAAAATGAAACCGACAAAAAAAAAAAAAATGTGCTACTGAGAGATACCTTTTCTTTAAGAAAATGAAGTTGAAAAGCTGCTGCAGTTACCAATTGACAGATGTGTAGCTCTGAAGAAGAGCTAATTAATACAGTCAAATAGCTGTACCTTCTGTTCCTTATTATATCCAGTTGTGGACACCGCTTCTAGGAATATCTCATTTCCTTTGCCATCCTAGCTGAAGGGGGGAAATGAGCTCTGATTTAAGATCCTATTTCCCAACAGCTACTTCACAAACTAGCTACTATACTTAATCAACAATGAGGCTATAAATACGCACACCTTGTTATTTCAGTGTTTCACTTGATGAAACATAAGAGACCACTAGTGGACAGCTAGAATAAGAATGAAGGATTACTGCAGTAGCTCCTGGATGACCTGATATAATGCAAGCTTGATGATAGAGTCAAAACTGGGGGGAGGGCAATATTTCACTCTGCCAGGTTTCAGTGACATAGACCACATCAGAGCCATTATCCATGATGGAAATGTAGATATGTTGCAATTTATTAGGTAAAGACAGGCTGTTTAATAAGGAAACAAAAGAAATGATAGATTGAAACAGCAGGGTCCACCGCTTCTGACTAGGTGGACTATCCCAGAAGAGAATAGCAGATAGACTTTTATGAAAGATGCAACACCACTTTTCCTCAGCCAAGTGTGACGTATTCCAATCCGAAGGGACCTTTTGCACCTGAAACTCTAATGAGAGGCATCTGAAAACAGAAGATGAGAGCTGGCTGCACATGAATGAAAATATTATGATAAATATGCCACCTACAGGTAAGATATATAGATAAAATGTAACTTCGGGAGTAGGTTACAAAAATATTCACAGGTAACAATCCATTTTCTACAGGAAATGAAGATGGATTGAACCAAAGTTAATGTCCAGAACATCTCTTCAACATGCTATGCTGAAGGCGCTGTTGCTATAGCAGAAAGAGAGGGTGACAACAAAATAAAAAGAGACAAAAAGATCAGTGAAAATGATCCGCCTCCTCCCACACATGCCTTTATTATGGGATTTCACTTTAGAATGTGGCTGCCCTTCTGTATATATCCACATGAATTGAGGAGGCAGAGCTTCAAGGGACAGAGCAAATAATCAGGCTCTATGAAAACAACTTGCAGAGCCTTAAATTTGTTTTAGCTAGAATAGGCTGGAATGTCATCTATGAAAAAATGGCAACTGCTTAAAAAGTCCCACCTTTAACAGGGAAACATCAGGTTCAATGAAGTGTTTTTTCCCCAGAGAATGCACTCTTTTCTTGTGAACCTAAAGGAAGAGAGAAAAAGATTCCACAGTAGCCAGTCACACAGGGACATGATTCAGAATAGGGACTGGGACACAGATCTCTCCAAAGAGTCCCGAGTGTGCTAACCACTGAGTTACAGGCAGCTCTCCTCTGACCCATGCTGGGAAGAAAATACATTCTGAACTATTTCAAAAATTCAGGCTATTTCAAAGTACAGGAGTGCTATCATCTAGCAAACCCTACTCTCCAGTCGCAGAGATACGGCAAAAGGATCAAAGCTATATCAGAAATCCACTGTTGGCTGTGTAGCATCACATCATATTTTTGCAACACTTGCATGGACATTCTCTAGAAAATCAGCAGTAGCCCCTTTGGAAATTATTTCTTTTCTCTTTGTACCACAAAAGAGCACAACACATTTTAATCCCTTTTTGGTGTATGAAAATCCTTCCCTGTTGGGATTTAAAAGAGAAATTAATCCCAAAGCAGTGATTCCAGTAGATTCACAACCCTCCCATAAACTCCCCAGCACTGTTTCAGGAGTAATTGACAATGTAGTTACATTGTTGGTGATATAAAAAGGGCTCTACTGCAGTATTTCTTCAGTGTCTTATGACTGAAGTGCAGCAGGTATTTGCTGAAGCAAATAAAACTACCCAGTATATCCTCTGTAACATTTTGGGGTGGAGAAAAGAGATAATATTTTCAAATAGCTGCTACTGTTGAGCTGTTTTCATGACCCACCTGGGAAAAAAAGGCCATAGCTAAACTGGGTAAGACGACTTCACTTAGTTTCCCTGCAATAAAGATGAAATCATCTCTGGGCAACAGCGCACTGAATTTTAAACTCAAGTGTGCGGAAAGGGTATTTTGAGGGGCATATATATTTTTTCTTTCACACTGATCAACAAGTCAAGCACTCCATCATCAGAGTTCATGATTATAAATGCAAAGTGATTTAAATCCCAGAATTCACAAGAAGTCACGGGATATTTTGCTTCCTTACCATTACGTTTTTAACGGGTTGGCAGTGTGGCGGAGCCTCGATGCTGAATTGCAAACGTCACATTTAAAAATTCCTGCCTGTGCAGCACAGAAGCACGATGCAGAGAAGCTGGGCAGGGGCTGCTATGCAGCGATCTGATATCTGGGCCAATACCTAGTTCATCTGCAGACTTGTGCGTCTATTAAGAATAATAAATATTTAAAAGCTCCACCACCAGCTCCAATGGGAAAGAACACAGAGATCTGATGTTCTGATTTGGCTTCTTGTATAGCCAATCTTGTATAACACCATGGCAGTTGCTGCCAACTGCACTGATATTACCAGTCGTTGAATTAGCAGATAATGTTCTTTCTGGTGATCATTACCAGAAGATGCATAACACTGCATGGGTAGTCCTATTGAGCATAAGGCTAAAATGCTGGCTTTAATGGATGCAGTAGTATTATCTTGAATGGGATCAGGATATCCTTAAGAAATTGTTTTTTTAAATTTATCTACAAAGAGTCCTGCAAACACGTGTCCTACTGAACCTGCCCTTATCACATTCAATATAAAAGCCTTCATATTTGTTGTGCTTCTTCTGGTGTTTAAAATAGAAGCAAAAAAAAGGTCTCTTTATCCAAGCTTGGCCATACCTTATTTAATTTTGCTTGCATCCTGCTGAGACCATCCCACACCCTTGCAGACAGGATGCAGTTAACTATTAGCATCTGCCAGAGTGAATCAGCAGGATCTGTACAACTCACTGCAGATTTCCAAGCATGGCAAATCAAGGAAGGCAAGAGAAAAATCCCTGGTTATAGCCCTGATTTAGACAAAGTCTAAGTGCCTAACAAGAAGCTGGGTCAGTTTTTCTGAAAAAAAAAAAAAAACAACAAAAAAACCCCAAAAAAACCCAAAAAACAAAACCAGACAGAGTAATTAGCATATGCTAGAGATTGCAAAATTATATTGCTTCCTTCCAATACATCACAGGGACACTACCAAAGTCCAGTAACAATGGTGAAGAACTATACAAGCAACAAACATTTCAAAACTGTTAGGTTATATAGTTGCTTTTTCCCCTCAAGTACATAATTGCCATTATTAATAATTTAATTAAATAAATGTGTTATGCATAAAGGAATTGATTTTTAGTTAGGAATATACATCTCTCCTATAAACCCTTTGGAAGGATTTTTTTTTTTTGTTTAGTTGGTTTGTGTGTATGTGTTTTTCCAGTGGAATTTTTATAAGCACAGAACTAGAGATGACTCAGAATTTTTATGAAGAGAATTGGGATAAATATTTGCGATAAGACAGAAGAGACAAGTTTATTGCAGAGTCCCACAGTTTTATAAAATATGCTAATGCTGGAGCTTGTGGAACTCTGGACGTTGTATTAGCAGGCAGAGGCTGGGAATACTAATCACAGAAAGCTTGCAGTAAATCTGAGAGATAGACAACAGGGTCAGGGACTGAAAATTGCTGGCAGATAAGCTTTGTGCCAGAAATGTTTTAAAGATGGTAAAAAAAATGTTGCAAAACTGCCATGAAATAATGGAAGAGGGCATCGCTTTCTTCCCTGAGAAATCTGTTCTCATATGGGCATGAATCACTGCATACTTCAATGTAAGACCCCCTTCTCCCAAGCCGTAAATTACACAAGTACAGTATCACTCACGCAAAGCACGTGCATCCAACCAGCAGCAGCAGCTGCCAACAAGTCCTTCATGGAATTGCTTCCTATTCTGTTCCTACAGCAAAACCGGGCAACATGCTGACCCTACTGACGCCCTTCATCGGTAAAAAGGAGAAGCTGTCACACATACATGAACCTTTCCCTAACATTTAGTTTTAAAACAGTATCCCCACCACGTTGTTGGAAAACCATTGCAGAATACAAAGAGGCAAGGAAACAACATGAGGGTTATAGTGCATCTGAGCAGTTTGAAAATAGAAATGCCAAGGCAAATTACACTTACAATGAAAACCATGGCAATTAAATCACTTTGGTGAACACAAATTAATTATTACAATTTTCTGCACAGAGTCACTACATTGAAAACAAATGAGAAAAGTTTAGATTTGTAATCAACAAAGAAAAGACAGGATATAACTGTATTAGCTTTAAATTACTTCTGTGGCTGTGGCAATCACGTGCTGCTCGCTGGTGGGTGTCCCTGTTCTCTGGCTGCAGTTCACACGTCATTTTGGGGAGCCCAGCTTCTCCTGTGATGACCCTGATACTTCTAAATAACTCTTCTGCCTTTGCTTAACTCTTCATTAACTTCTCGTTCTCTGACACTTTGCCAGCAATTATTTTGTTCGATGCTGGTAAAAATTTTAAAAAATTTTGCAGACAAGAACGTGGGCTTCCTTACCCTACCTTCTTCATCTCCCACCCTCACTAAGGGCAAGCATAGCCCTTTCAAACTGAGCTTCAGAACTTGCTTGTTGAAACACCTTATTATATTTTAATTCATTTAATATTTGCTATATTGATTTCACTTGGCAGTAATTATTTTTCTAATCAGAATGTTGTACTGCCAAAAGTCAGATGTTTTACTGGAGTCCGTGACAACAGCGTTGCCTTTATCAAACAGATTTGTAATTTAATTAAAACTGATATCAAAGAAATAAATGAACTGTTTATTATAAACCCATGTTGAATAGCATTCATTAGAATGAAGGGATTATGGCTTACATTGATTGTTATCAGTCTTTTCATGATTTGTTGAGAATTGATAAAAAGCTAACCAATTTAAAGCTACCTAGCGCGGCTTGTTAATTTATAAACATACAGGCAGAACATTAGCTTTTATTGTGTCCCCCATATCTTCTGTAACACTCCTAGAGCTGCTGAACTCGAGCGGTTTGGAGGGCTCCTCAGCCAGTTCTTTCAGCACTCCTGGCTGCATTGCAGAATTGTAGTGTACAATTTGAGCAGCGGCTGCTTACCAACAAAGCTGCTCACATACACCGCCACATTTCCAGGCACTTGCTCTTCCCTCTGGGTACTGACATTAGAATTTCTGCATTCGCTGACTATGTGGAGGAATGAGGGAATGAGACAACACTTCTGTTCTTATGAGGGAAACAAAACACAACATATTTCAAAATTTTCAAATGTAACTAAACTATCAAAATTCAAATTAGTAAACATTTCCTTTCCTTTCTTGGCAGTACTTGAAGAGCAGTGAGTAGTTTTGAAAAGAAATTAAAAAAAAAAAAACCAAAACCAAACAACAGAGAAACCCAAACCCCACAGCAAACCCAAGAGGAGAGCAAGTAGCACAGGAGGAGACAGGAAGGTAACAACCCACAGCTGTGCAGCCCCCGGGGAAATCCCCCTGATTGAATTGGCATGGCTATTGACCTCCCAGTCAGGGCTGAAGCACATGGCAAGGCAGAGCATCCTCTGGGAAACAGAAGCCTTTGCTGTGCTGCCAGCCTGAAACCTTTCTGATCGCTCTCTCTCTAGTACTCTACAGCAGCTATATACAGCTCCATATTTCACCCTCACGGAGGAGTGCGATACTTGTCTAAAAACTTTCCAAGAATGACGACATGCACATACACACTCCTCTGAGTGCAAAAACCACGCTGAGGAGTAGATGCAGTAAATATGCCTCCTCTGATCCTGGGATTATGGATCCCGGCCAAGAACTGGAGTTCCCGTCAGCACTGATGAAAGATGCACATTTTACAGCATGAGCAGGACATGAGGTGAGGGAATGCCAAATAAATCATGATATTCACCAGCAAAGGTCAAGGAAACCAAAAATCTAGTAAAAAACAAGCAAACAAATGACCTGAGTATCTTTACTGAATCAACAGAAACTTGGGCTTACAGCATGTGGTTATACTGTACCATTTTAAGGACCTTGATTGATTACCATCTCCCCAGATTGAGAGAGAATAGTAATGCCTGAGAATGGTAACACAACTTTTAGAAGGCGGCTCCAAGGTACTTCAAAAAAAATATTTAGAGATAATGCTCCAAATCTAAAGTCTAAAACTGAATCATGATAGACAGGCATTACAAAGCACCTATCACTGTGATCTATATCCATACCTTTTCTAAAATTCATGTCAAAGTAATACATGCATCAACAGAGGAGCTAGCCATAGCTTTCGATGTGCCAACAGAAACACGTAGCCTATTTTGCCAGAAGGACGTGGCTAGTCTAAGATGTTCCAGAGCAGAAACCAGCAGCATATGCAGCGCAGATATCACACACTTTCATCTGATTGCCACCTTGAAAATGATAGGACCATGCAGCTACAATATCCAGAATATATTCAGACATTTATCCAGATTAAAGCACAGTATTACATTTGCCAAACCTCAAGGTAGCAAGAAAATAGCTGTCCACGTCCAAAACGTTTGGATGCAGGCATGGACCCTCAGTCAGGTGAGAGTTATTACTGATCACCCTATTTTTTCCAAGGTCCAGGAACAGAAATGTGTTCCTCGTGTCCCCAAGGTTTCGAATCACTTTCACAGTTGTATGGCAAATAAATATTCTCAGCTGAGGGGCCAGTCCCAGTTCCCACCAAGTGATGGCTCAGGCTGCTGTGGCAACACAAGAGAAAGAGCTTCCTTCATGTCCTCACAATCACAGTCTAGTGTTTCAAAACTTCACATTGTAGTTGGTCATGCACATAACAGGACCTGCACCATTGTCACATGTGTGGCTTCACCTACGTACCACGCACTGTCAAAACAGCACAATGAGGCGGAAGCTGTGAACAAAAACACTGGACGATAAATCTATTGAGAGATGAAGACAAAAATGTCTCCCTGCATTACTGAGAGCCTAATTCTGCCATCTGATCGGTGTGCCCCTCAGCATTCCCTAAAAACCAACAGGCTTCACTTGCTTTCAAAAGGATGACCTAAACAGGCCTTGTGTCTCAAAGCCAGAATTATTTCCTCTGTTGGAGGTAGGAAAAGGGCTGACCAGCACACCACTCTTTACCCAGCTCCAGCCTCCGAAGGAATTTCGCATGGCCACCTGCATGAGCACCCAGGGGAGTCCTGCACTTGTCATACCGGCCATGAGATCCTGAGCTAAACAAAGCAAGGTGAAACTTTTCCTGTACTGACTCTGAAGTCACCTTTTCACAAGAATCAGCCTTATGAAATCCTTTTTCTTTTTTCTGTGGTTCTCCCTTGCAATAATTCCATATTTCAACTATTGCAAGGAAGGAAAAAAAAAAAAAGAAAAAAGAAAAAAAAAAAACAACGCAGCCTGTAGGCTGGACCAGAAATGCAATTGAATGGCAACCTGTCACACTGGAGATAGGTGTGCGTACACTACACTAAGCCCTTCTCCTCCCAGTCAGCCACCACTGAGGAGAGCACAGTCTCCAGGAATGACATCCTGTTTTACATCACACGCAACCTCTGTGACCAAAACCGAGGCAGGAGTGGCTCAAGAGCTCGTGGGTATGTTTTGGATCAATGCCACACCAAAGCAACAGCAGCACTGCAAGGAGGTAAGAGAGAAGGTGAAAATGTAAATCTGCAGTCAAGACCAGCAGGGATGGGTGGGATTCCAGTTAGTTATTCCAACTCATGGGTGACTGCATCTGCAAATGAAAGAGATCATGAAGAGCCTATTGAAGTTCAGTGAAGGTACCGTTATAGGAGAGGAATAATAGAAAAATAGTCTTACCTGTGCCCTTTGCGTTCCCTGATACTGTCCTTCCAGATTTCATGCTAGACAAAGGTGTTTCTTTCTCTTTATTCCCAACACCTAAACACTGGACTGATTTCACCTGCAGCTATGTACAGACTAGTGCCAATATTATTAATCCACACTGGAACCTGCAATTATCAGCATTACTGCTGCTTTTGAGTAGTGTGGATGTGTTGCTCACCAAATGTACCCTTTGCATTTCCAAGCTAGCTATGAATATTTAAAATGCATTTCTTTCTCTCACCTCTGTCCATATTACTTTTAAAAAGCAAACAAACAAGCAATCAAGTGCTATAAAAACAGCTTTGAAAAACTAAAGTAGTTTTCACTTTATTCTTCCAAGAAATACTCCTGTCAATATTGATTAATACTGAAGAGTTAATACTACATCATTTTAAGAGCTATTGTAGAAATTACTGAGCACAGAGAAAAAAATAAAACTTCAGCTTCTCACTATTTCTGATTGCAGAGGTTATTGGTTGCTGTTCTTTCATGAGAACTTCAAAAACAACCTGTAATCACATGTATATTTACTGGCTATTCAGTAAAACCTTGAATGGATTATCCACTGTATTAAACTGAAGTGGATATTGTCTCTAGAATATCCAGATGGGTTTTTCCTGTTGTACAGACACTATTGTCTTCAAACCTTTGTGAAGTAATTTCATGATATACCATAAAAATAGGAGAAAAAAAGGGTATGATTTATTTATCTGTAAGGTAATTACCTGCAGACAGACAGTTGGTTTGTAGCAGGCTACATTTTTCCTGCTAATCCATAAATCAGATTTCAGGTCCAGTATTCTGCTACTTTCTAATGCACACCACAGATTATCAAGGGTACAGTGCAGATCCAAGGGCTCTGCAGAAATCATCCAGTGAAACATTGCTGGGCTAGGGAGGGAACCAGGATGGAAGCAAAAGCAAGCAAAACCCAGCCTTCCTCCCAAAGCCACATGCAATTCACCACACCATCGTTGCCATGATTTTCTTCCAGTTTCACATACAATGGAGTGAAAAGGAGTTATCCCCTTGTGTGGCAAAACCATGCAAGACGAAGTAATCTTGTATCTGTTCATAGTCTATTTTCCTATTTCCATATTTACTATGGCAATTCATTGTGTTTTGTAAGCCTACCACCGTATGATGAATTTTTATTGCATTTAAGCTTCTTGATAAATATAGCACCTAGCAGACCTAATTATTACAGTCTGTATTCATTACCATAGGAAGCCACATTCCAAAATTGTTCGGGGTAGACAACTCCCCCAGTCCCAGTTCCTTCCTCATTAAGCCACAATTAGTATGATAAATGGGGATGGTTATTTGGTTACAGGCAATAATGACAATGCTTGCTCATCACAAAATGGGGAGAAATAATTAAATATTACAAGAAATGGTTTAATAATTAATAATAATAACTCAATCACCTGCAAATAAAGCAGAACTCCATCCAGGTGTTCATTACCGGCTGCAGTTCAAAGCCAACATGGCCTTAACCTTAAAATAGCTACCTGCATTAATATAGTAGGCAGCAGGATGAAATCGTGCTTGTCCTTGACAGGAGTGCTGCAAGGTGCTTGGGACTGAGGATGTACAGTCAAGCTGAAGCTGGGGTTGGTAATCATTCTGGCTAAAGCAGCTGCGGCCTGAGGAGCCTGTGAGTGCATCCACAATGGCTCCCTAATTCTTAAGTACCATCCAGGCCAGCACCTCCCTGCCCACAGAGTGGCATAAACAGCAGTTGAGGCTCCATTTTTTTTTAATATGCATTGAATTAAGGAAGACTGTTCTGAGATGCGTGGTCAGTGCTAGGCCAAATGAAAAAAAAAATTCACTTTTATGTCAACTTAATTACAAATACAGCATTATATAATCTCACTTAATTGCACCCTTCACCTCTTTAACATCCTCAGCCTTCCATCTCAAGCCATCTCTCTTCAGAAAACACCTCCCACTGACTGAAACCACATTCCGATAATTAAGCTCGGTATCCTCTTTTCTCCCAGGGGTACACAAGATCATGTCAGTGCCATAAAAATCAAAGGCAACGGGGCTCAGAAGCACCTCAAGAGGGTCATCTAATTTGCCTCTTTGTCCCAAAGGCAGGATCAACTTCTAAATTGTTCTTGACAGAAGTTCATTTAATCTGCTCTTAAATCCTCCGGCGGCTCCATGGCCTCCCACAGCAACCCACTCCGTGATCAGCCTCCTTTACCACTAGAAAACTTCTCCAAATGCTGGGGCTACATTTCCCTTACTGCAATTTAGCCCATCACTTCTTGTACCAGTCTGTTGAAGGTAAAGCAGCACCGAGTCAGGGAATTTTACTTAACTTAATTTACTGCCAACCAACACAAAACTACAATCACCAATTCAGGTAGTGAGGAAAAAACAGACAGAAACCACTGTGCAAAAACCTACTTAAACACCTGTCCTTCCCCTTCCTGCTCTCAAGTACCCTTATTTTTGCCTTTTCTTTAATCTCAAAGCACCAAAATTCCTCCAGTGAGGCCATGGGCACATAGGAGGCTGAAGTAGTGTGAATTACAGTTTCTTTCTGTCATGGTTTAACCCCGGCCAGCAATTAAGCCCCACTCAGCCACTGGCTCACTCCCCCCCAGCAGGATGAGGGAGAGAACTGGAAGAGTGAAAGTGAGAAAACTCGTGGGTTGAGATAAAGACAGTTCAACAAGTAAAGCAAAAGCCGTGCACACCAGCAAAGCAAAGCAAGGGATTCATTCCCCACTTCCCATGGGCAGGCAGGTGTTCAGCCATCCCCAGGAAAGCAGGGCTCCATCACGCCTGACGGGGACTTGGGAAGACAAACGCCATCACTCCCAATGTTCCCCCTTCCTTCTTCTTCCCCCAGCTTTATATGCTGAGCATGATGTCATATGGTATGGAATATCCCTTGGGTCAGTTGGGGTCATCTGTCCCGGCTGTGTCCCCTCCCAACTCCTTGTGCACCCCCAGGCTACTCGCTGGTGGGGTGGTGTGAGAAGCAGCAAAGGCCTTGGCTCTGTGTGAGCACTGCTCAGCAGTAACGAAAACATCCCTGTGTTAGCAATGCTGCGTTCAGCACAAATCCAAAACAGAGCCCTGTACTAGCTACTATGGAGAAAATTAACTCTATCCCAGCCAAAACCAGCACACTTTCTAACACTCTCTGATTAATGGCTTCGTGCCATGCAGTTCCTTAGTTTCCTTTTCCCAATGTGGGTCGCCCATGAGTCACAGTCCATCAGGGATGTCCCTGTCCCATCATGGGTCAACCATGGCCGCAGTCCCTCAGGTGTGTCCTTGCCCAAGCATGGGTCACCTACCACCATGGTCCCTCAGGCATGTTCAAGCATGCAGGTTTGTTGACTTCTCCAAACTGGTGCCCACGTGTAGACATGACATTCTCCCTGTAGCCTCACAGCACTGAGCCGCTTGCAAGCAGGCAGCCACACACTTCAAATGTGAGAGTCACAGGCAATTTGGGGAGGACAGGTTGGCAACAGTGCAATGCAACATGGTCAGCTTCCCTCAAGGCTGAGGGCCCTCATCTCTAGGGTTTTTCAGCCAGTCACTCTACTGCTGGTGGTCAATACCTACAGACAGGTCCCTGCCTCCCCCCATATTTTTTTTTTGCCTCTTTGTCTTTCTTTCCCTCTGTTCCCAGTGCTGATCCTTCAGAACAAGCAAACTCTGGTCCTGGCCTTGGGCTGCACAGGTGGGATGCGACTTTTGCACAGGTATCTCTGGAGATAGCTACATACAGCTCATCTCCATCCCCACCGAAGCCTTGAGCTGATCAGCACCTCGGAACTGCTCTTCTCATCAGCTCTGTTACTTTGGAAGTCATGCTTGCTTCTTCCATATTTCAGTTTCATTACTCCACCAGTGAAAAGTACTTACACATGTGCTTAAGTACTTTCCTTTGCTTAATCAAAGCCTGTGTACTTGTATGCAAACACACTAATTGCAGGAAAAATTGCTCTTACGTAAGCCACTACCCAATGTTTTTCATGGAGTTGGAAATGCACAACAAAGACCTTTGCACCCATTATACATTTTAGGAAAAGCTTTTAACTTTAGCTGAGGAAATGTGTCGTGGGGAATTTGAGTGCATTATCATCAGTATCATCAGAAGAGAAGAATAATTTATTCCTGACAGTTGTCTTTTACAGCATGTCATTAGAACGATCCCTTTATAGCACCCATTCATATACATGACATCTTAAGTCATACCCATCCATCTTCCTCAGCAGATAAAAGACTATCATCCTTCTAATATCTCATTTTTTCATTTGAAAGGCAGCGTCAAAAATCATTCGACAAGCATTAGCAAGTCCAGCCTACCAATTTCCTGGAATCTTCAAACACTTTCTAGGGCCACCTTTTTTTCCTTCCTTTCTGCTCCCACCCCACTCTCCATCTTCAGATCTTGTAAAAAAGTAAATAAATGCAAGAATGCAAGACACTTCCTGAATGAAGTGTCTTGACTATGGGAAATAGACCATTTTTACCAAACTAAACTAGACCACTGATAAGCACATAATTTTGTCATCGAGAGAGCTTGTCTGACCAGATGGAATATACACCTCATCTGTTTGATTTTCAAAACCCACACAGAGAAATAATCTCTGAGTTAGAGAAGACTAGCAGCCCATACGAGGACAGCTATCTCTCTGAAATGCTTGCAACAGGCAACAACAGACCAGTTGGGAGTTGGTGACCAGCCTAGCAGAGGCTCTTTGCTCTGGTGCTACATTAAATTCTCATCACAGTTAATATCTGATCTCAAGTTCTCCTCAGTTCCATCTTAGATCACTACAGTTCGTTGTCTGTTCATATTGTATGTATCTCTCACTAAAGAGAGAAATATGCACATGCCACATGTTGTTTTCTTCGCTAAAAGCAGTCAGGGAAAACCAGGGTACTTCCACCTAGATTTACATCTTTATAACCTGAAACCATCTTCCTGCAGGTGACCAGCTTGTTCCAAATTCAACTCCTTTTACATTTTTGTGGGGCTGCTCAGTAAACAGATGTGCTTCCCCTCCTTTGAAAGAAAATATTTTTTCATACATGGGTCATTGACATGACTCTCACATCTTCACATGTATAATACACCTGTCCTCTTCAAGGACCATAACAATGAGACCTACCGTTCCATACACTGCGTTTAGGTAGTTAGGTTCTGATCTAACATCAACTGAAAATAATGGTGTGGTATTAAATCAGACTTGCAGGATATGTTCCCTATTTCATATAGTAATTGTGTTCAGTCTCTGAAAAACTCCATGTACTGACTCACAAAGTGCTTCTTTACATATTGTAAGGCTCAGTATCCCCGCCTGATGTTAATTGTTTGCCTTGCTGGCACTGGATGTCAGCATGCTGTCACTGAAGGAACACATTATTATGATAGGGCTTTTTAGTACAAAAATTACTTATCAACGGAAGACAAAAAAGTAAGAGAACCCATTCAAGATCTTGTAATATAATTAGCACAGCGTAACAGATAAGAGTTTTAATGCAGAAATCACCTCCTTGATGGTGGAGGAAAACATTAACATTTTTCTATTCTGCTGCAATATTAAAGAACTGAAATTTACTCCTCATGCAGCTGAAGGGATCTCTTCATAGACGAGTAGGTATTACCCAGCCAAGAGACAAAGTAGTAAGACCTGTATACTTCAGTAAAAGTAAACCATCAGATTGGTACCTTATTAGATGATGGATAATGAAATGCACATTTATTTCTGCTGCCTCCTGCTCCAGTAGGAAAATGACAGTGCAACCCACAATCCTCTCAGAATACACAAACAATAAACGAATATATGCAGAACTCACCTCAGTGTGTATAGTACATGGCATTGAATATAAACTTTCAGTCATCCCAAAAGCAATGGAACCCTCTCCCCAAATACACAGGAAAATCCTCTCCTCGTATTTTGTGTATACAGAAGTCAGATTTTCTAGTAGGCCATCATATGTATGTCCGAAGTCCATAATTCAGTGGTGAGTTGGATTTTAAGTATTTAAAACTCGGAAGAACTCCTTGGAGTTATATGGTATGGAGGAAGTTTTCTCCCTGTTTTTAATGGCTGCACGCAATAGTGCCACACAGTTAGAAATGTCTGGCTTTCACGCTGGATACATTTAAGGGAGTGAGGCTGACAAACAACGAGAACCAGGAGGTACAGGATTCTGGATATCTGAAAGTTAGCCAACACGTATAATAATTATGCATTTTTATCAAAAAACCACAATAAAAGATTGAGAGCTCATCCAAAGCAGAGACATCTTCTCTTGTTACTCACATCAGTAGTTGGAGCAAGTAAATCCATCTGTTTGAGCAAATCTATGTCCAAGTAATGCACGGAGTACAATTTGCTGCTAAAATTTCAGTCTCTCTGATAAGATGAAAATACAGTCCTTTGACTAATGACTGGGTCATTAAATATTTTTTACAAGAAGACATCTTCTGCTATCCTTCCTATTTTAGCCAGATTCCACTTTGAGTAAATACATTTTCCAGCCTGCATGCTATCTAGTTTTAATGAGATGCTTTGAGTGGGACTCAGCTAGACATTAAAACATAAGAATCTAGGTGTGGCAGGTATCTGTGCTCCTGCTGTATACTCACAGAAGTCTACAGAGGGACTCAGCTCACTGCCCCATAGACTTCTACTCTAGGGAGGCCTGAATCACTCTTGAGGTGCTACCAACCAACCCTGTTGACTATATGTTGACCACATTGACCAGAGTTTAGACATCTTCCTCACATATACATGTAAACTTCTTAATCTGGAACTAAATCTCACTATACGCAGCTGAGTGAATTTTCAAGCTTCCTTTCTAAAACCTGGCAAACAGTGTTGCTGATATTGAACTTCCACACTACAAACACCCACACATTTCCAAATTTCAGTTTGAAGTGGAAAAAACTGACAAAGCTTTTGTTTTGGTTTGGTTTTTTGTTTTGCTTTTAAGGTTACAGAACCACAGACTCACAGAATGGTTGAGGTAGGAAGGGTTATCTGGAGGTTATCTTGTCCAATGCACTCTGCTCAAACAGGGCCACCCAGAGCCAGCTGCCCAGGAACTCGTCCAGACAGCTTTTGATTATCTTCAAGGATGGAGACTCCACCACCTCCCTGGGCAGCCTGTGCCAGGGCTTGGTCACCCTCAAAGTGAAAAAAGTTTTTTCCTGTGGTTCCACATGCAGACCGAAGTAGGCTACTTTTAATGGAAACTTTTAATGACAACAAAATTCCTTGACTGAGTATGTATCAGTGAGCACAACATTGCCATTTGTGATTTAAGATTAAGAACTACAGATCGCTACTGCACTGCTACTCTTGCCCTTTGTGACTTCAAGAATAAGGTTGACTGCACTCATAAACACCCTCACATCTGTGAAGATACGATCTTCATAGATCTTTATAAACCAATGAAGAGAATTGAGCAAACCATGGGAAAGACTAATGACTGTAGGATAAAAGCAGTACTGGCTTATATAACCAGCTTCATCTGTATTTTAGTGTTATTTCTTTTAAACCTAACAGCCAACAGATTAAGTCTGAACTTACAAAGTCATTTTAAAAAAAGTAGAAAAAAATGCAATCTTCTGATCTTCATATTTTTACATGAAAAAAATTGAAAACAAGACTAAGCTTCTTCCTCCAGCTTTATGCCTGTGGTAGATGAGCATAGCTGTACTCACTTTAGTAAGACTCACCAGATAATAAGTTTAAAATCTACTCTGTGTTTTTAAGCTGTGTAGCTTTCAAATTTTATATATATATATATATATGTTTAATTCTATTACATGGTAAGAAGATAGAAGACCAGTAATTTAAAAACCAAACAACAAAAAAAGCACCAACAAACAATTATTCAGAGGGTTGATACAGTGCCTCTAAGGGCCTTATAATGTCTACTAAGGCAATTTAGACAATCAAATAGCAATACCTGTTCCCGGTGCCTAACATGTACTGCAACAACTATTCTGGGCAGCCCCAGTTATTTATGTTTTGATTGTTTAAGGCCTCTGATTCTTTCCAACCTACTTTAATTAGTTTGCAGAGAGAGACACAACACAAGTGACATGGCTTTCATTTGATGTGCCATTTCACAAAACCCTTACGGTAAGCAGTGAAAATCACGCCAGAAAAGGATATGCTGCAATAAATGTTGTACTCTATCACAAAGCAAATCTTATAACTTTATACAGCAAAGATGCTGTACATGTTGCAATGGAGAAGGACACACCTGAAAGCAGGAGCCTTATTTCTCAGCCAAAACACCACCAGGGTACACCTTCAGCACTGTTTTCATGCTCTTATGTTATTACTAAGCAACTGACTATGGCCCTGTCACATACACCAAGAAAACAAGATGTTTTGCCAACACATTTCTAGTTTGATGGATGGTGACTTTTATCTCCCAGCAAGGATTCGATCCTCGCATGTCCTTTTTTATGGCAATTATTTAAGGCACTGAGCCATGGGAGTATATCTCACATGAACCTCAATGTATTTCCTAGATTACAAAAAATAGTATAAAAATGCAAGAGAGGGTACCAGTGCCTTTTGAAGTAATTGAGGAGTGTGGTAGAGGGGTACACAACATGACCCATGACATCCATGATGACTGAACCTTACGCCATTTTGACTTCCCTGGTGCTTGACTCTGTTTTCTTTTGACATTCATGGTACTTCAGTGCCACACTTGAAATTTGGCTGTTGCTTTCTAGTGTAAGGAATACACACAAAGAGTTCTTGTGACCAGAAGCTACAGGTTCCCTAGGAGGGTGTGTAACAGCAGTGGGCCACGCTATCTTCCACACATCTCGTGGATGAGTAGGCAGCAACCTTTTACATAGTGCCTGCCTGCCTAAAGAAGCCAGTAAGTTCTGGTAAGTACATACTCACCTAATCCCCTGCTGTTCCCCAGGAGAACTGGTCAGGGTCTGCCAACTTCTTGCAAAAACTCAGGTGAGGAAAGACCATACAGCATCTCTGTGCTGGTCTCAGCAACTAAGTATGTAAGTGGCCTCAAATCACTTAAGAGAGAAACAAAGCCAGAAGTCTTGCAAAGGCAACAGCTCCTGTAGCCTGTGTGGTAGTGCCACCAGAATTCACAAGTAGAAAAGTATCCCAGAATATTATCCACATCAAAGAATACTGCATGATAAAAGCATTACAACAGATTAATTCAGTGAGATCAAAGCTTAGTAGTCTCTTTCCAACATTGGATGGTCCATGATGAATGGTCGATGATGGCTGAACAGGGAAAGCATTTAAGAAGCCACATGAGTGCAGAATTACCTTTCCTCTGTCACTTTCCCACCTCTACCACTGGGGGCTCCATGATTTCCTGAGGTGGGCCTATGGATCTTTCTTTTATTTCTGTAACCTTTTTGAAACTATTTCTTTTGGTTTCCAGAGCATCCTGTGACAAAGATGTCCAAATGCATTTTACCTCTGCAGAGGCTTTGAGCAGAGATCAAAGCTAAAGAGCTAAAGAGTTCCAAGACCAGACAAGGCTCCTCAAATAGCTCTTTCTGATCAGAGACCTGGCCTTGAGTGCAGAGGGCCAAACTGCAGGGAGGGGTGTGGGATCATGCTCCAGGCTCTGACACTGCCATCGCAGAGGCAAGGGAGGCTTTCCCCGCTGTCTGCATTGCTCCATACATTGCAGTTGCTTCTGTGGAAAATGCTTTACAGCCTGGGTGACTGACATGACACCCTTGTTTACATCTCTCATCTCTGACTTGGCCCTTTATTTGCTCTTTAAAAAAGCTATTAAGTGAATTCCAATTTAGATTATTTGAAATAACAAGGAGATTTTAAAAGCAGCCCAAATACAGGAAATCACTGTTGAAGGCTGTAGCTGAACTAGCAATTTCATGTTTAAAACGGATTTATATTCCATCCTCTCAAGACTCCCATCCAAAAAAAAATGCCTCAACCCACAAGAGCTGACATCAGGTCAACAGTATAACATCTTCTTAAGCATCACATTGATGGTACAAGTGTGTTTTCAATGACAGTTTAGCCAATGAAAAATTTCCCTGTTCATGTATTGCTGTAATTCAAAATCTAACTGAAAGTTACACAAATATCTCAACACTTCTCATTACTTAGAATAGTATCTTTGTGTGTTAAGGGCATGCAATTTCAAGACAAAATATGTGGATCAAAGCTAGCTTAAGGGACTGGTACAGGCAATAATGAACTCAAAATGACTACTCATAGGATTAAGTACTACATCCGGGAAACAGCAATTTTAACCTCAGTAACTGCAGAGTAATCCCAGTTCGCTAACTCAGTTACTTAAATAATTTGCACAAACAATCACTATTCCTTAATTACTAGCACAACTTTAATAGCAAAGTTGTAAAACTGGAGACATCATTAATCTTAAAAAAAGAAAGTTGCTACAGAATATTTACTAGGTTCTCCTTCAGTACTATAAATTCGTTGTGCCTGCAAGCTGAGTCTGGAAAAACACTGTGCTATGATCAAGCACTAAAGCTGTGATCATTCCAAATTTGTCTGTTGCTTTGAAAGAATTAGTTCACTGAGAATGGAAAAATGGAGGGATAGAGGAGGAAGTTCCAGGACATCTCTTGGAAACTTAGCAGGGAATGGGCAGGGAGAGGGAAGGAGAAAGGATTCCTCTGAAGGACATGCCAAAGCAGCAATCAATCACAGAGTGAAGAGAAGCAGAGTAACACAGGTGAAAGCAGCACAGGCATCAAGAAGACCCTTTCTTTCCCCATAGCGCTGAAGGAAACTGGCCTCTCAAGAAATCTGAAGTCAAACACTGATTTTGAGCTTAGGTTCATAAGTGAGGCTTTGAAAATGTTTTTAATAGAGCAGACTGAGACACAGAACTTGCTTTAGTTTTAGTCCAAAAACAAAGTTTGCATGAATTGGTTCATTATAATTCTTTCATATGTTACTTTTTTCCTTCTTTCTACAGCTGTGTAATGTGTGATAGTAAGGAAACTGTCCCCATTAGATCTATTCACTCCACAACAATAATACATACGGCTAATATGAATGAGCTACAAAAGAATGAACTTATAAAATCTATGGAGGCAAGAAGTCATTTTCTTTTTAATTTGCTGAGGAATAGACTACAGAAGCGTTTAACCAATTTCCTGTAGATTCTGTCCTTTTCTCAGCATGTCTGGAAGCCCAGGCTCTTCCCTGACACCTCAGGGGAGAGAAGCTGCAGAGCGTGACTCTGCCTCCGCTGCTGCAGCTACACCCACTCCTGTAATCCGTGGCGTTATCAGGGAGCAGCAGTCTCCCTCTTTCTCTCCCTCTGAACGTGTGTGTATGTCCGTTCAGTCCTGAGACAGGGCCACCTCAAACATGGTGCTGCCAGTGGTTAATCTAACCTCCGTCACCCTGAAATCTGGAGGAGACACCATGAATTCCTCATTAAGGCATGTCCACCTTTGTTGGCAGCCCCAGTTGTGGGGTGTCCTCTAATGACAATGCACTTAAGAAGCTGTCACTGTTGTTTCGCACCCAGCATGTGCATATATGTATGTAATTTCTGTAAACTGTCTTCCTTTCTACAGTGGTAAGTTACCTGCTTCTGGTGTTTTGGATCTTTAATGATGTTGCCATACAGGAGCTATGCTCATCTCCCCATAAGTGCCAGTCTGGATTGATTTCCCTTCCTCGGCAAATCCTGGTCGTTCCCTCTAGAATGATCTCCAAATCTTCCCGTGATCTCTCTCTGGCAGTTGGCTGCAGTCCAGGTCCTTCTGGAAGCTGATGTCTCATTAAGGACACTTCCTTAAGTGTAGGTGTGTGACTAAGCTATGGCAAAAGGGGAAATAATTTTACTTTCTGTTTTCACCCTTTACTTAACAACATGCTGTATATATAGATTTTTGTCTCTATATCAGCCCCTGTAATGTTTTAGTGCTCTTTCACATTTAGCAGTAATATAAAATAGCAGCTGCTCCGTGCAGTGCTCCAGCAGTATTTCTATTACTTCCAGTGCCTGATCCAGCTATTCTAAAGTTCGTTTGTGTATCTCAACCTTGTGCTGCTGCTGCCTGCCTTGAGCCTATAGGCTTCTCAGTGCCTGCTGCATTTGTACAGTCCCTGGCCAAAGATCCTCACCCACCACAACTGTTCTGAGACCCAGCGGTAACTTCTATAATAAATCTAACTGTGGGTTCTCTCCTGTGTCACACAGAGTGTGTCAGGCTTAGAAATGTTTATCATACTGTCCTAGGAGAGAAATTTAATGTGTCTAGCTACTCCTGAGTTTTGCAGGGTCATTTTTCCAAATCCAGGGAGGCATATGCACAACATGGCGATTCAAACAGACGCAGCAACCAGTGCTCCAAATTTTGGCTTCACTTCATCTCATTACAAAAAGCAGCTCATGTCCTGCTGTGGAGGAGGTGCAGGATTAATGCAGGAGGTCAGACTCCATCGTTCTGCTGATCCCTTCTGTCCTTTACTGTCTAAAAATAAGTTTTCAAAGCCCTTCTTAGGTCTAATGGAGGCTTCATAAGAAATTCTTAAACCGAGATCCATTGCTGGATTCACGCGAGCAGCTGAGTGGACCCATTTGCAAGTCAAGGCTCTGATCCAGTAGAGATATACATTCTAATTCACTTCACCAGCAGATTTTTAAATTGTAAATGTTGACACTTGATTCTGCACTTCCTGCAGTTTCTTTTAAGTGACTTTCACAAAGGACAGTCCACTAATATTCAGTACTCAGCTTTGTACAGGAGCTGGTGATCACAAAAGGTGCAAAGCAGTATTTCAGCAAATCTCCTTGTCCTCTTGCACTTCAATGGGGTTATTGGCTGTTGCTCTTGAACACTTGATTTCCAGCAGCAGCACAGGTGATACCACCAGTTTCTTCTTATATCCTCAAGCTAATAATTCATCATATAATAGGAAGCTAGCATAAGAAGATGCAAAATGGAAAAAAAAATAATTGGGAAATACCTAATTCCTGAGGTGACAGAGGTTGGATTAACTTTTTTTCCCTAACCAAAAATCATATTTCTATTTTCAGATTATTTTCATAGCTGCTGCTGAACATGCTTATGGCAATTTCCACTTAAGAGAATAACCATGGAGACCTGGCCTGTATTAAAACGCTTGGGCCTAGCAATGTCTGGTATCTGAGCAATACAGTATTACATAAAATTCTTGGATTTTAATAACATTTCTGGATATTGATCAGTTAATAAACTTTGTTTCACCAGCCACCTAACAGATATCCAGCTACAACTGCTTAATGAATGTTTCCCTGAAATGAAATCTGGAACATTTCAGACTAGCAGACTGAGGGAGAAAATAATTCTCTGTAAGAAAAATCCCATGTTGCAGACTCAGTTCTACATAGCTGAAGTTCACTTTACTTCCACTGGCAGCATCTTCACCTTTGAAAATCTTCTCATACAGCATGGTGGTAGCCTTTTATGTTCACAGTGATCACTGCAGGACCTGCTAAAACAGACTGATGGAAGCTGAAGGCAAACGGTTCCCACGCAGTCCAGCTTCCATATGCGCTGTGTCCCTCTGGCCCTATAGGTTCTGCATTGGCTGGAAGGTGTGCAGCATGCCCTGGAGAAGACTGAAACACCTTGGGCTGCCACGCTCCCATCTTTCCTTCCAGGCGGGTGCTTCTGGGGAGGGAAGAGCAGAGACTGGAGGCCTGTAGCCCACGGCTGTGCTCCACCAGCATCCCACCCAGGGGAGAGTTCCCTGGTGCTTGAGCCTACATTACAAACCTGACACGGAGAGATGCCAGCCAGCCCTGGTATGAATCCAAGCTGGACCAGCACAGGCTTGCTTTGCAGTCCCACTGTACAGCCCTGAGCTCAAGCCAATAAATCATCTTCCTCTTTCCCTCCTTAACACTTTTATAGCCCCTGCTACAGACACTGCCTCATAATATTACCACAAAAAAATAATACTTCTGATGATAGTGGAGTTGAATCAGCAGTGAGTACAAGTCTGGGACCGAGCCAATGAACAGAGCATCACTGCCTTCAGAGAGGCAGCCATAGCTACGGCGATGTAACGTCGGGGATGGTGGTTCCTATGATAAACAATATGCCGCTTCCTTGCTGCTTCTACTGAAGCATTGTATAAGAGCACTACTGATCAACTGCAAGTAAATGGTATAATAGTTGCCATCCTGCTAATTTATTGGGGTTTATCAAGAAAATAGCAACAGTACTGTGGAAGAGCTATTAGCAAATGTGCAAATGGAGTTTGTTTTATTATTGCCAGGACATCCTAATGCATTGGTAATGGCACCGCAGCAGACAGCCCCACTGTTTTTCCAAAATGGTAAATCAGAAGAACCCAGCCAAGCCAATGGTATACATTTCTCTTGAGTTCACAAACAGAACTTTTTTTGACAGAAAAACACACAGAGAGGGAAGGGGGGAAAAAACACGAACGCATACACAAAGTTGAAGCTATGACACCCTAGTTAGGGATTGGCACAAGTGAAAAGATACCAAAAATGACCTTTTCAGTAAGCAGATACCTTTCAATCTGTCAGTTCAACATGAGTGTGGAGGTTGCAGCTGCTGGACTGAACTACAAAATGTCAAAAACATCAACAGCAGATGAATCCTCACTGGTATATACGCTTGGGTTGCAGCGTCATTTTTGCAAAGAAACTAAACAAAACAGAGCTTACTATTTTATCACAGAATCACGTACCAGCTGAGGCAGGAAGGCAGCTCTGGAGATCATCTAGTCCAACCTCCTGCTCAGAACAGAGTCAGTGAAAGCAGGTTGCCCAGGGCTGCATCCAGTTGCATTTTGATTATCTCTAAGGATGAAGACTCCACAATGTCTCTGGGAAACCTGTGCCATTGTTTGATCAGCCTTAGAGTAAATGTTTAAGTGGAATTTCCTGTATTTCAAATGGTGCCCATCGCCTCTTGTCCTGTCACTGGGCACCAAAGTCTGGCTCTGTCATCTTTACTTCCCCAAACCCAAACCAATGAGATATTTATGCAAATGGGTAAGATTCCCCCCGAGTCTTCTCTTCTGCAGGCTGAACAGTCCCAGCTCTCTCAACCTCCCCTCATATGACAGATGCTCCAGTCCCTTATATTCTTCTTGGCCTTTCACTGGACTTGCTCCAGTACATCCATGTCTCTCTCGTGCTGGGGAGCCTAGCACTGGACCCAGCACTCCACATGTGTCCCACCAGTGCTGAGTGGGGTGGAAGGATCACCTCCTTCAACCTGGTGACACCCTGTCTGCTGCAGCCCAAGGTGATGTCGGCCTTCTTTGCTGCAAGGATACATTGCTCACTCATGTTCAACTTAGCATTCACGAGAAACTCAGGTTTTTCGGCACAGCTGCATGGGGGTTTTCGTCCTCAGGTGCAGGACTTAGCATTTACCTTTGCTGAATTTCAGGAGATTCTTTTAGGCCCATTTCTCCAGCCTGTCAAGGTTCCCCTAAACGGTGGTACGCCCATCTGGTGAATCAGCCAGTCCATTTTGTATCATCTGGAAACTTGTTGAAGATGCGCTCTGTCCCATCAGCCAGGTCATTAATGAAGATGTTAAACAATATTGACCCCTGGGTAATACTCCTTGTGACTGGCCTCCAGATGGACCTCATGTTACTCATCACAACCTTTCAAACCTGGCAGTTCAGCTAGTTTTTATTCCACATCACTATCCATTTATGTAGTCCATATTTCACCAGTTTTGTCTATGAAGATGTTACAGAAGCCAGTATCAAAAGTCTTGCTTAAGTCAAACTGCTCTCCACTCATTCACCAGGCCAGTCACCTCATTATAGATGTCTATCAGGCATGATCTCCCATGGATTTGTAAATTTCATAAATCTGTGCTGACTACTCCCAAGCAACTTGTCCTTAACATGTTTGGAAATAGTTTCCAGGTTTATTTGCTCCATTACCTTCCCAACTATCAAGATGGTGGTGACCAGGCTGAAGTTCTTGGACCTTCTTTCTTGAAAACAGGGGTGAAATTTGCTTTCTTCCAGTCCTCAAAAACCTTCCCTGCTTGCCATGACCTTTCAAAGACAACCCAGAGCAGCCTCACAATGACATCAGCCAGCTCCCTCAGCACTTGTGGGCATGATCCATCAGGTCCCATGCACCAAAAGAGAATTCAAAGCTTGTCATTCCTCGATGAAAGCTCGATTAAGTTCAGGAAGGTGTCTAGTAGCAAAAAACTGTTCTTAAATAGGAAACAACACATGAAAACCCAGTCTGGAGAAGAAACTTACTACTGGGCTGCACACAGGTGTCTTATCTTCAGGATGAGGTTCATCTCATCACTTTTGGTCACTACTCACCACAATGATATGTAACAACAAAAAGATAATATGTAGGAGAAAGTTTTTACTCCTTAATGGCCAGCATTTCTAGAAGTTGGAAACTACTCAGCCATCCAGCTAGGAGTGTGAAAGTAGCATCAGAAAGATGGTTGGGGAAGGAGAACTTTTTCAAATATTCTGGGGGACTATGCTGAGGGTTTTCTTTTATTCCTATACCTAATCTTTTGTCATGCTCAGATAAGACTAGCAAACTTTTACATAAGCAAACCTTTCAGGGGAAAGCCGTGTGTGGAAGCCTTCTATAGCCTTCTATAGCCTTCTGTAGCCATTCTCACTGTGCAGAGACTCTTAAATGTTGACTCTTTTTTTTTTTTTTTGCATGTTTAAGAGACAAGCAATTTATAGAACAATTTCACAAGTCTATTTAGTTTAGCTTTACAAGTCTTTTTAGTTTAGCTTTGGGACTGAAAAACTTCAAGCACTTCAAACAATTATCACATGACTTTCTGAAGCCTGTTACAGAAATCACAATAAAATGCCTGTTGTAGAAGAAGCATAACTAAACACACAAGGAAACCATAATTCATTGGGACTGGGACAATTCAATGCCTTCTGAAGACAATTATTTACTTCTCCCTGATTCACCATTACCTGAAGTATTTCTCTAAGTAGCAGCAAAGTGCCAAAGTCAAGAAGAACTTTAACAGCTCAGCATATGAATTATAGACTAATACAGAAACAGAGCTAACTGAATCTGCTTGAAGGAAGATGGGACAGACAAGTTTGCTTGGGGATTGAATGCTATCAGCAACTCAGTAGTGCTTGCTGCAGTTGTGCCGGTGCACACACATGGGAGAGAGGCAACGAAAGCCCATCAAAATGTCTGCAGTGGAAATGTAATTAGCGTGATCTTAAATATAAGATGGAGAAACTTTTATAGGTGTAGTACAGGCTGGAAGGAGGTGTGGAACTAAGAGCAAAACTGAACTCCTACTCTGTTCAGAGAAATGGGATTTCGTAGGTGTTTGAAATAAAAGATTTGTAGTGAAGAAAAAGCAGACTCCGTATCAATTCCTTCTCCTGATGAAAAAGCTTGTAAGACCCTGAATAATGATTAAACCTTCAGGTCAAGGGTACACCTATCTGGACGGCAGAGAAACTGAAATGTTGTTCTTGCTGAGCCAAGGTGGAAAGAAGATATTCATTGAGCTTAATCAAAAAGTTAATCAAAAGTATTTAAACAAAACCTGGCACAAGAGCTAGAGGCTTCACTAGAGGAGTCTGGGAAACCCGAGGTTGCCTCCAAAGGGCTCAACAACCACAGCTGCAATTTTTGCTGGGGAAAAATATTTGAGTTAAGGTTGAACCTTGGCCTCTGAATTGCTTTTGGTGGTTTTAGGAGGCTTGATTATATGTTTGCTATTTATAAGAAAGGGACGAGAGTTTCTGGACAATCTCTGTAACTTTCTGTAAAAATCCAGGAAAGATCACTTCTAAATATACATTTTAAGAATCAAGTAGGTGCTCACAAACTGAGAGTTCAACTATTGATTTATACAACAAATTTTTGTTCTGTTGGCAAAACCCTTGTTATTTCACACAAAATGACCCTCAGAGGATATGGATTAGCTGCATTTTTCTTTGGAAGCTTCTCAATGCCTCAGATTTCATGGGTGACAGATAGCCGTCTATATTTCAGAGGAAGAGCTGCCATGCAGGAAAGCACCTTTCAGACATGAATCACAGAGTAGGTGTTTGTGATAGTGGTTCACAGTGCACTTGCAGCACATAGGAAGTCTCTTCAGAACCAAAAGTTAATTTTTATAAATAAGACAAAACCAGAACTGAATTTCGGTATAATCAAGCAAGAGCTCCACTTGATTGTGGAAAAGTCATAAATCAGGCAAAGGTCTGCCCAGCAGCATAAGCCACTTGCCAGCAGAGTTATCTGCAACACTCAAGTCTCTGGCAGCAATTTTTACTAATGAATCCACTGTAATTAACTCATTAGCAGTTGTTCCAATGACTTTACCACTCTAAGCCTGTGAGGCTCCAGAAAGCTAGCTATTTTAGAGGCTGTAAATTTTGCTAAAATGTGGCAGACATTTGCACAAGGGTTTCCTCAGTCAACAGAAGTGTGTTCAACTGTCTTCCATTTCTTGGAAAAATGTAACCTTTGTGGCAACCCTTCCTGGCAGAACACATCCTACAGTGCTACTTCATGGCTACTCAGCCTACATAGCAAGGCCAGCAATAAACATGCATCCTTTTATGCTTAACAGTCAGGTCTGTCTTTACTTTTGGGGCTAAACAGAACCTCCTACAGCTACAGCTGCATTAGGGACTATAGCAGCTGGCAGTGCTGACTCTGTGCAGCAAAGAACAATAGATGTATAACACACAAAGGTCATCACTGTGACAGAGTGGGACCTGCTCTAACAAGTTATGAATATGTAATACAAAATGAAGTTTGACAGGTGTTTTCTGTTCTCCAGGCTGTAGTTCTGCAGGATGTGGAAAATTGTACTCTTCAATGGGTCTTGCAAAAACTACCTAGACCCATTGCTGAGCCACACCAAGCCCCATGCCAGTTGATACTGCTCCTTGGCCAGGAGTGCATGACCCAAAGGCTTCCCTGCAAAAGACTGCAAGCAGGAGCACCTCATCCAAATCTACACTGCACACCTTGAGGCAGTGAGTCAGGACCAGACACTGTGTGGCCAACTATACAGCATCCACTGCCACCCTCACTTAGATCTCACCTGAATTCTCTGTACATGCCATGTACAAGCTCAGAGTGCTGGCCAGACAACCCTAACCTCAGTGTACGAGTGAGACACTCAGGTGGGACCAGAGGGAGTCCTTCCAACCTGGGCAGCCCTCAGAGCTCCCTGGCCCTCTTCATCAGGTGGACACCCTTCCAATACAAACATATTGTGGCAAAAGAGGGAGAAAAGCCACTCCACCCTGGGAACCAGCTATGCTTTCCATCCTTATCTGTTCAGAAAACATTCTTGCCAGTATGCCCCAAGGACAACACATGCAACTCCTAGCCTTCCCAAGGCTGGGCTCCCTGAAGATCCCCACTCCCATGGGGGGTGCTCTGTTGGAAGTCTCTCTAGCACACGTGTGTTATACCACCATCCCTGTCGACTCTGCTTCTACCAGTTGTGCCACAGCCCTCAGCATGGAGGAGCAGGGGGTCACAGAGACACTGTGATATGTTTTCCTGTGTGACTGGTTCTAACCCATGCAACAGATCTAGAAAAGCCTAGCCTTCCCTCAGTACATATGCCTAGTACGCTCCTTTGCACTGTAAGGCAGAGGATCTGGATAGACTTGTCGCTTCGAGAATAACAACGCATGTTTCAGTGCTTAATAAGTTGTTTCTTGTCTCAGATGCTCAATGTGGAATAATCTGCATTTTATTTTTAAATATTGAGAGAAAGAGAATACATTTTATGAATGATTTGTCATCATCTTCCAGTTTGGCAGATAACACATGTAGCTGGGTCATGGTTTCAAGAGTTTCATCACAGTTCAGCAGTAGTTAATCATTTTCCAATGAAAGCTAAGATTCTTAGACACTCACAACATACCAGGCATCAGAACTGCAGGGGGTAGAAAAACAAAAAAACCAACTAATTCTGAAAGACTTCAGTGAAGATCATGAGAACTTGCAGTCCAGCCAGTGCCTGCCCAAGTCTGGGTACAGCTAAAAACAAGCACCCTGGGGTACTGGTCTGCCTGGTGACCAGCCCAGTCAGGACACACCTGGGTGTTGGTTTGCCTTCATTTAGCTCTGCCTGCGGCCACACTCTGGCTGCAGTAATGATTACAACTCCTAGTGCACCAAAAACTTGGCTCCTCCACGCTGAGAGGATGCAAGATCCGTCGGGCCAAACACTCTCCCAGACAGTGTGCAGGACAGCAAGCAGCTCAGCCGCAGCCCAATTGCACTTGGAAGAGCCCGAGGCACCAAATCTCCCGTGATCTGCCGGCAGAGCAGCAGCTCTGTGTTGGCAGACATGAGCCCTTCAGAAAGATAACCTTCCACCACTCGTGTGGCCCTGGCACTAGCTGACTGTCCACGTCACGGGAGACAGGACAGATGACCCAGAACAAAGTCAAAAGCAGCAGCAAGCGACAAGCAAGACAGGACCTCACTGCAGCTCTGTCAGAGTGTGCCAGACAGGTGAGGATATGGCTCTGAAACAGTGATTTCGAACCTCTGGTGTAACCGATAGCTGAGGGAGCTGTCCTCACATCCTCAGCTTATTTTCATATGCAAATCTGGCCTCATCCCGTGTGTTTGATGAATAACCTTTGCTACTGCTACTGATGTCCTCTCATTCAGACTATGCACTTGCCACAATCAACTGGTACAATCCTAGTCTTTCTTGGACTGCTGCATTCCATTTTTAAGAGGAGGGGAAGACTAAATTTGAAGTTTAATTATTTAAAATAAATTAGTTTCCTTGCTTACGAGTTAGGGATGTGATTTAACAAGTCAGGGACTGACATTTAAAAGTGTAGTGGTGAGTCAGATTGAAATCCAGGCTGTGCCAAAAGGGTGCAGTTGAGAACCGAGTGAAATGCAAATGTAAACTCTCTGGAGCTTTAATCCTGATTGCAATATTACTGACAAAACTCAGCCCAGAACTGACCCAGATTCATCCTGCCTAGCTTTTTAAACATAGATGTGACACCCCATTTAGAAGCTGTTGTCCTACACACCATCTGTAGTTTACAGAGAAAAACCAAGACCTCTGGGGGAAATCAGCCTGATCTGACCCCCAGATCTCAACTGCCTGCTAGCGCTTCAGGCCTCCAGTATTCCCTTCTCTTTTAAAAGAAATCTCCTGACTACATCACCCCTTACATCTGTGAGGTGTAGGAGTCAGACAGCTCACAAAAATCTGCTTTAGACACCGAAACTTACTAGAACTTACCCCCTCTACTCAACTTTCATAGCCTGCTCTCTTGCCTGCTCTTTTATTCTTCTGTAAGGACCTCTGAGGATTGCTGTGGTTTATAAGCATGCCCCAGCAGGCGCCATTCTGCACATATAACAGGTATCGCTCATACCCATGTTGCTGTGTTAAAGCATGGAGTCTATAGAGCTATCTGGAACATAACTCCAGCTGTTTTTGAGCACCCATGGGCACAGGACTCAAAACGAAGCCTTATGAGTCTTGTACTAATACCTCTCAGTTTGTGGTGGCCTCCATGGCTACCAGGAACACTGCTGTTCTGTCCATGAGGACCCACATTCTTCTTTTGAAAAGCTGCCCCAGCCCGTACTGCCATATGGGGTTATCCCATCCCAAGTGCTGGACTTTTCCATTTTGTCCAGCCTGCTGGCATGCCTCTGAATAGCAGCCCTGTCCTCCAGCCTACCAACCATGCTCCCAGCCTGGTGTCATCCAGGGAGGGCTCTGCCTCCCTTTACCGTCCTCCAGTACATCCTTCCAGGCATTTCAAAAGGAAACAAAAAGTCCCAGTTCTGCTTCTTTTTGTCTCTTTCTGAAGCCTGAATGATCCCATACAAGGGGGGTGGTTACAAAGTGAAATAAGAAAGTATGTGTGACAGAGTCTCACTGATTACTGTGAGACTGTATTGATGGAGCTGAGAAAAAGGAATTGAAGAGAAAAACTTTCGGTATTCTTGTGTTTTAAGCACACACAGACAATGGAAGATTCCTATTTGCCTTCAAGGCACATAAATTTTTACTGGTTTTATTTGCTGGAAACAAAGCGTAATGTTCAGTACCACAGCACAATGCTAGGGATCTGCAAGTTGTATAGTCACTGCATATATCAATAACATAAAAAATGCAGTTTAAAATTGACCAAATATAAAATAACTTCTCTGAGGGCAAAGAACCAGAACAGTTTACAAGGCTGATGGACCACTGAAGAAAAAGACTCGAGAGTTCTTTCAGTAAAGTTCTCCAATCCTTCACGCTGTAATAAATATTTAAAAATATACATTGTACTGTGCTTAGCCTGGAAATCAAGAGACGATACCACTAATATGACAAAATAAAGAAATAAATTGATTGATTCTACTATCAAAAAGCTGTGCTCATTTTACATTCTTTTCAACAGGAGAAAATATCATTTCCTGGAGTGAACTCAAGGTTAAGAGGGATTAAAGCAGTAACATTCGAAAGAAGTGGCATTTGTTTATATCATTTAAAATAGGTTGGGATTAATGAGACAGAGGAAAATATCAAGATGACTTAATGCAAGATATGGAAGATTTTAAGGTGTCCTTTCATGCTGAAGTGCAATGCTAACATAGCACTTACCAGTTCCATATTTCTCACCTTTCACTAATTTTTCCCCAGAATTCTTCAAGTTTATAAGCAGTTATGTTTCAAAATGACCAGGCTTGCAAAGCAGCTTATTTTTCAAGAGAAGTACTGTCTAGTTTCAGTATCTTAGCAGGAAATTAAGATTCTGCAATCACAGTTTGCATCTAGAGCTAAGAAAGCATTAGCTGTCTCCATCCTATAAACCAGCTTCCCAGCTGGGGAAAACTGAGACCCTCAGAAGGTCTTTAAGGATTGTTTATTTCTGATTTTTCCCCAGAAAAGACACTAGGCCAATCGTTAAAGCACACCCACGTTACATATGGGAAATCTAATTTCAGGTACTTCATTGGTAGTGAGCATAGCAGGGATTTTACACAGGTGTCACAGGGCAGTGCCCTAAGTGGAACGATACACTGATAGTAGGAGCAATTTGTAAGCGGTCCATGAGCTGGGAACAGCAGCAGCGTACCCCCCTATTGCACAGGTGCTTCGGCAGGACCTGCTGCAGCCACCTGCCTGCAGTTCACAGGGTTAGAAGTGCAGCAGGGTCGGGAACAGAAGACTGGGGTCACACTCCAGATTTTGAGGGTGGAGCTGCATAAGAAGTGATTGGTTTCCTTAAAGAGAAGAAAGTCACAGGGCTGCTGGTTGGAAGGCACCTCTGGTGGCCACCCGGACCAGCCACCTGCCCAAAGCAGGGTTGCTGCCAGCACCAGATCAGCTCTGCCGTGGCTTTGTCTAGCACAGTCTTGAACACCCCAAAGGGCAGAGAGTGCACCACCGCTCTGGGAAGCCTGTCCCAGTGCCGCATCACCCTGCCAGTGACACGGTTTCTCATAACCTCATGTTTGAAACCTCCAAGCCTCAGTGTGGCCATTTACCCCTTGCCATATTATTTGCCTCCACCAAAAAGACTTTGGCTCTGTCATCTCTATGACTGTTGTTGAAGAATACACTACTATATACTATACTCACCCTTCCACTTCTTCACCAATTCCCTCAGCCTCTCACTATAGTTCAGGTGCTTTCGGCCCCTGAGCATCTTGATAACCCACTGCTGGACCCTCTTCTGTATCTAAAGGGCTGCTACTGCTACTGTAAGGGATATCCAAACAAACAGGGAATCCCTACATTAGGTCACTTCAAGGTTTCGCTCCTTTTCTTTCCCTTCCCTGAACAGCTTCTTTTGCAGAACAATCATATTACCACAAAGAGTTGCAATGATACAAATTAACCTTCTCTTATAAAAATTAACATCACCTGAAAGCTGTTCCATTGATCCATGACAAAATACGGGTTTATCCTCTTTACTTGAGGTGCCTAACAAAGACAAAGAAAGGAACAAAGAAAGATCTAAACCTAGGCTAGTGCTTTTTTTCTAGCTGATAATCAACAAAAGCACCTGTAAAGAGCAATTAATCTCCCTTATCTGAGCTGACTTAGCGTGAGAGGCATCACCTCCTGGAGTTGTCTATTCACTTCATTGCCTACAAATGGAGCCTAGGGAGACTTACTAAGGCTTAGAAATCAAACTTAGGGTAGATGACTCCCATGTTACTAGCAATGTTTGCTAATAATATGCAAGCTAAACAGGCAAGCTAAGTTCCTCTCCTAAATTCCAAATGGTTCTATAAAGCCAGCAGGAGTAAAAATGTAGTTATGTTTTGACAGAACAACAAATAGTTACAAATCTAAATGCAAAGATGGCATTTAATGGTGCAATTTGCATCACTCTCCCAAGCTAATGCATAGCCATTACACTTTTTTTAGTACAGTCTAAAATGTACAGTATATGTTTAATTCAAGAGTTTAAAACTTACAGACTCTGGGAAGTTTAACTGCTTTCTTATCACAGTGGACGCCTTAACTCTATCCTCTTACTTCATGCATATACCCTATGAAATTCCTACGTATGATTATAAAAGGAACACATGACATCTCCAAATTTTATTCTCAATTGCACATCATTATCTTACATGGTTTGTCAATATTATACTCACAAAGTGTAGAAACATAAGCCCTCCTCTATTAGAAAACCACTCCAATGCCCAAGCTCTAGTGTTATTCATACCTCAGCAACATCGCAGCAGATTTCAGTTATCAGCATCGCTGACTTTTTCAAAGCCGACAGCAAGGAGTAAGAGCATTGTGAGGAGTCATGCACATTTCATGAATGTTTTGGCTGGGAGAGGTAGATCAAAAGGCATTTTGGCAAGGAAAAAGAGGACCCCTAGGAACAGAAACTATAAGAAAAGGACCTTAGTTAAGAATTTATCCACCTCCTTGCTCCTGAGTAGAAGCAGGCAGGAAGTGAACTGAAACCCTGGCTTGCCCCCAAGCAGCCAGGAGGTATGGCAGACTGGACCAGACCAAGACAGACAGGAACACACAGAGTGAGTGGGCCTGGAAGGGAAGAGGAAGAGGAAGAACAGTACCTTCACTCCCACGTGGAAGCAGTCCTTCCTGAAGACACAGCTGTAAGATGCAGTGTCGTCTGAAAGCCTTTATGCAAAAGGTGTGATTTCTAGATGAGATGTTTTTCTAAACCCCTCAATCGTGCTGCTCAGAGTGCTGCTACGGCGGTGGCTGACTGATACTGCCATTCTGTCAAAGAGAAATGGATGGGATCAGTGAAGAAATTTAAATCTTAACTATGACAGGTTTTTTTCTTCTATAAAATGCATCATTTCTTTAAGCTGCTTCTGCCTTCTGTGAAGCTGCTTTTATTTAATTACAGAGTAGAAAATCCAATTGTGCAAAAACCAAAAGATGTTTCCACTATAAAATAAATCTCAGTTTCAGAAACTAGTTCATACGATCTGTGCTTCCACATTTCTCTAGGGGCTGTGGACTCTGACTGCAATACAGCTTCCAAGATGTATTCCATTTTTTAGCCTCATGCTAAAGGTAGGGGAACACATTATAGGAATCTTTCACAGTTCATCTCAGATGTGTGCCCCGCATGCTTTGCCCAGAGAAGGGAGGAGAACATACCCCAAACGGGAACACCTACAAAACAAAGCGGGCCATATGGAATTGCAATTCTATGCTTTTTAACAGAAACACTGTAGTTCTGCCTATGTCAGAAATATTCAAAGGAGAAATATATTTAGCTGATGGGATGAGAAATTCAGGTGTGGCCAAGATCCTTCTCAGCCTAGATAAAGTCTGAGTAAGAAAGAGAGGGAAAGAGAGACAAATTCACATTACCACTGGCACTGAAGACACAGAGGTAAGCTTTGGGAAAAAAGGGGAGAGAGAGAGAGATACAGGTGTACCTATCATTTAATAGCAAAGTTTTGGCAAATATTCTTATCCTATAATTTTAGCCATCACTAGAGCATCCTCCAAAGAGTGGTGCAAAGCAAGAATTCAAATGTCTTCAGCTACAAGAAGTGAAGACAGACCTGATTCCTAACACAGGGACCTATATCCAATGTCTCTAGTTAAAGAGGGGTATTCACTTTCTTCTGTCAAAATTAAACGGGAGATTTATATTTGGCCTACCAAAGTATTCTGGTACATAACATTGAAAAAAATCCAGCAGAGAATTAGTAGTAAGAGTAAAATACCTCAAACCTAAGCCCAGGACATAGAACCACGCTGTTACATACCTCGCAGTCACGACCTTCAGCTCCAGCACGCTCTGCCTCTACAGATCTCTCGTCTATGTTTCTATCTAACGAGTCCAGCCCACAGAAAGCTAGTTCACTGAGCACATTTTCAGATCAAAAACCTTATTAAAGGAACAGAATGTGAGGAAGATAGGACCAGGTGATTGACAGTGATTGTATTGGAAATGGGAAAGGTTGCACAGCCCTTTCTGAAATGCAGATTTCCCAGGACTGTGAAACGTTGGGATCCAATGCCGTGTTTGGCCCATTAAACAGCTTTTTAGGATGGAAGGGATATCTTCAGAGTCTCACTTTACAGGCCATAACATTTCACTGTTTAATTCCTTCATTAAAGCATTGAGAGTTCATTGTGCTGTATCATATCTAGATTAAAAAGGATTTTCAAGGAAAAGATGAATCTATAAAACTCCTAGATAAAGTTATTCTAGCAGTTATTTAGCCTTGTTGTAAAAAAATATGCTCTTTTTTGTAGCCTGAATTAATCTGGTTTTACTTTAGAGACTGAGTACCATCGCGCTTTCATTCACTAGATTAAAATGTCATCCCGTATCAGAAATGTCGCTGCGTAGCAACTCTTAAACCACGATAAAGTAATGTGCCAACCTTCTCTTTGGCAAAATAAAAAAAGATTGAGCTTCTTCACTTCTTCTGACAGGCAGCACGTCCAGACCTCTGACTCTGCTGGAAGGATTTCAGAGGCGTTTAAAACATCAGCACCACAACTGGACTCAGACCCCAGGAGCAGTTTCCAGCAGCACAGAAGTCATATCATCCCCTAACTCCTACTGCATATTTCTTCACCGTACATTCATATCACGCCCTAACTATGATATTTCTCCACCACACATATATAGGTGTCCCCTGGTTTCCTTAGTCCCACACTGCGCATGGGGTGGTTTCCCAAGTTTCCTGACTGCGCGATGGCTATGTACCATGATGCCCAGTTAGGGATGGCAGCTGTGGAAAACAAGGGCCTGGAACACCTGAGTTATAAGTACCGTGAGGCACTCTGATATCTCATGTGGACACCATCTTATGGAAAACTATATTGGAGAGTCAGAAATACCTGAGCTAGCTCTTAAAATCTCCACTGTGGCAGCACTATGCAACTAAATTTATCTTGTTTCTTGGCAGTCTGCAGCATAGACATACTGGGTAAGATTCATCTGGCCAAGTGTAGACATATACATCTGAGCCAGACACCCTTGGCTCCTATACGGACATCTTATCTGAGAGTAGGTGTTTGAAATAATTACATGAGTCATGCCTTAAAAGAGCCTACTTTTCTCCGCAGATCACACAGAGAACCTAGAATAGCTCAGAGGTAGGCACCTCCAGGCTGTAGTAAAGTTTGCCAAAATGAATCCCACCCACTCTGAGGAGAGATGAGAGACTCTCAAAAAAACACGGCAGAAATTTTCAGAAGTCCTGTTTTTGCGTTTTTCCTCTTCCCCTTTCCATCAGGCTTGGGATGGAAAATCGAAAAGTTTTGACAAACTTTTTCACTCAAGATGAACCTTTCTGAGTACTGTATGAGACTATTGGTACTCCTTCACTTCAAATCTTCATGTATTGAGAACTCCAGATGAATTTATTTTATTTAAAAAATCTCTAGTGGAAAGTTACACTTTTACAAATGACTTTCCTTCTTGTTTAAAACTAGCACTTTTCTCTTTTCAATATTTAGTAGTTTCTTCCCTTCTTTCTTTGTAACTTAGAGATAGGACTGGAAAAATGTGAGTGAACACTTCAGTGTTTGCATTATGACACTAATGCAAGTCAGGGGTACTGCACTCAAGCTGGTGATATCATATGAAAGTTGTTGGAAATATATTTCTTTTTTATTATTCTTACAGTTGTTACCATGAAAGTCTTACGCACACACACAAAAAAAATTATTTAGATGGTCTTTGCATTTGTTTATATAAGGGTCAAGGTATATAAAATAACTTATTATTTTCAATTGTGGCAGCATTTGCACAACAGACTTAAATCATGTCCACCTTTATGTTCACTAGATAAACCAACCAAGAGGCCCTAGCCCTCCTGGAATTCAAATACGTTGAGAGAATCAGGAAGATGTAGGCACAGAAATGCCATTCACTTGCCAATACCAATTATCCAACATGCTACTGGTCTTAAAGTTGCACTAGATGAATGAGTTGGAAGGGACTCAGACACACGACATTGCTGTTGTGCTCCTTTTGGTTCTGCAGATCCATTCATTTTTCATGTGCAGTGTTTTCTCTTAATGGTCTATACAGCATCTACACCTGAGAGAAGTAATATTTTATCCTGTACTACAACACTATTTCTTTTTCCCTCTTTGAAGAAGGCAAGCAAAGATGTTCCTGCTTTAAACAGTAACTGAAAATACAGCAAATTCTCAGTACTGCTCCAAAGGAAGGCAAACTAAAGTTTTGTCTTTGAACTGGGATGGAACATTATTAGTCAAATTTTCATTTACTTTGGAGTATATTTAATCTGAAGTTCTGGGGGTTTTTTTTGGTCTTTCTCAGCAGCTTTTTCAAGTTTCAGCAATGGAAAAGGTTAGCATGCAAAAGCTTAAAACTGCAGTGTTTCTGAGTACATGAAATTAAATGCATCTTTCGCATCTTGCCATAAAATTAATTATGCTAGAGAGAAAGGAAGCTTGTGTTATACAAGCTCTCAAAGATTTTTCCATGAAAAAATTCATCCCCACAATCAATAGAGACGTGATATGAAATCACATTGTTACAAAGGTTTTCTCCTCAGAATTTCTGATGAATGTAAATTTGAATTCCACACTGTAAGATAATGCTGAATGCCTAAAACATACATTATGGTGAGGTAGATTTCAAACAGAAGCACCTATGAAATATTTAAGAAACAAGACTCCACAAATAATGCTGCATTATAAGCATCCAACTTGGGTGATAGAGTGCATTTTTATTTAATAACAGTGTGATGCGGGATCATTTACAGTGAAAAGAGCAAGAATCCCATTTTTAGACACAAACCAAACAAATCTTTGAGTGAGACATGTATCCTCATATATTTACATGAGTTAAAAAAGACGTAAAATCTTATCTAAAGAAACTACTGGGGGCTATGAAGCATCACTTTGTCAAGTTGTCAAACTTTTTATGACTTTTATGTCTGAATTTCCTCAGTCATTCTGTAATTCTGTAATTAGTATATAAGCATAGAGAAGTATTTAACTTTGTGACCATGTAACTGCACTTGCTGGCTGACATTATGGTTATTTCTGTTGTGAGATAGGTAAAATACCATGGCTCTGGGCTTTGATAAGATGCAATGACTGTGCAATCCCTATTCTTTTCTCTTTTTAACTCTTATTTTTCAATAGGCAAATACTGTAGCTACATTAATTATAATGAAAATGATTAATGATAGTAATAATATTCATTATGCCGTGCATATATTAACAGCACGAGCAGCACTTGCGTTCTAGTGTGCAGCACACTGGAAATTCAGCTTGATTTTTGTGGTGTTTACTGCATCATAGCACTCCCCTTCCCTCCAGACAGACGAGGTCCTAGTGTGATAGCACGAGTTTGTTTAAGAATCGGCACTAACTTGTACATTGGTTTTATAAATTATGAAGCTTAAGCATTTGATCTTCACTTCCAGATTTTCACTCCCCTTGACGCTCGTTGACTCCTCAAAGTACTGCCTGACGATGAGATGGAACAACAGGCTGAGCAGAGGCTTGCTGCTGGGAAATGGTAGCATACCCATGACATACATCTGCCACAAGTTTCTTCTAGCACATCATTATGGAAGGAGGAGACCAGTAGTCATAGACCAAGATTGTTATAAGAATCTAATTTGATTTTACATAACAATCTTCCAGCTTTTACATGCATTCAGCAGGCCTAGTGCCATGATTTGGGAGTGTGCTTTTACAATGCACACAGAAAATATTTTCCCAGGATGTGAATCATGCCATTTCTTTTATGGTTCAACATCCAGAAGTCAGCTTCCAGAAGTCAAGAAAGCATTCCAGGACTTTATGTTCCCATCCTGGAAAAAAACCCCAACAGTTGAATATTTACACCTTCTGCAAAGATTCTCCCCACAAGATCAAGTTTGAGAACTTGCTCTGGTGATGCGGAATAGCCTACTGCCATGTGTACTGTCATACACGCTCTGCCCTCCCCGGGCACAGTTCTGCACCTCAGAGCCCGCAGAGGGGGTCAGGCAGGCAAGTGGGGAACTGGAGTCACTGCAAAAACTGAGAGAAAGACAAACCAGCAGGACAAGGCATTAAGCTGAGCAGAGGAGAGCTTCACGTTAGCAGACTCCTCTAGTCATCAAAAATGTTTCTTTGTAAAGTTATAGTTTCCCCAAACTACTAAAAACTCTGTGTAAGGAAAAAAATAACAGCCAAATGTATATGTGGAAAAAGAAAAATCTGATATCAGCCTTTCATCTAATGATCCCAAATACTCAGCAGCTCATATGAGCAGCAGCTCGAAATTAACTGATTAAAACCCCTAAATAATGAATAAATGACCATTATATGAGCACAGATCTGCCTCACATGTGCTACCTGGTATATATGAATATATTTCCTTAAAGAAATTCATAAGGATTCACTTCCGTCTCAACAGGGCCAGGGCAAAGAAAGGGAAGAGATGAGTTTTTCATACAAGAAGTTAGGACTGAGTGTTGAGAGCAGTCCTGCTATTTTCTTTGCTCTCAACAACACCTGAAGCATACGGCTATCGCACGCAGAGGGTAGAGCGAGCTATGCAGGGCGCTTGCTGCTGCAGGGCTGTCAAGGACCTTCACTAAGCTGCAGCATTCGACATAGTCATTGCAGCGATCCTGCACAATGCCTGTGTGTTTCTCAAAGTCCTTTTCCAAGTCTCTGCGTGATTTAACTGAGAGCCAATATTCTATTTCCACAATATTTTAAGTTAACGGCAAAACATTCTGGACATATCTTATTACTCTGCTCGTCTCTTCCCCCAGGGCTTCTCTGCTGTCTCTGACAGCTTTCTGATTGCAGCCTCTCCTCGCCCAGCAATGCCTCAAGTTTCATCATCCAAATTACTGTACTTTAAGTCTCCTGCAGTAACTGTGTTTATTTCCAATATCCCAACAGGAAGACCCCCATCAAGATGAGTCATTCTTATTTCCAAGGGTGTTGTGCTGAGGCCACTCAGAGGAAGATGCAGCAGCAGCAGCTTTGTATTAGTGGGGGGAAAAAAAAGCACAGGGCCTTGCTTTCAGCCAGATTTCTTTCCAGCAATACAGATATTTTTTTCCAAAAATGATGAAAATTACAAACACTCTAACAAAAACCCTGTTGGAAGCACCAGAGTCCTGAAAACCCATGATGTGTGGAAATGGGAACCGGCTACTTTGGACTTGCTACTGTCTGGACAGAAAGCGATGCGATGCTCTGAACTGCTGGGCCTCTGAACTGTTCATTCATGCGTTATTTTTTGGCAGCCTTCACCACTTCCACAGAATCATTGGCAGCAGCCTCACTAGAGAGCAGGTAAGCCTGACCCTGCAACTTATCTACCACTATTAATCACAACCTGGTTTTGAACTGCTTCATAACACTAATTATTCAAAGGTGTTTTAGGATGGTGTAACTCTGCCATGGAATCTCACACACACAGATTCTCAGATGATTCAGGGTAATCCTTGCTTTCCACTCAAAGAGGCACATGAAAAGCTTTTCAATATGTTACTGCTGTAGCATAGACAGAGACAGCTCACGCAGACCTTCAAACAATAGAGCTAGAATCGTGTCAAGATGTAGCAGAAGTCTGAAGAGTTTTGGTTTTAAATCAAAGATGGCTTTGCAGCTCTAATTCTGCTATCTTTGAACAAAATCCTTGCATAAGATAATGCAGGCTAGTCACTGGACTGTAGTATCAAGCATTATTCACTCTTCAGCTCTGGAGGGGTAGTCAAAAATAAAAAAACACCTGTGTGTATCACTATACAAACCCCATATTCCCAAAATTTTGAACATCAATGGAAAATTTGTCACAATATGCATGCATGCATAGGTATGATATGATGTGGCTTTCTGGAGCCACTGCAGTTTGTCAGTGATGTATGAAATGAGGAATCACAGCCCAGTGCACAGAAAACACACCACCACCAAACAAGTAGGCTGAATTTTCAAAGTGCTGCTTAAACTCTTGTACAGTCAGTCTTATGCACTGGGACAGCTCGTGGGACAGCCAAGGTAAAAGCACAGGATACAATTTCAGAGACGGGGCCGGGGCGGGGGGGAACCATCTTCTGTCAGAGTCCATCTCACATATATTAACTTTAAAAGCTGTGGCTTTAACTGCAGGCATTTGTTCTTCCTAGCTACTTTTCTCCATTGGAATGAAAGTGGTGCCTGACAGGCTGTTTGGAAGATTAGGGATTTCTTTGTTTTTTTGCTGTTAATGTTCTTGCTGAATTTATTTATATCTTGGCTGGTTATTAGAACTTGTTCCATATGGTAATCTGGCAATGCCAAGCCAAGAATTTAAAATTAAAAAATAGATTCTTTCAGCAAGAATATACACTTCCGTGACTTGGAAATTCACTCAAAAGTATTAGGGCACAATTTAACCCAGGGGAGTTAATGGGGAGAAATGGGGGAGAAAAGTAGCCAGAGAGTAAATAGGAGACTATGTGAAAGACCAAAGTAGAAAATTTTTTCATGTTGTTGGAAAGTGGCCCAAAAGCTCATTATGTGGAAGACCTTTCATTAAAATCCTACTTCAACAAGAGAAAAGAAGACAGCTTTTCTGGATTAGAGGGGTTTCCAGTCTTCTGCTTCTGTAGGAAATGCAGCTACAAACCCCTGGGAGGAGAGCAAAAAGAAAACAGTCCAGGAAGCAAACAACTTGGACCCAAACTAGAAGATAGATACATGCCTGTATAGCTGGAACAGAAAACACAAATAAATGACATGTCTGTTTTTTAAGCAGAAGTAGAGAAAAGTCTGTTCTGCAATGCCAAGGGGACAGTGAGAAATGAGAAAATTTTATAGATCTAAGCTTCCTTGAAAACTATGCTTTAATATGCCAAAGGAGGTAGCAATACCACAAGGCAGATTTTTGACCCCTGCTTCAAAGGTGTCAGGATTAGAGCTGACCAAAAGTCTCAGACTCCCACTGGATGAGGGGACTTTGGCTAGAGAAGAGAATTTCCTGCTCTGTAACTGGTTTGGATACAGAGTTTGGATTGCAACCCACCTTCAGCATAAATTTAAAAAGAGGAAACACACAAACAAAACATAACAAAACAGCAGATTTCCAAGTCCCACAGGCTTCTGAACAAGTATGTCACAATTTCTCCAGAGTATTCATAACACGACAACGGCAGCACTGTAAAATAGAGAGCATCAGCAAGGGAAAATTGCATTTTTATTACCAATAATGTACAAAGTCTGAATTCACAGAAAAAGTACTTTTTCCACGGATAAATGATTAAAAAACTCATTTCAGTGAAGACAACGTTCTCTGTTTCTCCAATTCCAAACTATGGATACATATATGCAGGAGAACAGAAAAGACTAATCAGGACAATCTTTGCCAAATTCTGACCAATATTGTGCATGATTCATTATTAATACTAACAGTAAGGTCAATACAACGTTCAAGCAAGACTGATTTCAGCCAGTAGGTTTGTTTTTTTGATTTCAGGGTCTTTTGTAAATCCAAATAAAAAAACATAGAAATCAGGTGTGCTGCTGATTTTGTTTCTATCTCAGCCATTGAGCAAAATACAGCCAGTCCATCAGCCAAAAAATACAGGTATTAGGGTACTGATAATGTTAAATCAAACTTTGGTTGTCTTTTCCTCCTCATACACCTAACAAACAAAGGAGGGGTTTGTTACAAAATGAGTCCTAAGAGGAGAGCTGACGCACATTGCCCTCAGTTTCAAGACTTTTAAAAGACATTCAGCTATTGTTTTAGACTGAGCTTTGAACAAAAGCTGAGATTTGTGATCTTTTACAGAAGTCTGTGAGAGCCAGTTGGCTTTTGGAGCACAGGAAGCAACCAGATTGCTCCAGGGAAGGGGGCCTGACACGCAGTGATGGGACATCACCTGGCTTGGCTATTGGGTTGCTGCTATCAATGAGACACAGCCAAGGGTCCCCAGATCCACCCCAGAGAGGTGGGGATCTGCCCCAGAGAGGTGGGGATCTCTCCCCAGAGAGGTGGGGATCTGCCCCAGTCCCTGCGAACCCCCTCTGAGCCATGCAGCAAGGGGGTGCCGGTCCTCCCCACACAGCACACAGTGGTGCACCGTGCACTAAGGAACAGCATTATGGTGGGTCAAGTCATCATGTCCCACTACTTGTCTGCACCTACACAATGACAGAGCCCTGAGGCGTATTTTCCCAGCACTCAGTCTACCAGGAGCACATCCATCTCTCTCCAGTGAACCAACGAGATGACTGCAGGGAGGTACAGAAAAGGTACAGCTTCTTCGACAGCGAGAAGCCCTGCTGTAGGAAATGGCACAATCTCAAGTGATGGTTTAAAATCATAGAATCATAGAATGGTTTGGGTTGGAAAGGACCTTAAAGATCATCTAGTTCCAACCCCCCTGCCATGAGCAGGGACACCCTCCACTAGACCAGGTCGCCCAAAGCCCCATCCAGCCTGGCCTTGAACACTGCCAGGAATGGGGCATCCACAACCTCTCTGGGCAACCTGTTCCAGTGCCTCACCACCCTCACGGTGAAGAATTTCTTTCTAACATCTAATCTAAGTCAACCCTCCTTCAGCTTAAACCCATTACCCCTTGTCCTGTCACTACACTCCCTGATAAACAGTCCCTCTCCAGCTTTCCTGTAGGCCCCTTCAGGTACTGGCAGGCCGCAATTAGATCTCCCCGGAGCCACCTCTTCTCCAGGCTGAACAACCCCAACTCTCTCAGCCTGTCCTCATAGGAGAGCTGCTCCAGCCCTCTGATCACCTTCGTGGCCTCCTCTGGACTCGCTCCAACAGCTCCATGTCTCTCCTGTACTGGGGCCCCCAGAGCTGGACGCAGTACTCCAGGTGGGGTCTCACAAGAGTGGAGTAGAGGGGCAGGATCACCTCCCTTGACCTACTGGTCATGCCTCTCTAATCAGCTCAATACACCTGAAGATAAAGCAGACAATACATCGATGAAACCATTCTGTACAAGGCCAGCACGGTGACATTTCCCTGACTGCAGTTTCTTACCAGTGCTCAGGCAAATTTCATACTCTATATCTGAGGGGAGAAGTCTTCTGCTCTTCTCCTACTCCAGAAAAACTCATGCGATTTTCATGCCATACTAATTCATTCAATAGTTTGTTCTTCAACGCATCTCAACTGCCATTAATGTTACAGCAATTACAAGAAAATTCCCTTACTTGTATGAAAACATACCTTTATATTTACAATAGTTTTCACTTTAAGATTGCACTGCAAACCAAGACACAATGACTTTAACAATTACAGGTTTGTTTCTTACAGCAATTGAAGGTGAATGATCTTTTCCTGTTTGGTCTTTCACACTAAGGCCAAACTGAGAAGAGCTCAAGGCAGGTGGGACCACAGACCCCCAGACAAGATTCCTCTTTTCTCTGCCTTAATCAATGGGAAAGTCAGGGCCAAAGGCTATTGTGACAGGGACTGCAAACCAACTTCTAGTATTTCCTTTTTTTTCCCCACATGAAATTTCTTTCTGAGACATACTTTCACACACGTGTTTTATAAAAATGTAAAAGACATTGACAGGGAATAACAGCACATCTGTGAAAATTCAGTTTTTGTGTAAGTATATGCTGCATTTTCTAGTTTCTTTCCTGATGCACTGTAGAAGTTAGTATCTAGTACTTGCCATCTCACGTATGGATCGATTTCCCATTTGCCACATCCCTTTACAGTGAACGCAATACTAATAGTGCCCTTATCCTTTCCAACAGAGCTCACTGCGGCAGTAAGAACACTTCAGGCAAAATAGGATTATAATAGCCTACATACACAGCACAGGACATGTAAGGTCAAAAGTTTCCCCTGATTATGGATATCCCAGTTGAGATACCACCCACCTCATTTTTTGAGACTACTTAGCATTCTATCTGCTATTGCGCTGACAGCAAAAACTTTATGCTCTCTAGTTATGGCCATAAGCGCTCTGTATTTTCTAAAATCAGATCCCAAGAATACTAAGTTAGTCTAACAAAAAATGAATGACCAGCTTGAACTCATGAAAACATGGTTAGTGGCATTGTGTACTAGCATTATACGAGAACTCAGAAGCACCAGCAGAGATTGCCTAGCTTTCCTCAAGGGTGCTCACCTGTCCCCAAATGGAAATCACTCCTCCTCTCCTCCTCCAGTCCCCTGTCTCATTCACACCAGCCGGATCCCCAAAAAGATACACTTTGTGTATCAGGGCCACCCCTCCAACTAAGCATTTCTCGACATAATTCACAAATAAGCACAATTTACCTACTGACTGTGCTGCCATGATGCCTAGTTGTGCATTGCGGAAGGTGGATTTACATATTTCTATTTCACCCCACTGAACAGGGAGGTCTCCTGCCAGCAACAGATGTGATGAGACAGGATGAGATCTGTAGTAGGTATTGTGGAGCTTGCTCAAGCACCTGCATGATTCTCCCAACTAGAAGCATGCGGCTTTTTCCCACCAGCTGAGAGAGGATGAAGAAGAGGGAATGAGAGCAGCTGCTTCCAACACAGCCTGTCAAAGCCATGAGCAAGTAGGTCCGTGGGAAGCAGTGCTTTCCTTCCTGCCACAGAAAAACAGGCAGGACCTTTGAACTTCATGGAGGATCAGTGAAGAAACAGGGAAGAGGGTCAGGTGTAACCCAGCGTATGAAATTAAAAGTATTCAGGATGAGAGGTGTGGGACACAAAGTAATCACTGCCCATAGCTATATGCTGTCTGGGGAAAAGGACGGGGAGGAATTCGTTTTATTACCCCATGACTTAACTGAGCCCAGGGAAAGATAGAGACACTTCTGACATTGGCTTCATTACCAGCAAAACTGCACAGCTCCTACCGTGGCGTGTTCGCAGCACATTCCTGAGACACAACTCTGCCTCTCCACGGCCTGCATATGGATGAACTACAGGAAAAATTATACCCTGCCCAGTCTTGTTCACTACTCCACAGGTACTAAAACCTTGCTGCCTGGCTTGGTAAGAGAGCTGCAGTCAGCACTCCTCGGTGCCTGCCCCATCTCCCCTCACTCCTCTGTGGGAAAAACCCTGCCAGCAAGGCATCCAGCCCTCCCAGAAGCCCAGAGGAAACACCTTCAGAAACACCAACAGAAAGCATCTAGATGCCAGTTACAACCTGCTGCCTGACTACAGCTTTTGTCATGACTCTTCTGCTCTGGAAGGGCTTAGCCTTCCCACGCTGCAGAAACTGGGTGGTGAGGGCAGAGGATATAGAGGAAGTGGTAAATCAGTGGACAAGATGGACGCATCAACTGCTAAAAGCTGTAGCTTCCATATGCTAAAAAAAGAAACAAAAAAGCCCCAAAAACCAGAAAGCTGTCAAGACAATATCAAGCATGTAATCCTGATAACAGAGCATTGCATTGGATGCTGCACACAATTCCTTCCAGGAAGAGAAATAAAGGTTACAGGAGTAGCAATTCCCTGCTGCAGGACTGCAGAAAAACCTCCAAGAGTATTTCATTATTGATGGCAGGGTTTAAAAGACAGTGCCTATAGGCCCTGGCACAGCTAGTATAAGCAGACACGCAAAAGCACACAGAGCAGACCCAGCCCTTCTGTGCTGGAGTATCAAAAGAATGTCTGCGTAAGCCTAGAAAACCCTTGGATCCCGTCCCTCCGGGGAAACTCAAACAAACCATAAAAGTGTGTCTGAACAAATTTCTGGCTTCCCACATTTCTAAGCTGCTCAGCATTCTTAAGTCTACCCCAGATCTGCAAGTCCGTACACATATTCTCTGGAGGCCTGCAAAAATTTTTGACCTCTCAGAGCAAGCATCACATCTTCTCTCAAAGAAGAAATCAGTTAACAACCCATGGTTTTAAACTTCTGAAACTACTACAACTTAAAAAGTTGAAGCAATTTACTGTAAAAAAAAGGAAAGGGACCACTGTCTGGATGGCCTGAACCCCAGGCATGCAAAGGTCACATCTCAATGCAAAATGGAACTCAATCCTCACCTCATCTTGCAGTTCATTCAAAAACCTTCACCGCTCCTCAATCGGCAGTTTCAAAAAGCCACTCTGTATGTGAACCACAGTGGCTGTTTCAGACACAGTTACATGCGTGTGGGAGAATGCATTGCAGCACAAGGGGCTGCAATCACAGTGAAAACGAGTAATATTCACAGGGGTGATGGAGCTGTAGCATGAAGCAGTTCAGCATCAACCTTACAGATCTCAGCAATACCTAAAGAGCTGCTGTTTTCTCCAGTGAGAACCAGTTGGAGGAGTCTGGAGCCTATCACTGTCTTCAAGGAAAATATTTTCCTGCATATCATGTCTTGTCTCCAGCAAAAACACCATTATATCATCATTAGCCTGAAGGATTTGGAAAGAATTGACAAATTTATTTCTCAAATATTTTCGCCTGGTTCCTAAAGATGCTCAAGCTGTTTGGGAGAGTGCTACTTGGCACAAGACACAGCTGTGCTGGGTACTGTGCTAACAAGTGAAGAATATACGTGGTCATGGTGCAGCGTACATTTTTTAGTCAGCCTAGAGAGACCACATGAACGATAGATACATTGCAACTGCTGCCTGTGACACTGGTCAATGCCAACAGCCTAGCCGCTGTTAACGCTCTGTAGGTGTCCTGGGGCAGGTCTCAAGTCTCCACTTTCTACTCAGTAAGGCTCCCATCTTCAACCCAGAACTGTCTTCCAGCACTGTCATCACACTTTCTCCCTCAGCACAGATGAGTCTGCTGCTCCCCTGATAAGTCTGTATGGTATTGTTCCCCAAAATATAGACTAATTTAATTGGAAAGGAGGTCATCTGGTCCACACACCACACCATCACCCCTTGCTTAACTACTGTCAGTGGGAAAGAACTGCAAGTAGAGACAGTCAATTTAAGACAAAAAATGAAGAAAGAGGTGTGGGAACTCTCAACTATTTAAAAATTAACTACCTACCTCTCAGGTCGGGAGAACCACAAGATGAGGCACTTGACATAACAGCATCAGGAGACAGTCTCTGGAAAGAAAAGTTGAGTTTGACGCCAAGCCCTATGTGACTGATCCTTGGCTGCAGATGATCCCACAGGACCCCTGCCGTTCCCTGCAATGGCTTGGGGCATTCCTGTATCATGCTCTGCAAAAGGAAGTGGCAGCTGCTCCTCCCCAGGACTGCCTGGTGTTGAAAATCCTACAGGAATCCTCCTAGCTGCAACTTTGTGTTCTCACAATCAGGCATTCTGTCGAAACATTGTCTTTTGGTTTATTTTGTTGGTTTATTTAGAAAAGATAAACACCTCGTGGGAAAGACAGGCAGGCAAAACACAAATCTTTGTCCTTTCTCCAATTATTAAGAATAATGAAAAGCAAATAAATGCTTTGCTGGGAAAAGTAAATGTTCCAGCAGTCAAACATGATCTTATTCTGGTACTACATTTGTACGCTAGTTGAGTCTCACAATGCAGACTCAAGACACCTGCATGTTGTGTGCATCTGTATTTCTCTCTTCTTCCATATTTATGTATAACATATTTAAGATAGGGACAATGCAGTCACAGGAAAAAGGAGAAATTGCTCCTGTAAACACATCAGTAGTCATGGAATTTCAGACCCTAAAGAGAGAGCTGATCATTTCAATACCATAAACCAGCACATTCCCCACTGGCAATGTATTTCTAGAATCACAAAGATACTACGTGTTCTTCCCACAGTTATTTTCTTCTGCATCTGTACACCTTGTTTTCTATAGCCATCTCATTGTGAATGAAGACAGTCAGGTACCAGCTGTACATTGAGAGGGAAACAATCCACAAAAGCCTTGTGTCACTTTCTGATCTTGTTGCTGCAATTTTAGGAAGAGGAGGTGACCAGATTGTTTGCTTTATAACATGCAGGAAAAGACTACAACTGTGAGGTACAGCCTGCTAGATTTTCTACAACATCCCAAGACCAGAAGGAAGTGAATAATGCAAAGAAATATGCAGAAAATCTTCTTTGTTATAGATGGGAGGGTGAGCTGAGGACTATTTGGTGGTCAGTAATCAATAATCTGAAGAAGTGGTTGACTAAGACATTTATTTGCAATTTTCACAGGAGTGCCAGGGCTTGTTAGAGAGCACTGCAATGGAGAGCTTAATCAACTCTGGCATTAGAGGAAAATGCCGCCCATTGTTTGTAAATGTATGACCAAAAGCCAGTTCAAGTTGCTGTAATATCTGGTGCAGTTCTGATATTGTACTCTAGGTAGCTGATAATCAGACTGCTTCAAAAGTGATTACCAGGAGTTATCTGTACAGCTAGAGAGGGGAAACTGCTATTATGTGTCTTCAGAGGACAGTTACAACAACCTGACACAAATATGCCTGCCCTTCTTTCTTTTCCAAGACCACCCTCTGTAACGCTCCTTTTTCTCCCCCTTTCATTTTCCAGTGAAAGACATCCCTAAAGCCTCTTTTGTTTGTTCCAACAATCTCAGCAGCATTTTTATCTTGATCTGAGGGCTGCCTCTCTTTGTGAACTGTTCCAGTTGAACACCCCATTAAACCAGTCCATTAGTCCTTCTTGAAGCACACACCCTCTGTACATACAATTTTGCCATAGCTGCGCCAAGACATCACAGCCTCAGCCCAGCAGCTAAGGGAAGCTGGCTGACTTTCTTTCTCACCATAAGCATGTGTTGGCAACATCACTAAATTCTCCACATCATCCATAATATGCACGGTATTTGGGGGTTCTCAGCATAATTTCTCAATGCAACTTCTCACAGTAACTATCTCTTGAAGAGGACTACTACTGCACTATTTGCTTTCTGGATAGGTAATAAATCAACTTGAATCATAAGGAGGAATAATTAAAATACACCTAAGAAAATTATTTTTGTTTAAGTAGCACCAATTGTGTGAGTTTCCATGCATGCACGTAGTCTAATAGACACATGCAGGGGGAAGCTTTAGTAAGTTGAAGAAAAGAATGGCGCTGTTCCAGAAACTGCAGTAAAGTCCTGAAAAGTACAGAATTCCACTGTTGTTTTTTTCTCCTGATTTCAATCACAGGTTCTACAATACTGATTTTGTCCCTGTACTTCCAGTTGCTGTAGATGGTGAGTGACTAAGATTTAATTCACAACCAATTACGCTAGCAGGAGTTGAGACAAATCTGTAAAGGTAAATTGAGCGCATTCATTTAAGTCTCAAACATCAAAGAAACTAAGATGAACCTTAAGCATATTGGTTTTCAAAAACTAATTTTAAAGCCAGTCTCATATTTTTGATCATTCTGAGCTGGAGGTAACTCAACTCATTCTCTCTTCGCCCAACCTTCAGCCTTGCTCACTATCCCTCCTATGTGCTGAATGAGAAAGGAGACCAGTGGATCAGTTACTTAAAGTCTGTTGTAAAATGGCTCCATGCATTTTATAAGATTCATATGTTATGGAGGATGATCAGTACAGACATATATCGTGTAGTGGGGATGTAGCGGAAAGATTAATTCTTGAAAGTAATTCAGCCTGATGGATAAGGTATGTATGTAGATAATGCCAATACATCAAACAGTATCCTGCAGAGTAAGATAGACAAGGCCGTTTGCACACCCATTAACAATACCTAGTCCCAACCTGGCAGAAGAAGTGAAAAAGACACCACATCCAAATAATACTGTAATTTCTGTCTCCAGTCCCACCTTTCTTCAAAGAGATAAGCAAAGGACAGTTCAAAGACTGTCTGAGGTCTGAACAGGGTTTTGACCCCTTCCAGCTCAACTGTTGCCAGTTTTGCTTTGTCAAAGATCTCCCTTCAAAATGTGCTCTTCTGTACTGATACAGTCCAGCTCCCATGCTCTCTGTAAACCAGGCAAGTCTGAGAGTCCTTTTAAATTTAGAAATCCCACAATGCAAATGTCACTTCAACCAATTTTTTGGAAGCCTTTTTTTTTTTTCCCTTGGGATTCTTAGTGTCTTTGCACTGCTATGTATTTCAGGCTGTCCTAACAGATAGATAGTTTAAAGAAAGGCCAACTGTTTTAAGAAAAAAAAAAAAGGGAGAGGATGAAAACCATACAACAAAGTAACTACAAATGAGGCACTGCTGTAGAATTCAGTTGTCGAGACATGGGAGCAAGGGAATAAATCAAATAACTCAGACTGTCCAAGGCAATATGACGGAGTGTGGAATTTTTGGCACGTAACAGTCTCATGATGAATGAAAACACAAACAAAAATCAATGGCTGAGTTGCTCAAAGAACAAATTTTCCCTAGCAGTAAAAAGACTTGAATACTGGCTGCGAGCCTAATTTCATTAGGAAATGCATTCCAATTAATGGAAGCTCTGCAAACAAGAGATAATTACTAAGGCGAGACAGAGGAAAGGCCTTCCAGCCTTCCAGCTTCTCTTCTTTGGTTGCAGCTTGCCCTTCTCTCCTTCCAGTTCATTTAAGGTGTGGGTTGCTGGGTTTCTGCAAGTGTGTTTCCCAAACCCTCCCTGCCATTCCTGCTGCACAGAACTCTCCTTGCCTGCTCCTGACATTGGCCTCATCCCCCCACACACGCTATACGCTGTGAAGTTTCCCATGCTGGGGAAGGATGTGTTTGTTCTCACATCTCGGTGTCTGAATGCCAGTTGTGCCATTATTCCTGTGCTACTTGTTTATATTCGTTTTGATGCTACTTTTCCTGTGCCAAATTAAACACTGGCACAGACAGGTGCCTGAAATCAAAGTTGTGCCTGCTTATGCTCTGGTGGATTTAGTTTTTCATTTCCATGATTTCATTTCCCAGGAAAACAGCAATTATGTAACCTCAGTAGAAACAGATGCCAACAATATTAAATCCTCGCAACTGCACTCCTTTCACCCAAGGGCTTCTTTCAATGGGAGGATGGAAAGTTTCTTAAAACCAAACAAGCAGCACGGACCTTTTGTTTTAACAGACGTGCTTCCTTATTCTATCTGCACGTAGGCAGAAACTTGAGACATTTTTGCCTCCTTCATGCTGTCCCCTCGAACGCCGTGCACTTACAAAGTGGCTTCACCACGTCTCTCTCACAATCAATATTGGCCTTCACCCAAAGGATATTGGGCAGCCCATTGTGAAGGCTTGCAAAGTAACATCTTCTGCGGTGCCCAGCTGCGAGGCTGTGTCATACCCAAAGTCCCATCGCTGTGCACCAGAGGATGCTGCCGCCAGGGACAAGGACATTTTGCAGGAGCTGCATCCCAAAGCGACTGCAACTCCATTCTCTTGCTCTCTCTTTGATGTCCAGCACAAGACAAGTGTCCGCAGTCCCAGCAACTGCGATGCCAGCTCAGATGGGCCAGCATCAGGGCCACCACCTAGCTCCAACATCCAGCCACAGTAGCCAAGGGCTCAGCACTAACAGTCCTATGCAGTGAGGGTGCTGCCAGCGCCAGGCTCCCTGCTGTCTTCTGGGCTGCAACTAGCTAGCTTGGGTATGGAAACATATGGACAAAGTCTATATAAACCAAACCAAGAGCAACAAAAGCATAGAGGCAACCCTACTGCTTCTGGAGACCTAAATCTCAGTGGGTCACCCACTTAATCCTCTGTTTACTTTTAACCTACTTCTTTGAAAACTTCAAGTGTCTGCCCACAGCCACCACATGGCATTGCATACTTACAATAGCTTCACTAACAGGCAAAAAAGAAAGAGTAAGCAGAGAAAAAGCACTGGGTTTGTAGCAAAGGATAAAAGCCTAATTCACCAATGCTAATAGCTTGAGTCACTGATTTAAAAATAACAAAGAAACCACACAAAAAAATCAGACTATATCACAGAAAGCAGTAGTACTACATTAACTATTGTGAAGCCAGACGATGCCTGTTTCCAGAGGCATTCCATGACATGTATTTTAGACACGGCATGGTATTTCCAGCTCTGCAGTTCCGAAGCATTGGGTCAGAGGTGTAATGTATCTTTCTCTCCCACTGTGGCGATACGAGATCGTCTTTTTAAAGGTCTTCCCTGGCATGGATGCCAAGCTGTTTGTCTGAGCTGCAGTGGTATTTTTGGAGACAAAGACTTGGACATGGTGCGGGACAGGTGGCCTGGCAGCAGTGGTAGGAAGCTATCAAACCGCGCAGCGTACATTTCAAAACACAAACCAGAGGGAGAGGAGATAAATCATTTACTGTATTTAACTTAGCATATTGCTACTTTTTGTGACTCATATAGTCTTGCGGAAGACTCCCTGGTCAGGATAAGCCAACTTTGACAGAAACACGATGTAAAGTTTACATATGCCATGCATTTATGAAGTTAGTGTGCATAAACACGTAAAGGCAGCAGTGAAAGCAACGAAATTAAAGATGGGGAGGAAGCTGTATCATCCCATCTCCCTTCACTCTCCCTGGATTTCAAGGACCTTCCTACGCTTCACTGGTCAAAAATAAACCTGAACCATCCTCCGAAGGCCAGCACAAAGAGACAGCAGCCAGCAAAAACATCAGTACTTTGCACTCCACCTCAAGCGCCTGTCCGTAGCGCGGGCACTGGCCCTCCTGGGCCAGGCAAGCCCCACCTGCTCCCAGTGGCAGGACAGTACACTTGCCACCGTGTCACCAGGTCGCTCAGCCAGACCTCGTGTGTACCCAAAGCGCAGTCGAGCTGCGGGTGGCCCCGACCAGCAGCCAGGCACACAGAGGAACCGCTGTACCTTCACAGCAGGACCGAGAGCACAAGAAAGCCAGGGCTCAGTGGAAAACGTCTCACATAGCACCTCTGACCTTTTCTTGCCCAGGCCCTGAGCACCACTACCACAGCAACTTGTACATCCCACACCTGGCCACCCTCTTACCGGTGGGGAAAAGGCTTCTAAACGGATTAAAAATAGGGCCATGACTGACCTGCAAAAGGGATCCTTATGTTTCTGGGATATTTACAGTCTCCGACTCAGCGTGTCACCAGGTATGCTCCTGTCATGTGCCGAGGGCTGTCAGGCACATCTGGCCGGACCATGCGTGGTGTGAGATTGGCAAATCACAGGCGCAGTGTCACTGAAATTCGGGAATAAAAGAAAACTCCTTAACACCAATTTAGCATTAAGAAACAGGCATTTCCTTTCATTGCAGCGCTGGGTGTCAGGAGGATAGTTCCTCAAATCAGGCACACCTAACGCTGGTTCTCTTGTCATATTTATACACAAATGTTGCAAAGATTACAAAGTGGTACACTCCCCGTTACAATAATTAGTTTGTATTTCTTCGCCTAGTATGCAAACTAGAAAGCATGCTCAGTTCTTTTCTCTGCCTCTATGAGTAGGTGGTATAATTTGGGTAGGGGGCTTATGGGTCAGTGATCGTGGGGACCCTGGCCCAAGTTACCTTTCCCCTAGTTTCTCAATACTTCGGTCCCAGTAACTGTTCAATATACACCTCAGGAAGATAATTGCTCCTGAAGGCAATTACTGTCCTCCCTTTCTGAAAAGTATGTACATAAGGACATTGAAGTGTCTTCTAGCTCCTCCTTTTTATCATGATGTGTAGCAGGTGCTCATTTTAAGAATCGTTAGCCTTCTACCTAAAGTAACAATGAATAATTTCTTATCACATATAAGTAGGCCTTCGTTACAGGCCTATCTTTTTGACTACAACAGTGCACCTGGTTTTCCCTCTTGCCCTGATTCAAATTGAAAAATTCCCAAATAGAGGCCTCCCTGGGAAGACTGCACTGCATGGCAATTCTTTTGAAGGCAAGTAGTTTTATTCCTGTTACCAAGAGCTACACTAATTCTGTGCTCTTCATTTTAAGCCGGATTCCTTGATAAACAGGATTCTCTGAACACTGGCACTTTTGTCCCCACACTTTTAAACGTGCAAGCTGGTTTCAGCTACATTTGACAAAGGGGCAGGTGTCGCCAAGCTACTGAAATCCAACAAGCTCCATGATAGATGTGGTCAGGCAGACAAGGGAGGCCCAAATTGGCACCCCTGAACAAGAAAAAATAGTCCCATTAAAACAACCACAATGTCAGATCTGCTCATGGGGCGGAGAGATTTTATTGCAGCTCAGCAGTGCGTAAAGTTTCAGGCAGGCCTCATTGCTAGTTAGTCACAGGGTAATGCAAATACAAGACACAACACTATGAAAACAATCTTGTGCAGAACTGCCCCCATCTCACAGAACAATTTATGAAAAAAATTAGGATGTCACACAATACTGCATGCCCTACAGCAATTGAAACTATCTTTACCAGCCAAACTTACAAAAAAAGTCATCAGCTATACTTGGTTAGACATTTTCCCCATATCCTTCACTAATTTCTACTGTATTCACACATTCACTGATTGTGCCCTCTCTCCCTCTCCCCACCCACCACAGCCGGGCCCAGACTGGACACCAGAATAACCTGCTATCATTTCCGCGGTCATTACAACAAGTTTTCTTTTATTGCAAAAATACACTGCTCCCATGCCTAGTTCTCTCTGCCATCTGAGTCAGGAGAATGAATCATCAAAAATGCTATTGTCAAATGCTTTCTATGAATTATGTTCTGCACTGCAGTGACTTGCTCTGCTCAGGATTCTCTGTTTAGATTATTGGTATTTCTCCTTGGGATTGCTTTTAAAAACGATTGAAACAAAGTCTGATTGTCTCCAAAAGGGGGCAGCCCATTTTAAGCCATTTTAAGGCTTGTTTTTAATGGGCACGAAAATGAAAGTATAAGCCAGTTTGTTAGAAGACCGATGTGGAAAAGTAACATCACTGCAGGTGAGAACACTTTCTGTTCAGAAAACCTTATGATAATAATGGGAGATACATTATATGTAGATATTATATAAGTCAGCAACATCTAATCAGTGGGATACCAGTAAGCTCCAAGAACGTATATGTACCAACACACAATTCTAAGAAAACCAGTCCTACCAGCTATATATCTATATTGCTGTATTTCTCACAGTCTAGCTTCATTTCAAGGGCAATAAGGACACAATCTTTAGAATTTGCTATCAGCAGGTGCCTGAGGTACAGAAGAGAAGCAAGTGTTGCTGATCGTTGGTATACCACTTCATACTATTAATATTCTTTAGCAATTACAGGCAATCAATTAAGAATTCTGTATGGGTTTTAATCCCTCCAACCCTGACTGGGGTGGGAATTGAAGGTGCTGAGTGACCTAACTGAATCAAATCTGTGCTTCCTACAAACCATGCAGACACCAAAAATAGACATCCCTGCTCATTATTTTGATGTTAAATAATATAAAAGTCAAAAAGATTGTAAAAAATGTAGAATCTAGAAACTAAACATACATAGTTTCACTCTAGAAATAAGGCATACGGTTTGAACAGTGAGAGCTTATGAAATGAGAAGTCCAGTACAGCAGAAGCCAAAGGATATCTGTCAACCAATTCTTCTTCGAAGCTAGTATCCCTTTCTAAAGATTTGAACTTTTTAAAAGATTTTTTTAAGGTTGCATGCCTGTGACAGACAATTCATCCCACAAATAGGAAGTTATTCCAGTTATTTTCAATTTCATTGGTTTCCACCAGAATAAGCACTCATCGGATTGCTCTCCAAAAGCTTGTATTAGATCCTCCATCATTTGCCACTGGCAGATCAAAGTTAGATGACTTTCTAGCAATAGAGAGTCAGATGCAAGAATCCCTGGATCTCTTTCATGCTGGAAGTCAGACTAGAGCAATACAGCATCTTCTCTTCCCCTTCTTAGCATCTATGGAAAGTCCTCATCGCCACTTTTTCTTAAGCTTAACCAGCTATTAATGCAAATGGTCTTAATGCAAATGGCTTCCTAAAATAAATTATTCTTTTAAACAATACCATCTTTAGCTTGTCAGGGAAGAATATAATTTCCTACCAAACTCCACCAATGCTAATTTTTTTATAAAGGCACTGAAACAGAGAATATATTATGAGAAAATAATTGTATCAGGCCTTAGGAATGTAAAAATTGGAAAAATCAAAAGTGATAACATTTCCAGTGTAATGACTGTAAGGGGAACAGAAAATGGCATGAAGTATATCCATTTTCATGACAAAGGCTGTAATGAGAAAAAGAAAAGTGCAAAACTAATCTGCTCCAGTAATCTGCACTATCTGTTCTTCCATCAATTATCTATTCCAATCATGTAGACAAGAATTTCTGTCTACAGAGTGAATCCACTCTGATACTTAATCCTGTTGTCTTGTAGTTCTCCCTGGAGACTTGAGGATACAAAGTATTATGTCCCTCTGTAGCACTGCTCAGACATAGTCTAACAATTCCACTCATCAAATCTTTGCCATGTGTGTATCTCCTTGAAGAACACGGAGGATGAAAATCCCATCTCATCCACGTATCGATTTCATTCCAAGCCGATGTAGCAGGAGCCTGACTTGCAGATCTGTCTTGCTCTTTTGCAGCTATTGCCACCAACACACTCCCTGCACAGCAGGAGGCTGAACCGACAGCTTTAACTCTTCCTCATGCTATCAGCTGCTTAGTGAAATGTTCTAGGTAAGGAACACTTGCAAATTAAACATCATAATGGGTTGTCTGAATTACCAGATAATCAGATCACATCTCTTTTTCTGAAAACAACGTACCTTGACTGATATAGAAATTAAAATGAAGTAGAATACAATCTTTCCCACCTGTGTAGTACTGCTGGACTATGGAACTCCCTCCGCTGTTTAAAGTACCTAGTTTCCAATTCTTCACTGCATTTTGGTTTTATTTGTAGTCTGGTAAGAGCCTCTTTTTTCCTTGCAAAAATATCTCTTTTGTGATCTCATCTTTTCTTTCAGCTGCCGTTTGTCACACAGACCTTTTGAGTGTAACGGTGGTTGCAATTTCCTTCCATTTTTCGTAGTTTCTTCTTTGAAATTAGCATTCCAGTTGTAGAAATAAAAAGCACCTCATATACTAACTTCAGTGTGTCCATTTATTTATAGCTTGTGCATTTTATTCCTTCCCTACTAGGCATCTTCTTCATTTGGGCTTTCAATTACACAAAATTTCATCACAAGCAGAACTCTTCATTACACAGTGTTCAGATCAAACAGTAAGCCGCAAAAGATCTTTATAGACAGAGCACACTGCATTTAATATACATGGGATATGAAAAATTTTGTATATAAACAGCTTTTTAGCCATAAGTAATATATTTCCAGAAGTGTTTTTTACAGAACCAATATCTTTTCAATATTCTACAGATCAATACATTACTTCCTTTAAAATTATACATATGTAATTTAATATAATAATCTTCAAACTTAAAGCCTTTTCAATGCAATTAACTATTTAGCTTGTCATGTCATAAAGAAATTTATCTGACAATGTGATTCCAAAATACAGATTTCAGACTATAGTATTCCTTTGTGCAGAACAGATCTTCGTATACTCACAAAAACACCACTTAAACAGTTTAGGAGACATTAAGAAACATTTTCTACCCAAAGGCAATTGCATTTAAAAGAAAGAAGCAAAGAGTTTTGCTGATTCTGGTTCAGTTACATAGAATTACAAAACAGCAGCAGATTTTTAGTTAGTTACAGATGGAAAAGGGCCTCTGTCATATCAGGTTGTGCAGAATAGCTATTTCTCTCCCTCTGTAATTTGTAAGCGGGCAGTAAATTACAAGCAACTTCTCCCTGTTATCAGTCTATCCTCAATTACCACAATCAACAATCTCACCACTTTGCTTTTTTATATCCTGCTTCTCCCTTCCTGTATCTTCTATTCATCTTTTAAGAAGTAAGGTCTAGGCATCAAGAAAATTCATGCCTTTGTAAGCTTTTCTGCCCTTGGCCACATAAGACTTTCAATCCTAGACAACGTCTCCAGGAATTATCTTTTGCTCAGTTAATTATATTCATGTTAATACAACATTTAGCTATAAACATATATATGAACACACATACACATGGACCCATCTGTATTTACCTCTCTCCAAGACAGCCTTGAGCTGGCAACATATGCCTCCCCGAACTAAGAGAGTGGGTTGGGGTTAAAGCTATGACAGCCAGCATGTTCTTAGATGTGAATCTACATCATGGGAAGACAGAGAAGACACAGTTCAGCCTCTTTAAAAAAAGCACGCAAAACGAACTTTATTTAACTCATTTCTTCAGACAGAGTGTTTGAGCAGCTGAGGAATAGCTAGAACTGAAGCTCAAATGTGTCACAATGTGACTGCCAGAGCTCCTGGGGCTCTGCCCTGACACAGCCTACCTGCCATGCAAGACTTCATCAGTGCAGATACACTGATGCTGGGGCCCACCCATGTCCCATGGCTATCGCAGGCCTATTGTTTTCATTCAGCTGCTTACTCATAAGTCTGTCAAGATTCATGAGCACTCCTTAAATACAATTGTGGGAACAGAAGTTCAACTTCCAAGCCATTTTGCTCCATGACAAACAGTGCTGATCTTTAAAGCCTGGAAAAAAGGACTATTTTTATGACCTCATTGCAATTCTTTAGTGCTGTGACCCTGATGTTTGTGGAAAGGGCAAATTATCACATACTGTACATCTTGCTAATCCCTCCGGTGCTTGTGTTTAGGAGTCATCCATAAATAGCTACTGGTCATACAAAATACTCATGCACCTATGGCTGGGTGCTAGACTGCAAGCAGAAAGCTCCTAATTAGTACTTCTCTCTTGGCATCTTGTGTCCATGCCATTGCCACGTATTTCTTTTCCATCGAGGCTGGTCATTCAGCAGTCAAATCTGCAGCCGCCACACTGCAAGCAAATGAGGCTGCCAGCCAGGGACAGCCAGCCAGCTCCTCCAAAACTCCTACCCCTCTGCTGCATCCAAGGGCAGGGGAAAAGGGGTGCACCAGTAAGGGAAGCCAGCAGGGTTTACACCACTGCATGGGAATAATGTACGTTACTGGTCCAGTTTATTTACTGCAGCACCACACAGTGCAGATTACATGGTATGCTCCGGTTCCGACATTAAAAAAATACAAGCCTTGCTTGGGTTTGATCAGCATTTAGCAAAACAGATGATAACTCTGATCAGTTTTGTGTTTTTCACAGTATTGCTTGTTAGCTTTAAAATAAATCTCATGTTTTTAACTTCTAAGTTTAAACATAAAATAATATTTCTAAGTTTACACTGGATGTATTTCTGTGCGCATACAATTCAGAGTAATAAGTGAATGACAGAATTATTTTGGCTTTTTTTTTTCCTTCAGAAAGTATCACACTTTTCCCTGGAACCTTGAAGCAGACTGACTCTTGCCAACTCCAATGTGCCACAGAAACAGGACTTCAAGCTATTAGTCACTGATAGTCAACAGCTTCAATTTCTAGCTATTGGATGAGCTGCAAGTATAAGACGAAATGTGTTTCTCTCTTCCACACAGCAGATGTTTAATCATTTAACTAACAAGGCAAGGTTGTTGAATTACCCTGCTAAAACCTTGATTTGCATTGTGGCAGGTTGGTGGAGTTATTCAAACAGAGATTAGACTGTCCTTTCTGGAGTTCTGATTATGCTTGGTCTTAATGACATGGGATAATATTTAACAGATCAGTTAATGGTAAATATTCATTGAATATTACTTCTGTCTTTGGCAAGATACCAGTGATTGTGGAGACCAAGCTGATTCAACAACTAGACTTACAAACCTCAGCAAACAAACATAAGGCTCACCTAAGCCAGTATCTTTCATACAGAGAGACGTCAGACAGGTGAACAGAAGTCCTCTCAGATGACTTTGCAATGTCTACTGTCGGGCAGGTCACTGGAATATACACACATACAGCAGGAACCCTCTTGTCTTCTCAGCGAGGAAACTGATAGTCCTGGCTACAACTGAGACAGTCACGTTCATTCTTTCGGCAAGATAGAGCAAGACAAAAAGAGATAAGGATGTTAATTTGTAGACTGTAACACTTAAAGACCTGGATTCAAGACTAAAAGATCATTACACTAAGTCCCATTTCAACAATAGGCAGCACTTCATCAGAGGCACCTCCATTCCAACTGTAAAACAGGAGGGCACCGTTCAGCACAAAGTGGGGAGGGGGGGGGCAGGGGGCACAAAAGAAAGCAACTGGATGTTCTTTTTAAGCCTACCGGGAAATTATCAGCACTTACAAGAAATTCAACTGGTGCTAAAAATTGTGGGGAAAGGATCATTTTAAGGCATGACTTCAAAGAGGAGAAGGAGATACTTCTACTGCTGTTACAAACAGCTCCTACATGTAAGTGTTGCTGCAACTGCTAGCAAATGTAGACTATGTGTAGGTTCTATCACAGGCAAACTGAAGACAGGAATTGAACATGATCAAAGGGAAAGGTTTCAATGCAAAAACTAGAATAGAAAAAAAAATGCAAGTATTTTTATGGTCATAAGAAAAAATGTAAATTTGTTCTTGAGAACAAGCATGGAGAGTCACATTTTCTGTTCATAGTTTTATAAATTAAAAAAAATCTATTTGAAAAAGAACTTATCATCACAATTTTAAAAAAACATTCTTAGTATATTCCTAAAGCAATACCTGAAATTTGATTATGTATTTGCACTTGGGTACTTCCCAAATTCTGTATTTAGTGGTGTCATCAGCATGGTCCAGTGGATACAAAAGCAGCTTGGGATTCACAGATACTAGTCCTGGCTCTGTTTCTACATGATCTAGGCATGTCATTTTGAAGTCCTCTGCAAAGCAAGCCAGCTTATTTTCAGTTTTAGTAGGATGGAAAGATAAATTGTTCCAGTGGACAAAAGTGATAGAGAAAAGGTACATATAATTACTAACTTTACTAATTTTATATGAAATACCTTGATTCAACTGAATAGTATTTTTCATTGCTGCATTTTAATTAGCAAAAAGGTGAAAAACACACAGGTGAACATTAACTGTTCCAGATGCAAGACTTTTTCATGTATTATTTCCAGAATCCTGTCAGTAGTGAACAGACGAAGTAGAAAATGGACAGATAATCAGGGCTGTACTTAAACATGACTTTCTAAAGATCAAATTTCTAAATTTTACTAATTCTTGAGAACATGGAGCAAAGCAGAACCTCTCTGTACATATGAGATCCCTCAGGCTAACCAAGATGTCTAAGCTGTAACACTGAAGTTGCTTTCGCTTTCTGTCACACACCACTTCAACATTAAGAAATTTCTGTATAATCTCAAGCAATCACCACCCTGCAGAGAGCCACAAAATCCTTTCAAGGGGCAATAATGTGAACACAGTCACAAGCAAACTCTCTACCAGGGTTTTGGCGAAACCTCTGTCAAGAGCAGTCCAGAATTTCATCCAGCTCAAAGTAAAAATTTCATCTTAGCCCCTTACTGCATTTGGCCAATTCCAAAAAGTTGCCTGAGTTGAGCACTACGTTTAGCTGCTCTAGTTACAGGCCAAAACCAGCTGAATCAGAGAACAGAAGGAATACATAAGACAAATTCCCATTCTCTTTGTCCTGGTAATTTAGGAAGTCTCAAACAACAGGGTAAGAGAGCAACAGGAGAGAGGAGTGGGGCATACAGACGTCTGCCAGGTTCTAAAATATACACAGGAGTTTCCCTGCTTCCATTCCTGACAATAATAACTTTAACATAAAGCAAATTCTTTCATATAAATTCTGAGCAAAGCAAGAGACTAAATTAAGTTTCATCCATGTTCAGAGGTCTGAATACTACTTCAAAGTTCTCTAAACAATTAAGCCCCTGGAGAGAGCGAGCCGTCCTTCTCTTGGAAATGTCTGTATTAAGCACAAAAAAAGAATGAATTCAGGTAGTATTTCTTATGTGACAGGAGCCCTCTTAGACTTCAGATCTGAAAAACACAAGACTTTTCAGAATCGCAGCCTTTTTTAACTAGAATTTCTTTTTAAATAATCATAGTACTTATATTAATATATTCCAATGGCCAGTTTACCTGACTGTTACAAAGGCAAACTTTGTTTGGGTTCATTTTCACTTTCCTGACTCTGCGTTTTGTTGCGCCTTTGCTGGCTACACTGAAGAATGCCTTTACCCATATGATGAATCAAAATTGGTAAACAGAGTAAGCCATACTGAGCCACCCCTCTTCGGTAAATCCAGTAGATAGTGACCTTGGAGTTCCATTTTTCTCAGTCTTTTATTGTCATGACACTACGGAACCTCCTTTCTCCTTCCTAAAATCACGTTATTTGTAGGAACACAATCTGCGTATGCAAAATATGTCTGTACCCTTACTCAGTACTGCCAAGCACGCGTCCAAGAGCCACACTAGCTCACTAAAACCCTATTCATGATACATTACAGCTTGCGCCCACTTTACTAACACTGACAGATCTCTTTGCATCAGATAGCTATCCTCTTTCTTAAATCTCCCTTAGTCCTGTGGAAAACTGATATTGTTACCACCTAGGTCATCAATAAAAGTGCTAAATAGTTACTGATAATAACCAGTTCTTATAGGATCCAACAGAAAGGCATATACTCTGTGAGGATTCCCCATTTACAGTCATGTTTCATAGCCTGTCTGCCAGTTTTTAGTCCATTTAAGAAGCATCGCATTGATTTCATTTCAGTCTAGCTACTTCATCAAAAAATCATGCCTCACCGAAGTGTATTATATATTACTTCAACATGATGCTATTGATCAAACTGTATTTGTTATCTCTCAAATAAGAGAATAAAGAAAGGAATAAAGAGTCAGGTTGATAAAATCTATTTTCCAAAAATCATGGGTGACTAGTCTTAAAGAATGATAGGAAGTTTAAATGTAGTCCAGTAGGAGAATTTCTTTTACTTTCTCCAGGTCCAGAGCCAAATTGATAGGCTTGCAATTATCCAGAAGATTCCTTTTTAAAGCACTGCTGACAAATTCCTAAGTTCTCTGTAATTTCTCTGTGTTCCAAAGCATATTGAAAACTTCAAGCTTCATAACCCACAGAACTCTCCAGTGAATTCCTTAAAAACTTCTAGGTATTAGTTGTCAAGTCCAGATGTTTAAATAAGCCTAATAGTAACAGTTCACATAGTAGCACAACAGTAGTTCACACAGTAGCACAGCAGAGCAGCAAAGGTGGAGGGTGTTACATACTTCATGATCACCATCAGCAGAGGTGCAGCAGACACGTGGAGAAGTAATTCAATACTTTGTTCTAATTCTAATGGACATTTTTCATCCAGCAACAGCCCATTCTTTTGTTCAGACTACTTTTGTTCTTACTATGCTTCTTTAAAATAAAAAAAAAGCAAGAAAAAGGTATTTCATCCATAATTCTATTTGCCATTGAGATTTTTGCATGCCTTTTTCCTGCAGTCCTTAACTTTTATTTTATAAAACCTTCACACCCCTACCTTCTCATTTGGGGATTTCCATAGTAATAATTTTTCCTTCTTGGGTTTTCTTTGTCTTTTTGGTCATCAAGTTTAACATTCTTAGACAGAAAGAAAATGTTTTACCATTTTTTTGTCTTGAAACTTGTTTTCAGCACTATGAAATTGGTCATTTTCATAAACCAGTGAGAATAGGGACTTGTCTATATTTCTTACAGGAAAACAGAATAAAATCATGTTCACTTATGCCTAATTAGCTACTCATTAGTGATTTGCATGTCACACAGAGATACATGGTAGGAGAGGAAAAGCTGTGTTATTGCTGACTACAGCTACCATGACATTCAATACAGAACTACACCGTCAAGGAAAATCCTTACAGGCATCCCCCGTGAGTCCCCTCCTCTGCTGTTGAAAAATTCACCTGCAAGACACTGCTGACCAAAGGCTCATGGCACAGATGGGGGCTTCTTGCTGGCCATGCCACTCAGCTCCTCAGAGAGTAGCAGCACGGACCAGATGGACTCCTGGCTCACCCTGCAGCATCCCTACACGGCAGGTTTCTACAGAACATGCTTTTTAATGTTCCTCCACAAACACAGCAGAGCAATTCTGCCTGTAGCCCCCTGTCCAAGGAAAGTTAAGTAGATCCCCACTAAATCTAGGCATTTGTTCTTGGCTCTGGCCAGCTGAGATACATGCTAGATAGTGACTTGAACGGCATTTTCAAGATAAGATGCCAAAACATAAATTCAAGATCAGGACACAAAATTCAATGAATATCATATGCAGATCAAGTGAGGAAAAGAGATTCTGAACCAGCATGCGTAAGATTCTAGAGTGGAAGAGCTATATTTATTAGTGGTAGTTTATTATTTATACTATGTCCCAGGACTATTCTTTCTGCTGTGCAAAGATCCAACACGCCTTTTTGCTTCAGCAAATAAAAGAGTCATTTGCTAGATGTCAGTGGACTGTGTTTTCTGTTCTTCTGCAATAGCTATTCTCTGAAGGCTTAAACTGATTGTTCTTTAACCATAATGTCATTAAAGAAATGCCAGGAAGTTTATTAATACTGCAGAGGCCCCAAAGCAGCAAGATAATGTCCAGACTTACAAAAAACAGGCTTGCCAACCGTCCCCTTGGCCAGCTTCCAATTAAAGGAAGAACATGACAGCCAAGCTGCAGCTACAGTGACCTCAGGAAGTGTCGAAAAAAGTAGAACTATGCAAGCCACAGAGCCCTATTCCAATTTTATACAAACCAAAAAAAAAACCCAAACAAAAAACAAAATGCCACTTGCATTTAATTTTTAACATCACACAAAGTCTAGAATGGGTATCTAAGAATATTTCTTCCCCAAATGCTTTTTCAGAGTTCATGTTAGTGTTCTGAGACCAAAAGACAAAGCCACTAACCCACTGCAGTACACTGCTTCATCCTACCATAAGCTTTTTTCTCTGCAAAATATTGATAATTCTGTCATCTGGGTTCCTCTTATCTTTTTGATAAATGAGGCTACTGCCTTCCTAACTTATTAAGGCATTTATCCTCTCCTTTACATTTGAAACACTGGGAAACATAACAAGTTTACTGTGGCTCCAAGTCCTGTAATCATGAGGTGCTGATTTTTTTAGAGCATTCTAAAACGTGGAACTGCTTAGTTAATGTCAAATGGTTTAAATCTAAGAATTAGGTATCAGTGTTTCACCTGTAGTCTTTTTTTCTTAAAAGAAATAAAATTGACTCTTACCAACTGCATAGACACAAGCAAAAATCTGGGAGCCTGACAGTCAGAAGACGCTCACTTTTTATGGTGCACTGTTCCTCACCATCTCGGTATCAGAACATTTCCGTAGAGTTGTCACAGGGGGACCTGAGGTAAGGATCCCTAAGATTTATATTTAAACAGGAGTTTGGATGTCAGGAGACAGTTATTCTTAGGTCTTCCTAACGAGGTCATGAAGAATTTTGTTTTCAAACGCAGTATTTCTGAGCTGTAAGTCTAATATTCCAAAATTATAACTGTGAAGAATCTGATGTTTTCTGGAGTGCGTTATCTTTGTAGTTACTAATCTAAAATACTCACCTGCCAGTGTCTGAAGTTAGGCACTTAAAAATTACATTCAGTTATGTAAGACTGCAGGGTGCCAAGTACTGGATTTGTAGATATTTGCTATCATTCTGAAAAATCAGTTTATTCATTTAGAAGAGTACCTTAATATTTGGGTTCCATCCCTGCCACTGAGCACTTCACAAATCACATTTCAGCACTTATTTCCAAATATTTTTAAGGTTCATTTAAGGTGGTGTCTGCCTTTGAATATGTATCCAGTTATCCTGACATCGAAGATGAAACTACTGTTCAGTAAATTTTGTTATTTAGTTCACTGGAATTGGGATTTCACTTCAAACTTTGGCTTGACAAAACCAGGGATAACAGCCTAAGACTGCATCTAGCGCTCATAAAGTGGACGACAATCTGGAGAATTAAGATCTAGTTTATTTATTCAGTGATGGCTGAGAAGACAGCCATAGTAGTCTTTCCATATTCCTCCGATAATACGCAGGGACTTTTTTTTCTAAAGTAGTAGTAAATAGGAGTCCTAACCAATGGAATATTACTTCATAGTGCTAAATGCCAATTCTCATGCTATGTATTGTGTTTTCTCCATTCTAATCTAAGCTGTTATGAAAACATAAACAAACCCAAAACATTTGTTGCTGTGCTATGTATAGCTCAGGTCAGAGTCCTTTCCTCTTTTTCATTATTTGAATCTGGAACTGGGAAGCTTTTCTTGAAGCAGTATTGTTTCTCCCTTGAAAAAAAAAAAAAGGCAAAAGAAGATGAAGTATTTAAAAGCCTCGCATCTTACAGAGTAGCCCTAGTTACAGATATGTTATAATCGAGACACTTGTCATTTCATGTAGAAAGAACCAGATAAAAATGGAATTCAATCAGTGCTGAGAAAGCAGGAGTATGGCTTACAAGAATGCTTACATCTGTCCCTAATTTCCTTGCACATAAACGCACAGTAATCTGCTTTATTGCCAAAGTCATATAAAGAAATTGGGCACCAAACAGCATAGGTAATCTTGAACTGGAGGCCCTCCAGCCTAATTAGACACAAACGCCCAGAAGGCCCGAGACTGAAATATGGCATGTAGATTCTGAACTGTATGAAGAGACAGAACAGTCTCATTAGCAGCCGTCCAAGTGTATGTCTAAGCCTCTGAAGTTCCTTTTTTTGACCAAGGGAAGGAGTAAGCCACGTCTATGCCTGAGGCTAAATACAAGGAAAAGCATCCCACTCCTTCTGGAATGGCCCCGATCTCTCAGCTACTGCCCCAGCACGCTCCTCCCGGGCTTTGTGCAATTCCTGGCCACTCTTTTTGCAAAGACATCCCCACAGTCAGCAAGCTGATTTAGTATCAATAATGCTGGGAAAGCCAAAACATTATAAGTCATTGAAAAATAAGACAAAGAAGCGATGCTGTGGAGAGTTTAAAGAGATATTGGTTCATTATTCATTATTTAGTAGACACATTTCTTAAAGAAGTTAGTCATGGAGTTTTACCAGAAGCCATAAAAAGTGACAATTTCCCTTATTTCAAACTCTGAACGTTTTTAATTTTTCTAGCATCAAACAAGCATTGTTGCTACTTTCTGATTACAAGCTTGTCTCTCTCTGATTAAAGCATGCGTCTACTTTGTAGAACAATACAAAATTCTGAGGGAATTAAAGAAATAGAGGAGAAGTCTGTGACAATTTTAAATCAGAATAGCTGTGGCAGAGAAGGCTATGCATGACACACAACTGACCTTCATGCTGCAGATTTCAGGCATGCTCAGGGACTATCTATTTTTGGAAACATAACAACTACACTTAACTAGACAGAGGGTGTGATAGAAATGTTTTTATCAAGTTATCTCCCTCTAAGTTATTTGGGGGAACAATGCAAGGCAACACATTATTTCCTTTTTGAATTGAGTTTTTACATTATCAGGAAATATCAGACTGGCCACAGAATTATAAATAACTTTTGGTTTTAATAAAATAAAGGGAGCTTTGTGCCTCTTTTCTTTTTCTGCAAACACAACACAAAGGAAACAAAGGGACACAGTGGAGTCCAGAGATCCTGTGTGCAATAAAAAATTGTGGATAAAGCCTTCCGTTAATTGACATTCAAGGTCAATTTGTATCTTTGTCTGTGATGCAGCGGCCTATTTGCTATCATTGTATTACTGCCTGAGGTCACCAATCAGCTCCATTTTCTTGACAAGTTTTATGGGAAGATTATTTGACATTTAACTTCAGCAGCAAGCACTACTGAAGCATTACCATTACAAAACAAATAGACAAATTTTAAGTGGGGATAATTTTTTAAAATAACTTTTCTTAAAGATTTTTTTTATGGTTTTATAAAGGGCAGAGGTTTTTAAGACTATACACCAGGACATCCATTGTTCTGTTTTGCCTTTCCCTGTGTTTTAGTTTTGAGATTCAGGGAAAGAAGAAAATCAAGTGGTAGGAAAGTAGTTACTTGCGCACAACATGGCAAGCCTTACAGTACTGCTCATCTCCGTCTGACTTCACCCAGGACTGAGTATTGGAGGCGATGCCTGGCACTGAGAGCCTGTTTCCTCTTGTGCACCCCGGGGTGCGACAGAGGTATCCCCTCTGGTAGGAGACCCGCAACCCGCCGAGGGAACAGAGCTTTGGACCGCAACCATGTCTGTCTACGGGGGCACGCACAGACAGACATGAGCTCACCGCCCACACAGGAGCCAGCTCCCGTGCAGGAGCCACATAGCCTCATTACAGCAAACCTGTGCCCAACCTGATGCGTCTGTGCCCAGCACAAGAAGCTGAGACTAACAGGCAGGCATCTATACATACACGCCCGGGACACCGGACAGAAAACCTGGCAGGCGCCAAGATGGGGTATGCAGACCGGGCACCCTGTGCTCCCGTGTTGACGATGAGGGGAAAAGGCATCAGTGAGGCTGGTTGACCTGCCAGCCTTTGCTGAGGATAAATGTAAACAGGAAGGAAATAAGACAGAAGCAGGTAAACCTTTTGCAGGCAAAAGGGGAGACGCCGCCCCACTGGGCCCAGGCCCACACGAAAGCAAAGCGGGCTCTGGGGGCACAGGCAGGGGCGGGTGGCTGGGCGGTGGTGGGCGGCAGCGAGCACACACGCCTGCCAGAAAACACCCAGGCACAGGGAGGCCGGCGTCGAAGCCAAGCAGGGTGGCAGAGGCCAGGAGGGGAGAAGGCTCCATTTGGGCAAAGTGGGGTGGGGGAGGCGGGGAGCATCGAAGGGAGAAGTCTGCAGGCCCTGGGGAAACAGGACCCTTCTCCAGGCTGAGGAGCTGCACCCTAATCGCGAGTCCTCGGGCCAGTGGCAGGTGAAGCGTACCTCGGCCCGGAGGACCACCCGAACCTGTCCCATGTCCCCTCCACCCCCCCGGCCACCGCACCGGCAGGCTCCCCTTACCTTCCCGCTGCGGGCCGGGACCGCTCCTTGCCTGGCCCCCCAGCTTCTCCTGCGAGGGGGCGGCGGGCCTGGCCCGGGGGCTGCGCCGTGGCGGAGGTGGCGGCCGCCCCCCCGGCCTGACCCTGCCCGGCCGCCCCGGGGCCCACCACCGACGCGGCAGGGAGTGTAGCGGGGAAACCCCGGCTCCCCCGGCCGCCGCGGCAGGCGCCTACCTGTTGCCAGGGAAACCCAGGTGTCTCCTCAGCCGCGGCCTTCCCCGGCGGGCGGCGGGCGGCAGCCCGGCCCACCCCGCTCCCGCTCCGTTCCCGCAGCCGCCGCCGGACCCCGGAGTGAGGAGCGGCGGTGGGGACGCTGCAGGGAAGGAGGACTGTGAGGGGTCCGCGGGGGCGGCGGTACTGGCGGCTCCCGGGACCGGGGGGAAGGGGGGGATATACATGCTTTGTATATTTCCCGCTTCAAAAAGCAAAAGTGAGGCATGACTGTATATATTTTGAAGGTGTTAGTAAACAAGAAATGTGTGTGATTTTTATTGAATCTAATTTATCAAGACCTGCTGACAATAATGACTTCCAAACCATCATTCACACCTCTTACAGCTAAAGCAGTTGGGGAATGTTAGAGCAGATATTTTTCTCCCTCGGAAACATGCCAGTTTCCAAGAGAATTTTTCATCAGAAAGACCCCTTTAGATCTGGCTCCAGCTTTTGTTCAAGAGAGACAAACCGGGGTAGCCCAGCACAGGGCACGGCCCAGTGCTGGGGCCCAGGAGGAGGCACCGCTGGTGCCTGCCCTGCTGCCCGCAGTTTTGGGGAGCACCTGGCCAAGTCTGGGCAATCGCGGTTTCTCCCCCATAGACCTTTTAATCCAGTAAATAATCACCGGAAACTGGGTGGCACTCTCTTGTCCCAGCAAAATCACTTCAGGTTTCAGCATACGTGCTCGCTCCTGCGTATCGCTTGGCTCGAGTCTCTTCTGAAACTCCAACTTCAAAAGCAGCTCATGGAGGGACAGCCATCGTTTGCTTAGAGGGGATGAAATGCAGTAAAATTAGAAAAGATGAGGACAATTTGTTTCCAGATATATCCTTCTGCAGCAGTTGCTATGGTTTTGCACATTCTGAAGTTGTTGTGCCTCATCAGCATTAAAAATTGTCATAAAACATCAAAGCCATCAGCTGAAGAATAGGGAACTCAATACATGTGCTGTGTGCTTGCTCCAGAGTTTCTGTGTCAAGATATGCCACAGGTAGTTTTTTTCGGAGTGTGTTAGATTGTCAGGCACCCTGTACACTGACCTGCAAGGCAAGTTCTTACACTTTTCCCTTGCTTAAGCAGAACTAAAGGCTCTCTTATGAATGGGAAAGACGTACGTCATGTGTTGCATGTGCACTGATAAAGCATCGGTAATTTCTTCTCCCTCACTTTTTTGCATAATTATTTCATCTCTCTCACATACAACATGAGAGCTGAACCTACAGTTTAGTAAGTACCCTTGAGAAAGTGAAGTGTCTTTCACTGAGCTTGGGGGCAACTACGACCCGTCCTCTTCAAGCATTCAAGTTACTGTGCTAAAGAAGGGAGCTTTTTATACTGTTGCCACAATTATCTTCCCAGAACATGACTGCCTGTCCTCTCTTGCGATTTACTATCGATTGTTGTTTCTTCACAGGGTTAAAAAAAAATGGAACGGAGGAAAAAAAAAATCTCAAAGTTTTCTCCAGTTCAGTGATACTGCAATGGGTACTGTCCACTTGCCGAAATACTTGAGATTGCTTAATTCTGAATAATACAAAGGACATGAGGAACTTTGGGGATTTTTTTAAAACTTTTTGATCATGACTCTTGTAAAGTTCATAAAACTTGAGATGTTCATGGAATGCCAGAGAAATGGTGCATTTTTAAGGTCCCAGTTGTCACCTTGCATGAACTCAGTATGAAGATTAAAAGGGGTATGAAAAGAATTAATGGTAGTTAATGCTGATTTTTTGTGGCTGCCATTCAGATGACAGGTGACCTTATAAAATCTACCCAGTGATAAATATTTGTACCTGCCATTTTGGCTTACATACAACAAAAGCACCAAGTCTGAAGTATTTTTAATCAAGGCACCTGCAGAACATCACAAGATTTAGATATTTTAGTTGTTTATCTCATGCACTCTTTCATCTTTCTCCTACGAGAAAGATTCGATTTACTGAGTCACAGCAAAGAAAGCATACAGAATTTTATCAGAAGGGCTGTATGCAAAAACTATGTGGAAACTGGAAACCAATGGCACTTGTCCAGTAACTAACATATGCTATGGCGACGGTAACACCACATGGGAGTGATAGGCTGGGCTGCGGGGTGAAAGGAAATGCTAAGCAAAGTACACAGCAGACAGAGAGAGCTATTCCAGGTTTATCTTCCCAGTGCTATTTTTAAGTTTTTAGATGAAATTTGAATGGCTTACCTCGCTACAACCCTTCTTCCCATGGCTTTAGAAATCAGCGCAGCACAAGCACATGGAAAATACTTCCCAGTTACAGTGCGAACAAGCTAAGCAGGAGGGACTCATTGCAAGATTAGCATCCAAATCGCCATCTGCCCCAGGGAAGGGACAGCATGTAGTTGCACTATTCCTGGAGCGAAGAAAGGACCAGGTAGTTACCAAGTCTTCCTTGCCTTCCGCAGAAAGTTATTACAGCCCGCCTCAGGAGGTTTGCTCCTGCACTGGCTTTAGAAGAGACACAGGCAAATTTCTGCTTGTGTCTCTGCCTCAAAGTTTCTTTATTGCAATCCCACCAGTTTTGGGAAGGTGGAGGGGAATGACACACCAACAAAAACAGGACCAAAAATCTGGCAACCTGAAAGAACAGGAGAAAGAGAAAGTAAGACAAGATTCTATTTCCCCTTGTACACCTATGACATTGTCTTAACCTCCATCCTCTGAAGACAGTCACAGGGCAGCCCATTGTATTTTGTATTGCTTACCGTGAAAGCAGGCCTTTAAAGTAACAGGGTCATTAGGGTGAATGTCAGGCCTGAACTGTGGTAAAAGTAGTCTGAATATCTATTCTTTACTTAAACAACGGCTTTAGTAAAAATTATTTGGCCACTTAACAGTGGAACTGGACCAACAGAGAAAAGTAAACTCCTGCAGCCTCTTCTCTTAAATGAATGACCTATCTACTAAGAACAGTTCACAGAGCAAACCCATCAGATGGCAAAAGGGAAATATTGTTCAGTTACTCAGCGCAATCTCTACCGTAAGCTCTATCCCAGACCACAGGTGTAAAATAACAAAGCACCTAGTTTGAAACGATCCATAAGACAATTTGTAAACAGATAAAAAGCTACATCTGTAATTAAAACTGCTGCCATTTGTTAGCTGTTCCCAGGGTACATGAAGGGGTAGGGAAAGTCAAGAAAAGGTGGTTTTCTTCCTCACTTTGCCTCCTTCACGCTCTGAGCTGCTTTTATTCCAGAAGTGGTCAGATCCTAAAGGCTATCCAGTTTCTTATTACGTTAAGAAGCTGGCCTGGCAGGCATGGACAGCTAAGTTATTCCAGTGAAGCCCCTTCCTCTCCATCATGTTCCTCACACTAGCTTGCTTTCGTGGGGACAGAGAACTGCTCCTGCAGACTCACGTGAGCAGGATTCCACTTTGCCATGGAGCAGAAACTGGGAGGCAGCCAGTTACACCAGCATCACTCTCATTCCCTGCTGTCAGAGAAGCATGAAGAGCTCATGGGAAAGCTGAGCACTGAGTCTGATATGTACAAACTAAGAGCAAGGCTAGCTGCAATGTCTACAAACATAAAACTTTCATTCACAGTTTCTAAATGTTCTGATTCACAGAAGTCAGAAGCTCTCAGTAGTCCCTCAGGATCTTACCTGGGATGAGAAAATAATTTTATCTAGTGCAGAAGACAGCTGGACGTTACCATGATCAGGCTCAGCAAGTGCCCAGAGATGGATAGCCTATTGGACAACATGACCGTTATGTTGGGTTTGCTGCTGTGCTATAAGGATGTATAATTTAAGACAGCAAGGTGAAACTTAGCACATGGCATTCTAGTTACTTTATTCCTAACTGAACAATTACAGTCAGTCATTTTATATCTGTATATAGAACTTAATCCATATTGCAATAATTCATGTACCATGTTATACTGCTGCACTGAGCCTCTGCCAGTTTCAGATCAGTCACCTCTGTCAAGTCCCATAGGATACAAGGGCTAGTAGGACCTATTCGAAATAATTTTCCTCCCTGGATGGCCACCTATGATGTAGCTTCCATCAGCAGCCGGATGCCAGGGGAAGAGCAACTGATCTGGAGAAAGGCTGTTGGAAACGGTATTCCTCCCTGCATCATAGCAGCTGCTGAACTTATGCTCTATTGTTATCTGAATCTGCACTCGCAGTGGCTGCCTGGGCAGCCCCTTATTTTAATTGCAATTACTTTCAATGACACTAAGCTGGGGAGGGGACTTAGCGCTAAAGCAGCATATTTTATGTTTATAGAAATTATAATCATGGTCAGAGAGCAGATTAACAGGGCTCTCATAATGACGGCAGTGAAGGCAGAAGATAGAGCTTTCATTTCCATAAAGCATCAAGCAAACCCTTCTTTACTGCCATCACAATCTGCTGCTGGCTCTAACTATTTATGTTTATTTTTATGTATTTATTATGAGTTTGTCCCCTGCTGTCAAGGAGACAGGCTTCTGCTCCTTACCTTTCAGGAATGCATTAATCCTGGTGATCAGTTAATGTATGGGGAGGAAACAGAACAAGGGCAATACAAGCTGCAGCAGCCTAGTGCAGTGTAAATCCTGGGAACAAACTGGAGCAGACAGAGGAGCTGGAATATGGGAACTGTTCTTAATCCTGACAATTACAACCAATGAGAAAGCACAGAACGCAAAATTAAACTCCTAGGTAATAGCAGACTTTTATTTTTTCTCCAAGTGGAAATTTAATTAATGCATCCAAAGTTGGGATTTCAAAACAACAAAATCCAAGTTGTTGCAGAGTTAATTCTCATTTCTGCTGCTGGCCCCAAAAAGCAGGTGTCGTCATGGGCTGTTGGCTGTCTCCTCTTGCGCACAGGGGATAATGATTAGAACAGCATGAAAAGCCCGGTGAAGCCACCAAGTGCTGGCACGTGGCAGTCTGCCCAAGAGAAAAGCAGTGGGAGAAATAGTCTCTTGATGGGTGATATCACTATAAATAAACTTTAGATTAGCACAAAAAGAAATTCGTCTGTTAAAACCTTACTTTTTTTCCTGTTTGCTTGGTTGCCAAATTTCCTGTAACTCCACTGGCTGTATGACTTATCATCCCTGTCAGCCTTTTTCCCCCTTGTGATGAACCTAAGGAAAGTTACGTTCAGCTCACTCGTTACAAACCCAAAAGCAGTGAAGTTGAAGACAAAGGGAATCCTAAATTCTAAAATCTCCTATTCCTGGCCAGTCTGGCTTTTATCTTCTTCTAAACCCTATGAATGCCTTAGCTTTATAACAATTTTTAAAAAGTGATAGTTTAATCCTTGCCTTGTTGGTTTGTCATAGGGGCATCAGTGATCAAATCAGCTGGTTTGGGAAGTGAATGGATCAGGTACACAAACGAGCTCTAGTAACTGCAATTGAAACGTCTCCCCCACGCCATACCTCCTCTCCACAGCCTCCATAGCAACCGTGTTTGCAAAGGTTCTCAAAAATTCGGTTTTCATGGAAAAGTAAACCCCTAAAATCACACTAAAAATCTGAAGCAAGAAAACCAGCAAATTCCTGCGCAAGGCACAATAGGAAACACGACAAAATCTGAACTTCCAAGTCACACATCAATTCCAATTTTCAGCATCAGTATAGCCTTGTGATGCCTTTAAAAACCAGGAGGGAGGGAGGGAGGGCTTTTCAGTGCAGCTCCACTGAAACCTGTGTCTAATGATAATTTAAAGTAATTTATAACCCATAAAGCACTCACAGCAAGGCCAGTGTCACAACATCTACTGATATTTATGAGTTTTCAGGGCCCAGTTCTATTAATATGAATAATATGCAGATTATTAATGAGATAAAAGATTCTTTATTGTTCATCTTTCATTAAAAATACTAAGGGAGTGATCTGCAACCTACTGACATCTGGAATTATGGTTTGTGTTATCCGCAGATTTTGCTTCGTTTGCACAGAATGGGTCAAATCATAAGTGGTTTACGGTGCTCTTTAACATACAGCTATGGCATAAATAGGCTGAAAAGACAGATGCTAGGCAAGTCAGCAGTTTACCAATTTGACATTGACTGCATTTGCAAGGTTAACACAACTTCAGTCCTGAAAAAAAAGAAATCGGGGACTTCTGTGTTGCTACTGAACCAGAGGAGTGTTGGTGTCTGAAAGGAGAAAGGGCACTGCTGTCACATGAGAACCTGCATTATAGCAGAGAAAAGGCCCAGAGGGTAAATATAACATTCTCTGCTTTTTGAGGCAGTATTTATGCAAAATGTATGCATGTAAAAGTACTTCCTGAATGTTGTCTCATTGCCTTTTATTTAAGGAAAAATGCAGTGGTTACAGAAATGCAAGCTTTAAACTTTCTTTAAAAAATAAATTATAGTATCAAGCCTAAACTAGTAAATCTGCAAGTGCTCTGTGATGTCCTTCTGAACCTAGATGTGCGTTGTAAGAGGTCTTTTATACAGAAGGCACGATATGAATTAATGCAAGAAGTGAGGAACCTGATTTGGAGTAAGGTCCTGAGACCATGCTAAGAGGAGATCTATTTAAAACCAGGTCTATCTATACCAGGTAAATAATAACAAATATATCACTAAAGCATCAGGCAAAGCCAATGTGAAGGCACAATTCCTGCAATTATCTTCTCTATTTTTAAAAGTACAACAGCAACATTTTGACTCTGTTTTGCTGGATTGTCAATCCTGATATTGTACATTGTCCAATTCCTCTGCTGGCATTTTGGTTTGGGTCTCTCTAGATCCACACCACAGTGACAGCAGCATTACCCTCATGATGTAGTGCTGCAATCCCTACAACTGTGTATCATTAGCGGGAAATCATTTTAATGCTCTTGTAAACACCATCAGAGAGCCAGGAGACTATTTGTATTTGTTTTACTGTCATAGACTAAACTGCCTTATTCCAACCCTGTCCATCAAATTAAGTGTTGGACCAGGTTCAAAGTACTCTAAACCTGCCAACTCCAGGCTGGCTTGAACTTTAATAGAACCAGGCAACCACTTTCTAGTGCAGACACTGCGAGCATATCTGTTGCAAATAGGTGTATTGATAAGGTGCCCCTTCTCCGTCGTACAGAAGACTGCAATCCCCATGTTGGAGGCACAGGACTTTGCTCCAAAGGCTTTGTCACAGGTTTTATACTTCACATTGGCAGAATGTTTCAGGTACATCATTTTCCCCACACAGAGAAAAAGTAGGTGTATAAAACACCAGATAATCTTCTTTCTTACACAAAACATCTTACATTTTTATGTAAAAATACTGAATGTTTAGTCCAAAATCTTCCCCTCTGAGGTAGCTCTTGTTTTTGACACAGGAAGAATGAGAAATCTTGGCAGAGTGTTGAAAGAGAGATTTTCTGACCCAATCGTTGGAAGAGATGGTATGATGTTTAGGAAAAAGTCATCCTTTTCTTTTGGAAAGGCAAAATATTCAGTTCAGCCCACCACAGCTAGCCATAAAACACAAAACATGGTTGCTGTTCAATGGTTGTTCAAGGGTCCCTCATTCCCCCTTCACCTCTGTCTGCCAGCACAGTCCTGCGTAACTCCGATTCCTCGCGGAAGACCTGCAGAGGAGGCATCGGGTGCTGGGGAGGAGACAGGGAGCCACCACCCCTTCCTACGCTGGGTGGCACGAGTCACACCAGCTCACACGTGAATTCCCTGAGGCTGCTCTGAGTGACTGGAGAACACAGGTCAGCGAGAAGCTGCGGCCGGCTCTTGCCAAGGGTAGCAAGGCAGAATCTCCCAAACTTCTCCCGCAGCCTTAGCTGAGTGGGAGGAACAGGAGGCGACCCGGGAGCCTGCTGCTGGAAGTTGAGAAGGAAGCTTCATTTGTCCAGTCAACAGCCAGCTCTATATTAAAAATATTTGCTGGAAAGAACTGCAGTCACAGGGAACAGGAAGGCACTGAAGTAATTAAGGCGTTTTCTCAATGCTGAAAAAATGCCTGTGGGCAGTCTCCAGAAGCAGCCCCGGTAACAACAGAAATTCTGAATGACTGCGCGCTTGAGCACATTTCTTTTAGCCTTCATTCTTGATCTTTTGTGTTCGCTTCCTGTAAACAGCAAAGTGTTCAAAGCTAAGCTCCACTGCTCATGGAAAGCAAGATGTTAGCTTGCCTCTCAGCTGCAATCAAAATTTGAATTGTATGTTTAATAAATTGGGGTTGCGATGGTTAATTACAAGAGCTAACAAAAGTACCTCCCAGGATTTGCACAGCAATCCTATACAGGAGGAGCTTCAAAGTACAACCATCAAATATTCACAAGTGCTTATAACCTATTCGCTTGTGTCCAGACGCTCTCTCCTGTCCCATGCTGTGCAGGAACTGCCACTAAAATCAGCACGATTCCCCACAGAAAACATTACTTAACTTGAGTAAAGGTGACAGAATCGAGCCCATGGGGGGGAACGAGAAAACCTGGTATTAGTTTGAATAATGAATCTATCTGGGAATATCCTAATCTCCTTATGAAGAGAGAGGCAAAAACTAAATACATTATTCATGATGAATTATTCAGTCAGCTGAATTATCCTGGGAATATTTCACTGGCTTTTAAAACTTCTCCCTTAAAACAGATAAATCTAGCTTGGGAAAAACATCCCCGTCAGTGGCCAACCACATTTTCAAACTAGTCTGTCAGCCAAAGATAAATTTAAAGCTTTTTTTTTTTAGCATTTATTTCTATTGTAGCAACATCTAGGAATTCCAGCAATATATTTGCATTATTGTAGCAGCATGTAGGAATCCCAATAATAGCTTCTCATTATCTTCAGTGCTGTACAAAGATGTGACTATAGTGCTGTTAGATTCAAATTAAAGTATAAGTGTATCCTAACAACATGAGATTTTATAAGCTTGAATCTGGAAAGAACTAAAGGTTGACTAAGCATACAATTAGATATGTATACCTTCCAGACCATCTCCATGAAAAGCGGTGTATTTTCAGTGTCGCACCTGCCACATGAAGTGAGACAGCATTGTTTCCTAGGACTCCTTCAGTAAGCCCTACTGCCAAAACCTGAGAAGCTCAAGGGAAGGATGTATCTATGAATAAACAAGATAGCTGGATTTCACTTTCTGAGCTCTGAAATCCCTTGAATATAATATACTTACTAAAAAAAAATTATTTTTTTTTCAGAGATTTGTACAGCTAAACTTATTGGGGTGGGAGAGGTTTAATACATGCATGCATGCATAAACAAGTGCAGTCCAAAGTCATCACAGAAGACAGATATTGTCGGACCAGGCAACTTAAGTTTCTGCATTCTTTACTTCCCTCCACTTTTTGCTTTGGTATGGCAGTTTACAGAAAATATTTATGTCCCTAGCAGAACACAGAAGGGTAACACAGCGGATGCGGCAGCTTCTCTGTCACTTACTCTAATGCAACAAAAGTGATGTGAGATGGACTAGTGGGAATGGTGGGCGTTTGAATTCTTAGAAAAAATACTTAACAGCAAAATTTTAGCACCCCAAGAAAAGAAAGAAAATGCACTAAGTCCAAAGAAGGGGCAAACTGGAAAAAAATTTCTCTTAGCCTTGTAAGCCAAGACAGAAGAAGGGAAAAGTGTGGATAAAAATTGCCATCACAGCTGGAAAATGGAAAACAGCTATGGCAGGGCTTGGCTCAAGCTTCAGTGAGAAACTCTGCTCTGTCTCTGCAGGGGGACCTTTTGAATCACATTTGTGATTCTTACTTTGCTTATACGAGGTCTTTTTTGCTTTAAATCCTGTGCTCATTCCTGGTTATTTTCTCTCTCTTAATTAAACCTTCATATCAGACTTTTATTAAGATAGAGGCAAAGCATATACCTTCCTCATTCTCTCAAGGTTATCTTCTGAAATAGGATTGAATTCTCTTAATGGAGAGAGAGGGTGGAGAGTACTGCTAAATCTACAGGAAAGTTGTAATTCCACAATTATTTCTAAGAATACAAAAGACTCTTGTATCTTGTATCTGGACAATCCAATTAGCTCAAATCTGGGAATTAAGCAGGCTGCTGATCTATTTCGATGGAAAACTGTTGTCTTTGCACAGCAGTCTCACTGCAGCTTGGTAGCCGAGTCTCCAGAATCAGCCTGAAATTAAGCACAGGCCCATCACTGCTCGAAGTAGGAACTGGATCTTGAAAAGCACAGCTCTAACAACTCTGCCACACAGTCTGCACAGGGCTTGTCGGCAGGGAGTAGCTTTTAAGTAGGGACAAAAAGAACATTGGAATTAATATTTCACATACATTTAAGGTGGCAAAAAGTCAACATTTGAAGTTTTGAAACCAGCTGGCCCATGCAAATGTTTCCATCAGCAATGCAATGCACAGGGCCAACCCAGGACCCAGGCAGATGTGAAGAGCACATCTGTGTTGAGACTGGGGTACAGGCACTGGCCCATCATGTATGGCCTGGAAAGCCAGTCCAGATCAACTGAGAAGTACATCTGTGACTCCTTACCGTTGGCTTTTCTTCCTGGGCAGACATAAGGGGAAAGGGGTAGAAATGGCTATACAATACCTGCTGACTGACTGGTGTGCAACACAGAAGTCAATATGGCCGTAGTCTCATGTGGGTATTCCCAGTTGCTGAATTGACAGATTTGTTTTCCAAACAAATAATTAGCTAAACAGAGACTCAGATCCATGAAATATTTAGAAAGTTTTCTGAGTTCGAAAAGAAGTCTTTCTGCTTTGAAATTTTTTACTAAATACATATCTCAAAAGCAAATTTCACTCCCCTTTCCCCCTCTTTTTTTCATCCTTGAGGAACATAGAGTGACTGAGTGCTATCACAGCTTAGCGATTGTGTTTTGGAGGGGAAGGCGGTTGTCCTGTAATTGGTTCACTTCAGTAGTCCGCTCCCCACTTCGGAGTGTTTCCAGCTGCCCGGAGAGCAAAACCATGCAGAGCTGCTTCCCCTCTGCCGCCCGCGGCGAGTGCCTTCCCTGCTAGGGACGGTGCCAGGGCGCTGGGCTCCCCGGGGAGCCACGTACCCCTGTGGCCACCTGCCTCAGCCATCAAAACTGAGAGGAGGGAGAAAAAGCCAAACAAATCCTCCTGGGGAAAGTTATTGGTTATGCTAGGAGGGTACCGCACTCAGCATAGGGGCTCTCTCACAGAAGCACATTGCTCTCTCCATCCTTTCTTAGATGTGGTTTATGATGCTTAAAGCATTAGCATTTGCCTCCACAAGCTCTCCTGATACTATTTTAATCAGTAGCAATGCAAGTGAAAATTATAGAGAAGTAAATCATCAGCTGACAAGAATTAGTGAAATATTTGGTAACGGGCAGGCCCACAGTTTCAGAGTTGTGAATGTTTTTTGTGGCCTTCACATTTTATTTTCCTCAAATTTTCATTCTGAGACTTTGTGTTGATCTCCTTCTAGGCAAGATAATTACCTTATTCTACAGAAGACCTTTTTAAGTCTCAGAGCACTGCGTGCTTTAAAACAAAAAGAAAGAAAAACAGGAGGAAAATGACAAAAATTCAGAAGAGAGTAACAAAGGTAAGAGAAGTTTGGAAAACAAGTCCTATAGCAATATATTAAGAGGCCTAGTCATTCAATCTGTAGGTAATAAAAGAGATGTAACTGCCAGAAATACATAAAGAAAGTTAATAAATAAAAATCAATATCAGTTTCTTATGTGGCACTCTTCATAAATAGATCTCAAAGAGCTTTGTATAGGAGGTCACTCTCATTAGATGAGGACAAAGACCAGTTATTTTCAATAGTATAAAAATGCCATTTAGAAGTTCAATCCAGAAGGTGATACATCTCCCTTAAAAGGACTTATTTTCTCTACAGCACTGTAGAAAACTTGTATTAAAAATAACAATGTTGTTAATTAAGAACAGTAATAAATTTTTTTTTCTAGCAGTGTTTTCTGATTTTTGAGCCCATATATATATATATCTCTAAGTGTGTGTGTATATATATATATACACACCTTACACATTTATTAGGAAGCAGCAAGGAAAAGTTGGATGAAAAACAGTTAGGCAAGGAAACAAATTGGCTACTGGCCTCATATGAGGCGCCACAACTATTTCTCTTCCTTGACCATCCTAGCAGTCCTGAGCAGAAGGCAGTCTAATTGCTCATGTATTTCGTGATGTTAAATATCTTAGAGCATAGAAGGTGATCTCTCATTTCCTTCATAAAATAGTGGACTCTAACATAGAGTTTTTGCAGGGAGGAGTATTCCAGAGGATTACTGGCTATTTGGGTTCCTCATCAGGGCCTGATATTATAGTATGTTTAAAAGAACTACGAGAATTTAAAAATTAATGTCCAGATTCACTAGCAAGAAAAAAAGTTGGGACTGTAAAATGTGATGTTTCCCAGTAGGACGTGCTCGCAAAAAGGTCCCCAAATTCTTTCATTCATCCAGTGGACACTGCTCAGCGCTTGAACCCGCTTGTGCAGCAGCAGGCAATAAAGCTTTCACAGGTGGAGAATTACCTCTGCCATTCAGAGCGGTACACTTCTTATTTATGTCAGTTGGCCCTACCTCTGAACAGTTGGCTTGATAGATAGTTCAGCAAATCAGCATGTTACCTCTTAAGCGATTTTATTCACACTAGGTCAGAACTATACTGCAGGATGAAAACAAACCCTGGGGAAGCTGCCTGATCCAGCCAGGCACGGCCAGCTCCCACATTGTTCTGCTGCTGCCAGCTGTCATTGCGGAGCTTGATGCGATCAATACCACATCCCGCCAAATGCCAGCATTTGTCATCTTAATGAAAAGTGCCACGTTTCAGAAATTATGACTTTAGAAGGAAATTCGTACGGCAACCAGTGAATACTGGTCACCAAAAATAAAATCGTATTACAACCTGGCTAACTAGCCCAGTGCACACACACTCTGGGTGTGAAAGAAGTGTTATAATTAGAAGCTCGGTATTTATTGAGGTGGGTGGTAGCTGTAACAGGCTTAAGTCCTGAGGGTAGCCATGTCATCCTGGATGTTGCGTGAATATCTAGGAAGGTTTGAGCTCTTTGTAAGCTTTTGATCATTTTGGAGTTTGTCGTAGGCTGAACTTACTGTCTCTGCCTTCTGTTTTGCTTTTCTCCTCAAGTTCTTTGATTAAACTGAGCCACTTTTGCTCCAGCTGTAGTCAATGGGAGTTTCACCTGTGATTTCATGAGGCCCTGGCCTTGCCAATATAAAGGAATTAGCCTTTCCTGATGAGGGTAGTTAGCTGTTAATGGGTATAAGACAAGGGAAAGGCAAAGGTTATGAAAAGGAGGACTTGTATCTCCCGCACAAAGATTAGATAAAGCAGAATGGAAAGGGAGAACAAGTAGACACTGATAAATGCCAACACTACAAAGCCATTAGGTAAGGCTGATGATGAGTGGGAAAAAGACAGGCTCCAAGATCAAGCGAAAACATTTCAAGCCAGCACCATCGCAAGAGGCGTTACGCTGCTACGTGTCAATGGGCTCTGGTAGTGATGGGGGTGCTGCTGCCTAAACTTGGATCCCCTGTATCTCCTGGGAGGGGAGAGACTGCCTACATCTTTGACTCTGTTGCTTTTGTGCTGCAATATCCACAGACCCTATGTGCTTGTACTACTGCCCTACGTACAGTATTTTTCACAACTACAAGGAGCTGTTTTCAACTACTCACAGGTCCAACCCAGCTGCATAAAACAAACCATTTTCATTCTAGAGTTTGTGTTTGCCACTGGGGTCCACCCTGTTCATCCGATTATTTTGCAGATGTGTCCAAGAAGTGGAAGCAGCCCTCAGAAGGGCACCCTTGCGTTAGCAGCCTGTCTGCATCCCCATTCTCTCACCACAGCGCCTGCCGCGTTTGCAGGGAGGAATGTCCAAAAAGAGAGATGATTTACGGAATGGAAAAGAATTTTTTTATCGATAAACAATGAGTCATTCACATTCCCTCCGAGACAGAGGCAAATCTCAGCAGCAGTAGAATGGAACATAAATGCCAATGAAGGGGGTTGGAGTTGGGTTGCATGTTTGAGCCTCCAGACAGGACCCTTTGGGGCAGTTACCTGGCTACCAAGGATTTTAGGTCCCAACCCTTAAACTCGTATTCAAACAAAACTAGGAAATGAGCAAGCATAGCCGTAAAAGCAAAAAACAGGGCAGCACAGAATGCACTTTGTTTGTAGCAATGAAGCTCAGTTTCATATTATATTGAGACTTTATTGTTTTCTGGTGTTTTCTGATACATTTTGTAAGAAAATGATGATGCTGTTGCAAGTAGATAGCTCGCATTCTTGCTATGCATTTGGACATTTATTGGGGAGTGAAGTCCCTTTTGGGGGGTATTAATTGTCACAGGTGGATACAGATCAGTGAAGTATAAGACCATTTATTTGTTTGATAGCCTGTAAAAGCATCAAGTAAATTTTTCCTAGTATTTTAGTGCTGAGAGATACAAAAGGCAGAAGACACAAGGAAAAGGGAGAGGGAGCAGTACAAGAAGAGTTTGAGACAAGGAATATAGAGGGTATCTTCCCATCCTTAAAACAACCCAAATTGGTGAGGACTACATACGAGTGTTTTGGTCCAGACGCTGTCTCTGTTTGGAATGCAAAACAAATCCGTGCGTGCCTGCACTTTAATCTGCAGCTCACAATACAGAAAGAAAAAAAGAAAAGAAAAGAAACAAAGAAAAAACCCCACACACTACTAAGTGGCAGAAGCATTTACTTAGCAGTTTCTCAGACAAATCTTTGCTTTGCATGATGACAGATCCCCTTGTAACAACAGTCTAGAGATTTGCTTGGTTGACTTATTGATTATTGAAAACAGTGCTTTACTGCTGTCTTTCCCAGAAGACTGTGCAGCATGTTTGATTTTAACTCTCCCTTGATATTAGTAAGTGCAAATATTCATTTTCAGAATTTAAGCTTATTAGGCACGTATCTGCAAAAGAATAATGGTTCATGCGAGACTAAAGTAACTGGGGATTTTGTCAGATGAGATCCAATAAGAAAATTAATGTTATAAGCTGTTTGTCTCCATCTGCCATCAAGGAAAATGAGCTTAAAATATCGGCATAGATTAGCCTGGGATCATTTGGGCAATATATTCTCCATGGAACAAGGTCCAAGTCCTGCAACAATAGGCATAGCTATATACACATACACACACACGCACACACGCACAGAGATATTCTTACATCCATGCAGCTGGATCACTTGTATGATGTGCAGACGTGTAAGTATTTACAGAATCAAGCCTTAAACGTACCATGGACCCATAGAACTGCTGCCATGCGAGTGATTAAACCAATGGTTACAAATACGGTTTTTTCTCTTGCTATCTGACTGAGAATTATTTTTACAATGAAAAGGGGAATAAAATTAATTGCAAGCTTTTTTTATATAGCTGTTGTGAATGCCTCTTCATGCTAGCAGTGCCTTAGCTCTAGGGAGAAAGGGTCAGGACCCAGCGCTGCCGGGGCGGGCGGCAGGGCGGCAGCAGGGCAGGTTGGGGCAGGGACCTCTCTCTCCCCACGGCCCCGTCCCACTGCCCCAGAGCCGGGCTGGGGACTGTGACCACAGCCATGGGGATGGAGCAGCTCAGAGGCCAAGCTGGGGGTCAGGATCAGCGAAAGATGTGGGCAGAGCTGCAGCGTAGCTTGGGCAGGGACCCCCAAATGCAGCTCGAGCCCGTGGAGGCGTCTCCATCCCGACGAGGTTTCCTGCAGCCCTTTCTCACGCAGCTCTGCCCCTGAGCTCGGGCAGGGGTACTCTGCTGCACCCTGCGGCGCCGGCCTTGGGCACACATCTCAAAACCCTTTTGGGTTGTGTGGTTTATTCAGGACCCTATCAGAAAATCACAACATTTTATATATTTTAGAAGGCACCTTTTCCTGGGTGTTTTAAAAAACCCCCAGTGATCTTGAATAATAGTTCATGTTTTTAGTGATCATGAACGATATTTTTCTTTTTGTTTTGGTTTGGGGTTTTTTTTCTGAACTGAGGAGGTGATTTCTGGCGTGCTTTTTGCCTGTTTTTTAAAGGAGGCCTTTAAAATCTTCAACTCTTGTATTTCTTTTAACTCAAAATAGTCAACAGTATTGAATTGCTGCCATAAAATACAAGTCCCCTAAGGAGACAGACATGATTACAATATTAATATTCCATGTAGCAACAAATATATGAAGTGGTAACTCATTGCTCTGGGAAGAAATACACTCCGATGATTAAAGAAACACGTCTGGGAGCAAAAGGCTGCTGTTCCTACCTCTGTGAGTGACTTGACACACGGCACGCAACAAATCACTTGAGTGTGGGAGTTGCAAAAGTTGTCTGAATGAGTGGAGACCACAAGTGTGAAATTTTGCAACCCCCATCCTCATAGTGTATTCAGTAATAAGAATGACCATAAATGTCCTTCATCTGATATTTGTATTCACACTAGCTATGAAAAGCATAACGTAATGCCTCAAACAGAAATAAATTTTAAAAAAATATCTCTCCTTGAGAACAGGCTTCATGAACAGCTGCATAGCCCATTTCATGAACGACAGGGTTTTGTGGACAGATGTCTTAAACATTTTATCCTTCTTGGCTCTTTGCCACAGACTTGCATCTGTTCCTCCCATTCTTGGTGCACCTTTGCCCACCCTGTGTAAGCATTCAGCGATCCCTTATTGCAGTCCTAGAGCTATTTTCTAACAGGGATTTTGATTCTGCCCTGCCAGGTTGCTGTCGTGCAGCCAGTGAAAGCACATCTCCCCTTTCTCACCCCACAGCGGTATTGCTTGCGGCCACCTTCCCACCCTGGCAATGCCCTTTCCCACTCCTGTGGGGCTCCCGCAACCCACCCTGAGATCAGACAAACTCCGACACGTCCCCTCTTGCCACCGCGCTGCTCTGAAGGAACCTGCTGACGGTGCCAGCTGTAAGCAACGCAGCGGGCACGCTCGGCACAAAGGGAGCGCTGCTGGGGCCCTCCTTACCTGTTAGGGTATCTGTCTTCTGATGAGCGTGTTTCAAAGGGCTTTAGATTCAAAACTCAGAGGGACTAAACACCTGTAGCACCCCTCAATGGAGAGATGTTTGTGGGTGACAGCCCTCCATCTCCTATCTATCTCAATTAGGAGACTAGATGTAGCCAGGAATATCCCACATCAGGTTTCTAAATTTGGTGCCCGCAAAGGGAATTGCTGAACTGAAATCCCTAGAAGCCATTACAGTGAAGGAACGATCGTCCTCCCTGTATGCCCCGTGACGTAAATCTATGAAATATATAAGAAATGTTTTTCAAAATGGATATAAGCCAGCATCTGATAAGGCTTTGAGTTGTGTAGTCACACACTTTGCAGAAAGAAAGTCTATGTGTGAGTTTTTACCTGCTACATCTCTAAAGTGACAATTTAAAATCTTAAAAGATTAAAGACACTTGAAAAGGACCACCATCTCCCGACAAAGTGGTATCTTAGCTAACAATACTTACACTTTTCTGCTAAAGATAGGAGTCTGAGTGCTATTCTGTTGACTTCAGAGCTTCCCACCATATCTGCCACGCTAACTAGCAGATTGCTTTGTCAAGAAGAGGGTGGATTCACTTGTTCTCGGTGCCTAGGGAAAGACCACATAGGCTAAAATTACAGCAGGAAAGATTTGAACTGGATAATAGTGGGAAAACTGTTCTAGCAGTAAGGCTTATAAGGCTCTGCAATGGAAATTCAGGAGGCTGCAGACCCTCTCTTGCTGGAGTTTTTGGAGAACTGACTTAAACATTTGTCAGGAATCGTGTAAGTATGTCTGGGAGGGGACAGACTAAGGGTGGCTTCTCAAGGTTCTGGTTGTCTATGATTCTCTGAGACAAAATATGTCTTTAAGTATTAGTCCAAAATAAAAGAGCCATTTTCCTTTTTTGGCCAATCCCAGAAGAAAAGCAATATTCTTGTGCTACGCAGTACCGTGCTGAACTCAGTTGTGAAAGCTGTCATAACAACATTCAGTGCATACAAAATGCACTCTCAGTTACCGTAACCATTGTATGACTAAATGTGTGTTTACCTACAGCTATTACTTGCCTAGCCTTGCATTTTTCTGCAGGCATTGACTGATACGCGCAATTACGGTGGCTCCATGCATAATTCAACGCACAAAGACTGGGCCAGGTTCATAATGTTTTTTTCCAAGGAAGCATCAATCTTCTCCTTAGGAAGAGAAAAAACAGGGAAAGACTGGTTAATAAAAATAGCAAGTAAGCAAGCTAGCACCGCTAGCCCAAGTGTGTCAATTATAATTCATTCCATTTCAGCTGCAACGTTCAAAACATATCATGAGCATCACGCACTGATGCATGTATTCCTACACCAGCTGAAAGTGGATCATACAGCGATATACCATATACTAGAGTCACTGCCTGGATTTTGGGTCTCCATTCCTCCCTGAAGACATAACAATTTCACCATTCTGTGGAGTTAATCTAAATTTACTTTGGCAGAAAAGTAAGGAATGTACTGCAGAGATGTCTGTTTCACTCAGAAGTCATTTAGTGAGAAGTTCTTAGAGAGAAAGGTTTGGATAAAAATGGCATAGAAATGTAAAGATTAAAAGTGCGTTGGAAAAAACAGAGCAACACATCATAACCACGCAAGAGATTTTCAGTGACTAATGCCATAACTTGATGGTAGTCATGATTTTACCAGGGAGCTTGGGAGTGTATCTGAACAAGAGGCTTGACTCACAAATAAACCTCTTAAAGCGATGTCATATTCATAGGCCAAGATGTATAGCCTGAATTTATTCATGCTAAATGCCAGGCAGTTGGTGAGTTAAAAAAAGAATAGGCATTTCCTACTGAGTCATTAAAAACAGGACTGCTTAGTGCAAATGGAAACATCCACTATTAATATTTGATTTACAAATTTTTCTAATTTTTTTTAATTAGGCATTTGGATTGCCCAGTCATGCCATATTATGGAGCCTTGAATGTCTATTTCACTGGCTTGCCCTTCCCACGATGCTTCTGAAAACATCATTTTTCTATCCTGATTTAAATGGAAAGCTTTCTAGAAAATGGGGAGCTTGCTCTGAAACAATCATTATTGGATGGTTTTATTGACGTTACAGAATCTTAGCTGAAAGTTTTCATCAGTCTTCTCCAGAGATGATGCATAATCAGCTTAAAAGAAAGAGAACACAGATAAGACTAAATCACCCTTCCCAGTATTATTGGATTTGTCACTTAATGCAAAAGCAAACCATTTTTGGTCTCCCATTTCCCTAAATATGACTCTTCTGAACTAGTCATAACTCTGCTACTCCTTATATTTTATATATATTTTAACTTTCTTTTTGTACTTAATCAAAGTACTGATCTGTTATAAACTAGGACAAATTTCACATTGTCCATGACTATATCACTTCATATCCTGCTTTAGAAACACTCTGGCTTTGCTATACCTCTCTGAAAGAAAAAAGTAAGCACCAGAAAGGGAGACCCTCAGCAGAGGTGATCTGAGCTGACGACAGAGAGGACTGACCTCAGATAGGCTCAGCCCCACCCAACACCCCATAGGATTGTCCCTTCCCAACGAAGCTGTAAGCATCACCGTAGGCTGATGGCAACAGACTGGCGATACACGGAGCGACGCAGCAGTGTCACTGGATTCCCTGGATTTAGTCTTGAGTCCCTCAAATGTGCCGTGTCATGTCTCGACCCTTGGCAGAGTGAGCAGCGGTGATGCTGCAGAGCACACTATTGATAATCTCCTTGTTGTTGCTGCAAATGCCAACAGAAGCTCTGCTGCCTGTGCCCTTGGGTCCCGAGGCGGCCACCCCTTTGAGCTCATCTTTAAAGGCTGTTACTTACAGCTGGGAGTGCTCGGCTGAATGGCTCAGGGTCTGTTACCTGGACTCTTGACCCTGCACATCACCTTCGTCAGCTGGTATTACTTTAAGCCTTCATCCAGCTGAACCTGTTGACTGATTGGAGGAATGCAGGCTTGGGGAGATGGGTAATGCAGCATTTGGGAGGCCTTCAATTCTACATTCAAACTGGCCAATTTTCTTTTTCTCAAAGCAATACTGTCTAATTGGCAAGACTTACTTTAACAACATGCAAGCATTTTCCAGAATTAGCAAAAATTAAGCTACTGTGTACATATGCCAGAATGGGAACTATGTATGTGCACACATGAGAGAAATGGTGATTGTATGGATGGGGGCGGAGCGGGGGGGGGGTGTAGGTACCCTCTGTATTGAGTTTATCAGCTGTATTACCCATACATTATCAATGTACTGAATGCATCAGAATTTCCCGCCATATTTCAACTGTTTTTCACAGTTGATTCTTTTTGGGGCTAAGTTCTCCTCTCTGCAAAAACTTTCTAGAAGGACTCATGGGTTGCATAGTCTTTAGCACAACAGTGTTCACCCCTCATTGTCAAGTTGTGACACGAACATGGATTTTCCTTGTAGAATTTTGTTTTATCAGTTTTATCAAGCAGCAGCATTTTGAAAATGGAAGACAATTTTAAGGCATACTGAGTTTTTTAACTAGCATCCAGTGACAACAGCACAACAAATACCTGTCAGAAATTCACATCCAGCGGCTGTCCTTCCTCTACGCATCCTATCCTTCATCCCAGCCAGGATTCAAGGAACCATTTTTCAGCCCCCAGAGGTCAGAGAGGCCAGACCAGCTCCCAGCAGCGGCTGGCTGAGGGTTATTAAGGACCGAGGAAGCCCAGCGGCAGGAGCCCAGCACGCTCACACTGGGTATTTTCTCGCAGCAGGGTTGGGAACTGGAAGTTGCAAACATGGTAGTGAAGGGCAATGTGTGAGGGAACAAAGTTTGCATATGAAGAGTATCAAACGGAGCCACCACATGATTTTCAGGGGCAAGTTAAACCTAAGGGCCACCTTTTCTTACTGTACACGATGGCATCGCAGTTCTTGCACAAACATACGTGCAAATATATAAATGCTATATATGCTTGCAAACACACCCACACACATACACACAGCTAATCTCAAGATCCATAATCAACTGCTAGTAGGGGAAAAGGAGCAAAAAAAATAATTTCCAGGTATGACTAAAATGGTTTAAACCCTCAAGTAAAAACTCTCATTAGTATACAATACGCCTTATATTCCACATAGCTCTATTGAATAATTCAATTCAAAAATTATCCACATAATTTATTACATACATTCCCCACAGTCTGAGCCTGGACCCACCACACAAGGCACTTTCCTGAAGCTTGAAAGCTATTTAATCTTCTTTTCTGGCTCCTCTGAGATAACTTCTGAATGGATTCTCTAAGCTCCTTATACTAAAAGGTGATCATAGTGCAACGCCAGAAGTTCCCAAGTTCCCTTCAGAGGGTGAATGCGTGCTGGGCTTCACCAGGTATCAGTAAACACCGATAGATTTCAATCTCTTGTACAAAAGCCTCTGTGTATACTGGAGCAAATATATATATATATATATATATGTGTGTGTGTATAAGGAATTTCCTCATGACAATAAGAAATCACTACAAAATTACCAGGAGGGAGGAAAAGACAAATATTTTTAAACGAATGGTCTGAACCTTTCCCTTTGTGACTGATTGAAATGAGAGTTATGAGGCCTGAATTCAGCCTTTTATTATGAGACACTGAGGTTCTGCAGTATATTTTTTCCTTTCTTTAATTTAGATCTGTGCAAAAAATTGGCACGAAATACAAATAAATGACAAAGCACTGAGAATTAGGCCATTTGTCTGTAAAACTAGATATAATCCCCAAAATAGCAAAACACAGAAAAATGCATCAAAATGTATTAGAGATGACAGGCCATGTATTACACAGGCTATTTATGCAACTGTAGATCACATACCAGTACCAGTGAGTCACAGAATCCTAACATTAAATGTGAGAGTTATCGTACAGGTTAACATTAATTAAGAAAAACAATTACTGTTAAGTACAGCATTCTGCTAGATACAGTGACAGATAAAAGATCAGTGAGGTGTTTGCAATAATGAGCAAAATAAATATTTCCACCCTGGGGTATGTACAGACATACACATGTATATGTATGTATTGCTAGGTAGAAAGAACTGTGGAAATATATAAATGTCCATGAATACATCATTTTAAATGCTACAGTAATCTTCCTCAATTCAAAATCTCTCACTGGGACTGTAAGTTTATTTAAAAACCCCATAGCTGTTGCCTTACACAGACACTATAGGTCTTAAGAGCCAGTGTTCAGCCTTTGGATTTACCCAGCTGATTTAGATTCTCATTCACTGTGTTTCAACTTAATTTTGTCTGGCTTCAGTTACCCCTAAATACCTACTGTCAGGGCAGAGGGAGGCTGGGGGGGGCAGCACTGGGGCAGCCTGGGGTTCCCCCAGCATCCCCATCCCCCACACCCAGAGGTGACCAGCAGAGCCAGGCTGGGGATGGCCATGGGGACAGGGCACCTCTGGGCTCAGGTCAGGAGGCAAGGATGGGATCATCAAGGGAGATTAATAAGGATGAGCAGGGCTGCAGCATAGCTCAGGCAAGACCCAGCACAAGGGCTGGAGCTGAAATGCAGCCCCCAAGCCCGGGGATGAGTCTTCCTGCAGCTCCTTCTGGCCATTTCTCTGCTTTCCAAGCAGCGAGACCCCAAATTGCATGGTGACCCAGCATCAGAGGTGGCTTCATGCACAGCAGCCAGGGTCAGAGAGGACATGGCAGATCCTGTCCATGCCAGTGGAGCACCTAATATTTCCTGCTGGAAGTGTCCAGATCTCAAATTTTACCTGGACAGTAAAAAACACAAAATGTGGTAAGATAGGACCAATGGCGTGGGCCCACACCTCAATTTCAGAGGGCCACTGAAGAAAGAAGCCATGCCGCAAATTTAACACAGTGACAGTTTTCTTTCCAGTGCCCCTCTGGCATCTTTTCGTAAAGCACCATTTGTTTTAGACAGAGATTTACAACATTGCATCCTCTCCACCTTTAAATGCATACGACACTGTCACGCACGACATCCTGGTCTCTAAATTGGAGAGACATGGATTCGATGGGTGGACCACGCGGTGGATAAGGTATTGGCTGGATGGTCGCACTCAAAGACTTGTGGTCAATGGCTCAATGTCCAAGTGGAGAACGGTGATGAGTGGTGTTCCTCAGGGGTCGGTACTGGGACAGGCACTGTTTAACATCTTTGTCGGCAACATGGACAGTGGGATCAAGTGCACCCTCAGCAAATTTGCCGATGACACCAAGCTGTGTGGTGTGGTCGACACGCTGGAGGGAAGGGATGCCATCCAGAGGGACCTTGACAGGCTGGAGAGGTGGGCCCGTGCGAACCGCATGAAGTTCAACAAGGCCAAGTGCAAGGTCCTGCACGTGGGTCGGCACAATCCCAAGCACAACCATAGGCTGGGTGAGGAATGGATTGAAAGCAGCCCTGAGGAGAAGGACTTGGGGGTATTGATTGATGAGAAGCTCAACATGAGCCAGCAGTGTGCGCTTGCAGCCCAGAAAGCCAACCGTGTCCTGGGCTGCATCAAAAGAGGCGTGACCAGCAGGTCGGGGGAGGTGATCCTGCCCCTCTACTCTGCTCTTGTGAGACCCCACCTGGAGTACTGCGTCCAGCTCTGGGGGCCCCAGTGCAGGAGAGACAGGGAGCTGTTGGAGGGAGTCCAGAGGAGGCCACGAAGCTGATCAGGGGGCTGGAGCACCTCTCCTATGAGGACAGGCTGAGAGAGTTGGGGCTGTTCAGCCTGGAGAAGAGAAGGCTCCGGGGAGATCTAATTGCGGCTTACCAGTACCTGAAGGGGCCTACAGGAAAGATGGTGAGGGACTGTTTATGAGGGCGTGTAGTGACAGGACAAGGGGTAATGGGTTTAAGCTGAAGGAGGGTCAGTTTAGATTAGATGTTAGAAAGAAATTCTTCACCGTGAGGGTGGTGAGGCACTGGAACAGGTTGCCCAGAGAGGTTGTGGATGCCCCATCCCTGGAAGTGTTTAAGACCAGGCTGGATGAGGCTTTGGGCAACGTGGTCTAGTGGAGGGTGTCCCTGCCCGCAGTAGGGAGGTTGGAACTAGATGATCTTTGAGGTCCCTTCCAACCCAAACCATTCTATGATTCTATGATTCTATGTAGGATCCTGGCATCCTTTCACTGAGTTCCTGTTAATGTGCCTGAGCATGAAAGGTGAGTCAGACCCACTCTGCTGATCACTTTGATCTGGAAAACAGTGAATGTGCTTCTCTGTAGGCCAAAATCTTGTCTTTTACTGGCATAACTCTGCCGCAATGACTGGAAGCCTGCAGAAAAGCTATATGGATAGGAAATGAGGAAGCGCTGCATGTGCTGTTTTCGTTGGTGATGATGTGAAATAAGGCATTTCCTAATGAGGATTTGAGGAAATTTTTACATCACTTGAGTTTTGTGATTAAATCACCAGAGTTTTCACCTGATGATACATGTAGGCAGGGCCATAGATCAGAGCACAGACTGGCAGGGAAGGCTCATGGAACCCCCTCGTGCCGCAAGGCATCTCAGGAGGGTCCATAGAGTCACCTGGACTGAGTCAAGAAGGAGCTTGCAAAAAAGCGTCACCATCCCCTATCACTGAAAGACAGGCCATCCACTTGACCTATGAAATTTCGGATCAATATAATAATTGTTTGAGTAATTATAGTTTTGTTTGCTGAGGTGGTATTCATTTCCCATTCCAAGATTTGTGCCCTGATAGATGAGAAGTACTCTGGTCTATCTCGGAGCTGAAAGGGTTGTACCCTTTCTGGATAACATTTGTAGCTCGAAGAGAAAAAGGTCATTCATAATTATTTTTCTGGTATACTGGCTTAGCTACGCATTTGATTTATCACATGTCCTTTCTGACACAACATGAAATAATAAGAGAGTTAGATTGTCTTAAGGGAAAACAGGCATCCAGCTCACAGAATACATCAGTTTCAATAACACACTTCAAAGAAATCCAGCTCCTTTCAATATATTCGGGGATTTGTTCACCGGTTTGGGTTGAGCTGCTTGCAAAATAGATAGAAGAAACCTTTTTGTGTGATATAACCAGATGCCATTTGCAGAGCCTGTGACATATGGTTCTTCAGACGTGGAGATAATCACAGAGGATAATTCTTGAGACCCCGTTAGGATTCCAGAGTAGCTGTCTCTGCCATGTGGTGCTTGCTGATGTCTAAATATGATAAATTCACTCACTTTATTTTCAAAAACACAGCTGAAAGACTTTTAAAAGGAGTAGCATGAAAGCAAGAAAGTATCAACCCTAACTACTCAATCAAAGTGAGAAATATATTCCTGATTCCATCCAACTTCAAGGCAAATTAATGAACTAAATAGAAATCTGCAGCTGAAACTCACTGATATGAGAATAATCTAATTTTCCACAATGAATGCAATGAGAATTTCAAGGGAGCCTACACAAGCTTTTGTTCAATACAGGGCTTGGGCAGGCAGTGGGTACATCTCGGTCTTTAACACACACTCCCCTAAAAAAAACCCTCAACCCTTGTATTCAGGGTAAGAAGCAAAAACCACAAGGCTTATGTTGTTATCACAAAAAGTATTTTAAAACTATCTCTTAACACAGAGGCTCTAAAGTACTGGCTTCCCCATTTGTGCACATGGGGTCCAGGCTGGTATTTGCTCATATGCCATTCCCACTCTGGTGTTGGCCCTCCAGCATCAACAAAAATAATTCTCTGGGAGGAGAAATCACAGTAGATGGTTGAGAGTGTCTAAAACACGAGCAATGCCTGCACTGCACAACTTCTCCAACGCCAGCAGTGCCTGCACTGCACACCTTTACCTTACACAAAAGAGAGCCCTTAATAAGCATTGAACTCTTCCTGGCTCACATGGATATTTCCACTAGCTCCTATCACCATGCCTGGGAAAGGTACTGGGCATACAAATGCCAAGGACTGGTCCCAAAGGAAGCGTGGACAAGCCTACATCAGCATTGTCTTGACACACTGTCAGCATCGGCTTTGCACCCACAGGGGCCACCACATCCCTTCACGCGCTGTGCATGCCGTTGGACGCGTCCAGCCACATTTTGTGCCATGAAGCCACTGCTCGGCTGGCCTGCAGCACAAACCCTACAGAGGAGGTCAGTTCTCAGACATTTTGAAATGAATCACAAGGAACACCACCAGTATTTTAAGGCTACAGGCTCACCTGAAGGCCAGAGGCTGTGCAATGTCAATGTAGCCATTCAGCTCTGGAGGGAACTTGCCTTAAATTGCATGGATGTAGGGCAGTTTGTGCCCCTGAAGCCTGAGGCCAGAGTCTGATTCCCTGCCATGTTAGCAGTATAGCTATAACCTGTAAATCTGTCCACTGGTCTGAGATACCTAATGAAAAAGGCGGCTCCACAGACCAGGATCCACGGAGCCAGAAGTTTCTTTGGACAGCAGACTGCTCCCAAAACAATCTGGGAAGGTATGAAGGGACAAGGTGTCATCACATGAAACACTGAAATAAAGATTTTAGTGGTTATCACCACAGTAGCTGAAGGATGTGAAAGCAAGCCCTACAGACTTCCTACAAAGTCTATAGGAAGATGTAGCACCTTGTATTGTCAGCTGATGAATCTGTATCTCCCATGATATATTTGCTGTCCTATTAGTTGGTCTTTCTCTTGACAAAGGAATCTTTCTTGGGTTTTTTCTCAGTGCAATGCAAGACAGACTGGATGAAATAGCATCTTTTACCGTGCAGAGGATGAAAGTCCTTCTGGCCTTATACACCCTTGAAAGCAATATGTGTGAAAGGGGCACCAAGGTCTCCCATAAATATTTTTAAACTGATACAGTTTGAAAACTGCTTGGTACCTTGAAGATACCCACCTCAGCTGGATAAAGGAGACTAAAATACCCTTGCTGGAGCTAGACTGGGGTCAGCTGTTGGCAAAGATGCCTTGCCTCTAGGGCACACTCCATTTGTAGCACACGGCTGCACACTGCTGTGGAGCGTAATTGCCCAGCCTGGCTGTAAGGACAGCGTCGGGCAGACCTCTTCATGTCTTTTAGACCCACCATATCAGAGACCTCTCTATCCACTCAAACGGAAGAGTCAAGAAAATCAGTTGAGTCTTCAATCTCTTATACACGGATTGCCTGAGAAGACAATCAGTTATTTTTTTGTGGTTTGTATAAAACTTGGTGTGCAGGTTCTGGAAGCCTGTGCCTGAAGACATCAGCAGGTAAATGGGGGAGAAAAGATTGTTTCCGATTCACTTGTAAAGTTTTAACTGCTCCATAGCTCATCTATGACACAAGGCAGCAGCAAATTTGCATTATCAGCCTTGGGAATGTGAATTTTGTGCATCCCAGAGTAACAGAAACATCCTCCGACTCGAGGATGAAAATAATACGAGCTGTTAACTTTTCATATTTGTCATGCCTTCCATTTTAAGATACGAAAGTGCTTCAAGTGTTTTCATTAAATTCATTTAACAACAGAGGAACTAGAACAAAGACACGTGATTTCCATGCTGCAGGAGATGCTGATCACCCTGGATTTGTTTCCTACAGAAATGACACAGAAAGGTTGAATATGCAAATGGAAGGAACAGAACCATGATTCAGGCATCCTGGAACTTTTGGATTAAAATAAAGCATTTCTTAGCGTTCCAAAACCAAAGCTTTTCTCTTTGATTCACTGGCCTGAAATGAAACTTTTTGATCTGAGTCAACATTAATCTCTGTGTCCACTCCAGCTGCCAAAAAGCCTTTTGGGAGTTGTCTCCCCTCATCCTCTTGTTCTCCCAGATGGGCACTGTTCCCCAGCCAGACTGTATTTCCCGTGGCATCTCCACAGAGTGGAGGCCTAGGAGCATCCCGTGATGTATCACACTGACTCAGCCACAAGGAGAAACAGCCATTGTTTTTCATGGGCACAATTTCATCAAAGTCTTTTCTCCTGTGGCAAATTTCTGTTTTGATGAAACCACCACTTCTCATAGAAAAATATGTGAATTTTTTCTATAGGCTACTAAACATCCCTCAGAAAACAGATCTGAAAACAAGAATGAATGAAGATTGTGCTGGGTTTGCGTGGCAAGGTTTTGGTAGCAGGGGGGGCTACAGGGGTGGCTTCTGTGAGAAGCTGCTAGAAGCTCCCCCTGTGTCTGATAGAGCCAATGCCAGCCGGCTCCAAGACGGACCCACCGCTGGCCAAGGCCAAGCCAATCAGCGCCTCTGTGATAACATATTTAAGAAGTAGAAAAACACTTAGAGAGAGAGAGCTTTTGCAGCCGGAGAGAGGAGTGAGAAGATGTAAGAAACTCTGCAGACACCCAGGTCAGTGCAGAAGGAGGGGGAGGAGGTGCTCCAGACACCAGAGCAAAGATCCCCCTGCAACCCATGGTGAAGACCATGGTGAAGCAGGCTGTCCCCCTGCAGCCCATGGAGGAAGGATGAGGGGGTGTAGAGATTCCACCTGCAGCCTGTGGAGGACCCCACGCCGGAGCAGGTGGAGGCACCTGAAGGAGGCTGCGGCCCGTGGGAAGCCCACGCTGGAGCAAGTTCCAGGCCGGACCTGTGGACCTGTGGAGAGAGGAGCCCACGCCAGGGCAGATTTGCTGGCAGGACTTGTGACCCCGTGGGGGACCCCACGCTGGAGCAGTTTGCTCCTGAAGGTCTGCACCCCGTGAGAGGGACTCCATGCTGGAGCAGGGGAACGATGAGAGGAGTCCTCCCCCTGAGGATGAAGAAGCGGCAGAAACAACATGTGATGAACTGACCGTAACCCCCACTCCCCGTCCCCCTGTGCCGTTGAGGGGGGGAAGGTTGAAGCCGGGCGTGAAGTTGAGCCCGGGAAGATGTGAGGGGTGGGGGGAAGTGTTTTAAGAGTTGATTTTATTTCTCATTCCTCTACTCTGTTTTGCCTAGTAATAAATTAGATGAATTTCCTCTCTAAGTTCAGTCTGTTTTGCTTGTGACAACAATTAGTGAGTGATCTCTCCCTGTCCTTATCTCGACCTACAAGCATTTCGTTATGCCTTTTCTCCCCTGTTTAGTGAATGAGGGGAGTGAGAGAGCGGCTCTGGTGGGCACCTGGCCTCCAGCCAGGGTCAACCCACCACAAAGATGTATGCCACTGAAGGCAGATTTTTCCCTGTGAAGAAAACCAAAAATAATATTTGAATTAATTTGATAGCTAATCCTTCTTCTAAAATAACGGAGGTTTATCATGCACTTATTTGTATATGTAACACTCAAAGACAAAGTAACGTGGTCTGAATTTAATAAACCTGTATATTCAAATAACACCAATGGCTTATTCGATTCTATATGACATGGCTTGTATTTTTTAGATTGGTATATGTTTAATAAGGTAGTATTTTAGGTAAAATGAACATTATAAATACCAAACTTTGGAATCAGCTCTGTTGTGCTTCTTGTTTCTGAAGGGCAAATTCAATTCAATTCACATCTTTTCCAATTTAGACATATGGGAAGAAAACCATTTTTAATACCCATGGCAAAATAAATTATTTAAAACTTCACATTCCTCACAAATTCCAGTCCTGTTTTTGTGTAGTAATTATACACTCATGAATCTCAATTATCACAAAATATTGTGTTATTGATAACTTGCTGTCCAAAAAGTCAACAACAATATTGAGAGCTTCTCTTAATTTGCTCATTTCCCCTAATTATTGATAATCCTGGTGGATCGTAACTGGCCATCTGAGTCAGATGAGATTGATTTTGTTACCCGGTTGGATGACATCCAATTTGAATGAGAGGAAGAATAGGTAACAAATGATGGAGAATTAGAAATGCCAAATGTATTTATTTTTGATAGTCACAGACAATTTCAATTACTCCTTCCAGCCATTCTGGTATGAGAACAGATCCAATAATGTGACCTCAGAATCACAGCTGATCTTGTCAGATCTATGCACAGGCATGCCCGGGTATTCCTGTCTTCTGTAAGCTCCCATGCTTGGGCACTGTGTTAGAGGCTGAAAAGTGGAGCTTGTATTTCCCTGACAGGCTGTAGAAAGAAACCCTAGAGACCTTATAGACTTGAGTAGAGGTATAGGTGGTGTAGGTATAGGTATAGGTGTAGGTGTAGGTATAGGTGTAGGTGTAGGTATATATACTGTCCCAGACAAACAAGACTAGTTTAGAAATCGAGATTTCCTTGGTGCCCTCCCAGCGGTGTCTGATGAAAAGTAAGACAAGGAAGATAAAGTCTCCTCCTTGCTGGCCACAGCAGTTCTCCAGCACCGCACTGCCGAGGCGGGGGGAAGGAAGAGCTTCACGCTGGATTTGGAGACACAGAACTGTAAAGTAGGAAGGAGCAGGGACAAAGGAGAAAAACCCATACATAATTCAGGCTCCCCTCACCTGTCAGGGTGGGCTCCTAGGGACCCTGACTGCGTGGCTATGGGGGACTCCTTGGGTCAGAGACCCAGCAGACGTGTCTTCCCAGCTGGGATGAGCTGCTCCGGGGGGCAGGAGCACGCAGCGAGGAGCCGTGGGCTGCAGCCAGCGCCAGCAACGCTCTCCTCGGCGCAGCGGGGGATCTCACGAAGTGAAGGAGGAATCTCCTCCCTCCGGCTTTAGCAGCTGAATTCCCTCGCCGCCACGCTGGGAGCTGGTGAGGGGAACGGCCTGCGCCAGGGCTGTCATTACCGATGTAAATTAAACAGTTACCACCACAGGGTGACTCTCTGCTCTTTTCCCTGAGCAGACAGCTGCTCCAGAAAACACATGCCCAGGCTGCTCAGGCTGAAAGGAAGAACCGCAGAGATTTTATTTATAGATGCAATAGGCAGGTGTTCAGCACTTAATGTCTGCCCAGTAAGAGCTGGAATTGTCTCTTTGCCCGCAACAACTATGTACTTGATTACTTTCTGTGTACATAATGCATTATATATACTCTATAGCTCTCCTTTCCCATTTGGATTCAGTGCATAACCTCCGTACAGCTGCGTTGCCCTCTCTCCTGCAGCAAAACATTTACTGATCTTACCAAGACAGAAAGAAAAAGTACCCCAGACTGTGGAAAACTAAACTTTAATGGAGGAGCTCACGCTGCAGTATGCCTGATGTGTTTCTGGAGGGCGGGAGAGTGTCGTGCAATGAACTTGTGTCCGTCACATCAGCATGAAACGTTTCATCAAGGTTTGGAAAGCCATGTATGAAATATTAATTAATTACTGCTACGTCTCACTATACCGTTGTGAAACTGGCACAGTGCAGTTTTGTGCAGCTTGTTTTCAGAAATTGTTGCCTTTTATTTCAGCAACATGATCATAGCACTCTGCATAATTTATACATCTAAGAGCCTTTTGTAGGGCACGTTGGTAGAAAAGCTAATAAGTACCACAGAAGCTGGGATCTTGTCAAGATTAGCAAGGATTTTGGGGGGGTTGGTAAACAAACACAACAGAAGCAGTTCCTTGTGCCATCCGTGATTTTGGTAGCGGCAGGTTTGCTGTGATGACTTGTGACAAAGCACTAAGAGAGAAAAACTAAGCTCTCCAAAATCCAAAATGAAACAAAAAGAACACCTTGCTGTTAATGCAAGATGCCAGCCGTACCATGGCACAAATATATTTTGAAAGGATATGAAAATTAACAACTTTAAAATTTGAACTCGGGAAGAAGGCAGATCCTTTTGGGAATGCAGCACTGCGCACCAGTCACAAGCAGTGCAGAGCACAGGAGCGCAGGCGACTCCGCTGCAGACTGCCACTGGCAAAACCGGGAAATGTTTTTTCCACATTTCTTGCTCGGAATAAATATTCTGACATGTCATTTTTACATTAGTGAAATGCATCAGCAGAGTGAGGATAATTTTAAAACTCTTCCTCCCTTTGGAAATACCTCTTCCGTGTTTGGAAAAATATCTACGGGACAGAGTGGAGAGTGGTGTGGGGTGTCCTCAGGGGCTACTTGAGAGGCCATTAGTGTCAATGAGACTTCAAGTGCACCACCCGGGGAGCAGACCGCGGCTGAGAGACGTCAGGAAGCACCACCACAACGCACAAACAGGTAAGCAGCAGTGATGCACAAGTCAGGCACGACAGTATTGCTCCAGACCCACGGGTGCAAAGAAGACATTAATCCCACTCAGTCCACCTACCTAAAAGCTCGGTGCCTGTCCCAAGCCATCTATCCAGACCCCCGTGACATGCAGTGTACCTGCCTCTCCTCCTGGGCTGCAGAGGGAGCCTCAGTGACGAGCTTGGGTTGGACCCCCCGCCTTTGCAGAGCTACAGCCGGGTGAGGGGGATGCGAGGGACGTGCCAGGACTAAGAATAAAGCTCACAACTCTTTGCTTTCCATCTCTACAATTAAACTGTTAAAACATGTTGACAATATGTCTGAATCTTGTTGGAACATCTACAGCAGAAAAACAGCGTATGCCTGCCCCTGGAATTACTTCTAATTAGAACACGTAATTAGGACCTGGACAAACAGCCAGGCTCAATGCATGCAGAAGCCTGTCCCTGTGATGGCAACATTTCTAGAATCATCAAACAGCAATAATCACATTTTGTAGGCACTGATGTTCATAGCCTTGAGAAGAAACATATACAACAACCAGCTAAAGAATTCTGGCCTGTTTATTGTTCTGCAGCTCTAAAAGGCAGTCCATATTTCGAGGAAGCCTGCGTGCTGTTTCACTTGCTTGACAAGATCTATGCAGAGCGGAGCATCGCTCTGGTCTGCGCCGTGCACGGCGCTGTGCCGCTCTGATCCCCCATCCTTGAAAAAGCGATGGCAACGCGAGTAAGCAACGGCCTCCAGAGCCATAGCACGGATCAAGCAAAGGGGGCTCTGGCCCCAGGTGTCTCGTTGAAGATGGGTGCAAAGAGGGGTGCTGGATGTGGTTGTCCACTGCTGTGGCTGCCCGGGGAAAGGGACACAGCAGCAGTGGTCAGCCAGAGCCCAGGGACGTTGGCGGAGGACAGTCCCGGAGTCAACACAGCATCTCTCCCTGCCTCTGACTGCCCTCCCTCGACACTCCAGGCCCTTCTCCTTCGCACAGGTAAGACCAGAGGCACAGGGCAAGCTGGGCTGGAAGAGTACATGGAGGACCAAGTCATCTGGGGGACATGCACCACAGACCGTGCTGAGACAACCCGTCCACGTACTGCTGGAGCCCTCCACCTCGCTGCCGTCTCTGCTCTCCCCTGTCCCGTCCCCCCCCCGAGCACAGATGGTGAATCCAAACACAGTGCTCTGCTCGTATCTATTAGAGAGGAGCTTTAAATGGAAGTGAGATGCTTTGCCACGTCTCCTCCCCCATTTTACTGGTGAGGGAACAGTTCTCCAGAAAATGGAAAGTATCCAAGGAGTTATTCACAAACGCGGCACTGGCACAGCATCTCATGTCCCACCAAAGCAGTGATGCTGGGGGAAAAAACCGGAGCAGATGACACAAGAGACAGCTCTTTTGTCCTAAACCTTATGGCACAGTTGAAGGGCTGAAAAACCGGTGGGGAAGGGGGTTAAAAAATAAATAAATACGAAATTGTCACAATAGCCCTGTGGAAGGAATTCAGTGGCTATTTCTGGCTGGTACATAATGAGGCAGCTTCTCTGTCACTGATGGGTTTTGCTCTCCGCAGGTTCCCTACAGAAATGTAGGCAGGTACCAAGCCTGCTCTGCCTACAGGAAAAAAACAACTGGTGTCTAGCAAGTACAGCCAAAGCCTCAGTCAAAAATAGGCTGGATCTCAGGATTCACTCCAACGGGAAGAGGCACAGGTCTATCACTTGCAGGCGAGCTCCTAGGGAACTGGAAATGTGTCTGAGAAAGTGCAGCTTACCTGAGAGGCAGCATTCAAGAAAGGAACCTCCTGATTTTCTCCATGCACTCTGCATCAAAAGCTTAGCAGGGAGGCTGAAGCAAGGGGACAGGAGGAGGCAAATTTTAGCAAGCAAGATCCCCTGCTGCACAGGATGCCTGAGGCTGCACAAATATTCCCTATCAAAAATCTAAACTGGAGTCCAAAATCCAAATACGTGTTCAGAGACACGTATTTCCCTTTGGTTTTTACTTTTCAGAAGTATATTTTCAGGTGGAGACTAAAAAATGATTTAAAATCCCTGAAGGCACGTAGGCACCTTTACATTGACAGGAACACAGCGGACAGGCTAATTGTTTAACTTCCGCAATTTTCATTCGAGGCAGGCTACTAAGTCAGCTTGGAGCCGTCTGGGTCCGATGCCCTCCCATTGCAGAGCTGGGGATTTGTTCTGACTCTGCCTGTTACCTTTGGCATAATTAGTTTCTACATTGCAACAGACTTGGCCTCTCACCTGCCAGTGCGGTATTTTGTCGGTGGCTACTCCAAAGTTCACGTGTGCCATCTCGCCCTTACCTACCACGTCGTCAATTCCCCCAGGTAATCTGGAATAAGACAGATTTTGCCTGTGGTGATCATTTAAGCATCATACACGTCCCTAATTATTTTCCTTACTAATTTAACTAATAATGAGGTAAAGTTGCTTTTTTTCTTTTTAATAAGGGAGCTATGACTTTGGCAACATTCCAGTCCTCCTTTATGGAAGCTGGCTTTAATGATAGTTCATGTACTTTTGCTGACAGATGAACCACTCTTAAATTCTTTCAAAACTCCTGGATGAATACCATCTGGCCCTAGTGATTAATTGCATTTTTAAATTGTGCCTCATCTTTATTAGCTACAAAACAAGAAGCTCTAGAGCAGGTATTTCCCCCTTGTCCTCTGCGATGAAGATAAATGCAAGGAATTTGTTTCATTTTGCTGCAATTTCCTTATTATCCCCAACTGTTCTTTTTCAAAATAGACAGTGTCATCTGACGGACGCATTGGATAAAATGCATTTGCTTCTCTCACTGTATAATTTATGCAGTTAATAACTTTTTTTACTTTTCCAACCAACTCTGTGGTTGCACAGCTATCTCTTGACTGTGTAAGCAGCAGAGTACTCCTGAACAAATCATTTGATTTTGCCCCCCATTGATGCTTTTTTGCTTTTCCCAGCCAATTGCTACTGCTAGACTGTTGAAGCTGCTGCCCCCTTCACAGACTCCTAATTCTGAGGTTCTTGGGAAGATTTTGGCTTTCTTCTTCCTCCCTCCTAATTACAGCCCTCCATACAGTGCATGTTCCTTCCACTGACTTCACACAATCTTAGCATTTACTTTTTTCTTCCTTTGCTTGCTTAAGAATACGAATCACTCTTTAAAAACATACAATCTAGCACCTTGCAAATGTTTTAGCACACCATTATAGCAGGAATTTTAAAAAATTACTATTCCAGGGAGTTCACACACCAAAAACCACTGTTGCTTCTCTTGACGTAAAAGCTAAGCCTGCGGGTCCCAGGCAAATCACAAAATGCTACAGAGACACAGATGAGAAAGACAGCCCTGGCCCCAGCCAGCAATGAAAATGCAAGTGTACACTATGCAGCACCTTTTCAAGAATTAAACACTTAACAGACTCTATCATACTTCACGTAGCACAAGATAATCTAATTTATAATAATACTGTGGCAAACTAAACTAATAAGTATATCTTTAGTCGCTGCACAGCCACATTTGGAGAAATGTCATTGTGGGCACAGTAGGAGTAACATGTAATAAATGTTTCATTGGCTCCCACAGGTAATATTTTTGCCAAGGCAGCTGGAGAAACTGTGCAAGTTTACTGGCCCTCGTATTCAAGCTCAGCATCTATTTGGGGAAAACAGCTGAGGACTACATACAAATTTACATCATAAAAATAATAAAAAGCCTCACTTTCAGTGACATACTTAGCTCAGACAGTATTACTTTGCTATTGGTGGTGTTATTACTAATAATTAATTACAACATCCAAAGCACGGTAGGCTTCAAAGTTATGTGTATAGAAAAAAAGCTATTGCCCAGAAGTATGACTGGGGGTAAGAACTGAACAGAGCTGGAAATCCCAACCATTGTATCCGTTCAAAATTAATTCTAAAAATTTCTTTTATGACAGAATTTTTTCCAAGTGCAGTCGATTGGGGTGTGCATAACACTGAAATGAAAGAAGGTAGTAAAAGATGGTATATCCACTAAGAGTAGGAACCTTACTGTAATGTTGGCTTTCAGATAAGTTGAACTGGCTTTTCCGTACTGAAAGTACTGAACAGCATTATTTCCAGTGACTCCAAAGATTGCCCAGGCTTTCTGAAAAATCAGGCTATTTAATTGCCACCCATTGCTCTCATCCATCTCTGTCCCCATCCTCACCTACAGGAGACAGTTGATGAAGGGATAAGCATCCATGACACCACCCTGTCCTTGACCTTGCATTTTCCAGAGGTGCTCCCCTCTCAGGGAAGAAGGGACCAGGCTTTTTCCTGGCCTGAGTAGACCAATCGAACACGTACTTGGGGGACACTCATTGTTCATATCAGCGTAGGCAGGAAAAAGCACAGACATCAACTCTTCTAGGAGGCCAGCAACATTTCCAGGAGTCTGACTTTGTTGACATCTTCTATCCTCACCAAGAAATGGAAACCAGAGCTGGAACTGAAACCCTGGTGTTTCTGCTGTGGGCTTTCACAGAACCCAATGCCAAACTCATTCCCAGAGCATCACACTGCCTCTGATAACACGCACAGGGAAGATGCCTGAGGAGCCAGGAGACTGTGGAGTATTCTCCCCCTTGCTCTTCCACATGGAGGAAGGGCCATGTAGTCAGAAAGATATTTCAGGCCTTTCATTGTAGGCACCTAACTGCAGGCATTTATCTTAAAAAATATTGTCCACAGCTCCCAGTAGCCACAAAAAGAAAACCTGTATTGAACAACATTCACCCCTTTCCTCTTCAATGCACATATAAGCAAGAATGATATATAGCAAGACTGGACTATTTGTGTTTGTCTTGTTGTTGTATTAAAAATATTAATAAGGAAGATATTAAGTTACAGTGCTCCCTTTTCCTGCAATGGTAATTCTGATGGAAAGCAATATGGACAGCTTATACTGTCCCTGGGCAAATATTAAATAAACAAAAGGCTCAAATACAATAAGCATTAATATTTCATGAAGTTGGGAAGAGCATCAAGAAAGCTTTTCTTGGTCACTTTACCTAGCACTCTCCCACTGGGATTGAAAAGAACATTAATAAGAAGCAGAAAGAAATATCTCAAGCAGCAAAAGTACACACCGAGTATGAAAATGAACTCCTTTTTGGATCTCTCAGAGGAGCAGGGCTGTGCAAGAGACAATATTTCAGATGTCTTAGCAGGATGTTTTGAGAAGTCAGGCAGCTGAGTTCTGTTTTGCTTGTTATTTTATTTGCTGTTGCCCACAGACCTTTCCAAAAGCCTGCTCAATGAAAACACTTTACAGATGCTGTTTGAGAGTGGCGACAGCTACACAGGATGGGACCGTTTGGGCCAGCAGGTAGTTCTCAACATCATGGCAACCCAAAAGGACTGTGCAGTACTCACAGTGGTTTAACCATCACCTGAAGAGGTGCAGGAAGCCACTTCCTCTTTCACTGCAGGTTGGAAGGGGTCCTGGCAGCCTCAGGAGTGGGCTGGATGGACCTCCTCAAGGCAGCAATCTTATGGTCATGGGTGCGCATGGGGGTTTGCATTTCAAACCTAGAATGGACAGTGAGTAAACCTTGCCACCAGTGCTCGGGGAAGGGGAGTCCCAGCTGACTATGCAAGCATATGCGCTAGAGCTGCAGAGCGAGAGGCTTCTGGAAGTGTGCCATGGCAAGGGTGCACACGGTGTTAATTTGTGTCACCTCACATGGGATTCGTTTTGCTTGATCTTAGACAATTATAGCGCAGACATCTTCATCTGAGCTAGTTGTCTAACTCTCTTTATAGTCAAGGAGAAATAGGCGCTCCCGGGGCATAATTCATCTCCTCCTCGGATAGAAATAGAGCAGATGAATCATTCTCTAGAAGCATCTCCAGACTCTCCATTGTCTCCACAGTCATAAAGGAGGCCAGACAACCAGTTCAGATGTAGACTTCTGCTTTGAGGACATATAAAATTAAGTGAGACAAGTCTCACCTTTTGTGACTGAATTGCATTAGACTTGTATATGATTGAATGTGAATGCAATGAAGGATACAATCACCTTCATGTAAAACGAAGGAAATAATAAACTATAATTTTCATCAGCCTACTTTTTATTGAGCTGTGCCACAAATAGTTCCAAGTCCATTTACAAGGAAAATGCCAGATACTCACTCTTCCTGAACAACTCACAGGATAATGTATAACCTGTTGGAGCATCCCTTTATGCATCCTCTGGCATTTGTGGTTTCCCAGAACACGCATCTGTGTGCATTTCTGGTTTCCCAGAGCACACATTGTTCCCTCTTCGCAGTTTCTCATGCCCCAGCTTGGAGCTCTAATGTTCAGAATGCATGAGTTCCTGTAGCCAGTTTGTTTCTTTTTCGCTCTGAAAATAAGTCCTTTAACAGATGTGGAGAATCTATTCTAGCCATGGCCATTTATAATTATAATAAAATCACAGTTTTACGGTGACCCTAGCTTCTTTAACTACTTGTACTCCCTATAGATCTGATTTCTAGAATGCAAAATGTGCTACATGTGGCTAAACAGTGGTTGGTGAGTCTTGTCCTATTCCAGTAGCATGTCACACCGTAAACATGTCTTCAGTCTGCAGCAGAAAGGATATTCTGTATTGCTCCTTTATTTTAATTCAGCTCGGCATTGCACAGTGATTCTGTTCCAGGAAACGGAAGAGTTGGCAATCAACATGTTTAGACTATCTGTAGACTTTACCCTGAGTTAATTGCCAATTAACTCAATGTACTTAGCACATTTGTAAAGCCTACAGTGGACACTCTACATATTTATTTCTGGTTATGAATTTCTGTTTCTTACCCAAAGTTGATCTTCTAATCTTTTATGTAAATAACCATTTTTTTATTGTTTTGATGAAATGGGAAAAGGTTACCATAGTAGCCTTTATTAAATGTGTTAAACACTTGCTGCTAATTGTCTGTTAATAACCCAGAGCACTGAAAGTCTACAGTAGATGTATCTGCTCTGATCTCTCTGGCAAAAGCATTTTTTCATTAATCATCAAACAGTACTGTGGTTAGCTCCAGACACTGCTCTTCAAAAAAGATCACGGCACGGAAGTATGGAGCTCTTATTCTTGTGCATCAGGATGTAAGCGGCACCGACCAGAAGTTGTTCACCGTGCTCCAGTGACCCAAGGTACTTGCAATAAGTCACATGAGCTCCAGATATGTCCCAGCTTTCCCGCATTTTCTGGGCCTCTCTTAACTATTTAGACACAAAGCATTATTTGAAGACCACTGTGAAGCAAAATGGGAAGATTTCAAAAAATGAAATGAAAGTTAAGATGCTCTGACATAACATAGTAATTTATAAAACTTCGAGGTGATTCAGAAAGTGATTGCAAGAACACGTTTCCCACGTGCTGCTCACATACATCAGCTCCTAGTGAAGACTTTTGTGTTCACCTTTCACCACAGAAACATTTTCAAACTAATACAATTTCCTCTGTATTTTATACTAGAAATAGAAATTCACGTAGAAGAGTATTGAATAAGCTTTAATATATTCATTATACCATAACTTGGCCTTTCCTTGATTTTAGCATTTTAAATTCACATTTTCCTGTAAGTACGCTTTACCTGAGGAAAGAGAGAAATTTTAAAGAAAGTATCCGAAAAGAAAAAGATGGGTTTAATTAAATAGCCATTTGCAGGTCTTTGTGGTTTATATTTGAGGAGCAGATCCTTTCCTAAGCACTAAAAGTGTACGTTGTTACATTAATTTACCTAATAGGCGTTAGTTATGACAGCCTGCCTGGTAAAGGTTCTGAGCCAGTGTCATTCCTATAGATTTATACACTTGGAAATGTGCACTGTAAATGAGAACCTTGCCAGTGTCAAAATTAAATTAAACTGAATTAAATCATGTGCCCGATCACAAAGACCTGAGATTCTTTTCAGAATCAGGTCCAAATTACAATCGTAACTCTAGCCCGACTACTGAAGGAAATTAAAAGGCAGTTCCAACTTCATTATACCCTACTGAAGTTGCCGGCTATACAAGCGCAGGACTAAATCTGTAGCTGAGCAAAGTGACTGCTACTGGAGCGCTTCTGGGACAATTACTCCCACCTTCACAACCTGAAAAGCTCCCACAGCCATGATGTCCTGTGGAGAATGGCTCCTCCAGGGACTATGATCATCGTGGGGTCAAGTGCTCACAACGAGATGAGCATCTAAGACCAAACTTCAGGTCCACCAAGTCCCCACTCCCAGGGGTCAAACTCCAGACCCAGGAGGATCTAGTAGTGAAGTGCTCTCAGGATTTGTCTGTCAAATGCACAAATTTGTGTTGATGCACAAATGTCTTGATGAGTTGATGCCTACCTTGTCTGAAATACTATAGTCAATTACAGGCTGTCGTGTCTTGCCTCAGGGCACACCAATCAGAGCAGCCTTCACAGAAAGAGGGGTAAGTGGTGGCTCTGCTGCTTTAATCCAGTAGTCCAGTGGTTTACAGCGCTTAGGTGTGGCACAGCCTCGGTGAGTATACAATGCGAGCTAGGAAAGGCTTTTCCTCAAGGCAGGAAGATGGTACGGCTAACTCACTGATGCTATATCGCCTCGAAGTAAGCCAGCATCCATCAGTCCTGCCGAATTTGGATTCCTGTATGAGTCAGGAGCCAGGAACCAATGCCTCTCAAAGACTGTCCTTTTGCATTTACGTGGCTCCCACCCGTACTGGCCAAGAGTGACCCACCTGCTACTTGCTGATCCATGCCAAGGGCCCTTACCCTACCTTAAGCTACTGGAAACAGGAAGGCACGAGCAAGCAAATGCAACATCTGTAAGACAATGTATACTGGGAGCTTTCCCAGCAAGCATCCTCTCTCTCATCCGTGCCACTCAGAATCGCAGACCCTCCTGCAGACGAGCAAATGTCCCAAGAACTCTAAACATCTAGCACAAGTCATAGCAAACGTACTAGTCTCACAAAATCAAAAAGCTAACACCATTTCCTTATATAAGTTGTAAACGTATGCTTAGGCCCCAGCTCTGTCAGGCTCTCGTCAGTCAGGAATGGGACCAGAGCAAGAAAATTTTGGTTGTCATTATTTATCACGATTGATCTCAAGCCCTCAAACAATATGGCATTTGCTAAGTGGGGGATGAGTGCTGAAGAACATAAGTGTCAAAGATGACCATATAGCATCAATTCAGCCATGTCTATCTTCACTGGTTAGACCAAACACAGTGCTGCAGCAACTGTGGACTTGTAAGAAATGGTGTTGGAAGTTAACATGAATGCGATGAGGACTTACACTTTGGTGAAAAGAAATAATGCCGTGTGTGTTTCTGCATTACAGATACGTGGCTTGTCTCGGCATGAGATTTAGGGACTTTCTCTTCATACGGCTAGATCAGAATCATCACAACCAATCTATGAACCTGCCATGTATCTGGCATTAATAGGCTTCAGTGATCAAGGGAACAGCCCTGACCTGTCCCTTTGATGTCACAACACTAAAGAAAAAGAGGACACAAACGAAAGGAGACAATGCACAAATGCACAGATGACACTTAGCTAGCATACCCTAGCATACCCTTCCGACCAGCTGGGCTGTGAGGACCAGGGATGGTAGACATGCTGTGCTGATGGCAGACCACCCTCTATCAACCCACAGCTACCCTGGGAGTGCGAACAGAGCTCTGCATCTATTGCAAGGTGTGATTCTGAGAGATACTCAAAATACACCAAACACTGAGCTTGTCCCTAGCTTCCTCCAGCTTCCTAAACCCAGCATAGCTCAGCACTCCCAAGGATCAGCCCACTGGTTTTCCACTCCTCTCTCTTGCCTGCACAGAAAGCAAAATACCTATTTCCAGCAGATATCTGCTGCAGTCAGGAGCCAGCTTTGTTCAGCTACTGTGCCCAAAGGCGACCTCTTGTCAGCCAGCCTCAGAAGTCTCTTTGAAGGCTGGTTTATTGACTGCCTATGAAAAGATTGAGGCAGAGCAAGTTTTGCCTTTTCTTTGTATTTTCTTTCAAAGAACTTTTCTTTCTAAGTGATGCTCAAAGGAATGCCTACTCCTCCATGCAATATTCTCTATGGGAGGGGAAAATATTACAGTTCAGTGTACCGTAGAGAAATGTCAATTATTTTAACAGAATGCAACTTGTACTACTGTGCTTCCAAAACACGTACAACAAATACATGTACATATACCACACCTTCATTTAGAAATGAAGTCTAATATTCCAGTTTTCCCAGATGCTGAGGGTTTCCTCATGCGTTTTAGTGCAACCAAGGTATGTCAGTATAGCTGTCCTGTCTCACTTTTAATTTTCCTGGATAACTTTGAAAACTGTTTTCCCTGGCAATGCTTCCATGCACATCTGCATTCAAAACAAGCTCATCTGTGCCATTCTTCAGGGAAGAGACAGGGTGAAAGGAGTGAGGGGTGATACAACAGCTGTCCCACCAGCACTCAGCAGGGTGACACAAACAAAATCAGCAGCCCACTTAGTTCTCTGAAAAGCAGCAGCACGTTCCTGTGGCAGAGCTCCTTCTAAGTACTATCCAGCAGGGATCTCTCCCATCTGTGCACACTAAAGGGCCACAGCTTGAGTAACAGAAGTATTACAATGCTGATTGCATGACGTAAGCTCTCTACCTGTGCAGTACAAGGCAGGATTAAGCCACAGAAGTAGCTGCAGCAACTTGCTGAAGTGATCTGGATTGCTCAGGCAACCCTTGATGATACGGTTGCATCGTCTGTGTAGAAAGTGGGAGCAGCTGTGGGGGGTAGCCATGGGCCTCATACCCTCACCCTAAAATTCCTTACCTGAGATAAACCCCACATGGTCCAAAATAAAGTCTTGCTATTCGCAGTAGGACACTGGTGAAAAGGTAAACATCTGCTACTTCTGCCAACAGTAACCGAACCATCCCGCGAGCTTCCTCGGTCCCTAATGAGTGATCCTCAATCACTGGGTATTTTCTAAGCACAGTTTAGAGTTTTAATAAATGGCAAATAAAGAATTAACAAGGCCATAACCAAGAAAATGTGTTCCTTGATTTGGGATCGCTGCAGCAGGAAGGCTCAGAGCCAGATAAAGAGGGTGCTGTAGTTCACAGCCTTTTCCGTGTTCCTGCACATTCTTCCACTGGTTGCTCGTAAGGAGGAAGGCAGACTCACATTCTCACATCTGTGGTGTTATAGAAGAAATCTGACTTCTCATTGCTCCCCCAGAGGGAGAAGGGAAATGAGTGGAGAGGTGCTCTGATCCAATTTAAGATGGTGTGTGCAGGACCCTCAGCTCCCCCATGTACAATTGTGGGTATCAGCAAAAAGACACCTTTAGTGGAAGGAAGCCACAAGAAGGAGATGGTTAGATTAAAGCCACAAAGCACATACCTGTTTCAAAACTCAAATGAAACAGTCCTGTCTCCACCTCAATTTGCATGTATTTCCTCCTCTCCCAGTCACCTCCTGCCTGCTCCAGCTTGAACCAGGAGTGCCTTCTCTCTAGGGAGAGGGCAGTACAGCAAGTCCAGTACTAACTTGCTCCCTGTCCTGTCTTTCCCACCATGGCTATGCTTCATGGACAATCAGGGTTTTGGCAGAAATAGAGCACAATTTCACTGACCCATTACAAGTGCACAGGGAAAAACCCTAAGAAATGTACAGAATCACAGAATCACAGATTGGTAGGGGTTGGAAGGGACCTCTGGAGATCACCTAGTCCAACCCCCCTACTAAAGCAGGATCACCTAGAGCAGGTTGCACAGGATCACATCCAGGTGGGTATTGAATATCTCCAGAGAAGGAGACTCCACAACCTCTCTGGGCAGCCTGTTCCAGTGCTCGGTCACCCTCAAAGTCAAGAACTTTTTCCTCATGTTCAGATGGAACTTCCTGTGTTCCAGGTTGTGCCCGTTGCCCCTTGTCCTGTCACTGGGCACCACTGAAAAGAGTCTGGCCCCATCCTGTTGACACCCACCCTGTAGATATTTATAAGCATTGATCGGATCCCCTCTCGGTCTTCTCTTCTCCGGGCTAAACAGACCCAGCTCTCTCAGCCTTTCCTCATAAGAGAGATGCTCCAGTCCCCTCATCATCCTTGTAGCCCTCCGCTGGTCTCTCTCCAGTAGTTCCCTGTCTGTCTTGAACTGGGGAGCCCAGAACTGGACACAGGACTCCAGATGTGGCCTCAGCAGGGCAGAGTACAGGGGGAGGATAACCTCCCTCGACCTACTGGCCTTCTTGACCACGAGGGCACATAGCTAGTTCATGGATAACGCGTTGTCCACCAGGACTCCCAGGTCCTTCTCTGCAGAGCTGCTTCCCAGCAGGTCAACTCCTAACCTGTACTGGTGCTTGGGGTTGTTCCTCCCTAGGTCCAGGACCCCACACTTGCACTTGTTGAAGTTCATTATGTTCCTCCCTGCCCAACTCTCTAACCTGTCCAGCTCCTGCTGAATGGCAGCACAGCCTTCTGGTGTATCAGCCACTCCTCCCAGTTTTGTATCATCAAGTACAGCTTAACTTAAGACAAAACATAACCACCATGCATGCCAAGCAGAAGAAGGTAATGACAGTAACATTGCCCAATCACAACAGTTGTCTGCTGCACAGGCTGATGGTATCATAAATGCACACTAGGAAAAAAACATCAAGCTGAGCTGAAACCATCTGGACCCAGTTAGGCAACAGTGGCTGGCTGGGGGTGTGGTTCGAAGGGGAATAATGTAATCACTGTTTTCTTTCTTGATGGCAATTCTCTAAACCACTCTATCCCCTCTTCCCACCAGGAGTCAGTGCCAGCCTATCATACCCAAGGCACAGAGCAGTTGAAGAAGCAGTCTTTTGCTACGCAACCTACACTCTGCCTAGGAAATAAGAGAATAATGACTGGATCTACCAAATCAATGGGAGAAGGGGAGAACGGGCACGAGGATGACACAAAATGCTGTAGCAGAGGTGGTCACCACCCAGCCAGTGCCCAAGAAGCACCTCCAGCATAGTGATGGAGCTTCACAGCTTTGAGTACATACAATCTACTGGGTCTTTAGTTACTCCACAACCTAGGATAAGCTTTCTCCTCACTGTGGACCTCACTGACCCCAACACGGTTGCATGCATACAAGCCTGGCCAGAGAGGAACTGGATTTGCCAGTGTCCATTTACATTGCAGAGTTTTGACACAGTATCAGGCAAGTCATTTAAACTGGATTGCATTCTCCATAATGGTGGGGTTTTTCACCCGTTGCTGGTCTGACATGACACCCCCAAGCATGACACATGCAAGTGTCGCAGTCGAAGCCAGTGGCACTGATCCATGGAGGTGTTCATAACAGTCATGCATTTGCCACACTGACTTCATGGAGACCTGTGATTTCTTTTCTCCAGCCAGGCTCTGACTCCCTCCCCACATGCCAGCCTGCCTGATCACCAGTCCCAGCCTTACCAGGCTCACACTGAATCTCAACCCCGCCTTTCAGTTCTTTGCCTTAGTCTCCTGCCCCATCCCAGCCCGCCCTTCCCACCAGCTGCCGTACCTCCAGACACCCCAGGCCCTGGTGGGAGCCCTCCTCCCTCCCCTTTCCCAGGCTCTGTCCCCTCCTGAGCCCCACCGAAGCCCTGCACCTGCCCGAAGCCTCCTGGGGCTGAAGCCCCTCTCCTTGCCGGTGGGTCTCTGCCTCCTCTCTCCCTCAGCCGACACTCCCAGCCCCTGCCCCAGCTCAAGCTGCAGCCTTCCAGTATCTGGATGTTGTTTTCCTAACCTTTTCTTTTTGCTGAGCTTCTCAGGTGGTTTCTTCCCTTCCCTTTTCTTCTCCCTTTTCCTGTCCCCAGTCTCTTTCCCTCCCTCCCTCCTTGCTAGCTTTCATCATCTTCAGACTTGAACTGAAAAGAGCTCCTTCTGCCCTCCCTGGACGGGGCACTGGGGGATGGCCACCCCTTATCATGCCAGGAGCCTGTCAACACCCTCCTTTAGGGGACCTGTGGCTTCTCGGCAGCCTTACATACCAGACTATGTATTCAGTTGCACAGATTTGTTTTGCTTACCATACAAAATCTTATCAACTGAAGTGCATGTCCATTTACAAATTACTCAGTCGAGCCCTGCAATTAGTTGCAGTAGAAAATGGACAAAAACTTTAGAAGTGTAAAATTGCATTAGCATTTTTTAAACAAAAGTGTCTGCTTCAGAAAATTTCATGGTCAACCTGAAAGAGTTTCCTTTAATACATGTTGCCAAAAAGGAAAATAAATGTATTTTTTTCTCCGTATTTTGGGGGTTGGTTATGAAAGCAAATACTCCATTATCATTGTTCTGATGAAGCGCACGTTTTCAAGTCGTACAGGTGTAACATTTGTTTCAGATGCATGGGTAGAGATCTTATTTTTAAATATGATCTAATGTGTGAAAGGCTGCACCTACATTTTATTCTGTGTAGTAGTAAAGATGAAATCATTCCAAAATATATCACTTGTATAGTATGTGTTTATGTATGACTCTCCCCCCACTATATATCACACCAAGCCTGCAAAGTCTTTAAAATGGATTTTTGAAAATGCAGAAGCCTCAGAAAAGAACTGCAAAAATTATTCCAGGGCTGGAGATAACACTGCACCACAAGGCATTTTAAAAGCTTGCCAGGAAGAAGACTCAGACATCACGGGATTACAGTATCTAAGGACCTCTGGGGGAAGTTTTTCCAGGTGGGAGAGGACTGTTTAATCTACCAGAGAAAAGCATGTCAAGAAATAATGGTTGTAAACTGAAGCCGATCAGGAATTAGGCACGTGGTTTTAATAGTGAAGATACTAACCAGTGGGATAAGTGGGGTTGGGGGATATGCCAGATTCTCTGTTTCTAGAGGTCTTTAAGTCAAGACTGGATGCTCCTCTGGAGACATGATTTAGCCAAACATATACTACTGGGATCAGTGTAGCAGTATCAAGATGAGATACATAGACCTGTAAGTCCCAGCCGTCTTAGCAGGTGATGTCAAGGTCCCTTCTAAATACACAACATTCATGTATTTCTTCTTCAGCAGAACTGAAAACACTGTGGATGGATTTAGTTTCCCAGGATGTATGTACATGGTTTGAAACGTGGCAAGGATTACAAGATATCCCATGCTTTACAAAACGAGCCATGGGATCTCTAATACCTACAGATGGTCTGAGCAGCAGTTTTACACCTTGTTCAGCAGCAATGTATCCTGATATCGTGCTGAGGGACAAGTATAACACTGTCTCTGACCAGAATATCATCGACTGAATTCCTAACATTCACTGCAGCACGAAAGACATTTGTGGAAGTTTGATCCAGAAATGCACCGCTTACACCGGACATCTGTCTACCTCCTCAAGGAGTCATGGACAAGGCACCATGGAAGTTGCTTTGTTCTTTTTATTATTCCACCTATACTTAAGGAAAAGGAGATATTCCCCTCCTGAGTGGCGGGCAGAAAGAAAAGAGGCACTGAGAGGAAAAATCCTGGGACAGCACTGGCTTTTTCCTCATCACTCACAGCACCGCAACACCTTCATGCCCCACGCAGACCACCAGCTGCAGACCCCACCAAGCGCACGCACAGGTCTGGCACTTCCACATCAGCACTGACATTAGGGAAGGACCCCAGAGGCCACCCCCCAGCACGGCTTCACGGCAGCTGGCAGAGCCATTTCAATTTGGCCCTCCAGCCTGATGTTCAGGGGAAGAGAGCTGGCTGACATCTCTGAACTGGGTATGAGGAGACACCCCCACGTCCAGGGGCTTTTGGCCCCAAAGAGCCTCTGTTCTAAGAACTTAATAAAGGGGCTGATAAAGTAAAAATTATTATTCATATCTTTTATTCTGCTAGTTCTCCCTGATTGCTCCCAATGTGTAATTCATAAATATTTACCCACTTTTTTATTGGGCAGATGAGTTACCATCCAAGTTGGTGGTACATTTTTGTCAGCCATTTTATTTAAGAGAAAATGCTCATTGTTTTATTAAAGGGTCATTAATTTCTCTGAAAATACGGTTTTCTACATGAGATTCAATAACACAGAAACAAACAATCTGTAATTGTCCAGAGACAAACTGCTTTCTAGAAATGAACTTCCCCACAACACTTCATTCAGGCATTTGATGGTTTAATACTAAACCAATTAAAAGCAATACACAGCTACATGAATAGGATATTAATTTCCTCACCAGAAGAGGAAATGAGTGGGTGCTTTGATTCCCACAGGGAAGGCAGCTCCACCAACCAGCAGCATAATCTACAAAGGCTGCAGCCCCAAATGAGGGATTCACCGTGCACAACCGGATCGTTACGCTGTGTGGATATTAATGTTACAGCCAAAGCCTCATCCACACCGCAGTAGCCCTAGGTTATATTGAGAAAATAAAGCAAAGTGATTCCCTTACAAAAAAAAAAACAAAAAACAAAAAAAAAACCACAAAAAAAAAAAAACCACCACACTTTTCCCCTTGTAGCTTATGAGATTGGTATGAATGTGAACATTACTGTGCCAAAATCTCTCTTGCTTAAATTGTCATTTCAAATCAATTCCGAGTATAAAAGAAGCACTTCCACTGAACTGATCTGTTCAAAACCCTATTTCCTATTGCAGCCAGTAGTGAAAAAGAACATTTCATCCACTTTCAGCAACTTTTTTGATTGAGGATTAGCCACAGGAAAGTGAGACAATGATATCAGATATCTCTTTATGCATAGGGATGGCACATGATGCTACCCATGCAAGGTCAGAAGCAAATTCAGCTGAAGTCAGCTGAAAAAGTTCCTGCAGTCCGAAGTGGGACTGTACCATCTATGGATGCAAGCTAGAGGGGCAGAAGCCCCCACTCGTACCCCTGGTGTGGTGTCCCAGCCAAGAAGAGGAGGATGGAGCAGAGTCATTGGCGCAGCAGCCCTCCAGCAGACACACTAATGAATACTTCCACACATCGAAAACTAAAGTTACTTTAATTAGCATGAGAAACAGATCTACAACAGATAAAGCACGAGGAATGATACAAAATACAAGGTAACAAAGTGAAGAAGCAATAATGCTGATGGGAAACTTTGCCAGAATTTTATAATTTTGATTGGTTCTTTAAATGCTGCACATTCCAGGCAGCCAAGATTCCTATTTAGAGTGTTGTATATCAAAATTGAGCAGGACACCCAGAGAGAGACTTTAATTTATTTTTAAGTTCCAATCATGTAGCTCTCAAAGAACAATTTGTCATGTGTCACCAAATAAATAACACTTCAGGGCATTTAAGTTTCTTAAAACCACAGCGGCAGCTTTCCCAGGTTCCCCAGTGTTCCTAGATCTCTGCACACTATTCCAGTGGTCTTCAACAGGTTCAAGGTTCCCAACGAGGTTTTGTGTAATTTTTATATTCATATAATATGAAATATTACCAACACCCATTGTCAACTTCTATATGGCAACATTTTACTCTAGCATTAGACGTTCCACCCAAGCAAGATCAGACCAGATGAGGAGTTTAGGAGCTTTGCCAAGGGGAAAGAGAGAGAGATGTTCCACCCAGCCGAGGATCCCCAAGCTTTCCCAGCCCCAGCATGTCCCGCTTTCCCCCAGAGCTCACCACAAAACTTAGTTTTGCCAATGGCAGCAGAATGTTACTTTGTTCCTCATGGATTAAATACTAACCTCAATTTTTGCCCTCAAACACCTCGAACCACCTCTTTCCTCCTGGTGAAAGCTCAGCACTGCAGAGTGAAAGGAGGTGAAAAGTGGCTCTCATTTCAGTTGTAAACCTAAAACGTCTCTCCTTCGGCTTCTGGGAGGTTCCCTGTCTTCACAGATCTGCCAGCTGTTTCTTTCAATACTCAGTCAAGCAAAAAGGATCATTTATATCGCTCATAAGGCCAGCTAAAAAGTTCATCACAAGCATATCTGCCATCTTCTGTTTTGAAATTGTCCAGCAGCATACCACAACATCTGCAGTGTAAAGTAGTTACGATAGCTTCTGTGGAGAATTTTTATCTCTAGCTGATCAGCAAAATATATCTTGGAAGTTTTGAGCATCTTCAACTCAAACCATTTTGGTTTACAGAATAATCAAACGATATGGTTTTGTTCTGTGACTATGAATGTAATTCATGGCTTTCCTTGCAAGCCCTGCTGTGGATCTGAAAAAAGAAATCTATCACCATTTGCAATATTTTCTATGTTTTTCAATTTCCATGAATACTGTTGCCAACAAATCACTTTACAAAAACATTTGCATAAACAAGACAAGAAGTGTGAGTACAGTCAAAGAGAAGTTCCTTAAAAATGTGAATGAATATTCATCCCATTCCCTTGTAGTTTCCAGGTTCCTATCGGTTTAGGACCATTGTAAGTACTATCCTGAAAGCAGCTTGCTGGCTAAAGATGGATATTGATTCAAATTAGCGCACTTTCACATTGTCATCTTGTTATATTAGCTGGTGAAATCTCAGTCGTCATGATGGGGGAGGAAAGGAGAGAAAATCCAAAGCAGATAGAAGCATCCTGAAAGAGTTTGTCAGCGGGGATTTAACCTAACCTCTTCCCCCAACATACACACAGATTTTCTAGGTTAATTTTTCCTGTAAGTTTCCACTTCATAAAGCAAACCCAGTCCCATCAAAAGCCAACCATCTCAAAAGTCTAACCATCTCAATGCAGAAGCCTCTGGAAGTGCCAAGTGCTTTTTAGCTCCCTCCACCATCCTGCAATAGTCTGCACTGTCACCCATCTACCTGCCATTAAGAATACACCTAGCATCATTTCCTACAAGAAAATTGTGAAGACAGACAGGGTCTCGCTCAACTATCTTAATTAACAAAAAGCTATTAGTTTGATTGCAGGTTGGTAATTTTTCTAGCCCTCTAGTAAATGCCATTAAAATTATTTTTACAGAACTCTTCTAATAACTAGCTAGTCTTGTAGTGCAATTGCTTTTAAATCTCATGAGGCTAATGTGTAATACATGACTGTTCCAGTTCACAGCTCTCAGCACTCAGAGGACATATATCAGGTTTCAAGTTGTTAATTTGTTATGGTAATCAATATCTTATTCTTTTTAACCACAGAGACAAACTCATTTGCTCTTTTCAGTTTGATATTGGATTATGAATGATTTACATCCATAAATACTGTAAATGCCACATGATACTTAACAGCACCAGCTAGAGATTTGTAACTTGCTTTTCAGTGGGTTTTCAACAGAATTTGTTCGCAAGTTGCCAGATAACAGAGGTGGACCATCAGCGGTATTTGATGGTTTGGGACCATTGTTCAAAACTGATTCCATAGATGTTGACATATTCATAAATATTCACATTAAAAAAAAAACCAACAAAAAACAAACAAACCAACAAAAAACCAACCCTGATATTAAATCAGTCATTTACATTTCACCAGCTAGCATCCAGGCACGCTACAAGAGCAACAAGCAGCTGTTTGGAGCTTAGAGCTGTATTACATCTATCAGCACCTTTCAGTTGTGCAGGAACGTAAGTAAATCTGATAAACACGCCTGCTAAATAGATTTGTGTCAGCTATAAACAGGCTTTTCAGAGTATAATTTCTTGAAGGATTTCCCGGGTGTTATCCTCGGTTATAAACTATATGTAATCCATAGTGTAATCCAAAAGGAAAAGAAGATCTGGACATTTCAGTGTTCTTCTCCCTGTGGTTGTAACTTATTCTCACATCATCTCTCAGGTCCTCCTTAGGCCACCAGATCGATGCTTTCCATGTTTAAAGAGCACCCTGAAGACAGTCATGAAGGCCCATGAATATAGATTTGTTTACAGGATTGGTTTTTGATGATATTTCAGGTATATTAATTTTTTAATATTTTAAAAGGTTAGAATGACGTATCTTCCTTCAATTATTTCCTTGAGTTTCTCTGTCATTCCTTGGAAACTTAATTCCTTCTTGTGATTCCTCTTTTATACATAGGTTTTAATTGCTTTTTATTTCCTCAGCAACACAGGTTTCCCCACCCATTTTTTTTAAATGATAGTTTATTACCAAGTGCTGTGGTCACACTTCAGTATTTCATCTGGGTGACACTAAACTGAAGTGGCTTAGTTTATAGGCCATGAAATTTTAATGAGTCTTAGTTAATTTTGCATGAAGATCAAGAAGCCAGGGCAGCAAAAGTCATTCATGGAAAGTGCTTTCTCTGTGGAAGAACACTTGTAAGATGAACTTGTTCCTTGATTGAAACTCTTTCTAATTACATTAACCATATTCTCCCTCTAAGCTCCCACCATTACTAAGCTTGTTATTTCATTTCCTGAGGCCCGTGCACTTTCTGACTGATGGATCCCATATGAAAATATTATGGCTATATCTAACTCCAGCATATTTCAGTCTGATGTCTTTAACTCGACCATAGATATTGAAACATATGAACCTTTTATTTTGCTAATAGTCCAAAAGAGAGTGCTTTGGCATAAGATCAGTCAGTACTTGTGTAATGTAAATGGCCCTCATAAAGCACTGATTCAGTCATTTATTTTAAAAATTCTCATTGCTGTTTTGTTTGTGATAAGTATGTACTTAGAGCATTTCCAGAACAACTTGACATACACCAAAATATGGAAAGCGCTTGCGAGAGTTCAATCAGCCCGCACTTGGAACATGAAAAACCTCAGGGAGCAGACTTTGCCTTATGCCTTAAGAGTGAGATCTGAACTCTGCTAGAGCCCTGCGAGAAGAGCTTTCTACAGTAAGAGCTACAGACCACTGACACTTTAAACGCTGAATCCCAGCCTTCTAAACCTGAGCTGAAATGTCCCTTATTTCATCTGTTACATTGGGAAAAAGGGAGGGAGGGCTCCTCTACGAGCACCAGTACTCTAATCATGTTCAGCATCAAATCACTACATTGAATTATGTCTTAAAGTTATCTGGAAGGGAGGTCACTCTAAGCAGAATCAATGCAAAAAGTTACTACCTGACTCTTATCACTGAACAGAGCTAGCTGGATTTAAAGAAATATGATTCATAAATGTATTTGCACACTTAGCCCTTGAGTTCAGCTAGCTACTATTTCTAGGTCTTGCTAAACAGCAGCCTTCTCAAATCCAATAGAAATTCAAAGCCCTTTGCAGCTTACTCCTTCCCTACTATCTCTGCATCTGTAGCCATACCTTACTACCACCCAGTCCAAGATAGTAGTTTTATTTTCCACGTAGATTTTCAAGGAAGCACCTTATATGATTTCTATTGCTGCTAGGAAAAAAATCCATCAAAAGATATCCCTCATATGCCTCCCTGAAGCCTTCTCTTGCCTCATGTCTACAAAATAAGTAAACAGTTGAGCTCTTCGTGTGCCGAGATCACCGCATCATGCTGCGCTACTTTGCCTTTCTGTTTCCCTGTGCTCCTCTATATTCTATCGGCATCGGTTGTCTCCCATCTTGGATTGTAAACTTCTTCCAATTCCAAGCTCCTTCTTACAAGTTTGTGCAATATCTAGTGGAGTGGATCTTGGCCTATGAATAAGTGTCAGTATCAGTAACTAAAGCTCTAGGGTTTTCACGGGCTTTGCTACAAATTTATCATAGAATCATAGAATCACAGAATGGTTTGGGTTGGAAGGAATCTCAAAGATCATCTAGTTCCAACCCCCCTGCCATGGGCAGGGACACCCTCCACTAGACCACATTGCCCAAAGCCCCATCCAACCTGGCCTTGAACACTTCCAGGGATGGGGCATCCACAGCTTCTCTGGGCAACCTGTTCCAGTGTCTCACCACTCTCACAGTAAAGAATTTCTTTCTAACATCTAATCTAAATTGACCCTCCTTCAGCTTAAACCCATTACCCCTTGTCCTGTCACTACACGCCCTCATAAACAGTCCCTCACCAGCTTTCCTGTAGGCTCCCTTCAGGTACTGGAAGGCCACAGTTAGATCTCCCCGGAGCTGCCTTTTCTCCAGGATGAACAACCCCAACTCTCTCAGCCTGTCCTCATAGGAGAGGTGCTCCAGCCCTCTGATCAGCTTCGTGGCCTCCTCTGGACTCGCTCCAACAGCTCCATGTCTCTCCTGCACTGGGGCCCCCAGAGCTGGACGCAGTACTCCAGGTGGGGTCTCACAAGAGCGGAGTAGAGGGGCAGGATCACCTCCCTCGACCTGCTGGTCACACCTCTTGATGCAGCCCAGGACACGGTTGGCTTTCTGGGCTGCAAGTGCACACTGCTGGCTCGTGTTGAGCTTCTCATCAATCAACACCCCCAAGTCCTTCTCCTCGGGGCTGCTTTCAATCCATTCCTCGCCCAGCCTATGGTTGTTCTTGGCATTGCGCCAATCCACGCGCAGGACCTTGCACTTGGCCTTGTTGAACTTCATGCGGTTCGCACGGGCCCACCTCTCCAGCCTGTCAAGGTCCCTCTGGATGACATCCCTTCCCTCCAGCGTGTCGACCACACCACGCAGCTTGGTGTCATCGGCAAACTTGCTGAGGGGGCACTCGATCCCACTGTCCATGTTGCCGACAAAGATGTTAAACAGTGCTGGTCCCAGTACCGACCCCTGAGGATCGCCACTCATCACCGTTCTCCACTTGGACATTGAGGCATTGACCACAACTCTTTGAGTGCGACCATCCAGCCAATTCCTTATCCACCACGTGGTCCATCCATCGAATCCATGTCTCTCCAATTTAGAGATAAGGATGTCGTGCATGAAAGTGCCATATGCCTTGCACAAGTCCAGGTAAATGATGTCAGTTGCCCTTCCCTTATCCACCAACGCTGTAACCCCATCATAGAAGGCCACCAAGTTTGTCAGGCACGATTTGCCCTTAGTGAAGCCGTGTTGGCTGTCAGCAATCACCTCCTTATTTTCCATATTTAATTAAAAATTCATACATCCCATTCAGTGTTCACAACAGAAAAACTATGCTTAGGAAAAGGAGCAAACACACCGTGCCAGTCATATTCTGAAGGGCAGATCTTCAACAACATTGGTGTCAATAGAATTATGACGATTGATATCAAGCACAGATCTGTCAATCTTTGAGTAAAACTTACACGGTGCATAAGTTTTTTTCATAAGGATTTATTGAGCTCAATATGTTGTTAATAGTTTTCACAGGGCTTTCACTTCTTAGGTTTTAAACCAACAAGATCTCAGTAATCCCATGAGGGAAATAAAATGCTGTCATATGACTTAAGCACCCAGTGCAATTTTGTAAAACGAAGTGTTCCTAAACAACCTCACAAGCCAATGTTACTCATCCCAACTAATCCATGAGGAAACGCAGATGCCAAACCTCTTCTGAACCAATTTGAGCCATACTCACATAAATCTACAGCCCACATCCTGCTTAGTAAAATCTTCGAAGCTTTCTTCAGCACTACTGATGATGTTGTCCAATTTCTTGAAGATTACTGATGTATGGCTAAATATAGAAAAGACAGCCTGGGGAAAAAAAAAAAAAAAAAGTTGTGAGTCTGTGTATCAACAGGGAGACTTGCAACTACCTCTGACTGTAGCTGGAAAGAGCAAACAGTCCCACAGAGAGAGGAGGGCTCCAAACCACATCAACAGAAAGACCACAAATCTTCTGTCCTCTCTATGTCCCTTTCTGCTTCTAGGAATCTATCAACATCCCTAATGACTTGATGAACTTCTACCCATTGCAGAGTGTCACACAGAACCAGCCCAAGGTCAGGAAAGGTGAGCAATACACCTGCCAGCCAGAGCACAGAGAAATTTGCCTTCTCTAACAGCCTTCAAATACATGGGAATGGCAAATAAAAATATCAGGTCAAAACCCCCATTTGCTTCAGATTATTTTTTGCAAGGTTTCAAGGAAGCAATGGAGTAACTAAAGCATAGAAATATCCACCCCTAGCAGAGCCACCAGGAACCCAGCATGGATTTGTGGTCCATCATATTTAATGTTGTTGAGTGATCCAAATGAATTAGTATCGATTTTTCTATATATTTGTCCCTCGCCAAGATGTAATCACTTAATAATAATACCAGAACTGCTATTCTAAGAGGCATTTTGTCTCCAAACTTTTTTTTTTTTTTTTTTTTTACTTTTCATATTTGTCTCTTTTTTACATGTTATTATCAGGGTCAAAATTCTGAGAGAATGTGTGTACTAAAACTTGCTTAGTACTTTCTGCGTCCAGGAATTATATTCATACCTACCTAATCAGATAACCTGTCTCTCCAGCTTTTCCCAAATCACAGCTTCATTAGCCAACATGTAGGATTACTTCTCACAGATAAGTAACAGCTAATTTGTACAGAATGGTCTGCATGGCACATCAGACTCTGTTTCTACCAACATTCATTTTTTGACCTCTCAGGAACATACTATTTTCCTAGCACCTTTTCTCATATAACATTATTTTTTTAAAATTAGTTATTTGTTAAGGAAAATACTACTACTATTGCAGATATCTTGCAAAGTCTTAGAACAGTAAGGCAAAATGCAAAGCTTATGCATTGACACCAGCTGTCAGCTCAGCATTTAGTGAAAATGTTAAGAGACAGAGCCAAGGATGAATTTGAAAGCGTAATCTCATATCTATCATGATGAATCACATCTTGAAACTTCTTACCTTAACTAGCCTGGAAGGGCGATTGTAAGTGAGTTGTAAGCGAGATGTCTCTCCCATTTTGGAAAGTATCTACATAGCATGTGGCAGATTTATGTGCTGGAAAAATCAAAATTTACTAGCAGCTATTATAGATGGTGTGAATATACATTAATTAGCAAATATATAGTGGCATCACTGGCAAATTTCTATTTACAGAACTAGGGATATAATAGAGATATAGTACTGTAGGAAGGCATGTAGATGCAGGCAAGAAAACCAGATAAAAGCTCTAGTGGTGATCAGGATTTCTGGTTTCAGTTCAGAACAATATTTTTGCTTCCTAAAAGGTCTGGAGTGAAATCCTAAAGGTACCTTTTTGGCCAGAAATGTCAGTAATGGTAGGAAAACACCATAAAGGTACTAGGATCCAGCATTGTCATAGGGCATAAGATTTACCTGCAAGCTCCAAATGGCATCAAGGCATGCATAGATATGATTGGACGACTTTAGATTTGAATAAAATATATCCCCTAAAATTAACATCACCAGAGTCACCAGAGAGAGGTAATTGTTCCATGTCCCGTACCCCTTGCATCTGTGTTATACCTACTTTTCATAAAAGGTTAGCAAAAAAAAAACCAAACCAAACACTCTAAACTTTTTTAAAAAAAAAAACCCTTTATGACTAGTCTTACGACAAATGTTACATTATAGATGCATAGCCGCATTGTAATTGAGGAAGAAGTAAGTATGAAAAATAAGCACTGCAAAGATTCTATATATCCTAAATGCAGACCAGATTAAGCTAAAAGGTAGATCAGAAGGAAAAAAAAAAAATAGTGAATGAGGGTTAGAAGTCTTTGGAAATTATTTGCCCCCTCACCTGTATTCAGCAGCAGAGACAGCAACCAACTTCAGCGGCAGCGTAGAGGGGAAGGGACGCAGAGAAGCCTCATCTGAGCTGTAGTTCTGAAACAGGGTTCAGGGACAGAAATGTCTCTTTGTCTTGCACAAAGAAATCCTGCATGACAGATGGAGCAATCTGTAGCTGCGAGGTGTATTTGAAGTTTGCATTTATTTATTTTTTCATATTTCTGTATTGTAACTTTGTTGCCAGTAAATAATCAAGAACTTAGCCCTTTGTTTTACTAATTTTTCTCTGAAAGCATCTCTAGCACTCAAAGTGACTCAGATGATTCTTAAAGAAAATGGGGTGTTTTTACTTCCATGGAGATAACACACCTAAGCAAAGCAGTCTTCCAGATAGCTAGGTGCCAAGACAACTTTGGGACTTCCAGCACTTGGTCTGTCTCCAACCACCTTCCCTTTGCGAGTTGATACTGTGAAATAGCAGGATGGAAGGAGCAATCTCCCTTGGGGTTATTATCCTGTGTCCCCCCCCCACCTTGCAAAGCAGCAGGTGGTAAAAAGACAAGGCACGCTTTCAAGAAATTCCGTATCATTGCTGAGTGTTATAACCATCTCCTGGTATTTCTGTGAGTGAGAGGCATTCTGTCCTTATCATGTCTTAGTCCATATGTCGCCTTTTCAAATCTTTTTAACTTCATGTCAACAAGCTCGTTAACAATTCAGTGCCAAGCCTAAGTAATTTCAGGACTAGTTTATTCTTTAGATAAGAATGAAATAGCCAGCAAGCAATTGCTCTGCACATCTCAGGTTAGTGCTGCCAGATCCTCCTTTCCTTCAGCCTCCCTGACGTTGGATAGAACTGCAAGAGTCTTTACTCCCACCTCTGCTTTCTTATCCCCTCATGAGGAGGTGAACAACGCAATAGGGTCGGATGCCTCCAGGCCCACAGCTCTATGCAGCAGCAGTAAAGCTGGATGTTTTGTCCTCCGCAGCAATTCAGGAGAATTCAGTGAAGAGACTGTACCTGACTTATTAATGATGTATTTATGAGATACTGAGATAGAAAGCCTTAAAATCTGCTGGGTAAAAAGAAGAAGAAAAAAAAAAGCCAACCACATGGGCAGGTGCATTAAAGGCGGTAAGAATTCACCCTGTTCAACACCGAGCATCTACAACTCGCCCTCTTCCCTACAGGCTTAGGACAAATAGCATTTTGCACAGTCAGGTTCTTAAAGACTTGGTTGCTCTTCTTAGGTTGGCAAATTCAGCTCCCAGGCACAGCAGAAGTTTGTTGCACAAGGACAAAGACTGACTTATGTGGGAAATTAAAGTTTCTTTCAGTTTGGTTTGACGTACAAGTAGGAGCTCTGAGACCTTCGACCCTTGCAGACCTCAGCAAATTAGCCTCCTACTGCAAGGTGCAGTTCTGCAGTCATCATTTTCCCTTTCCCTAAATAAACATCAAGTGACAGGTACATATAGAATAAAAGGGGAAAAAAACTACTGTAATTTAGAAACTGAACAGCTCAAACAATCCTCCCCATGGGGAGAGAGGATAAGATCAAGAACAAACTTCCAATAACAAATGTTAGTTCAGTGTTAGTAAACAGAGTACATTCAACACACTTCTGGAAAACACTCCATTATTACATCCCGACACCAGGAAATAGGGTAGGGTAGGATAATTTCCTGTTGAGAAAGCAAATAATTATCTTCTCTTCCAAAGTTTTAGATGATTAACATTATTTGAAACTTGGGAAAGTCTATTAGAAAGCTCATTCAAGATCAAAAAATACAGGATGAGTAATTTGTCTCAACTGCACATATCTGAAAGATCTTCTTCAGGTTCATAGATAAATCTAAGGTCATGTTCATTTAAGAATATTAATTACACAGCACATCTAATAACCATATCATAAAACTATAGTCAAAATGGTGAAGATCTTAGTTCAATCTTAAGGGTTAAATTTATAGTTTTCACAACTGAAAGATAACCATGAGGTTTAAATAAGAATACCAATATAATATTACGTGTTTCTAATTAGAAAGAAGAATTATTTTTAAAAAACTGATTAACAGTTGCTAAATGAACTGTTAAATTAACTAATAAAATTACAAAACTTAGCATAACTTTGAGATTTCTGATTTCAATGCTTTTTTTCCATGGCTAAACCAATTCTTTCTACTTTGCCTCATCCATCTGGGCCCCCGCTGGGAAATGTCATTAATGTTTCAGACCCCACTGAGTAGCAATAGTGCTACTTGCTGAACGGAGATAATTGAAACAGGGACAGGTATTTCTAAAAGTGTTTTCAGAATTCCTTAGAGACACACATACAAATCTGGTAAATATTATTTAGCTTCCTACAGAAACTGCTGCAGTAGGAGGGGAGATACCGGTGCCGCTGCTGCTTTGTTTCTGGAGTATGACGCAATACTTTGTTCTGTTTTCTACCAGGTTTCCAGAGCTTAGTCGGAGGCCAAAGATTCTCTGGTTTGCACCCTGAAAGACACTCAACCTCCTGAAGGAGGAAAGCAATTATATGAAAAAGAAACATATATTATTTATTCAGCGGCTCTCTCTTTCCAGAAAAAGTGTCCTCGATCCTGCTGATGTGTACGAGCTCTCTGGTGTAACAATCTCCGGGCCAGGATCTCTGAAAGCGATAACTCATAACCGGTGTCTGAAAGACAGCGATTTGGGAGAACACTGACATGAGGTCATCAGAGCAGCTGGCGCGGCCGGGCTCACCATCCGTTTGCCGCTGCAAGCTGACCAGAGAGCCTCACTTCTTCACCATGGCAAGCGAACACCAACTGCTTCCAGGTAGGCTACAGCGGGGGTTTAGAGCACTTTGAGTGCTTTCGGGTAACTGCCCATGGAAACAGTCTTCCCCTGTGGCAAAGGTGGGATATGCTTCCATATCCAAAAGAGGTAAGTTGGCTTACAAGGTAAATTATCTTACAAGGGTGATAAGCACGCATATTGCTTATCACATGGGGTCCTGCTCACATGTCAATACCAAAAGGTAACGGGAAGTCTGTTGAAAAGCAGAGTGCAAATGGAAGAGTGGTCTATGGAGATAAAATATTCTGTCAAGCATCCATTTAGATAGTAAGCACTTGTCATTTTCACAAGGCTCTGAAGAACAAGGAAAAGCAGGTGGAAGAGCCGTGGAGCTTTCCAGAGACTGAAGGAAGCCCCTATATACACTGCAGTGTATATACTTCTTGGGAGCCCACTGCTGTGAACAGCCAACACGCCCAGCTGTGGCCACCAGACCTTTATGGCAGACCCTCTTCAACAGGAGGCCACATCTGAGGCATGTAGGTGCAGCAGCAGGTGCAATCAAGCTTCCATCTGTCCGAGCCCTAGCTCCGTCTCCATTGTTTATCAAGGACTATATTCCTGTTTTGCGGATATACAGCAGCATCCTCAGTCTGTGAGGCATTATAAGCTGCAGATGACTTGGAGAATGTGTGCACGCACGTGCGCTCCAACCACGTAGTACAGGAAGGCACTAATAATTTTTAATTGACTGAAGTAGATGTTGGCTGAAGGGGTAAGAAAGTCTGCACTACAACACGGAGGGGCCAGGGGACGGTGCTGCCTGCCTGTCTCCTGACAGCACCGGTGAGAGGTTTGCAGAGAAAGCCCCAGTAGAAAGGATGGATTTTTTTACACTGCAGGCAATTTCCAAATGACTAACTTCAACGCTGGAAACGGCTCGGGCACAGCAGCACAGAGCTGTGAAGCCCGGTTTGTCCTGCTTCACAGCAGTTTCCTGCATAAACAAGTTCTTTCTCTCACACATCTCTTTACTCTTTCCAAATCCCATCACATTGCAATGCAAAGGAGGCTGTGTTCTGGATATTTATTTTTACCAAAACTGTTCTCATTTCTCCTTAGGTATTTCCACTGAAAATATCCCAGCCGGATGTAGTGACAGCATCTGAAATGTGGTAAGACATCAGAGACATGAAGGAGATCAGCACTTAGCCTACTTGGAGGGGGCGGAGAGGGGGGGTTGTTTTTTATCTCTTCCCTCACATCATGTTGCTGGGTGAAGCAAGAAGCTTTCCAGGCTTGGCGGGGGGGTGGGCAGGGAGGGTGTCCCAGCTTTCAGGAGCCAGAACCACAGGCTGTCCCTGCAGCCTTGGGCTCTTTGAGGCCTGGGCACCCCACCAAGGGCTCTGGCTGGGGCTGTGCACCCATGAGCACCAGCCAGGGCACCTTCAGCCCTCTGAAAGCCACGGCCAGCCCCAGCACGTGGCATCAGGGCTGAGACTGACGGTTGCTCCCAAGTCTTCTAGCTCCTCTCCTCCTGCCAGGGGCTTGAAATGCCACCGCTCCTCCCGGGCAGGTGACTCAATCTGTAATCAGCACCTGCTCGAGTGGTGCAGGGTCAAGCAGCTGGAGGGACATCAGAAAGGGAAATGTCTTCAGCTGGGCAGTGGAGATGAGTGGATGTTGGATCCTTTAAACTTAATTGGGGATCTCGGAGATGTCAAAGAATCGCAGTACTTAATTTGTCCAAAGAAGCAATGTACAGCCCTTGAAAAAGAAAGGATACAGAAACGCTTCGCTGGATTTCACTTGCATTTAACCCAAAGCTGACATTACTGTGACTAATTCCACTCCTTTCTCCCCTCCCCCCTTCGCACCCTCAAACGCAGCTGATTTTAGCAAGACAGTCATGCTCCTTAGTCTCAGCAAGGCTCTCTGAAGTTTTTTTAATGATTATTCCATTTATGCACTGTGTCAGAGTTTGCCCCAAAGAAAAGCACAGGTCTGCAGACCTAAATATGATATGACATGATATGCTCCTGGGTTTCCACCTAAAGTGAACAGCTATATCCCACAGCTGAACCACCCTCGACAGCCTGAAGTTTACAACCTGAATGTGAGCTAACCTTACTTAACGTAGATGCAGAAGTCAGGGTACATTTCTTGGCAGCAAATAGGATGACTGCATTTCCACAACAAATTACTCTGGGATTCTCATCCCATCATGGGAACCACGTTTTAAAAGAATCACCTTGCTGTTATAGCAGCTTTAGTGATGGTACGGAACTAAGCAGAAAGTGTGCAGTCACCTATTGTGTGGGGGTTGGCTAGAAAGAGCTGGTCAAATCTTTGCTCAAAATAGATGTGCATTATCTCCACTTACCTGCCCTTTTCTTTGACTGCATCAGTAATCTTCAAGCAAAACTGAGAAGTGTCTAAACCCAAAAAACCCTATCAAATTGTAAAGTACCATAGGGCTTTCCTACATCTTTGAACTGCAGCTTCCAAAGAGAGGCCAAGGAAGTAAGCTTCACCAAAATTTCAGATTGCAGCATTTTCTGGTCAAAAATGGCATTGTTTTAAAATTGATGTTACATAAAATATGTTCATTTTGATTTGTATTCCCATGCAATATTTTAAAATTAAACATTTCAAATTGAAGTTGAAAAGTTTATTGTACATTTTCAATCCCGCATAGCTGTGTGATAAGTTATCCCTAGGCAAAAATTAAAAACAATAGAATATTTCTACTATTCCATTACAATAAATTAACAGGATCACTACATATGACTTGAGTACCACTATTGGCAGGTCACAAAATAGTGAAAATTATTGAAACAAAATACAAGTGAAAGAACAAAATAGAAAAAACACATTTCTGGACTCTGAAATCAAGATTTTAGAAAATTTTCCCCACCCAAGAATTTTTTGAAAGGTTACATTTTGTAAACTCTGGATTTTGTTCTGAAACCAAAGAAAAATTATTTTCAAAATGTGCACATTTTGAAAGTGGATAACAAGGCGTTTTCCCTGAAAGCAGTTGCTTCTTCTACATTGTCAGTGTGAACTGAAGTGAGATTCAGAGACCTTAAGGTTTCGTAGGCCAATAGGAGAAAGACAAGTTTTAATCAAGATGACTTCTCCAACTTAACAGGAAATTCTGAGACTTTTTGGCAGACTTCAGACACTGTCAGATGACAAAGGCAGGGGAATCCATATTCTCTTTTTCAGTGACACAATTTGCACTTGTCTTGCAAAACTAGGCTGAAATGGCTTCACATCTTATGAGAGGCGTTGCCCACACAGGGAAGCAAAAAAACCTTATTATCTATGGGAAGAAGAATCCCAGAGAGCAGAAATAAAGGGAATAGGCTATAGATTTCTGCTGTGTCCCCAGAGGAACTGGATCGAGGGCATCCAAGACCGTGCAGAACTTTTTGAAATACATTTGAATAGTGTCTTTGAAATAAGAAGACCGGGAAGACACGAAAAGGGATACGAGAATCTCTGATCTACATCATTCTGCTCCCTGTCTGTGCAGGTAGCACATCACGGCCCCGAGGTTTTCAAGCCTTAGTGCCTGCCACCCCGCTCTGAGAAGGCGCCGTAATAACTGGCCCTGGTTTTCGTGGCTCATGAGAGGGAGCAGCAGGTCAGTCACTCTCCAAATTGGACGAGTTACTTGCAGGTTTCCACTCCTACTCCAGTATAGCTGTAAGGGCTTCAGGTCGGGTGGATCGCCTGCCTTCAGATCTCCTCATTGAGGAGCACTAAGAGAGTCAAAGCTGACTGATCTGAATGAAAAGAGGAGAAAGTACAAATACTGGTGTCTTCTGTTTACCAGCCATGTCCAGTGAATGCATTCCCTTCCAGTGAAGGAAGGATCACCTTACCCAGGTCAAACTTTTTATCATTTTTGGGTTTGTTTTTTTTTTAAAACTGAGATTCTTTTTGAAGTGTTCCCCCAGACTTGACTTGGAGATTTGAAGAGCATACAGCACAACCTGCAACCTGAACAGAGTAAACCTTGCTCAGCTGTAAGGCTCACGGTGAAATTTCACAAGATGGCTCTTCCTTCACACATAAAACAAGCAGAAAACATCTTTTTTTTTTTCTTTTTTTTTTTTTTTGCTAAGTCAGTATAGGAAGCCAAACCAATTCACCAACAGGCCAGGTGAGAGTCAGGGCCAGAGCAGGTGAAGCAGGAAAGGTACTTGTTTGAGAAAGGAAAAGATAAAAGAGGTCCTATATCTTTTGCCACTTACAAACTTTTTCTCAGGCTCAGGTGTCAGATCAAACCTCACCCCTAAGAAGAGCAACACCAAAATAAAGACTATGGGCACTCCTGCCATCCTTTCTTCTGTTTAGATACCACCACAAAGAAAGGGCCTTATGCACCTTTGTCATCTGAGGTCGGCTTCTTCAGGGGTAGGGTGGGAGCAAGAAGTTACCTGTGGTGCAGACACCGTGAAAGCCCTGACCCAGCGGGCCTTCCAGCTCCGCTCATTCTTGCCATCCACGCTCGCACCAAGACCGGGAATTAAGCTGGCCATAGCACAAGGTTAATGACAGAGTTGCACCTGTTTACACACAAGCTAGGGCCAGCCATAATCTGGTCCACATGGATAAGTGGTTTATAGGGAGAAAAAAAAAAACCTCTAAACCACAGAAAACAAGAAGTTGAAACCAAGTGTGGCGCAAAGTTGTTTTGTTTTAGATAAAATGACACATACACAGTTTTTGAACCATAGGATTTATGTGCTTTCTTAGTGATTAATATTTAAAAAGATTGTTTGGCACCGGACATTCAGTACATGTCTTGCAAGGACTTGGCACAGAGAAGAGGTAAGTAATCAGAAACGTGCCAAAGACTTGTCAAGGAAAAAACTTATGCTCAATACTAATCAAGCTCAACTCTGTGCCAGTCCTCCCACTCATCCTTTCATAGGAGAGCTAAGTCTTTCAGCGTGAGTCTGCCCATGCTGCTTCAGAGAAAACCAACACCTTTCACAGTCAGTTGACAAAAATGAAAGTTTGGGAGGCTGAAAACAGCAAAAAAAATACAACTTACCTTCTGCTCTGCAGCAAGGATTGCTGCTGGGTACAGAGTCCTGTCTGTTCTGCTCAGGGGACTTCCAAGAGGAAAAGACTTAATTTGCAAGTCTGCAGCACTAAGAGATGAATTTCAGCGTGCCCCCCACCCAGCGTGTTTCGGTCCCCAGTGTCGGTGCCACTGCAGCTCGACAGCAGCCGCCATCTTTTTCTGCTATGGACAAATTCATGCTAGAGGCTGTAGCACAGACACCAAACTCATTAGCGTTGTCCCTGGGCAGATGAGAGATGCAGCTGCAAAGTCATCTCTTCCCTTGGCCCCTCTCACGTGCGGCGTGCTAATGGGCTGCCCGGGCGTACAGCCCGTGCCCAGCAGCAGCGTGGGGCAGGGACTCATGGACAGGTTTTGCCTGACTTGCCGGGGTAAGGTGCTGTGCCCAAGTTGTGTTTTCCTACCCTTTTTTAGAGGAAAGCTTCGCACAGGACAGCCGCAGACACCACCTCCCGGAGCCAAGGTCCTGCCTGCTCACAGGGAGGCGAGTGCCGGCTGAGCTCACGCGCATCCCTCCTCCTGCCCATCGCTCACGAATTGCGCTCGTCGCCTCCCTTAATAGAGGAGAAATCAAGCGGCTGTCTGCTGTAAAAACATATCCTCTTCTCCTCCGCCTTTCCTCCCAGGGGCTGAGGGTGCATCGGCAATATTAACGAGCACGACTCACGACAGCCCTGCAGACCCTGGCGCGCATGTCGCAGGATGGAGATGGGGAGGTTAATCAGCTTGCTGGGGGGCGTGGGAAGTCCTTGTCGGAGCCACCGGTGCTGTTAGTACCCCCGCCATTTATTTACATGGCAACAACCATTTTCTGGATGACTTGCATCCAGGAATTAAAACAGGGAGGGCTATTCACACCACCTGATTTTTTGCACCTAAATTAGAAGACTAGTCTCCCAAAGGGCCTAAATTAAGTAAGTGCTTTGAATCGTCTCTGGAGTAACATCTCTATCTCCAGTGACTACAGAGAGACCCTAGAGACACAAGTCTCTGAATGTAGGTGATAGTAGTTAGCTGGTGTGTATCCCTGTTTCCTGTACAGTTTATGTAGCCTGCTTTCATTTAGGCTTAAAAATAGGATGCATCAAAAATCTTCTGAGGATCAAAACCAATTTGCCCAATTTGCAATTGCACGTGCACAGAAAGTTTCACTGACTTCAGGAGCATGGTCTGAAAATATTTTTAAAGATATCAAACCGTTTGCTAATGTCACATGCACTATACACACACAGGATACACATGTGTTTAAACATCTGCAAGGTCAGAAGCAGACCTGAACCAAATCCACTTTTTAAATTTTGCCATTTAAAAATATATATATATTGAACACTATACTGAGATAAGAGCTTTTCAAAAAAAAAAAAAAACAAACCACAAAGCAGCAGCCGGGTTCCCCCAGAAGTCATGTGCTCTCCTACCCGTCGCAGTTAAATAGTATTCCAGAGTTGCACTCATCACTCTTAATATCATCAGAGATGCTGCATGCACAGTGAACGTGAAGAAACTGGGCTACCTGGCTCCTGTGCCACTGAAACACAGGCAAAAAGACACGCACAATTAGTGTCACTCTGGCAAACAGCATTATAAAAAGAAAATTAATCTCCCGGTTTCCAAAGCACATGGCAAAAATTACAAGAGAAAATAGATATATTTTGAGGGTAGTCGTTTTCTTGCCTTTTTTTTTTTTTTTTGCTGTTGCAATACCTTTTCTTTCTCTCTCTAGCCCACATTTCAAAATGCTAAAAAAAATAACACTTCCACATCATTTCTACAGTGTTCATTTCCTGCCAGGGAAAGTCAACCAGCAAACATCGTCACAGTGCCAATCATCAGCCCAAACTCGATTGTTTTTCCAAACTGAGTAGAGCAGATCCCTCATCCCGGCCGTGGGAGATAACACACAGCTTTACAGCCAGTAGGCACCTCAGGGAGGTGGGTAGGAAGGGGCCAGTGCAGCGGAGGTGCACGCCCTAACTATTTGCTTTAGAGCAGCATAGTTTAGAAACAATAGAAATCTTCTGGCTCTAATCCTCAGCTTGAAAAATATTAAGGTCAAAAAAGACCCTGAAGGAGCAGCTAACATTTAAATATTGCAATTGTTCAGGGACATTAGCAGGAAAAGGAAACGCAGCCACTGTTGCTGGCACATCTGATTTTATCTCTCTCTTCCCTCCTAGCAAGGGTTCCCACACGTACTCAGAAGTCCCACACACCAGAGTGACCCTTGCTCCTTCTCTTGCTGAAGTCTGCAGTAGGGACACACCAATGTACTTCAGAAAACACTTCAAGATCCCTCGATCCCAGGAGTGGCAGGGGTGAGATGAGATTGCTGAGCTCCAGTGGCACTGTTTTGCTTTCCCCATCTACTTGATGGAGAAAGTGTGGTCAGGCTACTACAGAGAAAAGGAGAGCTGGACGCCAGCTTGCAGTGCTGTAGAACTCGGTGTGTCCTTCTGCTCCAGCAAGGAAATTCTGCAGGATGCAACGTCATATTCAAAATTTTTCCCTTCCCCATTGATAGACGAATAGGCCAGCAGATGGCCATGAGAAGAACGGTCCTCTCTGGGTGGTGGCTTCAGGTGTAAACCATGACCTTAGAAACAAACCTTTGTTCAAAGGCAAAGGTAGAACAGTACAGAATTAAAAACTTTTTATCACAACTTTAATTTCAATGTAACTTTCAGCCTTATGATCTGAACAATAACTTTTATCACTTTTAGATTCTCCCTGCTTTTTCCCTCTAAAATAAAAATCTTTGTAAATTATTATTGTTGTTGTTATTAATCACACTTTCCACAGCGGGACCTACAGCACCAAGGATTAATGAGCATGTAGCCAAGCATTAATGTAGATAAATGGGATCTACCTACCTCTGCTTTGAGCACTTACCTCCTCATGGTCCATGCCGGAACAAAAAGGTCAAAGAATGTATATTTCTGTGTATCCCTACAGTACTAACCTAAAAGCCAACCCTACCAAATGCCTTCAGAGTAGCAGGACCCCAGGGAGTTTACAGTCTAGGGAAGTGGTGGGGCATTGTGTGATACGTGGGGGAAGGAAAAGGCATATCAGTTTGGAAAGTGGGACGATTTAAGGGAGAACAGGAAAACACTGGAGAGAGAGACAAAAAGGTGCTGGTGGGGACAGCATGAAGCAGAGGCAGTAAGAAGGGCCTGCAGAGAATGAAGATAGGTGACGCAACTTCTCAGGCAGGGAGGGAGCCAACACATCCGCACAGGATAAAAGAGCTGTCACAGCTGCACAAAGTGTTTTGGCTCTTTCCTGGCCCAAGAGCCTCCAGTGCTGTCCTCAACAGCTGGGCACTGTCCCACCATGCACCAAGAGACGTCGGTGGCACTGCGCCCTCAGTGCACTGCCAGGCATTGGTGGCACTAGGCCAGCAAAGCGACGCTCCAGACATGGCACAAGATATACCTCCCTAGGGAGCCTTCTCCTTAGCTCCTGGATCTCAGGGCCAGAAGAGGCACTTGGAGCAACTGTGCTCAGCCCATTCATAACGCAAGCCACAGTGTCACCCAGTTACCCCTGCACAGAGCCAACCAACACATCTTCAATTATCATTCAGAAAGGCACCCAGACTGACTATGAAGATATCAAGTGATGGTGAATCCATCATTCCCTTTGGTCATTGATTCCTCTAGCTAATCCTCTTTACTGGAAAAAAAAAAAAAATTGGGCTTCACATCCGAGTTCCTTATAATCTGTCACCTTCAGCAATATGAAATTGCACTCCTGAAAGCTAGACATTCAGGATGGTTCTGTGACAAAAAGTCTTGCAAAAAAGATACATTCTCTTGGACAAGCAGCAAGCATTTTGAGATCTGATCAACTAGCCACATCTAAAGAACATTAATTTGAATGATATGGACATATTCTTTTGGGTCAACTTTTCTGCCAGCATTGTGCAACTGTGTTATGTTCCTCACATTCCAAAAGAGACAGTGCTGCTTCATCACAGAACTTCACAGAGGGAGCCACGACTGCCCAGCCAGAGTCAAAGATGTGTCCTCACACACAAAAAGGCAAGGGATTTGGTTCAAGTCTTTTCTTTGTAGGAATTTCAAGAGAAAAAGAATGGGGTTTTTTCCATGTAGAGCCAAGAATGCCATTTTCTGCCCAGTTGCCTTGTTTCATGGAACATCAAGTAAATCTGCTCATTTAGTAGACATACTCAGGCAATAACAACCAGTATGTGAACAGAAAAGGACTGCTTATTTTGCTTTAAAGGATCATAAATCAAATTCATCCTTATGCATAAATGTTGTGCAACAAAGCTTATAAGAGTTTGGGCCAGCAGGAATTTCAAGGAAATAATTGTATTTTAAAAAGTCAACCACCATGCTTGAACATGGCAGCAATGAAAACTCATGCAAAAATAACTACCCAAACACAGAAAAATGTTTTATTGTTAACTGTCTAGTAAAGATATCTTGGAGTATCAAAAGTCAATGGAGTTTTTAAAAACATTAATATTTCCATTTCAAATATTCTAAGAATAACCATATAACTAATGCTTTTCTAAGACTCCTTGGTCTATGCTTTTCAGTAGCCTTTCTGTATATCATTAACAGTAATTAAAAAAATAAAATCATTCTATGGTAATAATCTAATGCTTTAGAAGAGTTTCCTTCTGTTCTCACTACTGGAGGGAAGATCAACATTAAGCCATCAGCCTAACACCACAATTCCATACGGGAGATGAGAGACCAGACATGATCTGCAGACCAGAGCATACAGGATTTGTGGCTAGGAGAAAGAAGTGCAATGTGTGTGTTTTTCAAATGTATTTCACTGGAGGGAGTTTATAAAAAGAATTAGTGATAGTCAGAACCTAAACTTTATCTCCCTAAAGGGCATCAACTCTTGTACATAGAAGAAGAGATGCTTTCAGCTTAATGGCAGAGTTAAGTAAATAACTATAATTTTGGCCAGGCAGAAAACCAAAGATTTAAAAGAATTTGAATTATATTTGAAATTGACTTTAAATGAAGATGTCTTTAGAAATAATGCTGGGTACTATCTTCCACCTGGAACTGAAAGTGAAATTGGCTTCTCTACACAGAAGGTGCCCTCCACATTACAATAAATTGTATTAATCCATTAGCAGAAATGTCAAGCTCAGCTGATAGTTATCAACTGGCTTTGCAAAAATACTGGCCATTCCTTATTAAATTTATGTAAGAGATCTAACTAGCAAAGTCCATTCCGAGATGTCTGATGATCTTTCACTTAATGTAACAATGTTCTTGCAGCACAAGACTGACTTTGCTGAAAATGGACCACGATTTCCAGGCTCCACAGTTTCATACCAGGCAGAACGGGCTCATGGCATCTCATCAGTGCAGGCAAAACCGCAGTACACCACCCCAGGGAAGAAGGATGCACCACGAGCTTACTCCTACTGTGGAAAGTCTAGGAGGAAAGAAGTGGCTGTAAGCCAGGTAGAGGGTCCTGAGAGCTGCAGCTGGTGGATCACGGGGGTGCAACGCTGTTCAGTGTCAATATGGATGCTGCTGGGAGGTAAAATCTGCCCTCACACACCCACGGGCCCTGTCCGCAGCACCAGCAGCAACGGCAGCCAGGCTGGCCAACAGACAGCCCAAAGCCATGGGCTTCCTGGCACGCAGAGCAGTCTACTGAAGTCATCAACTTTCTAGACCTACATCTGGGCTTGGTAGTAAAGCTGGAACAGAGGAAGATGGGTCAGACTCTTCTTCATTTCTATCATGCCAGAATATCTGCATCTGCAGAAGTGGGTTCAAAGCACTTGAGGCATGTTCCTGGCCCTGCTGAACACAGTGGTGGATTTCGCAATTATTCCAGCAGTGCTGGCATTTAGAAAAACATGCGGCAAAGGGCTGTACAAAACATCATCGGCTTGCTGGTGAAAAAGGGATGAGCAAGGAAGATTGTTTTGGTTTTCTCCAACCCACTCTGCTTTATTCTTAATAGCTAAATTTATGCAAACAACCCAGAGAAATATGTACCAAACAACTCAGATGAAGGGATATTTTTAAAATGAAATAGCATTTAGATAAAATTTTGCCAGTTCTGCTGAAAAAGTAAAAAAAAGTCTGTTCTAATTCTGCATGATCCTCACACTGAATTTACCATAAGGGCTATACAGATATCCAGATTAATTCTGAGGGTTTTTACATCGGGGTAATGCTATTTATAGAACACTCTCGGTTAACACAAGGAAGGAGAAACCTTAATCTGTTCCCCCTGGAAACCAGAGTGCTGCCCTGATGAGGCAGGACTAGACTGCCTGTTGTATAACAGTATGTATAATGGATGAGAGTTTCAGGGGGTGGATGTTCAGGTGCCAAAAACTGATGCACACAGAATCATTAGTCACTTCTGAAAAGTCTTTGGCAGGATCCCTAACTATATGGAACCAATCCATAGCTATACAGCTCGCAAGCGGGATGCTACAGACTTAATGGTCTGTTCTTGAGCAGATATATGGTTTGTTTTTGTTGAGTTATTGAGTTTGTTGATGGCTTCTTGGACCAGAATGGGATTGAATGAAAAAGGGAAGGTGATTCACAGAAAAATGTCTTAGTGGACCAAAACACACCTCCTCTGCTCTATGTTGCTGGCTGCCACTGTCAGCTCCCACTACAGACAGCTTGGAAAGGTATTTCCTTCCCTTCTTTTTTCCTCTCACCTTACAACTGCATGAGTGTGTGCCCTTCCTCATGATGACAGCTGAAGGCCTGAAAGCATTTTAGGACTAATAGGATAAGAAGAGGGAATGAGGAGTAAGTCTGGTCCTAGTTCTGTCAGAGCAGTTCAGGTTGAGAACTATTGCAGATACATCACACCAGAAGGGAAGAGGTGGCAGCACTGAGCCTTTAACTGATCTGTTCTTTGTTGGCACCAGACATTGGTCACCAGGGTGAAATGGGTATGAAATGAATGAAGAGTTTGAAATGGGCATGGCTAACATGTCCTCCTCAATCATTGGCGGTCTCTTCTCTCTCATCGAGTCAACAACTTACTAGTTGCAGTCAATACCACCTCCCTTCTTTTACCTGATTACTGGAAAAGATTAAAAAAAGGAAGCACCTGTTTTTCTTTCCTGCCACTTACTTTTAGAGTCATCCACGAGGCTCAGCTCCAAAACAAAAAAAAAGATGCCCAAACATAACAGGCAGCAGAGAGCAAAGATGCATACAAGAACAGCTCCTTCAACCACTCAGCATTTTGGCTCCATCAAACACGACACCCTCCTGGCATTCAGGCCAGAGGGACTGGGGCAATAATATTGTCTCAAAGCTGAGACACCACTATACGTCATGGCAGACACCTTGCTGAGCCAAGAGGAGACACTGGAGACACACTGACAGGAATACATAAAGCAGAATGGCAAGCTCAGAGCCAACAGGGATTTACCCGCTGTGTGGAGCTAGCAAGAGGGTGCATCATAGAATCATAGACTGGTTTGGGTTGGAAGGGACCTCAAAGATCATCTAGTTCCAACCCCTCTGCCATGGGCAGGGACACCCTCCACTAGACCACATTGCCCAAAGCCCCATCCAGCCTGGCCTTAAACACTTCCAGGGAGGGGGCATCCACAGCTTTTCTGGGCAACCTGTTCCAGTGCCTCACCACCCTCACAGTAAAGAATTTCTTCCTAATAGCTAATGTAAATCTCCCCTCTTTCAGCTTAAAGCCATTACCCGTTGTCCTGTCACTCCATGCCCTTGTAAACAGTCCCTCTCCAGCTTTCCTGTAGGCCCCTTCAGGTACTGGAAGGCTGCTATAAGGTCTCCTTGGAGCCTTCTTTTCTCCAGGCTGAACAACCCCAAATCCCTCAGCCTGTCTTCATCAGGTGAGCAGAAAGCTGCCTATGACAGGTGTCTCACCTAAGCTGACAGCAGTGCCTGCCTGCATGCTGCAGAGCAAGGCAGGGGAAGTGCTTTGAAGGGCTCAAGCCATGCCTGATCCCCATAACATAACACCACTACTTTCACAGTCAGCCTTTTCAGCATAAGCACAGTTCCCCTTGAGACGACTCTGCAGTGCCTTCATCCAGCTCTGAGGTGTCCAGCAGCAAACTTAAGCAGCCCTAGTACCTACATTCTGCAGTTGGGTCTCAACCCCATAAATGTCCTCTACCACATACTCAGACCTCTGATCTTTGAAGTGTTTGTCCCTGTGCTGTGCACTGGTGGATCTGAGCAACAAGGGAAGTTTGACATGCCGTAGAGAGCAGGAGTGAAGAGGCAAGCTGTGGAAATATCCTAAATCCTTGATCTTTGTTCATCGTGAACTTCTCAGTGCCATTTCAGAAGTTGTTTCTCCACGTACAAACATCATTTTCTAGATAAGTAGTCCAAAACTAAGTTTATCATTTCTCTACATGCATCTGAACATGTATAGATAAAGCCATTTCATCACAGCACACAAAATGTGCTGTGTTTGCATGGCCCAGTTTGCAGTCAACACAAAAATTGATTCAGCCAAATTCCGACAAAAAGACCAGCCTGTTCATTTGGTTCCCACTTACCACACGTAAAGGAAATCCAAGGGGATTTGCAGAAAGCAGCCATGTGCACTGACACTAAGACACGGCGTTAACAAACTACAGAAAGGCTCTGCCCAGATGTCCCTAGGGGTGCCTCCTCCCTCACTCCAGGGTGAATTTGGAGGTGACATGATCAGCTCCAGGTCCTCTAACAGTGCAGGCCTTGCAAGACTGTCAGACTTCACATACCTTTCATGATTTGTGCATTTGACAGGCATGTCACCTCTCCGCAAGGCTCAGATACAATCTCAGGCACTGACAAGGGAATGAAAACCATTTGGCTTAGGTACCAAATTGCCAGTCAGGAGAACATGACTTCAGTATTCGCCTCTTCCCCAGGCAGCTCTTGATATTTTGCAATTTGCAAGCGTTACCAGAGGGCTTTTCACACCTGCCTGGGAACCGAAGTCAGGGTTTCATCATGGCCGGTCGAATCTAATGCCCTCTGTCACAATGACTTTCAGAGCGAAAGTATCCAGCCTGTGGTTGGCTCTGCTATATAAAATCAATGCTTCACCCACAGCCTGCTTGACAAATCAAGAGGAATCGGGCCAATATCTAATGCTGTTTTAAAAGTCCTCTGGAACTAGTAATAGGTCAATTGGTAGTGGTTGCTTCTGCCTACAGGTTACTTATTCCTGGATTGCAAAATAGAGCTGTGCTAATGATCCACTTTTAAATAGCACTTACTGAAAGGCTGGATACCTCAGCTTATTAAAAAAAACAAACAACCCCCCAGAAAAAAACCCACAACTCAAAACCGAGTATTTACAAGCAGAGCTAAGCACCTCTTATATCAGAACACTGCCAGGAAGTCAAACAGCTTAATAATTACAAATCACTGATTTAAATCCCACATAGTGTATGTTTAAAGCCCTAACATTAAACTAGTTTTATCAGCCTAAGTCTATGCATGTCTTCCCTATTTCCATCAAGACACTCAGCACTAACCAATAATCTAGAAGGGCCAAGACACGAGGGGGGAAGGGATGGATAAAGCATTACCTGGCTTACTTGAAGCACAGCAGCTATTGAGATTGGGGCACGCCAAGAAGCAGAACCTGGGAGCAACTCAGCTGTACAAAGACATTCAGTGAGGCTGACAGCTTTCTACCTGCACTAAAGCACACGGGCTTCTCACCTGAAGTTCATTGATCCATGCAAAGTACTTGCCAAATGTGAGCTAACTCAGGTGTAATTTGCATAATTCGTGACATGAAGCTGAGGGTAACATAGCAGCTATATATTTACTACTCCCAGGGGTTGACAAAGTGCTAATATCAGTGCATACCCTGTCCACTATACGTATCTCACCCAGAAGACAGCTCCAAAATTACACAGCAGTGCCATTCAGCAGTGTTTTCTGCATGTGACGTGTGTGTGCTCACCGCAGGCAGGTGGGGAGCCTGCAGCCATGCCCCCTCGCCTTGGAGGTACTGAGCTCAGGTCAAAACAGCATTAAAAGTGCAGCCTGACATGGCCATGCAAAGTCCAGCATAAGCATGCGACGGCTGAAGCCTGCATAGCATCTCCCTTCTTCCAGGCCATTGCTGGCAAAGCCCAAGCGAAGAACAGTGCAAACCACGCATAGTGCCAGCATCCAGACCTGCATGACCTATAACAAGGGGCAAACCCAAAATTGCCTACAAGATTCTAGTGTGCTTTAGTCAAAATGTAACAGATAAAATTATCATCTGGCTCATTTCAACTAAAGCCACAGTCACCAAACCCCGGGGGAGGCTATCAGCCCACCTAAATGTCTATCAGATCAAAACAAACATAATATGCATCTTTACATTGATGATGTCTGCTTGAGGACATTCAATTACTTGATAAGCCCGAGTGTGAAAAGGATTGATGTTCCCATTTTCCCCAATTACTCATAAATCTATCTGTCTCTCCACATCATACACATTTTTGAAGAGCACATTAAGGACCTTATCAATATTTTTCCACTGTCCAGAAAACCTTTGAGAAGGTTTCTCCCACCTGTAAGCAAAGAACACAGTGGAAAAAATATCTGCATGAATCCATCAAAGCCAGCTCTGTGGCAAATGTTTTCTGTTCTGAAATGGAACAAAATTATTTTGTAAACTCTCCATGAAAAGCTATTCTGGGAAAACAAAAAAAAAAAAAAAGGAAACATTTTTCATTCCCACATGGCAACGGGAAAAACTGTCTCCATCTCTATGGGATTGCCCAGGTCTAAGCCATTCTTCTGAGGAGTCCCAGGCTCCATGCTCTGGGGCTGGGCTCCTTGATCCCAAAGGGATCCTGCAGGCACCTGGCTCCCACCCCTTCGGGGAGGGATTCTGGAAACACCAAGGATCCAGGAATAGTGTGCAGACCTATTGCAGACATCCAAGTCACCTTGCTGGAGATAATAATCCAGAAAAGAACCTCAAAAATGACTGGAGCTATGAAAAAATAAATATGAAAAACTTTTCTTGCAGTGAAAGGCATCTTTATATGTGTAGTTCATCTAAGAGAAGGTTAAAAGGTGACTTGATCGCAATTTACAAGGGGCTGCACTGAGACACAGATGCATCTCATGTCTCTTTTTTTTCCCGGCTATTAAAGAGCCAACACTGGGAAGCCGAAGCTAGACAGATTCAGATTAGAAATGAGGTGTGAATTTTTAACAGAGCAGGTAATTAATCATTGAAACAGCTTACTCAGGGATGTGGAGTATTCTTCATCACTTGCAGTCTTTAAATAGATGCTGGGTTTCCTTTTAAAGTAAGACATGCCGGGTCCCAAACAAGAGTCAGGGGTCTGCTGTAGGATTATTGGCCAAGCCCTTTTGCTCTGCCCCTACTGCATGGCACAGGCTTAGTAACCATAATGCACTACCCAGGCTGTAAAATCTCTGGGGGATATTCACACCGTCTAACCTTAGATATGCCTAGCCTCCCTCTACAGCCAAAGGAGGCAGTGAATCTTCTCCCGAGGGTAACATACAGCAGGGGCCAAACTTGCATGCTCTGGACCGCCACTTTGCACAGCTAAGGCCATTTGTAACCAAGTTTAAACTCCAGCAAGCTGAACATAAGCTCGTAATCAGAAAAATAGCAAGCCACTCATATGTCACAGCCTTCCCCTCCCTGCCCCACTCCCTCCTTGGAGGTGCAGAGAAGTGCGGGAGGAAGGCAGCGAGCCGGCACAGCGGCAGCACCCCCCTACCCCCTCTCCCTCCAGCCTCAAGCTGTCTCACGTAGCACCGGAGAGCCACCAGGCAAGTCCTACTGAACCTGCACTCTGCTCCTCACCAACCTGTGGGCCAGGATCCCCTCACCGGTGGGGAAGCGCATCCATTTTAGTGGCCTCAGCTGTAGAGTTAAACAAGACATTGCTGCTTTCTAGTTGCTTCTGCTATAGGAGAGAGGGGTTTATTTCACACAAAGGCAGAGTTTACCAGGAATATTTGATGGAATAGCAAGAACCAACTGAATCCCAAATAAGCTTAGAAGAAGGGACAGATGACCTCTTTCAGGTACCACTGTGGAAAGCAGCCTCACGTGGCTTCAGTGGTAAGACTTCCTACAAATCCTTCACGTTTTTAAAGAACAGTAATTCTTTATACATCTTTACAAATATTTGCCTTTTTCGATGCTGCTAACAGTTGCCATTGCCAACAGATATTGCCAATTCCTGTTTGAAATGCAAGGAATGAACCACCACAATTTTGGACATATTTGAAAAAAAAAAAAAAAAAAAACAAAAAACAAACCCAAAAAATAAATCCCTCTCCAGAAAAAAACAACAGACTTAAAAATTTTACTAAACCAGAAAACAATTCATAGTCATATTCACGACCAGATCTCTGGGAAATCTGCTTTAGCATGTCATATCCTGAAGTAAGAGCCAATGTTTCTTAGCAGAAACACAAAACATTCTAGGTATCAAATCTGTCATGCATAGTTCTATAACAAAGACCACCGTGACTGCCATCAGACTAATCACCTTGCTTGTACACAAAGGTTACAGCAGACTAATTTTTATAATTACACACGAAGTGTTGAAAAATTAGCTGTCTGGCAATTACAAGATAGAAAGAACTGCAGCTTATTCTACAGGAGCTAACTCCAAGAAGCACACAGGTTCATTTGATGATATGATCCTTCACTGTTTCTTCTACATAGTTTTGGAAAATTGCATCACTGGGTTATAAGCTGTTTGCTTTATCAGGCTTTCCAAAATATTTTTGATTTCAGCTTGGTAGCTGCAACATCCACCCCTGCCATGAATGTTTAGGATTGATATATACCCAGGACATTAGTTTATCATAACAGAAAAAAAAATATATACACGCACATATAAATGTGTGTGTGTATATATACACACATATGTATTTTATACATAAGTATTTATTTCTAGATAAAATGTTTCCACTAATATTTTGACAGAGATGTGACCTTTCCCATTACTTAATAGCATTACATTTTGACTACTGATGAATAGCAGAAGTTAGATGTTAACACAGGGAATAGGCAGGCATTACTTATGTGCTGCTCATCTGAGATGCCTATTTATGAATCTTGACATTTCTCTGAAGTCAGCCGCCCAAGGAAGCAGCTATGGCCACTTGGACGGCTTACAAAAATGCAGCCTAACCTAACAAAATCGAACAAATTTTTGATGACTCACTGTCTGACACATCAGTGGCACCCATCGCAAGATCAGCTGGGAAGGAGGACTTGCCCATCTCTTCATCGACCATATATATGAACTGGAATCACATTTATGTTCATTGATATATGGAGCTAGAGTGGCTTGAGAAGGATACCCAGGAAAATAATTATATACAATGCAACATTTGCTGACGCTTTCCAATCCGCTTGGCAGCATGATGCTCAAGGAGCACAGAAACAGCCAACGTTCAACGATGCCCTTTAAGCAGTTTGCCTGTAGAGACGGTGCATGACTCACAAAGCAGGGTATTCTCAGCTGAGACAGCAGCTTCTGAGTCAGCAGCGAGCAGCCAAATGTCTGCTAGTAAAGGTGACAAAAAGGTCAGACTGATAACTTCGAGTGAAGGAGGAGCTGGTAACAAGTTGAGCTCACTACCTTGGGCAGCACACTTTGGGTAGAGATGCTGCAAGACGTCCTCCTGGTGCTGCAACTAATCAGTGAAGCAGTAGGTGCATTTTGGACTGATTTATTAGTCCTTGTGGATACATCTTTCCAAAAACAAGCTGTTCTCTGGAAGAAGAGGATGACACGTGGGGCACTGCCACACAGAAACTATCCTGTGGGTTCTTCTTAAAGAACAAGAATTAAATAGCAAAACTGCTCTTGCCATCTATGGACTTAAAGCAAAACATGTCCCTGCCAACACTCACCTGTCCCTTCTCAAAAAATTATACTTGCAAGTCAAAGTATACACCAGTGTAAAAGGAAACTCATGAGTCAGATGTTGAATCAGCCCCTCAAATCCAGCAGGGAGGGGGCCAGACAGAGCCCCAGTGCCAGCTGCTGTCACCACAGAAAGACGGGTACCTTGCAGAGACAGTCAGCGGGACACAGTGGTAGCTCTCAGACAAGGTCCTGGGGTACCACATGTTTCTCTACAGCATTGCCAGTCAGAGAGGACAAAAGTTTCACAAGTAAACATGGTAGCTGGGCATTGAGAAAGGTCCCCCTTTTCTTGCATTGCCCTGTAAGCCAAGAATTATGACAATAGGAAAAGAAGACTGAAAAGATTAAAGTAAATTTAAAGAAATCACACTCAAGAGGATACTTGCATTTCTGAGTTCCCCTGTACTTGGTCAGGGGTTCAGAGTGTGACATGCGCACCTTAGAAAGAAACAGCTACAAAAACTCATCACGACTTTATGTGCTGTGATTATGCTCCACAATGGCATTTTACTTACCCGTTACCTGTAACCAGAAAGAAGGCCCCAAGAAAATATTTACTGTATGAGAAAAGTATTACATACACAGAGTGCGAAGAAGTACTGCAAGGATGCCATGAATTGTACAATAGCTAAAGTTTCTTTTTCTTTGCCCAGGTTATAGATTCAGTAAGGGGTACTGTGCTTACTTGACGCTGGTAGGGGAAAAAGTAAATGTTTAATTTGCTCTCGTAAAGGTGGAATGAAAGCTCTCTAGGATGAAAAGACTCACGTATGAGAGGACTACCATCCATCAGTTCAAAACTGATCCATTTTTTTCCAGTCTCTAAATATAGGTCTGCAAGAGAGCAAAAAACTGAATCAGACCATCACGACTCTGGAAACAGAAGAGATTCGCCTGTACTGGGATGAGAAGAATTAAAGCCAGAACAGTGCACTGGGAACACAGAGAGACTGGTGCATAACCTGTGGGTGCGAAGTTTGGCATGAAATCAGAGCACCCCTCCTATGCCCTGAAGCCAAAAGTACTCCCTGCGTGCCTGGGGGACAGCGCAAGGGCATAGCAGGGTGTCTGAAGGTGCAAAGCCCACTGGCATAGCAATGGAGAACTGCTTAAAGTGCAGAGACAACCTTGGTGCAATCACAACCCTGCTGCTTTTTGGGCATGGCCACTGCTACCAGCTGTCTCGCAAACTGACTGGGCAGCATCTCAGAGAGCACTAACGGTCACGGGCCAAACCAGCCAGGGAATGTGTTGATATTTAGGCAGTATGGGCAGTCAGAGAGCCAGCACTCAAAGATGCTGTGCATTATTCTGCAGCATATTTTCAGCCAATGTAGCCAGGTTTGCACCATTTCTTGGCTGAGGGATCACATCCCATCCCTGAACCAAGGGAAACGAAAAGATCTCAGCTCCCCCCTCCTCCTAACTCTTCACATTTGGGTTGTACCTGTCATCGCTATCCTAGCCCAGGACAGGTTGCTTCCTCTCCTCGAGGTCTGTTACTCTCGTTCCATGCTTACTTGCAGAGATCAAGGGCACTACAGAAAATCAGAGCAGATGCTACAGAGCTATCAGACAGCAGGAATCCCCATCTGACTGCAATACAACCCTTTTAGTTCCTTGAACCATTTTGCAGAGATTTAGGAAGAAGGGAGTTCCCTGCAGCATAGGATATTTTCATTATGCAGCACAATCAGTGCTGTGATGAGATGCTCTTTTCTCACCAAACGGGGTTCCCATGAATCCCTGAGAGGACATGGAGGCTCACAGCCTTGTGCAAGACTAACGGGGTTGGCAGATCTGGGCTTGGATTTCTCTCGGTCAGGTATCCTGAGCTCTGTGAATAAACGTCACGGTGCAGATGACAAATGGACATTGTTCACCACCTCAGGCAGGTGTTCTCCTGGCCTGCAGGGAAGGGTCCTCTCTCAGGCAGTGAGGAGGTTCATGATTGACCTTCCCCGCAGGGGCGGTGGGCATGCAGAGCTTGAACACCCACAACCCACCCCATTACACATCACACAACCAGAGTAAAAGGGGGAAAGGGGAGGAAGCGTTTTGCTGCTCAGAAATCTGTTAGGCTTCTGAACATCAGAGGGGGCAGGTGTGGTTGAAGGGAGAAACCTGACTGTAAGCCTGAACACCCTGGTTTCCATTGGTTTTTCTAATCTTTAACAGCATTTGATCATACAGAAAGCTATTTTTTCTCCGTGCTATTACTCTGGTATGTGTAACCTGCAACCATCGGGAGTAATATATCCCACTTGCCCACGCAGCAGGACCACTCATGAAAGCAAAGTGAATTTGATTCTTGAGCTCACGGTCCAGATGCTGCAGCCAACACTGGCTCTCGCTCCTCTTTCTGATACAGGCCACAGCAGAGGACTTCCTTCTGCAAAGCAACATCAGGATGTCAAGTAAAATCAATAAAAGCAAGGGGGGAAAGTGCCTCTGGCTTTGTAGGGCTTTTTAAACATAGCTGCACTTCAGAGCTTGGAAAAAAACGCAATGCCGGAGAAAGCCCCAGGAGAGCAGAAAGCGGAACCTAGGAGTCACCTAGGAGGTCTCAGCTCTCCCTCTCTCTCTCTTGCCATTTTTGCTGACTTTATCCAAGGTAGGTCAAGTCACATGTTTCGGTGGCTTTTCTGCAGCTTATCAGCTGTTTCAGTGGAATGAGGATCCAACAAATACTAGTGCAAACTGTAGCACTATTTATGCTTCAAATCTGTGCCAAACATGAGACACATGCAGCAGAATGACAGCTATTGCACCAGAAATCATCACTTGTATTTTCTGATTCATGCACTTGTTTTTTTCCATGACCAAGCAGTAGAAAATGAAAGTTTTTGTGGCACTCAGGCTTTACAATGGCATCAGGCACTGAATGCCCTTCAGAAGCTGGTAACGTGGTATTCACAAGGACTACGCTCTAAAGAGGTTTCAAAATGTAAATACCATCCCACTGGGCCAAAGTCTTGTAGCTGCAATACCTTAGGACGATCAATTTTTGGCAAATCTAAGTCAGGGTTCCCATCGAAGGGCTTGAGACAAACCCCAGAGGTGGACAGGCCCAGGAGAGGAGATGTGTTCCTTTCCAGGCTGTCCTGCTCTGGAGTAATAAGCAAGATCAGCATTTCAGGATTTTTGCTGTGGACTCAGGAGCCCCAGAGTCCAGGGAGGCAAGTGCCAACTAGAGTCCCAGGCAGCCTTTGGGTGACAGCAATAAATCCAGCCAGGATGTCACCTACTCTGAGCAGCTGACAGTACAACTGAATTTCACTCATTTTAGAAGCACCGGGTTTCTGAAACATTGATTTCTCAGAATTTCTGGTGCACAGGATATTTTGAAACTGTCCTAGTACTGCCCAGATCCTACTGCAACTGTTCTTCAGCAACATGATCCAGAAATCACAGTCTACCAGTTCCATACTCCTTGTCCAATTCAAACCGATTCCATACTCCTTGTCCAACAGCTTCCTCCCAGAAAACCCCAAAAGAGTCTTTCTAGCCAATGCAGCCTTCAAACCCCAAGCCCAACCATGCTTCATGGACAGGTCTTTCAGGTGTAAATAAAATTTAGAAAACTATTTGCCCCCAAACATTGTTTTCTTTTTTCCTTCTCCATATTCTCCCCCATATACTTTGTCTCCTGAACTCCATTCCACAAATCTCATCTATGCTTGAGCTTGGCAAAATTTTGAAATATTATGTGATTTAATGGGAAGTAAAATCATTTAATGGTCCAACAAGCAAAACCCCTAAATCACAGATATTATGTGATGTTATGTAAACAAAACACTTCTATTTAAGACTCTGCTTCTGTTTTGCTACAGACTTTCAAAAATCTTAATAATGAAATAGAGTGTTTCATTTGATCTGAGGGATGTTAGGAGTTTGAACTTTTTTTGACCAAGTGCTTTGGTCACCCACCCTGACTAAGTGATTACACTTAGCCACATATCGATTTCAAAGCACACATAAGCCCCTGCAAACTGCACAGATGGCCACAGTCTTCATGCAGTTGACTGTTATCCTACTCTACTGCAGACCTCTGGTTATCATTTTCTGTTCCTTTTCCTCCAGATTATGCCCTTTGGGTTTGCTTTTCTCTGACTAGTTGAATCTTTTGTTCGTCCCAAAAATTTACAGAATGTCTATTTCACATGGATAAGAGTGAAAAAATTCTGTTGTTCAATACATCGCACCAACAGAAAAAACAATTATTCCCACTCTTCTTCTCCAAATAACTTTCTTGACTCTTTCCCACAGTCAGGCAAACTTAAGACTCAAAGGGATCCTTCTGTCAATATCTCTATTGCGAGGAATCAGTACAAGAGGAGAAATGCTCAAAGGCACTAATACAATAAGAAAGCTACCATGCAAGCCCTGAGCCACAGAGACAGTGCACAGTATTTGCATTATCATTTCAAGAAGATTTTTCAAATCATAGACCTTGAAATTTACTATTTGCAAATGAAATTGTTTTTCACCATCCTGGGAATAGAGGTCAAGAAAAAAGCTAATGATGGCCTTACAAATTATACACACAAAATAGGCATCCCTCACATGCAAAGCTGCTCTCAAGAGATCATTTCATTAACAGCTGCACAGTCTGAATTTTTTGGTCCTGATATCCAGACAGGAACCCAAACAGCCACGATGAGTCACGCGGATGCCTCAGGCTCACGTTATCCTCAGTGAATCCCAGCTGCCCTCCGGGGCTATTTGGAGGGCTCCTCACTGAGCTACTCTGCATGTTGTCCCTGACATTTCCAATCCCATTTCACCGTGCTTCTCCTCCAAAGGCCAGATGAACTGGGAGGCTGTTCAGTCTTACGGAGCTGCAGCTTCAGATTCAGCCAGAGCAGGAGAAAAGGCGGGGGCTGAGAAGAACCCCCCCTGTGTAATTCACTGGGAATTACGCTCAGCTTTGGGGTCCTGGTCTGAAACGGCCTTCACAACCACTTTGTATAAACTGTAACGCCGAAATGTGTCAGAGCCACTGCTCGGCCATGACACGGGTATTTGTGGGTCTGTGCTGCCAGCACAGCCAGACAGGCACTAGTGCACCCAAAAACTACGACTGGAGCACCAAGCCCAGAGCCTCTGGAAGGCTTAAAATGGCTCTGCCATGGAAATGGATCACCAGAAGCACCCTAAGAAAATGTGTTCAGCAGAAGAGAAGCTTTCTCAATTTAAAGCAAAACCCACTTGCCCACTGAAATAACTCTTACACCCCGAACATGCCTTGCTGCTTTACCACCAGCATCACCCTGCATGGCCTCCCCAGCAGCCCTGCTGGCATTCTTTCCTTCAGTTAGAGTTAGCTCTACTAGAGTTAGCTGGCTAACTCTGAAAAGAGTAAAACTAAAGTTAAGCTATTGTAATGAGGGACTAGAAAAGACACAGTCATTTTATTGTGCCACAACTGCTAATAGCGCATTTTGCAGAAAAAGGTGTACTGCTCTGTGGAGCAATAAGCTGTGTGGCTTTCTAATCATTATCAGAACTCAGCTCCTCAGCAAAACAGCAGTCATCCATACGCACATCCTCCTCACTGGCTCAAAAATTAGGCCAGGAAGCCTTTTGTCCCCCTTTCTCATTCTTCAGTTCCCAGAAGCCAGACAAGCAAAGCACGTGGGCACCCGATTCCTCCTTCAAGCAGCTTTACACCATTCACCTCAACCAAGGCAGGCCTACATTACCCCTCTGAGACGGAAGGTATCCAAGCTACAATTTTCCTATCGTACAGCCTGGTTTGCCGACCTTCTCAGATTAGCTCCTCCACCGGTCATCTGAACAACGGGGAGGAGCAATTTTTCTGGGCGAAGGCCTCATTCACAGCCGCCTGCCACCCACGCCGTGGCAAAGTCTGGGCTCGGCAGGTCAGGCTGAGAAGGAGGAACGCGGTGGGGACCATCCTGGGACGTATCGCCTTGCCATCCCCTCTGTCCGTCCAGCCACCAGGTCTTCTGCCGCACACTCAAAGCGAGTGATGTTACGGACCAAAACACCACAACTGACAACTGAAATTTCCTTTTCCTCTCCTACCTGCTGTCAGAGGTGAGGAGAGAGTTTGATATTTGGGTGTTAAGTTTCTGCCGGTCACTACTTAAACTTATCTCAGAAGGAGTCATCATCCAACAGATGACCAAGTGCTGTTTATGCTCGTGATGTTAATGCATCAAATCTTGAAAAAACCCACGTGCAAGGACTAACCCTAGTGGAACATTTATAACAACTCAACAAGGCACTACAAGGTCTCTCTTTTTGGCACCTAATGTTCAGGAAAGTGGCTCCTTATTTCACACCAGCTTTCCAGAGGCAAGCCAGCTCCTGCCACTCTTGACTTGTCATTGCAGGTGGTGCCAATAAATCAGAGTAAGTGGACAGAAAAGTAAGAGCTGAAGGAGGAAAATGCAGAGAACATGGTAGGAAAAGACAGCATGTTTTCACACTTGGGAACTGCATGGCTGTAAATCTTCCAGGTCAATGAATTAAGAGATGCCTGTTACCTTCTCCATTGGAGTTTACTCAACATGGTCCTGTAGCCTTTGCTGGTGAGGATTATCTCCGTGACTCCCCATCATTTCCTGGAAGACAGAATCAGACCCACAGGCTGCACCTGTCAGTGCTCAAGCTTCATTACGCAGAATAAGATCCAAACAGGCATCTCAATTAATCACACTCATGTATTAGTAAATAATTCATTAATTCAATAAATTGCTCCAGGCCATACCATAATCAGTCATGTCAGAGATTATAAGAAAAATCACAAACCAAAGTGTTAAACATGGGCCCATCCTTGCTGATTCATCATCTGTAGTAATCACTCATGGCAGAACAGGTATACTTTACATACTTTAAGACAGGTGGCATGGAAAATTAATCATCTCAATTGTGCGGATTCCTCTATCAGATCTGTTGATTCAGCAATATTAGATCTAAGCTGCAGAAAATTCAGAAGCAGGCCACCTCAGAAAAAATAAACATTTTTGTAATCTGCTCACTGATAGCCAGTAAACACCCTGCTTGATAAATGGGGACTTACCCGTACAGTAACATGTAATTCCTCATCCCCTAACCCTCTGGCACAGGGCTGAGAAGGTGCTGTAGAGACCAAAAGAAGCCGCAGCCGCAGCTGGAGCTGTGAGAGCACACGCCGAGCAAACTCCTCCTGCAACGCCAGTGGGCTGCCCAGAATATCGCCATCATCCTGGTTTCTATTGTCTGTTCCCAAGCAGGCCACTGTACCACAAAGGAAAGTCCAATCAATAGGTTTCACTCATTTGACCCTATCCACCTAGTAATGATTTTATGGCAAGGAAGAAGCTCTACATCACGGAACCCAAAGAACTGAGCTGGAAGGGACCTCAGCCCCCCATGTCCAGTTAACCACCCCCACCTCATCGTTAACAGGTGCTTATCCAATTTCTGCTTACAGATCTCCAGTAATATCATCCTCAGACAACGTATCCCAGTCTTTCACCTTGTCTATGTTTCTCTCTGCTCCCTTGCTTTCTGCAGCAGCCTTTTGTGCCTCTGAAGTTTGCTGCCCTCTTCCCCGTCCAGTTTCACTTCTATACTCATGATTCAAACGCTGTGATGTTTTTGCTGCATTTCCCTTACCTATGCAGGAAAAAAAATGCAGACTTAGATAGAACAAGACTGCCTGTAGATTAATACTGGTGTCATTAAGTTGGTTAAGATATAGGCAAAATTAAGTTAAAGCTAGAAGGAAGAGAGAGAGAGAGAGAGCGCTTTAAAAAAATTGCCCTAAATACAGCAGAAGAAAAAACTCATTCCTATTGACAGATCAATTCTATTTTTTTTAAGTGCAGAAGAGAGAGGTCAAGCTACAATGCAAGGAAGAAAATAAGCTGATTTCTCCTCTTTCTGCAAATGAATTAAGTTTTAAGTTTTACAGCATAGTTATGAAAGGCCACAAGAAGTTACATTTGTGAGCAGAAATTGAAAGAGCTTGCTGAAAAACTGCTAACAACAGGCCTTGCTCTCAGAAGCGTGCCTACATGCTTCGCCTGCTCATACATCAATTCCAGACTTTTCTGGCCCTTCATTGCGAGAGATGCTTTCAGCTGTCAGAAGCAGCATGAGATCACCTAAGTCCTAATCCTGGAAAGAGCCACAAACTCCTCGTCAGCTGCACAGAAGCCCCAACTGCTGCTAAAAGCGTTCGGAAACTGGGGAGAGTTACACCTCTGCAAGAGTGAGTCCTCAAAAACAAAAAAGGTCATGGGGAAAATTATTTTTATGTGTTAGGTTGTGGATAAGTCCAGTAGATATCAGACATTTTCCTGCCCCTGCCTGTCATATCACCACTTTCTTCAAACTGAGAGCCATTACGCTAAGGGTGAGATTCATCACACAAAGCTGTCTAAGAGTCTAGTCTAAACTCAGCAGGTTTTGTCCCTGTGTAGTCAACCGAGATAGATGGACGCACTCCAGAGGGCAACGCATTTTGTCCTGAAACAGATGACGGAAATACATGAAATGGCTCCCCAAAGGCCTGTTTTAGATTATGCATCTAGCTTTGTAATGGTTTAGATTTAGCAATAACAATTATCTGAAAAAAAAATTTTAATTATTTTCCAAGCAAAGACCTGGCTTTATTTGAAGTTTGACACTCAGTGCTTTGAGCAGGGGTTAAAGTAGCTGAGGAGCACCATGTACCACACAGGTTAGGGTGATTCTAACGTCAAGGGTGTAAGGTGGTCGCATACTGACGCAGCCCATGAGATGCCACTGCTTGACACCATGGATATATCCAGATCATCTCCTGGTTATGGCACACTGTTTCACTGAAGACCACGTAGACATGAGCTTCCTGACCTAGGAAAGAAGGTGCATTTGAGATTTTCTTTGCCAACATAACCGTGACTCAGGACTTTCTTCACGCTTCAAAAGCACCAATGCAGGCTTTCTCCTTTGGGGAACAAAGTCCAACTGGCCTGTCACTGAGATGCAATATGCCAGATTTCTGTCTATCTTCTGACTTGCCAATCAGGTAGAAAAGGGACCTAACTCCCATCTCATCCACCTGCAATGTGTCCATGACATGCGTTTCCCTGACACCTATGCCAGCATTGTAGGTGCAAATTTACTGATAAACTGCTGCCTGCCTTTCACATCCTCTATCACTACTAAGCGCTAGGGCTGTCCCTACAGTAAAGGTGGAGATCCTCTTGCTGCTGCACAGCCCATGTCATCAACCCAGTAAATTACAGGAATATTTCAAACATTCATTCTGAAGTTGGGAGAACAGAACTATCCTTTTGTGGGATCATTCTCTTGATAAAAAAAGCTGTCGACTCCGGAGTCACCTGAGGACTACACACAAAAATCCCTCATAAATCACTGCATTCCAGTTTCAAGCTAGAAACCCTCATCTCCACTTGTGCACTGCTACAGAGGTTACACTCATCAAGGAGGACAGACCAAGAACAGGGCTGATGAAAATCTGCCCTGAGTACAGCGAGAAAAGCATGTCTGGCCTTCCTTTTCCCATGCCCGGTGTTTTCCACTGGTGTGGTTACTCAGTGACTGGGCAGCGGCTGTGGACGCAGACTGCCCTGCTGCAACCAGACCAACAGGCAGAGGCTGCTTGCATTTGCCATCAAAGCCTTCTTTCTTCTTTTTCATTAATACTGCTTATTCAGCGCTTTGCCCAAATGACATCTGGCTGACACCTGCACACTGAAAAAGCACAGAATGAACTGCTTTTGGAAATTCCATTATCACCAAAATGGTGACAAATGACTCAGGACTTGCAGGAAATTCTACTGTCAGAAAAAAACATTCTACAAATAGGCTAATGACTTCTATTAGAAACCTGTGATTTTAAGACTCAGAACTTATAATAAATGGTATTCAAGACAAATGTGTGCTAAATGGTCTCAGTATGATTATCTACAAGAAATTTTATTGACAATATTTACAGCTATTAAGCACATTGAGACAAAATGGTCCCACAAGAGATTCTAGAGGATCAAATTTTTTTATAGATATTATATACGTATATTACAGCTGAAGAATCCAGCAATTCTAAATTCAGCTGGGTAAAAAGAGTTTGGAAGGAGCAGGTAAGTTGCAAACATCAGCATTACGATGTAGTGTTTGAAAAAATTCAGAATTGTTTTCAGTGTCTTCAGAATGAGCCTCCCTGGATCCAAAGCTATTTGATGTCAATGGGAAGGCTCCTCTAAGCAGTCTTTTGGAGGCTTAGAAACTCTTCACAGTCATCAGAATCAAAGGGAAAGTCTTGCCTTTGGACAGAAACAGCTTGGCAGAATACAAAAACCATGCAATAAAAATCAAAAGCGAGATGGTCTTTTCTGAACAGCAGGAATTTCCTTTTAACTTGTGTAGCCTTGGATTGGTGAGGAGAAGTGGAGCCTGTGGCCAGCAACACAGTTTTGGGCTGGAGGCAGATGAGCAAAAGCAAGAAGCTTCAGGTACGTGAAGCTGGGCCACAGGAATCGTTGGCTTTGTGGGTGTGTGTTTGTCTGCCTGTATTTGGTGTAAATACACGTATTTTGTGATAACTCTAAATAAATTAAAAAACAAAAAAAAAACCCACAAAAAAACCCAGAGAAACATTGAGTTGCATGAAATGGTGGAAATTCTCACAAACGGTCCACTGAAACTAAACTGATGGGTTTTGCACAGCTCTAGGTAAAAGCTACAGTTGGGTCGCCAAAATACTGGGTTTACAAAATAGCAAATTTCTCAACAATCCAGATAGTTTCCTCTCAAATAAACTGCTTCTAGGTAATTAAAAGGACAGAATAAAAAAAAACTTTCCTAGCGTAATTAGAGTTGCTCAAACTAATGGTCCAAGGAATTCCCAAATACTCAGATGCCCTCTTAATTGCAGCTGAGCAGCTATAATGGTAAAAAGCAGTTCCAGCTAACTAAGGGCTGGAGGGTAGACAAGCTGTAAGATTCATTTTTGCTGGAAAACCTGCCAAGGCCAAGCACTGAGGGGGACAGCTGCATTCAGCACCATTTCCCCATTCTGCAATAAAGTTGACAAATTAAATGACATTTAAAACAAGAACTCTTGCCTGAATATTTGTGCAAAAATACGCCACAATTTACTTCTGGAATGGAATATCCTGATAAGACCGAGGAAATGGCTATATCAAGGGAAAAAAGCCCAAATATTTTAAAAGCAAAGGGCTGTATTCTCTGTGCATGTCCCTATTCTCATTAAATATGAAGGATGAAGACCAGGTCTTCCCAGAGTACAAATGCATCGCGTTCCTGACTTTAAGTAGATGGCTTCGGTAGGATACCTTCTACATTCGGTGTATGCTTAAACACATCAGTAAGCCCAAGGCTGCTTTTTCAAACAATTTTATTACCCAAGCAAACAGCAATAAAAGGGATTTGGGAAATAAACGTTCAAAGAAAGCCCTCATTAGTTTCTATATTTTGGGGCTAAAAACCAGACTGTCTCCCAACATAGGGTGTGAAAGAGGACTAGTTTTTCAAAAGGGCTTAGAAGCCAGCTCCTTGTTTCAACACTCAAAGCATTACCACAGGCAGTTTTGAAAAGGTGGCCACGTGGATGCCAAACTGGTTTGAAAATATGCTAGATCCGTGCACACTTTTTGACTATTACCTTTAGGTGACCAGATACTCTTTTCATAATATTCACATGTTCTTATGGTTAAACTATATTCACAAACACGATCTGTGACCATCTTTCAGCTGGCACGTAAGTGCTAAAAATTGCACGTCAAGGTAGACAGGTGAAACGTTTCAGGGCTTGCTACTGTAGATTAGTACTCAGTAAATTTGACATGAAACACCTATTTCAGCTTATCCTGAGGTTTTCATGCCCAGTGGCTTTGTAGGTGGGGTGGTGGGGAGGGGTGTAGTTTGAGGTGGAAGAAACAGCCTGACACACTAGATCAAGTCCAATGGAGGGCCACCACGATGGTCAAGGGGTCGCAGCACAGGAGTTTTGAGGGGAGGCTGGGAGAGGTGGGGTTGTTCAGCCTGGGAAGGGAGGCTCAGAGAGGGTGTACTCATTGTCCACTGCTGGTGGCTACAGAGAAGACAGAGCCAGGCTTTTCTCAGGGGTGCACAGCAAAAGGACAAAAGGCAATGGGCACAAGTTACAGCAATTAGACATATGGGGAACACTTCTTCATGAGAGCGGTCATACGCTGGAACCAGTGCCCAGAAAGCTGATGGGATCTCCAGCCCTGGCGATATTCAAAACTCATCCGGGCAAGGCCATGAGCAACCTAGTCTTAACTTTGAATTTGGCCCTTTTTGAGCAGGGGGAGGGGGGTGAGATCAGACAATCTCTAAAAGTCCCTTTCAGCCTACATAATTCTATGATCGTATGATTCTCTCTATATAAGGATTTAAATGCACATAAATTTTTGGCAGATTTTGTCAAGGCATTTTCTGGTGACATTTGCATATGGATGTTCTCATTAGCATATACAGAAATTCCTGGATTTTAAGCAGTATGCAGGTTCTAAAATTTCTTTTTTCTATTTTAACTTTTCTCTATCATCAAAGTGAGAAATAATAGCAGGCAAAAACCATTTCCTTTTATTGATACTGAGAAACGGAATGATATTTTTGCTTAAAATAAGAGTATCTTTTCCTCCAAAACCACTACGTCTGAATATGTGTTCATACATGACTATACCTCTAAAATTATAGAAGAGAAAAATATAAGCAAGCATTATGCTAGGCAATTCAAGGAAGTAATTAAAAATAAATCTTTTTGCTTCCCCAGACAGATTATAATAAACCAGTAACTCAGTTTCATGTATCTTGACCTCAGGATGCATTAACTTGTTCAGAACAGTGGTACTCTTCTAAGTATCCCAGGTTCAACATATCTCATTTCTCTTTTTCTCTAAACATACACAGAAAAAACCCATTAAACGTTTCAGATTTAGCAAATACATTTGGAGATTTTTTTTTCTGTTTCCTATGAACTCTTTGCCGAAACTGAGAAGTATTTCTCAGTGGCTCAGACAGCAAACACTATAAAGAGAGGTTTTTGAAAGCCTAAGAAAGTGAGAAGACAGCAGTCCTGTCTCTGACTGACGGTCCAGAGATGCTGGAATCCTGCCTTCAGCAGCAGCCAGAAGCAGGCATCTAAATCAGAGTACCGGGGAGGCATATAAGCTGCTTTACTTACCCTGAATACTCCTCCAGCCTCCACCAATTTGCAGCTCAGGGACTTTCTGAGCCTGAGGTGCTTTCTGTGTAGTCAGTAACTTCCATAGATTGGTTAGTGCTAATGGCCAGCTCAGTCCATCATTCTTATGTATGAAGTCAGGACTGTTGATTTCCGATATGCACCATTTCAGATTAAATTTCCTTTTTCCCTATTTTACTGCCCAGTTCCTCAGCCATGCAATATCTTTCTGCAGTTCTGCACAATCAGCTTTCATCTTTACTACTCTGAAGAATTTAGTGTCATCACTACAAGTTTGTCAATAGTCTATATTCATCCAATTTTAGAGAGGATTATTCATAACTGAATTCATAACTTCAGAGGTTGAATTGCACAGGTCTCAGCCCAAAGCATTCTGGACCTTTATTAGTACCCTCTCTGCCCTGGGAGAACTGACTATATTTACCCTATTTTACCTATCTTTTAAACAACTACCTACCTTACGAGGGCCTTCCCTCTTATCCTTGGCTGCCTAGTTTCCTAAAGGGACCTTTTTGGGGGTACTCAACAAAGGGAGGTGCTGAGCTCTTCTCCCTGGTATCCACTGACGGGATGCATGGGAATGGCTCAAAGCTGCGTCAGGGCAGGTTCAGACTGGACATGAGGAAGCATTTCTTTGCCAAGAGGGTGGTCAAACACTGGAACAGGCTTCCTACAGAGGTGGTCAATGCCCCAAGCCTGTCAGTGTTGGGCATTTGGACAAAGCCATTGATAACGCGCTTTAACTTTTGCTCAGCCCTAAAGCGGTCTGGCAGTTGGACTAGAAGATCATTGTAGGCTCCTTCCAACTGAACTATTCTATTCTAAATTCTATTCCATTCTACTTTAAACTTTGTCAAGACTTGGAAATTTATGTGGATGGTATCAACCAGGTCTGCTGCAGCTACATGAAAAGAAGACCAATAGGAGGCACACCGTCCCACTACAAAAGACATAGTGACTCTTCCTCCATACATAATATTCATCCTTCGTTCCATAGATTCTACTCCATTACTGTTTCAACTGATCTGCTCGGTACAGATGTCTGTCTCTCATTAGATTTTCCCTAGTCCTCTTAAAAATCAGCATCCTATTTACTTATTTACAAACCACAGAAAACAAGGAAAACCTGCAAGAGAAGGTTTACACCACAGCTAGTAGCTCAGCTGCTTTATCCCCACGTTCCTCTGGGATGCCGGGGTGAATACCATCTCATCCCAGTGACTCGCTGATGTTCACTCTGTCTCTTTGTTCCAAAGCAATCACCAATACTGATCTAAATTCCACTTGCACTGAAGTCAGTGTGGGTTTTAATACTGACGCCAAAAAGACGTTAGATCAATATTTTTTCTGTACAGAATTTTGCATATTTTCCTCATTTTGTTCTAATCCATTTTGTCAGAATCAGTCACATATTTTTGGTGACTCAAAAGTTCAAAGTTGAGCTAGGTGCATATTGTATTCTAAAGCTGTTTAAATGTCTCAGTCCTATTTGTAAGAAAGAGAACAGTTATGAATATGATGTCTTTAGATGAGCTACATCATTTTCATAGGCATAAATATTTTCTAAATTAGAGTATCCATTCAAGCAGACCTGTTGCTATACACACACTCCATATTTAAACAGTGATGAAGTCCCAGCTGCATAGTCCTGCCCTTGTCTTAAGGCACTCAATTACCTGCAGTCCTACGTACATTTAGGATTGTTTGGTCAATGCAATATAACAGAATGCCCCAACATCTCAGAAACGCCAGTGTGGGTGAACACCGGTGAATTACAGTTCATACAGTACTGTCATCCTCTGTAAGTATTTAGCACAAAAGCACATGAAAGAAAAAAAAAAATCTGAAATAATGTTTCATCCATTGGTGCAATCTTCTCTCCCAGTTAGCACATTTCAGCTGGCACAGAGTAACTTATAGTGTCATGGTAACACGTTCATGGATTCACTTCCCTTAGCAAGAGCTCAGCTGCAGACCATGCAACAGTTACCAATAGACCTGTAGAATCCTGATCTATATTTTTCCACGGGGGAAAAAAATGGGTCCGCTGTTCAAAGGCTGAAAGTTTTTGTACAGCAATATGAAAATGTAAGTAGATCCATTATATATCCCTATGGATTTAGAGAGGATGCACTTCCTTGCTTCTGGAATAATTCCTGGACTCAAAAAATGTCTCTCCCTCTAATCCGTCTTCCTGGCAACAAGGCCAGCCCTTTATCATTGCCCTAATGTTGTCAATTACTTTCAGTTAATGCCAGATCCTTCTCATTAATGTCAAGAAAACACAAGCTCCTCTTTTTCCCTGAATTCCCCTCACAGAGGCAGGTTTTGCCTGTAGAGGAACGCGTGCCCAATGCCGTCTGTGGGAACTGCTACGTGAGGCTGTATCCACACTGCCTGCCTAACGCTCACGCTGCGTAAGACCCGAGCAGATGAAGAAAAGAAGTTTCATCCCTGCTTGCCCTTTTTCTAGCTCAAGGTAGGGATTAGGGATGGTGAACTTTTTTCCACTGTAAACTGACAGGCATTATAATCCTATCAGCATTTGTATTTTTGCACTGGTACCTGCCTTCATTGAGCACTACCTCAGACAACGCACCGAAAGCCAGCATTCAGCCGGTGCGGCGCGTGTGTCTGTGCAGGGACCTGCCCGCGCCTCCGCCCAGCTGTAGCATCCCTGCAGATCCACCCTGGCAGCCCATCACTTCACCCAAACCCACTCCCTCGCCTCACACCGCCTCCAACATCTCTCCCAGCTGCAAATCCTTCCCACTACTCATCAGCAAGCCTCGTGCCAGCTTTGTCAGAAGCTTTTCTGCATAGATGTGTGACAGAGGAGCCCACGATGCTGGGAGGGTGGGGACAGCACATTTATTGCTTTTGCAGGGCGAAGGGGAAACTCACATCATTAAAGTTTGGTTTTCGCTGTTGATCAGGAGGGGGAAAAAACAGGACTAAGAGAAATGGCTTTACAAAACGTTTAAGCTGCCCACCCACGGCATGTACTCAGCATGTGTATTCAGGTCAGCACACTATTTCCTATGAGTCACGTTCGGCTGTGCCTTAGCTGCGTATTTTAGTCAGAGCGATCTTAGCTGAAGCCAGTGCTGTGAGGAGGCTGGTGGTGCCCAAATTTGTTCTAGTATCCTGGAATTTGCTCCTTTGAGTGTTGTGACTCAGTGTAATCCTACAGAATTAAACTGTTTCTGTGTACCGTTCCCACTGGGCTAATGAAATAGTTAAAATCCCCATCCGTGGTACAGAATAGCAACACAATTGTTAAAGAATTAGTAATACAATATCGAGGTGGGTGACATAGCTCAGATTCAGCTACACCAGCATTAACTAGCTGCGTATTTTGCTGAGGGAAAAAGCCAAGGCTTCTTTTCCTAATGCAGTTCTCTTGCCTGCTTCAAGTTCCTTATTACGCGCATCTCAGCTAGCAGCATGACTACCATTTTTGACTATTTACATATGTGGGACAGCTGCCTGATTGGAGAAATAGTCACAGAGCCGCTCACAGGAGAGACTGCTCTGCCCACAAAGGGGTTACTGCTCGCCCATGCTCGCTCTGACGCCGCTAGCATCTCTCAGCCTCCAGTGGTTCACTGAGGGCTGTGGCTTGGGTGCCACCCATGATCTCCCCAGTCTCCCTTAGCAGGGTATCTAACACCTATGTTGTTTTATCTTCAAGAGAAACAGAGGCTCCAACTCCAAAACCACCCAGTGAAAACCCCATGTTCTCACCCCCCTCTCTAGCCTACCTTGTCCTGGTCCCATGAGCACTATAGTGCATACTTTGCTGAAAATTAGCTGCTTACATGAGTTTTCTGGGTCTCTAAGGCTTGTCCGACCCTTTGAAAACCCATGCTAAAGGGCTTCAGTACTCCCGGTGTTGCAGCAGCATGTTGCATTAACCCTTGCCTGTCATAGTTAAGAGACGTCTTTTTTTATTCCAGTTCCTAAGTACAGTCTGTAAAGCGTGTCAGGGTGATGGGTGCCACAGCCCCAGGGGACAAGGAAGCACCACAGTTTATCCCACAAGCAGTGGAGGACGGGAAGAGCCAGGACCAGCAGAGCAGAGCCGAGGGGAAGATCAGACAATATACAAAATGGGAGGCTTTGTTTTCCTTGTGCCCAGAGAGCTTACGCCAGCCACTGCAGGACCGAGTCCCTTAGCCAGCCTTGACTGCACACGCAGGCAGGAGCGGCAGAACGACTCCCCACACCCCGCAACCACTTCACCAGAGGCAGAACACATTACTGAGTTTGTATTAAATGGGTAGGCTCATCGCTTGGGATTACAATTAACGTTGGAAGGAGATCCAAGAAGTTGTAAAAGTTTAAAGGGATGCCTGTCATGTAATATTCTCTTCAACTTAAATTATATCAAAAATCTGGAGCATATGCTTAATAACTAAGAGCAGAATTAATCCCCTAGCTGTCAGCACAACTGCTCTGAAATGGTGACTTACATCTAATTACATTTCTTTTTAAAGCCCGGTTGCAATCAGTTAGCTTCTGCCCTGGCTCACACTGAGAGGAACCACGGCTGTGATGTGAGATCACATATACAGCACTATGGGGGTATTTACATCAACTCACTCAGCTACCTAAAATAGGAGGCCAGTCTCCTTATATTTTCCATGGAGAGATGTGAGCTCCCCCAGAGGGTAAAGCAGAGTTTAATTTGGGCATGCTGGATTGCCCACTGAAGGAGCCTGTCCTCAGTAGGGAGCCTGATGCTCTCACTTGTGTTAACATAGTTAAAGCTGGATGGAGTCAATACCTCCAAACTCACAGACAGTGGTGCAAAAAGGATAGCACACGACCGACATCCACCAGCCCTTTGTGCCTGAGAAAGGGCATAGGAAAGTTTCCGTCTCTAATGCAACCCTATTCCCAATAGCATGGTTCAGATCCATTTCCATTTGATCCCCGCTCCCAGCACCCCAGCTGCCACCACTAACTGGCCAGGCCATACCACAGCAATGAAAGCTGGGTAAGAGACTTCACAGGCTTGGTTTGGGGGTTCTCAGGGAACCCCTGATACCTCCTAATGGGGGAGGTTATGCTAGGAGGAGCCCCAAGAGAACATAAGCTTGTACCTTTCTAGGGTATTTTTAATAATGTTGTGTTTCCTAAGACACTATAAGATTGAGGCAATTTAACTATCTAAGAAAAGCCCTTCTGATTTTTTGGGGGTTTTTTGCCTTTTTCTTCTAGATGAAAGGAATTTATTTTTCTGGCTTCTTGTGTATTTGCATATCGAGGCCTGTGGGATATAAGTGCATGAGTTTTATTAGCTCTGTTTCCTCAAATGCAGGTCAGTAGCAAAAGACCATATCCCTTCATGCTATTTGCTAGACTTAATATTGCAGCAAAGAAAGAGAATTTTAACCCAGGAAATGCTTCCCACATCAAGCTAGTATCACATTTTAGGCCTACAATTTCAGACTCATTAGTACTAATCCTCAAAATGGAACTGATGGAAAAAAAACCAAACAAAAAAGCCAGTGTCAGACCAAAAAGCAATTATTAGTCACAATCAGTCTTTGTATTAAGGTGCATCAATGATACCCTTACCAGCTCAGCTTTGTCTTCATTCCAAGTGTTGTAAAACCACCTCGTGGCTGACTTGGCCATTCTGTTGTTCTGCATACTCAGATTACCCCAGTAAAATGCATTTTTTCCCAATAAAGATTGCTGAGGTCCACAGTAACTTTTGCTAGTACATGAAGTAAAGCTGGTGGGGCCAGCCCCTCTACCCCCCCCCAGCCACACCAGACCACATTAGATATAACGTCTATATGGGGAAGCAACTCAAGCGATTGATACTGAAAAATCTATCTTGTGATTTTTGTCAAATATGGTTTTTATTAAACCCCCTCTAGACGCAGCTGATTGGTACTTCTAATAATGTATTCAGGTTTTCTCCCATCAATCACCAACCAAATTACTGTTGGGTTTGGGTTTGGGGGTTTTTTCATTATTATTAAAAGATCAGCTCTACCATGCAGCACTAATTAGGGAGGAGGATTGATTGAAAAGGCAGTGTTTCATTGAACAATCAGGATTCCCAGTTTTTACCAGTTAAGGCAGGCTCCTGCCATTATTTTTACATAACCTAGCCCTTAGAGATAGAAGCAACATCCTGCAGAGAACAGAAATGACTTGCTTAGGAATACATCTATAAACCTGACAAGAATCAGCACCCAGAGACTGCTCCAACTCCTGTCCGCAGTCTTTAAAGTTTTCGGCTGAACTATAGTGAAAATGAGTTTCTGCAGTGCTGGATCCTAACCAGAGAGAAGAGTGGGTACTGCGGGTTTTCAGTCAGGAATCTTCAACAAAAAGCAACAACAAAAAAATCTCCCTTGCTTTTATGTGATAAAAGAGCTTGTAGGAACTCTCTGTGTGAGGAGGGTAAGAAACGTGCTATTTTTCCTGGCATTGGGAGTGTAAATGAAAGCTCCCAGTAGGCAGCTTTGCTAATAGGAACTGATTTCATGTTAGGAGTGCTTTCTGTGCCATCCCAGGAACGCTACCTGGAAAGGAGTCACCCACTGCCGCTGACCCCGTGCCTAACCCAATGAGTGCCAACAGGTTAAGCTGTGGGGCTCAGACTTCGCTTTCCCTCAAAAGTGAGGAAGCTGAAGTTGAAATCCAAACATCTGGCCAGAAATCACACAGCAGCAGTATCTTTGTAGCAGATTGAAGTAACCCTAGAAGAGAGGTGCTCACTCCTTGGTATGTGCCATTAGAAACGGGCCCAAGATACAAAATCTTGATATCAATTTGGCCTGCCCAGTGGGTCAGGACCTAGATGTACCACCAGCTTGAGAAGAAGTTGTTAGACAAAATAAATTCCTGGGCAGGATTTGTGTTCCCTTCAAGGTGTCTGGACTGGAAGCCGGGTGGGAGGAGGGCTGAGGCATGAAGGCATGATTTCCCTATGAAATGTCTCCTGCCAAACATAGAGGTGGCCAGAGGAGCTCTGCGCCAGCTACAGGAGCATCCAGCAGCCTCTTCTGAAGTGGACGTAGACTGAAGGAGCACGAAAAAAACAGAACTTTCTGGGAAATAAGGTAAGTTCGTACGGACATCTTGCATTATTTCATAAGGACCAGGGAGCTGAACAGGTAGCCAGAATAGACCCATAAGATCCATCAACTGCACTCAGTCCTAACAGCACCCTGAAAACCCACTCAGAGGTCTCCTCCCTTGAGTCAGTGGGTCTTCACAAAGCACGGGAAAAGCCTGGATACTTCTAGCAGCTTTATTCCAGGGTTTAGCCCAGGCACGATTGCACTGTGGTTTATTATTTGTTCAACAGCACAGCAGGAAATTCTCTCTCTCTCAGACAGAAAGCAGGTAGCTGGGATCCAGGACAGGACCAGAGATATTCTAAATATATAGGAAAAGGGTAAATAGAAGGACCAGCAAGTTTTGGCTGATACTAGCAGTTAAAAGGAGCAGGTATGCTGTCCTCTGTGTGTGTCCACTGCTAAAAACAACAGAAGTCCAATTTCCAACAGAGTTTACATAACACTACCACAATACTTCACTATTAATAGAAGCAATTTGTATCTGGATTGATGGGAAAATACCACAGCACAGATGATAACACTGATCTTGAGAAACAGTGTGAAAATTAATTTCATCAGGGTCAAGGAAGAGCAGCTTTTCAAGCCTCTCCTCATTTCTCCACTTCCTAAAAGCAGGTCCCCTCCATTGACCCTACCTCCTGTACAAGTCTTCTTCCCATCTCAAATCAAACCAAACCACACTTGGCTCTTGCTGGCTCAGGCCACCAGAGGAGAGTAGAGGGATGGAGGCACAAGGGTCCCAGCGCTCACATGTTCCTTAGGATGAGCTCTGAGTCTGTCTGTAGGTGGTGAGGAGGACAAGAAAGATTTATTCAGTTTTCTACCTTCAGAAGAATTTAAAAACCTGCTGAGACCACAATTTGCCCTCAGTTGACATTGCTCCCACTGTCTTCAATGCACTCTGGTTCAGACCTCCGGTGATTAACAGATTCTGTGCCATTTCTCTCCAAACCTCAACATCTTTCCCCCAAGGCAGGTAGTGCTCCCCATGGCTATTTCTTTCTCTTTCTCAAGGAATCCTGTCCCATTAGCTCCACCTCTCTGCAAGGCTCCTGAAGAAAGTTCTTTTCTATAAAACATTGGCCCCGATAACTGCAAATGAAAGACAAATTCAGCAGATAAATGAGCTGGATATTATTTTATTGTAATTTAAACAATCATTTTTGAAGTGTGTAAGATTATATAGAACCTGTAATCAGAGCCAAGAGATGTCACTGAATAATACATGACATGCTATAAATTAAGGAAAGAATGATTATACGTAATAAAAAGAATAAGAAATTTCTTCTTGCAGGAAGGATAGGAACCACATTATTACTGAGCAGAGAGCGATAAAAATCACCACCTTATGAATAAAGCAATGGAAGAAGGAAATGCCAGAGAGAGTGGAAACAACCAAGGAAAGCTTGGCCAGGACTTAGTAAGCAAAGCCAGGGACTTATAACTCTTCCACACAGAGCAGTGCAGTAATGCTCACAAATAATTTATTCAACAACTGACGTATAAACTATTGATGAAAAATTTTTGCTTTTCAAAGGATTTTGCTTCCTACAACTTCTTGACTGATAAAAAACCCCCGGCATAATGGTGAGCCTAGTCTTGAATAGAAAGTAGAGTGTTAGCTAGCAAGAGAGCAAGCTCCCCAGTGCTAGTGTTATTAACCCCACGTAAGGGGCCCTGGAACGATGCGCAAGCCACGCAGCGAGAGCAGCGTGACTCATCAGGCCTGACACCGCGCTCCCAGACACCATTGCTCTACCGGCAAAGTTGTCTCATTCTGAGTCTGCTAATAGAGGTAAAAGCACCTTCGTTCTGTGGAAATTCACGCCTCCACTATCTCCTATATTGAACGGCCATATAATAAAAGAAATTGGCTATGTTCAACCATACGAGATATGCTAATGACTCAAGATATGATAATCAGTCACCCAGGTATGACAATACCAGGCACTCTAAGAAGGTGAATGGAGCAGCCCATTAGCAATAACTCTTGGAAGCTTCTAACTTGTAAGGACAGTCAAATCACTTTATCAGCATCGGTTCCTAATAAGCTTGCACCCAAACAAAGCATGAGAGACTTTAACTTGTGCCCCCTATGCCAGATTTAATGATGGTTGAACAGAAGTTCACATAGAGTTGAACCACTTTTTTACCCAGCTTAGAGGAAAAAGCTGAAAAACATGAAGATATGCCATACTGAGGACAGAGCAGCAACATAACTGTGACTCCTGTCCCCTGGTCTGAGCCTCCTTTGCCTTGCAGAATGAAAAACAACATGGTGCCCGTACGCCAGACAGAAACGCCACCACAAACATGAACGGCGGGCTCGGATTTGGCAGCACGGAGGGGTGCTTTCCGCAAACTTGAATGACTGCTCAGAGTACAAGGCGGTGGAAAATCAGACCTGTTGTGTCACTTCATCAGCTGGGCTTGAAAACATTCACTTGAAATCAGAAAAAAATAAGCTCCTGCTAAAGACAAATAAAACACAGTGCTTCCAGAGCAGACGTAAAGATAAAGACATGCTTTCAACTTAAGAATGCGCAAACCGCAAAAATTACTCTCACATCAATTTAATTATCTTCTGATATCTACGCACTGTTATGACTCTCCTATCCCATAATATGCCAGCCCTTCCCAAATATTTCAGCCTAGGCATGGCACTCCTTCAATTGCTTGCTTGCTTTGCAGCCAGCAGGAGAAAAAGCCTTATTAGTTTGCAGCTCGGGATGGAAGTAGGAGGGAAAAGGGCTGCAGTGCTCACTGAAGAAAAGCTAAGTCAGCAGCCTGAGCCTGGCATCGAGCTGGGCTCCCGGCTATTCTCCCTAGGTGGAGAAGCAAGTTCTCCAAATCCTAGAATATACATTGAAATAAGCAAAAGAAGGGATTTTTTTTTTTTTTTTTTGCAGTGCTGTGCCTTCAGAAGAGGGAAAAATGCCCTGTTTATCAGAAAAGAAATTATGTTACCACAGCTATTTAGCATGCAGGATTGATTTCTAAATGAAACAATATGCAGTCTTAACATCATGTCTTGAGTCATTTTATGTACAATACATACATCTCCAAACCCTTCTTCATTATAAAATATTAGTTCTTTCAACTTCTTCGGCTACCTTCCCCGATGGCTGCATATTCATTTCTCCCTCCTCATTTTCTGCTTACAATGTAACGTGTCCAACAGGTTATCTGCAAAGCGCTCTGCTCTCTTCCTCCCCATCGATGCTGGGGTACCCTTCCTGTAAACTGAAAAATTGGCATTTACATCTGCACCTTGCTTCAAACATTTGTCATGGTTCTGGTTTCCGCTGTGCTTTTCCTTGGCACCTGTGAGTTTGGGGTTAGTTTTCCGGCTGCTCTCACTTCCTCTGGTGTAAACCTTGACGCAGACATTGCAAAACCCTTCCAGTTTGCCCTGGTGTAAGGAGAGCAAAGGATAGCGTCTGGTGGGTGAAACTTTGGACAGAGTTTATTGTTTTTTACAGAGTAGTCTAGACAGGATTTTTTCTGACCAAAAACAATCACATTCATTAGAAAATGTGATTCTATAAAGGTGATTTCCTACATCCAAAAAGAAATTTCTGGCAAAAAAATTAAAAGCTTTTCTGCCTACTTCAAGTGCAGACTTGCAATCTTAAATCTTACGGTCACAAAGATGCATGAGCTCAGACAAGTGCCTTGCAAATTCTGCTTCTCTCTGAGATGACCGAAAGTTTCATTTCAAAGATAAGAAGAAAAACTAGAGAATGTCTTTTCTGACTAGCTTTATTTACAAATCTTTTTTTTTTTAATGTTCCTGCTTTTTCATGGTTGGCTTGCAAACTAAAAATGTTGAGAATACTTTGCTGAGTAATACATATTAATGCAAATACTAATTTATTTAAGCTTGTTTGAAAGACTCGGTGTCATATCATGCCTAAAGAGACTCATTAACCACTTCTTGAAATTTTTCATCTTTTTAAATATCCATGATCTTGATAATCCTCTCCTGGTTTTTCCATCTGTACTTGCTAAATATTTTGGATCAAATTCTGTTGATAAAACCTTGTAAATTTAAGTCACTACAAACCAAGTTTAATAGACAAATTATCCTTCTAAATATTATTCTGCACTTACCTGATCTCTCTCAGCAGAGATTTCAAAATATTTTATAAGATCATATTGAGTGATTGATAAATTAAGCCTAATAACACCCTGGGAGGTAGTACAGTTAGATAAACAGAAACACAGAAAGGTTAATTGTCCAAGGTCACATAGGAAGTGATTTGCAAAACCAGGGCAAGCACCTAAGGAGTCCTAACTACGGCTCCTGCAATTTGTTCTGTGAAATACGTCAAGCCTGATTTGCAATTGTCTTTATCTTTGTGTAATTATTTACTGCAGTGCAAGACAAGTGTAAAATGGGAGTAAAATTGGTGCCAAATCAAAATAGCACAGGTATGAAAGGATGAACAAGGGAGAAGGCAATAAAGAATCTCTATATTTCTTGTCCATCATGACCAACTGGTCTCTGGTTCATTAACTCCCTTGTTTACCTACCAACTTAAATGATAAATTTGATAGTGCTCTGTTGACAAAAGGGTTGGCTAGTTACCATTTCGCTGATGGATGACTCTGCAGCAAATGAAATCATTATAGGTATACTCTAGGTGTCATATCACTTTTTTCCTTCTGTTTTTTCAGCAATGACATGTAGGTAGAATTAGAATTCAGATTTTTTTAGTGTGTTGTATCATATCAGGTGGCTAAAATCTGGGTCTTAAATTTAACAGAATTCTCTTAAATATAGGAGTATATCACATACAGATGTACCTGAACTCTCACGTCTTGTTCTATAGGCCTAACTTGACGGCTGTATCACGCCAGATAACATTAAATCCAATTGAATTTGAACCAATTCTAGAAAGAGTAAGGTAACATATTAAAATACTTCTCACTGAAATACAAAGTTACTAATTTTGCAGAATGCTTCTCATAACATTATTCTTCCCTGTTATCAGACACCTAACATTTTAGAACATGCTTCATCTCAGCAGTGACTAACAAGTATGTTAAAGTATAGGAGGGGTTAAGAGACAGTCACTACCCCCACTGTTTTGTGGATTCATCCTACATAGAATTGGACTAGAAACTTTATATTGGAAAAAATTTTCAGTAGGTAGTGCCAATCCCACATAAAATAGTGGTGGGGAGGGGAATACCTGATGTTACTTTTTATTTTCACTATCCACAAAAACTTTTAAAAGTATCTTGGTTTAGGTAGTCCCATTCAGATGTAAATATTTTGACACAAAATGCTTATGTTTCAAAGCAGTTTGGCTGGATTTCACTGTAATGGGACATTTCCCTGCTGTGAGCTACAGGTCCATGCCCCACCTTTGCTTGGACCAGTTTTCCTGAGCAGACTCATCTCCCCTGTTACAAAACAGCCTTCTCCCACTACATGCAAGACCTACATTTGGCTCCAACTGGGGCAAAATAATAATGGTAACATTTTCAATGGCCCACAAAACTTAGAAAACCTGTAATTCAGAAACTGGTTTATATGTCCATTTCACTGTTTCCCTATCAGAATTTATTAAGTTTTGATAATTCAGTGTTTTTTTTCTTGGCTGGATAAAAGTTAATGTTAGGGAAAAAACCCTCCAGCTCTAATCTTACATCTCCCAGACATGAAATTAAAAAAAAAAAAAAAAAAACCCGAAATACGAATCATTCCTTTTTTTAAAAAAGGAGCCAGCAAGCAAAACAAAGCAGACATTTTTAAATCACAAAACCAGAGAAGACATTGCAAGTCACTTGTAAATTAACAGCAACAGTAGCTCATTCTGCAGAACACGGTATTAAGAATATCTGTTTTAAAACATAAATGGTAAGATACCAGGCTAAGTGTTTTTATGATGATCATTTGACTAAAGTGTTTTTCATGGTACTGCCTACCCAAAGACCTCACAGCAATTTTCCAGCACGGATGCGCTGACTCCCATGACATTGACAAATATACTGTTTTTCTGTTTAGCAGTTATGGAAGCTGAGTCACAGAAAATAAAGTCTCTCACAGGAGGCCATACAAGAAGCCAAAGTCTTCTAGGTGTTGGTTCTGCAACTCAACAAGCAGGCAATTTCCTCCACCCTGCGGGTGCCGAGTTCAAGCTTATGTTCAGTTTTGGGCCCCTCACTACAAGAAGGACATTGAGGTGCTGGAGCGTGTCCAGAGAAGGGCAACAAAGCTGGCGAAGGGTCCAGAGCAGAAGTCTTATGAGGAACGGCTGAGGGCACTGGGGCTGTTTAGCCTGGAGAAAAGGAGGCTGAGGGGAGACCTTATCGCTCTCTACAACTACCTGAAAGCAGGTTGTAGCCAGGTGGGGGTTGGTCTCTTCTCCCAAGTAACAAGTGATAGAACAAGAGGAAATGGCCTCAAGTTGTGCCAGGGGAGGTTTAGATTGGATATTCGGAAAAATTTCTTCACTGAAAAAGGCTGTCAGTGGAACAGGCTGCCCAGGGAAGTGGTTGAGTCACCATCCCTGGTGGTATTTAACAGACACGTAGCTGTGGTGCTTAGGGACATGGTTAAGTGGTGGACTTGGCAGTCGTAGGTTAATGGTTGGACTCAATGATCTTAAAGGTCTTTTCCAACCCAAACAATTCTATGATTCCCCAGCTGT